>NC_140624.1:15624231-16224231 GCF_057382275.1 Copadichromis virginalis
CAGTGTTCATCGTTTCTATGAACCATTCGTTATCTGGTGCATATGTACAGTGGTTTATAGGAAAATACAAGAAATTTAACAAACAAAGTATAAAAGATACACTTTGGGCAACAGGTTGAGGTAAACCCCAGACAGGTTGAAAATCTATCAAGGAGAAAATTGCAGTGAATTTGTACTAACTCAGCATCATAAATAACATTATATTTAAAAATATTTTGTTAATTTCTGTTTACTTTCTGTCAATTGGAGGTCTCAACCTCCAATTGTTGATAGTTATGTTTTAGCGCAATATTAACTCAAAAAAGTATCAAGGGTTTCCAATAAAAAGAAACTTGAATGTTAATGTTTTCTCTAAATTCATCATATTATTGCTAGGAAGTATAAATTTACATCAGGATTTTTCAAAACCTTTTTTGTGCAGTTTCATCATGCATTCACTGTGGGTGAAGAACACTGAGTCCCCACCACATGTCCATTTGTGAAATGTCCTAGCTACTAAATATTCTACAGTGAATTGTTAGAGGTTTTATCACAAAGGGAAGTGATTGGGATCATGAGAAATTCAGCCACAAAGTTGTACACCTCGTAAAATCCACAAAGCAGGGTCAGCGGATGCTGAGGCACATAGTGCACGGAGGTCACCGACTTTCTGCAGGCTCAATCACTACGACCTGATGGAGGAGTCTGGGTTTAACGGTTGGATCATGGGCCCATAGTTCCAGTGAAAGTAAATGGTTCTTATTTATTTATTTTTTCAACTCTAAGTGTGCATTCAACATGCTTTACACAACTTGCCTCATTCACACAAGCTCTCTTTCTCTCTAACATTCACACACACTCATACTTACAGATTCATTAATTATAATACATTGTTATCATAGTTGGCATGCGGACTGGAGCAGACGGGGGATCAAACCACCACCAATTAGTGCTCTACCACCTGAACTACAGTCTCATGCTTTAGCATACCAGGACATTTTAGACAATTTGACTCTCCCAACCTTCTGTGAACAATTTGGCCATGGCAACTCCTTCCAACATGACTGCATACCAGTGCACAAAGTAAGGTCCATAAAGACATGGATGACTGGAAGAACGTGACTGGCCTGCACAGAGTGCTGACTACAATCCAACAGAACGCCTTTAGGACGAATTGGAGGGGAGACTGCGAGCCAGGCCTCTGTCAATGTCTGACTTCACAAATGCAATTCTGGAAGAGTGGTTAAAAATTCCCATAAACAAGTTGTTACAACTACAAAGGGTGAACTGACATCACATTATTTCCTATGGATTAAACATGGGAAGTCACTGAAGCTCATATGCCCGTGAAGGAAGGTGACCAAATACTACTTGTGGCTAAAGGGTCGTTCTCCCATCTCTTCTTTACTTTTTAAAGTTTGATTTATGTGAAATCTAACCAGAAAAGCTGAAATGACAGCCTGTTGTGACTCAGCACAACAACATAAGTTTACAAAGAGTTACTTTGAATATGAGTTTCTATGACTGTGATTTCTTAGCCGCAGCATTTTACAGCTCCAGAGGGCCTCAGGAGTGATAATGAATGAACATTTAAGAAGATTACACTTTAAAGGATATTTTTCCGCCAGTTCTGCCACCTTCCCCACCAGGTCAATGGTAGTGTGATCATCTTCACTGATACACAGAAACTCCAGCATCTTCTCAACAATGACTGTAACATTCTGGCCATTAGTGATGCGAAAGAGCAACTCCAGCGTCTACAAGACAAAAAAAAAGAAGCCTGGTAATGCTAAAAACCTGCAACCTTACAACCTCACACGTTCAGACTACATCACTGTGAGCCTCACCTCACGCTTAATAATGAGGTCAGGGTGATCAAGACACTCTATGATGGTCATCTGATGCTGCAAGGCCAGTTTAGGATCCTGCTGGACAACGTAGGTGAGGGCCTTCAGGCCTGCAGTATCATAGAGAAAGTGTTTTTGTTAGATTTTCAACAAAGAGACATTATTTATGTACAGTCGTGTTTCTCTTTGTCTCTTACCTAGATATTTTAGATTTAACTTGGGGGACAAAACAAAGTTTCCAATGCACTTTGCAGCTTTTTCCAAAAGGTCGGACTTTGGATGAATTGTGTAAATACATTTTACACACTCGTATAAAATAGCTGGAAATAAAGAGAAACGTATATAAGTGGCTGACAGAAGAACTTAAATGGTTACAAAAAGCATACTGATTAGAAATGCTGCATACCATAAGTGATGTTATGGTTCATCTCTGCTCTTTGTAAAGACTCATCAAGGACTTCATACATGACCTCACTTGTACTATGAAGAGAGAGAACATGCACAAAATCAGTGAAGAATCGGGTGATTTTAGTGAGATGTGAAGATGGGACAAATAATATCTACCTCTGATCATTTTTTCCAAGTAAGGAGAGTATTCTGAGCAGCTGAATTTGAAGCCATGGAGCAGGAACAGTGTGATAATTAAAATCCATGGGCAGCTTTCCTCCCACCACCTGCTTCAATATGGTGACAAAACTTGGCGTCAGGTCCTTGTAAGCTTCTGGGTTCTCCTGTATTAAAGCAAAAAATAAATAAATACATACATATGTACATTTCAACAGAGTACTGCAAATTATGAGGAAACCAGTAACTACCTGGATCATCTGCAGGTAGATGTGTAGTGAGGCTGTCATCACACCAGGATCTTTGTCACAAAGAGCTTTGCGAAACTTGTTGTGGATGTGCTGAACTTGATTTGGTGCTATTAGGTAGAACTTGTACAGCGCCAGGACTGCTTTCCTTCTAATGATTTCTCTGAAAGTTTGTTCCGACAAAAACGTATTAATAAAAATATTCAAGCTCAACGGCACAAAGAAATATTCAACCATGCATGCAGGTGATGAGCAGCGTTCATTACTTTGGGTGATTTAGTTTTTCCTCCACTAGAGGAAGGATTGCAGGGATCATATCTTTGGGGAACATCTGGCTGACAACAGTCAGAGCCATGCACACTTCAATAAGATTTGTACTCTGAAGATCCTGTGAACACAAAACACGACAATCAAATATCCTAAATTCCCTTTTGGGCATCGTATGATGAATGTTGTGTAAGCCCACGCCCACCTTTAACACAGTGTTTACCAGGAGGAGCAGAAGCTCGTGACTTTCATTCAGAAATAAGGACACAGCGAGGTAACCTGAAAAACCACAAATAAACATATTTGTGACCAAAGCAGTCTAGCTTTTTCATATTTAACACTGATGTTGTAAATAAATCCATATTCTGCAACACTCTCAACACTGAAGCTTTTAAAGTACCACCTTGTGTCTTTTTGTTGTATAAATCTTTATTGTTAAATCCTCAAAAATGACAGTATTATCCTTTAAATTAAGAAAAGAGGAGGGAGTAAGGCCACGTAAGGACGCGCACTGGAACATAAATGTAAAATGATTCATGAGACCAGGTGCGGTGGGGTTTTTTATTCCTTCGTGGTATTCTTTTACATGTCGTTTTGTGTGCCAAGGATTTAGAGGAAGATCAGCAGCTTTCAACAACCAGCTGGAGCCCACCTCCTATCAGTACATTCTGTTCAGCTGACTCTCTCGTCTCATCAACACCCTTCTCTTCTTCCCAAGTAATCAAACATGAGTTATGAAACTAGACATATGTCAGAATTTGCCACAAAGGACGAAGCTTTTATTGTTCCATGCAATATTCTCCTCGTTGTCCTAACAAGTTTATGCAACCTGCCTCATCATCAGCTGCTCCTCCTGGCCTTGTGTGTAGATCATAAGAACAAATGGGCCCTGACACACGAGACTCTGAGGAATGAGTTATTTATTAAACCTACCGACTCTCTTTTCCAGAACAGTGCCTTGCTGAGCCAGTTTAATGGCATGAATATAGCTGAAGGAAGCCTCGTAGCCCAACATTTCACAGTAGATCGATCGCACCATGAGCTCCTTCATCTGCCTCTGAATCAGATTATGACAAAAGGAAGAAGTAAACACATTGGTAACTTCGTGTCTCGGTGGAATTTTAATGTATATGATTTCTTGTGCAAGACAGCAGAGAAAAACCAGGAAAGATTTACCATGGTGGTGTTGGGAGAGGACACTTGTTCTTTGATCGCCAAAAGCTCATGCTGAATAAGTTTTTCTTCCTCCTATAGAACAGGAGACAATGGGAAGTAAGATGAAATACATTGGTGGTTTACCGAGTCATGCTTATTTCAAGGTAATGAGAAGTTTACAGCGAGCCAGTGATGCAAAGAAACACAAGTTTAAATGTATTTCAGACTGTGAGACGTCAAGGTTTATTCCTATAGAGTATTCCTACTGAACATGAGAATTATTTGAATTATGTCATAATGTTTTCGGCCTTGGCGATACCTTATAGAGCAGGGGTCTAAACTTAAATGAGCGTGGGCCACTGTTGGCACTGTCATCTCACTGGGGGCCACTTCAGTGTTCATGTAGTACAAAATCCCCCACAAAAAATAGAAAACACCCACAAATATTTCCAAAAATGTAGTGCGGGGTTTTTTTTTGCAAATAAACAAATTGGTACTCTCTTTCCTGCCAGACACGTGGCAACACTTCTGCTAGAATTTTCCTACTAATTTCCTACTAAAATCCTAAGAAGCTCTATTTTCTCAAAAGCTTGATTTTATGAGTAATTCACTTTGAAACAAGAGGAAATACTGGCATCAGTGGGCGAAACAGATGGCACTGTACTGTTAGAGACTTAAGAGTCTTCTGAATATTTCTTCACAGTCAAATGAATTGATAGGACTTTGAAGATATGCAATAATGGGGTGGTGGTCATTGTTACTCATGTAATCAACCCTTCAAGTAGGACGGAAACTCTTTTGGGATATTAAGATATCTTCTTAATTCAGAAAAATGGGGAAATGTTTGCTTGGAATTTCCAAGATGGTGTGAAAAGTTAATTTTGGCTGCTCCCTTTTCATAAGGAGTCTCCACAGCAAGTAGTTTTGCATGCTTAATTTGGCAGAGGTTTTACGGTGGATACTCTTCCTGAAACAACCTCAAAGGGGATTTGTATCTGTGCTCGGAAATGAACCAGCAAGCTTTTGCTTGCCAAAAGGTAACTGGAATATACAGACACACCATTTAACACCAAAGAAATGCAGTAAGAATTTCAGGTATGCAGGTTTAACAATACAAGGTTTATACAAACTGGCCACTTTATTAGTTACACCTAGCTCATACTAGTGACTAGTCACTCTCTTAATTCATGATGTGAAACTCCGATCCTACAAATACCAAAGGTGTTCTTTTGGACTAACATCTGTTGACTGTGGAGGTCATTTGAGTACAGTGACTCATTGTCATGTTCAAGAAACCGGTTTGAGATGATTTGAGTTTTGTGACATGGCGTGTTATTCAGGTTATGGAGTTTAATTGATGCTCAGTTTGCACTGGGGTGCCCAACATGTGCCAAGAAAATATCTCTCACACCATTACACCAGCAGCAGCAGCCTGAACCACTGACACAAAGTAGGATGGCTCCAAGATGTTTATGCCAAGTTCAGACCCAACCATCCAAATGTTCCAATAGAAAATGTGAAACTAGGCAATATTTTTCTAATCTTTTATTGTCCAATATTTGGTGACGCCATCCAAATTGTAGCCTCAGTTTCCTGTTCTTTTTTTCCCCTTTTATTAATCAGTTCCTCCAGTCAGTTTCCTGTTCTTAGCTGACAGGAGTGGCACCTGCTATGGTCTTCTGCAGCTATAGCACATCTGCTTCACAGTTAAGTGTGTTGTGCATTCAGAATTTAAACATTCAGGCTTGCTCTTCTGTGTTTTCTCTTTTTTGGGCAATGTTCTCTATAAACTCTAGAGAAAATCCAAGCAGAGGAGCAATCTGACAGACTGAAATACTCAGACCAGCCTGTCTGACACTAAGAACCATGCCATGATCACCTAAATCACGGATGGTCAAGTTTGAACTTCAGCGGGTTCGCATGTCTAAATGCATGGAACTGCTGCAACGAAATTAGAGATTTGTGTTAAAAAGCAGTTGAACAGGTGTGCCTTATAAAGTGGCAAGTGAGTGAATACTGCTGACTACTTGTCCTGTATGCATTGAGTGCTTTCTGCCACAGAGACTAGACGTGATAAATACCAGGATCCTGTCCAAAAAACATTTACCAAAACCTCGGAAATCCCAGAAGACGAACTTCTCCAATTTGTCTGAGTTTACGAAAATGAACATGAACGCACCAGTGAGGATAAATGCGTGAAGTAGCACTGCTATAATTTGTTCTGCCACATGATATTAACATGGCAAAAACAACACAACGCCTGTAAACCAGCCTCTAACTTAGTACAGTAATGTAAGGCATCCAGTAAGTAGGTTAAACGTAAAGACATGCCTATAATGAGTTAGCACAGGCAGCTTAGCTTAGCAACCTTAGACGGTATCGTCAACTTATCTTGTTTTTAGTTCATTTCAAAAGGGCAAACTCACATGTTTAGACGTTAGCTCAGTGATTCCTCTGATGAGGTTTCCTAGCTTTGAAGTAGAGGACAGTTTTGCAGACCCAGGGTGAGAGTCTAAAGAGAGGAGGCTCGGCAGAGCTGTCAGCGTCTTCTCCACAACATCGCTCATTTTGGCAGCTAAAAGCGGGCTAAGCAGCTGGCTTCTCTCTTATAAAACACACTTATTAAATCGCTAAACATCACAATAAGAGTCTCTTACATACACACATTAAATGTTACTAGTTAAACATTTAAAACGACTACAAGAGTTACAACACTGGCTCTTCTGTCGGCCATTGTTTTGAATCGGCAAGGCTTTTTGATGATGTCACTTCCGCTTGATTTGAAATTTTATTGGAAACCCTCAACAATAACAGTGGGCCCTCACTCTGCTGAGATAATAATAATAATAATAATAATAATAATAATAATAATAATAATAATAATAATAATAATAATAATAATAAAGAGACACGTAGGAGCGATATTCAAAACTGATTTTATTATGTTTGTAATAGTTTGATTAACAGTCCCCTGCATATCTGTACACTAAACTACAATAATTACTCTAAATATGAAATTACAACCATTGGACAACTGCATGAAAAGGAGTACATTCAATTATATGTATATATATTTTTTTATTAATTTTTTTTAACTTATTAGTATTTCAACAGTGGGGTAGCACAAGTTCAGGGTGTCTCTAGTGCACATCGAGTAGTGAGTGGCTTCCACATCTGGAAACGCAAAAAGATGTAGTAAACCATATTTTAAATTACAGGTATGAAAAAAAATCATTCTTCTCATGTTTACCTATTAATGTGCTTTCTTTGCATTGATATTGATACAGTATTATATTGGCAGGTGAGAAGCAGCTGTTGGGTGCACACGTTGTTTGTTAGATGTACATTTAATATAATTTCCAAAATAAAATATTAATTTGTACCTTTCTCCATAAATCTCATTATTATTTCTCATTACTTTTGCCATTCACAGAAAAGCCCCCCTGCTCTTTGATGTCTCCTCTGAATGAATGTCCTCATTTGTTTAATAAAAAATAATAACAATAAGTAAACATGTATTTTCCTCCATGTGGGCTAATTAACACATCACATTATTGTGTCACTTCTATCCTAGACTGATGCAAGCCACTACCAATAATATTTTCAGTAATATACTTGTTTTAAACTTCATAGTTGTAATCGTAAGAACTTCTGTGCACCTTTTCTTCCCATCACATTGTAATGCGAGCTAGCCATTTGGTTTATTACTCTTTAAAATATGTAAATCTACCCTGGCCAAAACACTGGAGTATATACAATGCTATTGATGTGCCCTATGTACAATCAAAACTGAGTCTCTATCTCTGTGATTGTACTCTAGCAAACAGAAACATCAGTGTGTCTTCAGTAGGTCTGTCTACTATTTAATCGTTTTTGTCTTGATGCTTAGGCCCAGATCTGGAAGGCAAAGAAAATAGACATTACAAGATATAACCAGACAGAAACCTGGAGTAATCACATGTGCCAGATCAGATATCATACCCGAAGAGTGTGGTCCCAGGAACCTGTGCAGAAGGCTGTCCCATCAGGGGAAACCCGCAGGGTGCTGACACGGTTCTCGTGTCCAAACAGAATAGAGACCCGTGTTCCTTTGAGAACATCCCAAACATTAATGGTGTAGTCGTTGTAGCCACCAAACAGTAGCCGGCCTGGGGAAAGAGAGGGCACACCCAAAATGTTTTAGCGGCATTATCCTTAAGCTCAGTACAAACAACGGCGAAGGTAAATATTCTATATATCGTACCACTGAGCGAGAAATCAACACTGGAGACGCCAAATATGATGCTGTCTTTGGAATAGATAGCCACTTCCCTGTCTGCCCTTAGGTCATACAGGCGGCACTGTAACAAAGGGGAGTGTTTTCATTTTTTTCTGTTTTTTTATGGTGCAGTGTAATTATGATTAATTATCTGCAGCACGCTGCACATGAAAACTGGCTTCACCAGTCAAAGGTAACATGAAGAAATCAATTCTTACTGTAGCGTCATCCGATCCAGATGCAAAAGCGTCTCCGCTGGGATAGTATCTGTTAAAATACAGACAGCAGTAATAAGAAATCAATTTTTAAAGCTCTTACATGTAAGATTTGAATACTTCTGACTTATAGCAACTCCTAGTGGTAGCATAAGAAAATGAGACTCCAGATTTTAACATTTTTGTTTGCAAACAAAAATATAGAGGCCATTACAATAACATAAAATATGTTATGATAATGCACACATGATGAGGCCTTTAAAACACTTCCTTTTAATGCGTAATTATAAATAGAAAAGGCACTCATCTTTACACTTACCTTCTCTACACTTATATTCAGGAGCCATTACAAGGGTGTGACTTACCGTACGCTATTTATGTCTGACTCGTGAGTTTCAAAGGACTGAATACACTGCCCTGAACGCATATCCCAGACATTGGCCTTCTTATCACAGCCCTGCCAATGAAAGCAAAGCAGAAAGTGTCAAAAATTTCAGTGTTTAGCCTCTTTAAGTAAGCTGTACCGAAAGCTGTGCAGAAAGTGTCCTCACCCCCGAAACAAACGTGTTTCCGGTTTCAGATGGGGCCAGATCCAGACACAACACGTCTGCAGCGTGTCCATGGAAACTCTGTAACAGCTGCCCACTCTCAACATCCCATAATGCACATGTTCCATCCCCGCTGGACGTCAGGATCTTGAATGCATGCGGCAAGAGAAAAAAAAAAGAAGTCGTTACAGGCTATCATGTAGTTGTAAATGGACTGCCTTTGCAGTGTGACACCTCATGTGACCAGGAAGTCAAACTTGTAAATTATTAACAAAGTATGGGAGCTCTCACTGGAATATAGAAGGAAGTGATATCTGATTGAGAGAAAAATAAAAAGGTAGCTTGCAGCTACTGTTTCCACAGGCATTTTACCCATGATCCTCAGTGGTTTGTGGATGTTTTTAGAGTGTGGTGACAGTTTTCTCACCTGCATATCCGAGTTGGTGAAGCTACAAGCAGACAGGTAGTTTGTGTGCATGGCCACTGACTTCTTCTTTGCAGCTAAGTTCTCATTCTTGTCCAAAGACAGAGGATAAACTGAGCATTTATTGTCCAGGCCTCTGCAACAGAGAAGCTACACACTTTACCACAAAAACAAAATACAGAAAAGCAACAAAAAATACAGCAAAATACAACCAGATCTGGATCATCATAGAGAGTAACGCACTCACCCACAAGCTACAGCGCAGCCAGAGGGGGCATAGGCACAGGCCATCACCCAGGTGCAAGGCATTGTCACAGCATGTTCCTATAAACATCAGAAGACAAGGCTTTTGTGCTCGAGCCGCACAGGGAGAATTCATTATCCATAATCAAAGCAGAACAACTAGCTTTGGTTTGTCCCATGTAGAAAACTTTAGAAAACACTTTTACACAATTTCAGTTTTTATCATCTAACTCTGATGTCTCCTTCATAAAAACAGGACAGTTGGATTTACCATCAGCACACAATAGATATATTGATGCACAAATCCTATGTGTCACTCCTATCTGATCTAAAAAAAAAAATTCTATCTAAAGCAAACTTATTACCATCATGGAAATTTATATTATTTTTATTGTTATCGATTCAAAAGCAAAAAATACAAATATCTAAGAATACGTGACCCATGAAAAGTAAAAGTTACCTTGTTGGTGGTGAAAGCGTCCCACACAATAACTTTTCCATCCTGTATCAAAAGATAATAAAGGTTTGTACACTTTTAAAACACATGCCACCAACAACAAACTTGCTCTGCAGTCAGCTGGAAACGAGACTAGGGGTTTGTGACCTGTGAGGAGCTGACGATCCTCCTCTTGTCCTTGCACCAGTCCATGCACAGAACTTTATTCCCGTGCCCCTTCAGGGTCCTCCGGGTCTTCATGACAAACTGGCCAAGCCCCTCCACCTTCTCTGCCACCTGATGTACTGCACAAACACACATGTATATTATACATTAAACATGTCCCCACATTAACACTCGTGGCAGCAGCCAGGATTAAACTACAGCAGGCCCATCTAAATGGAGGAATATTGAATTAATCTATTTTTAATCTGCCATGTCTCAGATAGCCCGAATCACATAAAATATGCATCAGAAATGACCTGTGCTTGATTTTCACGTTTTTATTTCACACTCTTGCTTTAATTGTCATATTGTTCAGATATTATGAGTAAAATATGAGTAAAAATAAATCAATCAATAAAAAGAAAGAAAGTAAAGGAAAACAGTCCATGGATGAAACATGGATGAAAGTATTAGGCTATGAAATGGGGAGGCAAACAAAACAGCCTGCCCCCGTCTCTTGACAAATCGGTGACATCGGCGCCGATCGGATCGATAATCTGCTCCGCCAAATCCCCCATCTCCGGTAACACCGGCGATCTTTGACTTCTGGCGGAGAAACGTGAGGCTATGAGGAGACGCTCGCTGTTATCCGTCCCGTCACAGGGTAAACGCAGGAATGAATCAGGGCCTCTCCATTTTTTTAGCACTCACGCTCGACATCGTGCAGCTTCGCTCTTTCCTCCTCCAGCTTCGACTTCAGCGTCTCCGACTCCGTTTTGAGGTGAGCCAGAGTCTCGTTCAGCGGTACCTCCTGTGTCGCCATTTCAGGGGTTGGAGGGGATCTCATATATTTCCTTTGAGCAGGAAGCGATCGGCAGCGAAAAGGCTTAGAGCAGAGCTAACAGCTGATGCTGCTGTCATGACGTCAGAGGGCGAAGATGCTCCTCCAGTTTCCAGGGGAGGAGGATCCTGCATCCCGGTGATGCTGCCGCACACACACACACACACACACACACACAGGATGCATCCCCTAAGCAACACTACACTCAGCTTAATAATGCATTTTTTTCACGCTGCCCACATGAAGAGAAGGGACAAGCTCGTTTGCCTGAAAGGCATTAATGTGGCAGAGGGAGAGGGAGAGAGGGCTTTCTGGCATTTTAATATGCTGAAATGGAGCAAAGATGTTTTCATTTTAACCAAAAAAGAATTACTGAGAAAACAAGTAATATTGTTTGTTAAAGTAATTTTATTCTTCTTCATTTTTTTTAATGAGCTGTTATGAGTTGGTGATTTGGCATGCTATTTTATAAATTCATATTACTTCATTTTCACATCTTACATCCTCTGATTCAACTACAGGACACACATATGAAAAAAATACACAGTGAGCATTTAATTAACTCATATTTTAGCCTTGCTGTATTTTAACCTGAGTATATGATAGTATAAAATAGGTTTGCATTGGTATAGCTTTAATCCAAGATAATGCCTTTATTCATTTATTTAGCATGTTATTGCAATTTAAATAAAAATGTACACACACACACACACATATTATATACAGTACACAAGAATAAAATATCATTGCTATGTCGTGTTTGGTCAAAATGTTGCAATGTTATTCAGTTGTTCTTTGTTTTAAACATGTGCTGTACAGGGTTTTAATGAAAGTGCTTAAATATTTCTATCTACAATCTAGTGCAACTTTAAACAGACTGACTAAGACTCAGCATAAGGAGTAAAAATGTCAAAGGATCTGTGTGTCAGATCCTGTTGAGGAAGTCGAGATGAAGGCTGTTCGGGACCTGCAGCAGCTCCAGAGCCTGTGTGGACGTGCAGAATGGAAACGTGACCTGGAAACGATAATCTGCATCCAGCATCAGCTGTGCGGAGCCTTCGTGGTCTTGGAGCAAAGACTGGAATGAGAAATATATTGACAGCTTAGTCAACTGTATTTATTTTGGCTAGGAGGGTGTTTATATTTGAAAATGAACAGCTGGGCTCACCTGAACTTTGCGGACAAACGATGATGTCACTCTTTTTTCAAAATCGTCAATGGGCGTGTATGAGTTCAAAATTTTGACAATCTACAAATTTTAATGTTAGGTTGGAGTTTAGTGCGAGATTTAAAAATGAAAAAAAAAAGAACCCACCAAAACCACATTTTAGACAACAGATGGAAGTACCTGAACGGGGCTGAGTTCAGAGCATTTTTCAATGATCTCCTTGGCATCATCATCAGTGGATTTGTTGACTTGCAGTAACCACGCAGTTTGAGCCAGTGGCTTCAAAGTATCCATAGCATTCACGTTTTGAAGTTCCTTCTCTTTCAGCCACTCTTCTAGATAACTGATGTTGCATCTGAAAAGAGAAAGCAGCTGTTAAACTAAACTCTCTTTGAGTTGTGTTCAAAGCACATACCTGATCTGCGAGCACAGACCTGATCTGCATCCCCTTCCTGCAGGAGCACATGTCCTTGCGGAGCATGATGTTGTTAAGAGTGATCGCAGCCACGAGGTAGAACAGCTGTTTGATCACTTGTTTGATGAGGCCCTGGTCCAGACTATGGTGGTTCATGGTGGAGTGGAAGACAGTTAGATGCTGGAGGATGGAGGAGATGGTGTAGGTCTCTGATTCCTCATAGAAGCTGTTGGAACGCTTCCTGAAGCCCGTCGGCTTCATGCTAGAAATCCCCTGTAGACTCTCGTGCTCCAGCATGCCGGGTACTAAGAAAGTGTAGAAGTAGGGTTTAGCTTACTCATAAAAGGATTTTTTTGGCAAAATATTACATTTGAAAAAACATTACCAATAGTGGGAGTAAGAGTCTTTTGCATGACTGAGATAAACCGATGATAGATTTGGATGGCCAGATCGCTGAGAATCTGTCTGTGTTCCGACAAATCGAAATTCTGCAAGCAGTTTTTTTTCTGGCGAGGTGTACTTTGCTTCAGGAACTCCTTTTGTTAACAGGATGGAAAACAAGAGCATTTTAATATGTATATGATATTATCAACAGACAGAAATGAAACAGTAACTACTGATTTTTTTTTAAAAAAAGTAAATTTGTACTTCCTCCCCGCTGTACTGCTTCAGACAGTTGAGGAGCTGGTGGGTGTTTGAGAGCCAGAAGGACAGGAACTCTAAATCTTTTTGATGACTCTAAAACAGGAAAATGTTGTTTACATTATTAGATATAAACAATACCTCAAAATACATCAATCCATTCACCAGTCTATCCATATATATCCAGGGGAACAGAGAGGTGTTCCCAGGCCAGCCAAGAGATATAATCTCTGCAGCATGTCCTGGGTCTACCCCACCTCCTCCTGCTAGGACTTGTTTCTCAGCTAGCTTAACCCCACCTATCTGGGGTGCAAAACCCCAAACGAGAATCTTGAGCTCAAGAGTTTTACTTCCTGGTTAAACAAGGGTTACAAAAATAGTTAACTTTACCACGATGACTTTCTTGACTCCACCAATGATTGCATTCATAAGGGACTTGAGTTTTGCCTCATCGTTCAGGTAGTCCGCATGGCGGATGCACATGAAGAGGATGTAAGCTGGCAGGGTCGGGATCATGTTGACCGCCACGCCTTTGAGTTTCAGATCTGCGAGGAAATCGGGACAAATTTGTCCGAGAATATGGTTTATCCATTCATCCGAGTTTTAATACCCTCACTCCTGCTCACATCCATGGATCAAATAGCTTATATGATTATTAAATAAAAGGCAGGTAACATGGGCATATTGCAGACATAGTGCAGGGGAAGAATACCCAGAATGATGTTTTCAATGAGCCTTGGTTCATCCTCTCTCTTGTACTCCAACATGCCAAGGTAATCTTTGGGAAGGGTGGATGCAGTTTTTTGCCTCGCTGTTTGAGAAACAATAAATGTGATGAAAAAGTTGAGACAGCTTGTATGGACTCGATTTCTTTGTTTACATGTGGCGCAGGAGCTCCAGTGCTACCTCTCTGTGACGTTTCGAGGCTCTTAACTTGAGTCTGAAGTTTCTTTATTAATCTGTCTTTCTGGTCGAGCAGCTCGTCAAAGTCCTGAATTAAAAGTGGAATCAGTTATTGGTTTACTCTCACTGTAACCTTCTACCCTTCGTACGCTCAACGCACCATGTTCTCAGCAGTTAACCGTGAAGTCTCCTCTCTGAGTTTGCTTTTGACCTCATTCTCCATCAGCTGCTGTCTCTTCAAGTGATCATTCTCCTCTTCCAGCTCCTCTACTCTGCCTTGAAGCTCTCTCTTCTCCCCCTCCAGCTCTTCAGCTTTTTCCTCAAAGTACCTAAAAAAAACATCCAAAATCAGGATGAACCAGATATGACCATCACTACTTTAATCAAGAAAGACATCACTACCGCTGAGTAATTTACCTCCGTTGTGAGCTCTCTTCTGTAATCTTCTTTTGAAGATTGTGAGAGATCTCTTTGTTTTTTTCTGTTGAATGACATAAAAATAAAAGAGCAAGTTAAAACAGTAATCTGCTTCACTGCGAGACTCCTGAACAAAAGAGTGTACCTGTTAATTCTCTTTTCTGCTCCTC
This sequence comes from Copadichromis virginalis, assembly GCF_057382275.1. NCBI lineage: Eukaryota > Metazoa > Chordata > Actinopteri > Cichliformes > Cichlidae > Copadichromis > Copadichromis virginalis. The sequence continues at coordinate 15,639,137 of NC_140624.1, forward strand.
AACAAGGCCTTCAAGCTCTTGTTTCTGTCTCTGCAGCTCTGAAACCCGCAGCTTCAGCTCCGGGATCACCTGCGAATGAAATTAAAGCAGACGTCACAGTTACATTCTGAAGCTCGCACCTTTAACCCGTGACGTATCGAATAATACGTGCAATGACATACTGAGTTTTCACTGCTGAGTCTGGACACTTCTTGGCAAATATTTTCATTGACATTGCTTTTCTCCTGGAACAGGTTTTGCAGCTTGCTGTTCTCATTCTCAAGGTGGTCCACTTTCAATTTCAAGCCCTCTACTTGAGTCTCATAGCTTTCCTTCTGCTCCCTCTGGTGGTTTTCTAGAATCCTGCCAACAAATGTGAGACATTTAACAAATTCAAGTACAGACACCCAGAAGGAAAGCTGCACGTTTCTGTTAATAAGAAAGTGGTTTGCTATGGTTGAAAAATGAAGACCTGATGGCTTTTTGTAGGCGTTCAAAGGCTGACAGCAAATCTTCAACTTCATAAATCTTCTCTGATTCGTCAGAAGTCATCCTTTGGAGAAACAATGTGTCAGATTAAATGACTAATAGAGATGAAGTGAGGAAACACAGTGCTCAAAATATCTGGATTACCCCAGAAGAACTTCCTCTTCAACAACACCTTCAAGAAGCTGCCTTGCGATCTCACTCACTTTACCTGCAGAAAACATTCAAGGCTCATCAACAAACAACTTCTTTTTCTTTACACAAAGGAGTTTTTTTTTTTTACATAAAATTCTATACACACCTCTTGCTTGTTCCGACTGCTGCTTCATCTTTCTCTCCATGTTATTTCTCTGATTTTGCAGGTTGTTCAGATCTCTGCGTAGCTCGGGAATTAGTTTGACATGCTTGGTGAGCTGGATGACCTGCTCCTGCAGGTCTGAGTTCGCCTGCGCCCCCTCTTCTAACTTTCTCTGCAGGATGACTCGTTCTTCTTTCAGCCTTTTTATCTCCTCTTTCAGAGTTGCCACCTCGGCCTCGTGGTCCTGTCTCTGAATTTCAATGTTGTTTTCCGCGATCCTTCAGAGAAGAAAAAGCTATCTGATTAAACCAAAGAAGCTGGGATATATATATAGCTTCTTTGGGAGAAATATTAGCTTAAATATTTGCTCAACCATGCTGTACACCAGCAGTGTTTTTCTTTTTCCCTCACACTGTCCCCAAAGTGCTTGCTCATAAGGGGAGCTATATAAACAAAATTGAATTGAATTGAATTCTGCAATTGTTATACTGGTCCCACCGCTTGAGATCAAACTGGGCTGTGTGTTGCACATAAACTAAAAGGAGTTGGAACCCCAGCTGTAGATGATAAATCTCACTTTTTAAATACTTACTTTCTAAGCCTTGCTTCATTTTCTTTTTCTTCCAGAAGGTTCCTCTTTACTTGATCAAAGGTCTCTGAAAGATTGTGAGGCCAGTCACAAATGTGACGCAAACGCAGTCACTGTGGTGTTTATACAGAAATCTCAACTCTTATTACCTTTGGCGTCTTTGGTAGAAGCTTCAAATGTTTTCTCCAACTTCTCCTTCTCAAGGTTGAGAACTTCTACTTCCTTTTGAAGTTGTGCGATTGTCTAGGCAAGAAAAACAGGTTTTCCTAAAGGATCTCAAACAGAGCGCTTCCTCTGCAAACAAAAATGCAGCAAAGACACAAACAGACTTCAGGCATCAACTTCAATACTAACCAAACTGGCATCTTCTTTAGCTTTCTTCTCTCGTTTCTCTAAAGAAGCCTTCTGGTTGGTTGATTTTTCCAGCTGTGTCTCCAGACCCTGAAGCTTTTCCATAGTTTGGGAGTGTGAGTTTGCCAAGCTTGTCAACCTTTCCAATAATCCACGATTCTCTTTGTTCTGTCAGGGAACACATTAAATTACATTATCTGCAAAAAACAAAAAGAAAATCACAGCTAAAATTTGTCTCGAAGCACCGTTACCTGCTCTTCAATCTTCTTTCTGAGCTGCTGCACCCGGTAGGAGAGCTGGACATTAAGCACGAGCCGACGCATAGTCTGAAATCGCCGTCGTGCCAGCCACGCTCTGGCATACTTCTGGATAACCAGCGCTTTGTGTTCTTCTATCATCTGAGGTTTACATAAATCAGGAGGTTACATTCAATTTGTCAACAATATTTATTTTAGTGATGAAAATGATTCGTAAACTGTCTGTTACAGACCTTCTTGTATCGTTTACGAGCTATCCAACCTCGTGTGAAGGCCTGGATGGTGATGGTTGCCAGACGCACTACCTGGTAGACCTGCCTCAGGCGGTAGCCTCTCCAGTGTCTCTGTATCACCAATGCTGCCCAGCCCTGCTTCAGTGTCGCAGCAGTCACTGTTTTACTGAAGGTTTACAAACAAAATAAGTGTATGTTCATTTTATAATCTTAAGAGGAATCTTTACAGGATGCAGGTCAACAAAACTCAAACAAGTGAACGGTTCTAACCGGATTGTCCTCTTTCCACGGACATACTGCTGGAGAATGATGGCGGCCTTTCTTAGGGCCAGGTACTTCCTCCTCTGGCTCCATCCACGAGCATGTTTCTGGATGGTCTCACAGGCTCCTCGAAGTCGGTCCAGACGCAGCTTCTCGAGATAAGCTACCTGACCAGCTCTGAAGAAGATCTTTGTCCGGCCAAACTTATACTGGTTAGAGTCCTGGGGAGCAAGCCATGAGGACAAAGTGATGCACGGCCATGAATGACACTTACATTAGTGAGTGCCATATGATACAACATACGTGAATCAACCTCTGCAGCACATTCTTGCAAGTCTGTTTCTTGTCATTGAGGTCTGCCTCCATGTGTGACATTAGGATACTGTATCTGCTGTAAAACTCAATGTATGTCCACCTACAAACAAAAACCATGCCAATACTCAGCATGATGACATGGAGCTGAACATGCTATAAGTTGTAATTATGCTGCATGAACATATATATATATATATATATATATATATATATATATATATATATATATATATATATATATATACAGTCACCTGGATGGGTAGCTCTGTGCACTGATACGAATAGTTTCAAGGACTCCGCAGGCTCGCAGCTGCTGCACTACCCTCCTGGAGTCATACCTAAAAACATGAGAAAACACCAAAAACAGAAACATGACCAAACACTTCAGTGACACAAGAGTGAAACATCTGAATTAAAAATTCATTAGTAATCATACTCAAATGGGAGCTTTTCATCGTTAGGCTTAATGCAGCGCACGTAGTGAGGCGTGGTCGCATTCAGTGTTTCCATGAGTAAGGAGAGGGAGCTGCGAAACTGCATTCAACAACATCGTTCAAGAGACAGAACAGAAATACAAATTCAGCCGGTTGGATAGGAAACAATACAGTATGTGAACTTCAGTGAGAATGTGAGTTCAGCCTAGAGCAAAGCAGAGAAACAGAGCAAACATTAGCACCTTATCTCCCACTGAGGTTCTCAGGTTTTTATTGGCTGGTTTCACTGAAGGCCTGGCGGGCTTCACTTTGACACTCTTACCGATCGCAGTGTTCTTCTCCTCCTCTTGGAAAAAGTTGGCCAGAAAAGGTAACTGATAACATTTGCAAATAAGAGGAATCTGTTAAAATGAGGAAAAGCAAACATAAAGTGAACATACGTGAAGGCTTTTGATTACCTTACTAGACCTCATCATGTCCACGAGTTCTTCATAGAGAGCATCTCTGTTCTTCTCGAGAAAACCTCTGCACTGATATTCCACCTGTAGAAATATGTATATAAGAAAAGAGTTCATAAAGTTTATAACGGCAGGGAATTTTTTGCTATATTGTGCAGATGCCAGGTGATTAGACTCCACCTTGTCTGCAAAGTGCTGAATCACAAAGGCCTCATTTGATAACCTGGGCTTCTCAAACATAGGGCTGGCTTGTAGGTAGTTATAAAGCTTTTGCAACCAGCTTTGATCGGTGCCTTGAGGGAACTGTGAAGCAGAAAGACGTAAAAAAAAAAGATGCTGACAATCAAGTCAAAATGCAATTTGTGACTGATAACACCAAGATCCTATTATTAATCAGATCTTACTAAACATTCTTCATCGAGCAAGTCAAGGATCCCCATCTTTGCTTCAATCAGATCGATGACAGGTTGATTGTCATAGAAATCTATCAGCGTCCATGGGATGTCCTCTTTCATGTACTCCTCTTGCTCCAGCTTGAATACATGCTGAAAAGACCCAAGAGAATAAACGTGTAAGCTGGTAAAGAGGTGCGTGTGGTAATTAGCAGTGAATGTGGAAGAAGGCATTGCTGACCAGGTTAAACTGCTGTTGAAGCTTTTCGTTTGCATAGTTGATGCAAAACTGTTCAAAGCTGTTGATGTCAAATGTTTCAAAACTGAAGGAAAAAAACCAGAATGGACATTTAAAAATGTCAGCAAAAGAAAGCTGCACACATATTGAAAAAAAGAAAAAGAAAAAAGAGTTGCGCTTGCATTACCCATAAATGTCCAGAACACCAATGAAAGCATGTTGCTTTCCTGGCACCTGTAGTGCTGTGTTTATCCTGTTTATAATGCAGTCAAACAGATGGGCATAGATATGCTTAGCTAGAGCGTCTCTGGCATTTACTGCCCGATCTTTGGGGACCGGCTTCACAACCGTTTCGGCTACCAGAACGATCCTCCGATGGCACAGCCAGCGTACGAGCCCCTCTGCGCTCACCCCCAGCAGCTCGCAGAAGACAGCCAGGTGTGGATCACTGGGCTGAAAGATATACAAATCAAGCTTTGTACATAACCTGGTGAATGATTCAAGATCGGTCGCACACACAAGTTATGAACAGCTACTCACGGGAACTAATGATTTGTCATCGCCTATGTTTTTAATCTCCACATTACCCAAATGCAGAATGGCTGCCAGAACTTTAAACACATCTGACTGAAAGTCCTCCTTCAATCCTGGAGAAAAGACGTTAAAGCTAAGATAAAACTTTAAAATCATAAAGGGAGGTTTCAGTCATGTTGAGGCAACCTTTACCCAGAAGTGAGAAGGTCTGTCGAGTCTCTTCCAAGTCCTTCTTGTCATTCACACCTTCAATGGTTATGTCACCACCCATGCAGGTGTAGTTGAACTTGTCTGCACTCTCTGCAGATGAAAGATTATATTACTGATGCTGCTTATAATAAACTACTGCAAGACTTAGTTGTGTTTTCTGGGTGAGTTAGTTTAAATAGTAATAAAACAGCAGCAGTTAAGTGTCACAGATCCACAATAAACCCTCAGTGCAAATACTTACGTAGTCTCAGGTTCTTAAACGCTGGTGAGTCTGCACAGGAACAAATCTGGTAAAATATGTGGTAATTACGCTCATTTTCTGCCTGAAACAAAAACAGAACTTAAGATTAGTATTATGGATTAAACACAGTAACGAAACTTGAAAGAATCCTGATCTCACAATCATGCATACCTGAAAGACCACTCTGGATTTCTCTAACAGGTAGGTCCTCATGTTTGCTCCGATGATCCGGTACTTCCTGTCAAAGCTGATCTCTGTGTATTTCCCAAAACGGCTGCTGTTGTCGTTCCTAGTGGTCTTTGCATTTCCTATTGCCTTAAGAGGAAATGAATTATAAGAACTATTTATAAGATTTTTTTGTGTATGAATAAATATGTGAACATTTTTGCCTGTTTAGTTCAACAGCTGTTTTGTGTAGTCTCGAGATCGTACCTCTGTTATTGGATTGGATGCCAGGACTTTGTCTTCAACTCGTGTCTTATTTGCAGATTTGCTCACAACAGCAAAGTACCTCATAGCGTATCGAGCAGACACCGTTTTACCAGCTCCAGATTCACCGCTGACTATGATAGACTGGTTCTTGTGGTTTCTGAGAAAGAAAAGGGGGATATAAACAAAGTACGCACCACTGTGTCTTGAAGCATTACTTGGGACTTACTTGGGCAGTTATTGACTAGATTTCATTTTAATGATCACCAGGACATAAACGCATGCACGCATAGCACACAACCATACAGTTGTGGTCAGGTGATGTCATGGCAATTTGGGGCCTTTAATTATTTCTTTGGACTTTTCTTTTTCCAGGGTGGAATGATTATGTTTAATGAGTTTAAAAAACAAACAAAAAAACCCCAACAATAATTAGGCGCATTTTGAAGTGAGTTTGGCTTTTCTCTAACCCCCACAGGGTCAAATAGATATACATACACTCACTCAAATCTAATAAGTGGGGCTGAAGGCTGTACATTGTTTATTATCTTAACAAGGCCAAGGTCTATTAACTTCTCATTAGTGATCATGATTGCCTACAACTGTCAGTTTCCCTTTTCCAGCATAAAAAGGATTTGCCTGACAGCACTTATTGGACTGACTAATACTCAGAACAGTGGGAGACTCCAATGAACTCAGTGATCTGCAGATTCCAAGAGCATCAGTTCAAACAACTGTACATAAGTACAAGTTATTTAGATGTTTTAACACTTTCTTGGTGCTGACCAAGAAAGTTTGCCCCATGCATATGTTAGTAGAGTCCTTTTAAATCTGCAGACTCATGCTCACTGCCTCCAATCTGCATACAGCCATCAGTTCTCGCTGATGTAAAACTACTATAAAACTTAAATGAGGCAATCTCAACTTTTATTTACCTTGCCATCTGTTTGTAAGCCTCCTCTGCCACTGCAAATATATGAGGGTCCATGTCTCCCATGTTCTGTCCTGAGTAGGCATGAATGATTGCATCTCCATAGATAGGAAGCTGCTTATAGGGATTTAGAGCCACCAATATAATACCTGAAATGAGGGAACAACACAGACTGAGCAAGAAACTTAACCTGCTAACACCTCAGTACTCAGTTACACAAATGGGTGACAAATTAACAAAAACGAAAAAACACAACAACAGCATAAAGTGTTTTAGTAAGGTGTTGGTTCACTATGTTGGCCAAAAATCTCTGATGACTCTTAAAGCCATAATATGTGAGTCATTATTTGTATACTTATCATGTTATTCAGTGATTCATCGTGACTGCATCAGCTGCATCAGTATCCTGTTTGTGATCACTTGGAGCAACGTCGTATGAATTTACAGTAAAAATGCATTACAGAGCCACAGGACCACCTCATTGTAAGGGTCAAGTGTGAGAGGTTTTCCTTTAATTTATCACCCATTTGTCAGTTTAAGGCTTCTTGCAGTTGTACCACAGTAGGTATAGATGATTCTGGACTCCACAAATCGCACTTTGAGATTGTGCAGGACTGCAGGTTCATGCAAGTAACTCAGAGCTGTCAGGTCATTCTCCCCCACCAAGATGTCTGGGTTTCGGAGAGGAGGGAGTTGTGGTTTAGACGGGTCAACAGTGTAGCAGTACTCCTGTCCAGTGATAGGTGATGTAGGAGAATCAGGTCAGCTGGTGCTTCTCACCATTATAAATGTAATACAGTCATATATTGAGGGTATTATTAGTCACTTTCCATTTTACTTACAGAGCCATCCTCCAGAAGCAATTCAAGAACTTTATCTCCTGAATGGAAATCTTTTACAATCTCTGCCGATTTCCACACATGTTCTTCATCTGATATCCACACTCTGTTGTACTAAAATGATTAAAAAAGTGACAAATAATTATTTCAGTTATTAATGCCATGGCTTACTGTACAAGTGACTAAAACCAATACATGCAAGAGAAAATCCACCCAATAGGAACCAATACTCCATCATATATGCTACCTCATAATATTATACTATAAAAAGATGTAGCTAAGTGTTTCGCCTTTAAATTCCTGTGGATCTGTTTGCTTTACAACCTTTCAGAGCGCTGACAAAGTTTCCATATGCGTCTGTAAACTTGCAACCTCTAGACTGTATGGAAACATGATCTTACGTGTATTTTAAAAGATTAGGCTTGTTTTCCCTCTTACCTTGGTGTACAGTTCCAGCACAGCCATGTTTGTGCATTATTTTAGTAACTTTTTTTGTCCGTGTGTTTATCACTTGCTGTTTCACCGCTTTCCAGGTTACCAACACATTTCCTCCCCGCCCCTCACAAATATTCCGGAATAACCTGTCAAGTTAGATTACAAACTCCCGATGATCTTTTTCAAAATAAGAGTCACCCTAAGGCGTTTTTTGAAATACACTCTGCATCATTACAGACGTTACGTCATCTATTTGTGTTAATTTATTCGTCTGCACTGTTTTGTATCATTCAAAGCAATTAAATTGTACTTATTATAAATTTACTTTTTTATTGTTGGTAGCCTGTTACTGTCCATTTTGAAAGAATCAAAAGATTAAAAGGGTGAAAAGCAATTCTGCTGTACAGATCAATTTTTACATTTTACTTGAAGCTCTTTCCCTGGACACCTAGATGCTGTAAACTATTAAAACTTCTCTAAATCCTCTTTGGTTAGGTTGATCCAAAATAGATTCAAATCCATGTATAATTTTGTTTACTGTCTGTTGTCTCAATACCACTGCATTCAGTCTGTAACAAATATATAAAAGCATTGAAATACAACAATTAAACATTGACAATATTTTCATAGATTGTTTGAATTATATTGACATTTAATTCTAAGAGATCTCAGTTATTGTCAACACAGTTTTTGTCACTACTTAGAAGTAAATTATCAATAAACCATCTGAAAAGTCTCATGTAGTCATAGCTTTAACTGATCACACGTGAAGGCCGGGGACTGCAGCCGTTGAAAAAGCTTTTGCATTCATTCTGAAAAACCGATCAGTCATCTTCCGGGTTTGTCTCCTCATTTTCTCGGTGCCTTGTCGCTCACCTGCTCCGGACTTTGGATGACTCCGCCCTCCCGTCTTGTGACAGCGGCTTGCCAGAGTGGGTGTGCTCGTTTTTGATCAAGGATTCTCACTCCTAAAGAAACAGGATGCTGACGTCGGCCACCTCACCATATATGAGCAGATGTAAGCACACAAACACTTAACTTCTTTAAAAACCAACTCATCACATTTAAGTCAATCCGACCCAAGACTCACAAAAGACTGAACCAGAAAGGCAAGGAAGCACATTAACACATCCCCAGTGGGCAGCAGGTTAATCATTCATAAATTTTTAGGTCATTTCATCTGTTAAACTTTTGCAAATTCACAGCACTTGTGAACAGGAGATAGCATGCTATTTAGCTGCACAGCAATGTGCAGCTACAAAGGCAATGTTGGGCCAGCACATTTAATTAAATTTTACTCCCAGTTTCTTTAATGGAGGATGTCTACAGTTAGACACAGCTGTATACCTTATTACAAAGAGAAGTGGATGCATTACAGTGTCAAGAGAAATATTGACCATAACTAAAATACTCTTGATTGTTCTGAAAATTCAACAGAACACCAAGCTTGACATACCTCACAAGGTAGTTAAACACTGTGCAGCATTTTAACATCATCATGTTACTGATCAGCCAGCCTTTAATGTGACCGACAACATCAGTTAAATACATATACATATATGTACTTGAAGTCTCTCTTCCTTCCCCTTGCCATGATGTGCATAAATAGAATAACATTACATCAGCAGTTATAAAAATATAAAGAAATACTGGAGTGCTCCCAAATTTCTTACTAAATTAAAAAATATGAACTCCACTTTTATGAATTCATGTAATCATAAATACCATATAAGCAAGTGAATTTGTGAAACTTCCGACCCATGAACGCAAGAATGAACCAGTGTGTTTACAATACAGTCAGCAACACAAGATTTGCAACCATTAAGAGACCTATATTTTATATTCACTGTTCCAAGAGCATTTATGCTTCATACTAAAAGCAAACAGATAACATGTACACGGCCTCTCCTTGGTTTCTGGAGTCCAATAAAAGCCAACTGTGAAGATATTTTTATATGCAAGTATCAGAAGTTACAGGTCTAGATGCGAGTAAGGAAGCCCAGATTGAGGCTACTCGGGATCTGGACGGTGTCCAGAGCAACAGAGGAAGGTGTGAACGGGAGGGTGACGGTGAAGATTTTCTTGGCATCCATCATCAAAGTGGATGACTCAGCTCTGTCTTTCAAAAGGTTCTAAAATGCAAAGCAAACAAACAAAGCCAGATAAAGAAAAGTTACAAACATATTAAACATTAACATAATAGTAAAAGAGGCTTTACTCACTTTAATCGTTGTGATGAATGAAGGTGACACTCTCTCTTCAAACTCAATCACCGGTGTGTACAAGGTCAATACTTTGACAATCTGTCAACAATAAACAACAAAAAACAAAAGGCAATCAGAGCACAAGCAGGATAAACTGTCTACAGATTAACAAAGCTGAGTCTTAACTGATGGTCAACCTGCGCTGTGGTGAGGCCAGTGCACATGTTGCAGATGGCTTGGGCATCTGCTTCAGTCTTTTTCTTGATCTGTAGAAGCTGTGCAGCCTGTATGAGAGGCTCCAGAGTTTCTTTTGCACCACAGTCTGTCAGCTCTCTCTCAGCCAGCCACTCCTCCAGCTGCCATACATTGTACCTGAACCCAGAGAAACAATACAGATTAAGCTCCATACTGCCCAGGTAAGTTCTTCCATCATTCTTCTATCCAACCACAGAAATTAAAACAAATATAAAAAAACAGATATGTATTATATTACCTGAAAACTCTGCCACCTTTATGGTTTTGGCAGTGCTATTTGTTAACCTCATATTCAAGGGTAAAGGTCAATTAATATAGTCTTATGTTAGGATCAGTTGATGCCCTCTTCATGTTTTCTCTCTGGTGAATGCCCAACTCAAATCAAAAAGTTGTCTCAAATGGTATTACCTTACATTTTGCTCTTTGAAATAAAGCCCCTAGATTTCTCTCCCGTCGTTCTCCCAGCTAGATCTCATTCAGTGTGCCATCAGTGACCTTGACATTAGTTTGGGTGAACCTGGCTCCCCTCAGACCCCATCTTAACCATCTCTCCTGAGTTACCATTGTGCATTTGAACTTGTTAAACCATATGAACTTTTTTCCAAATGTGTTTGCTTAAGAAGTGGTGAAATGTGTTTAAAAACCTCCTTTGTATTATATCTGGAATATTTATATTTCATGTAATGATGCAGCTATAAAATAATAGCATCTTCTTTACCTGGACAGCCAGGTAAATTATATGCAGTACGTGATCAGTCTGTGTCAAAAGGGGGAAACTTCAGATTAAAATCAAGGTCTAAACATATAAGGCTAATGTAACATAACTCAGTAAGATGGGACTGAGGTCTTGTGTTTGAAATTCATACCTGTAATTCAAATACGACAAGCAGCCGTTTATTTTATGTCTTGACTTTTGAATGCTGATTGATGATAAAGCAGAAATCTTGCCTGATATAAATAATAGACTATCATTTTTATTTTTTATTTTTTATCTTCGCTCTCTTTACCATCTCTTTTTGTTTTTCATGCCCAGTGTGTGTTTGGCTGTACCTGATCTGCAGGCCTTTACCCCAGGAGCACATGTCCTTCCGCAGCAGCAGGTGGTTGAGTGTGACCGCACAGATGATGTAAAACTGCTGCTTGACCACCTGTTTAATGAGGTCTGAGTCCATCCCATGCTGACTCATGGTGGTGTGGAAGAGGCCAAGACGCTGCAGGAGGACCTCCATTGTAACAGCCCCCTCTTCTGAGAAACTGGTGCTCCTCTTCCTCAGGCCTGTTGGTTTGGACCCTAAAACACCCTGGATTGTCTCGTTCTCCAGCATGCTCGAAACTACACATAAGACACAAATTGTAGATGACAGACTTAATAACATATGTTGTTACTTGTTAAGTATCATTAGATTACGTCTCCTCACCTATGAGGTGCTGCAGGATGTCCTCCATACATTTGATGAGTTGACGGTAAATCTGAATGGCCAGATCGCCAAAGACCTGCTGGTACTCTGATAGTTCAAAATTGGTCAAGCAGTGCTCATTCTGCTTAGCCGTGTTGTGCACCATAAACACCTGAAGTCCACAAAAGTCGTACAGATATGTAGGATTAATTAAGTTCTATGTACAGCTACATAAATAACACTGGTATACTGGCAAACTTTCAAGCTTACCTCATCACCACTGTACTGCTTCAGACAGTGCATTAACCGGCAGGTGTTAGCCAGCCAGAAAGACACCACTTCAAAGTCATTTCCTCTCCTCTGCAGAAAGATTATAAAAATTAAATCAAACTAAAAGCGTCACTTACTTTAATAATGCAGATTTAAGTTATATGCTGCACCTTGATGACCCCTTTGATGCTGCTGATAGTTGAATTTAGCAGAGTGCTAACTCTCTGATCGTCATTCACAATGTCTGCATATCGTACGCACATGAAGATGATGTAGGCAGGAAGGCCTGGAGTGAAGCTGACAGCAACGCCGCGAGGCTTCAGATCTTAGCAGATTGAACCATTTCATTACAAAAAACATCAACCACATTTTATTATTTCCTTGAACATATGTTTGTCCCACCTATGACCAGATTCTTAAGCAACCGGCTCTCGTCACCCTGCTTGTACTCCAACATGCCCTGGTACTCCTTCTCCTTGCGGGTGATGTTCACTGCTCTGCCAGGAGGACTCACCACTGAGCGTCTGGTCTCTTGCTCAGTGCTCACTAAACACAGCAATAACATGAGCAATGACAGGATTATTGCTAACATGCTCTTAAAAATAAGTGTAACTATGTACAAACTCAGTTCTTTGTGGTTACCTTCAAAATCTTCAACCTTTTTCATGTAAAGCTTAAGTTGTTTTTTCAGCTTTCTAATGGTTTTGTCTTGTTTCTCTTGCTGTTCCAGAAGTTCCTAAAATTACATAAAAATTAAATGATTACATTATTATTTTAAGGCTAATACATGGCAGAGAGGTGTTTGTTACTGAAACTGTGAAACTAAAAGTATTACTAATATTATTATTACTACCACTTTACTTTAAGGCAGAGTGATAGATGTTGGATAAACCCACCAGGTTCTCTCTGGTCAGCCGTGTAATCTCAAGCTTCAAGCTTGCTTCAATTCGGGCATCTTCAGGCAAAAGGAGGCTCTGAGCCAACATCTGCTGCTGCTGCTCCTTTTCATCCTTCAGCTTGTTCATCTCCTCTACCAGCTTCATGTACCTCTCATTGTGAACCCGTTCCTGCTCGTGCATCTGGTACTCCAGAAGCCTGCAGGATGGAGGGACAGCTTTCAATGGCCTTGAACATGAACTTGCTTTAATAAGTCCTGACTATTATTACTTCATTACCTATTTGTCTCTTTCAAGCCTTCATAAGCCAGCCACAGCTCTCCATCTTCATTCAGTGTGTGGATGTCAGTGGATCTGAGCAATTGGAGCATCACAACATGAATTCATTGCATTCAAATTTTTCAGGAACATTAATATTTCAGCAGAAACCAGGAGGTCTTACTTGTGAACATCTTGATATGAGGGGATTTCACTGAGATCCAATTTCACACCTTCTCCCAGTGCAGAGTCCTGCAGGTCAGATCAATATTATATCCCTCTAATTACTGTTCATTATACATCCATCCATCCATCCATTCGCTTCCGCTTATCCTTTTCAGGGTCGCGGGGGGCGCTGGAGCCTATCCCAGCTGTCATAGGGCGAGAGGCAGGGTACACCCTGGACAGTTCGCCAGTCTGTCGCAGGGCCAACACACAGGGACAGACAACCATTCGCACTCACATTCACACCTAGTGACAATTTGGATTATCCAATTAACCTATCCCCACATTATACATTTTAATGAAAATACAGTGTTTTTAAATGAATGTATTTCCATTTCTTTTAATGGGAATAACAACAGTATCATTCAATTTTTCACCTTGTGTTTAAGAGCCTCTTGGCGCACCAAATGCGACCGCAGGAGCAGCACCTCCTCTTTCCTCATCTCCAGCTCCTCTGTGGAAGAATTGAGTTGCTCCAGCAGGACTTTGTAGGGCAGAGAACCAGGGGCAGGGGGCACTAAATCACTGTTCTCATTAGTCAGAGACTTTCGCAGCTCATTTAGATCCTGCTTCAATTTCTTGTTCTCAGACTCCAGTTCTTGTCGCTGCATCGAGACATTTAGAAACAAGAAAGACAAAAAAAACAAAAAGAATCAATAAATATATTTTGTTTATAATCATCTTTCAGTATTTCAGTACAAAGAAAGGTTATTATAGACTGTGGTAATATGTTAAAACTATTTGTGGGCACTTTATTTCTGGTATGCTGAAACTGAACCACAGAGCATCACACCTTCAATGTTTCCAAGTCCAGTTCTGCTCTTCCACTTGTTCTCTGTTCCTCGACCACCTTTTATTTAGAAAAATATCAATAAATAATAATAATAAATAAAATCACCAAAACCCTTTAAGAAAAAAAAAGCAGCTATGTATATTTTGCAATTTTACATTTTTGGAGAGAGAAAAATTGCATTCATACTTTTGCTTTTTCTTGCTGGTCTTCCTCTCGTTTATCCAGCTGCTGCCATAGTGACTGTTTCTCCTGCTCCAGCTCTTTCACTCTCCTCTGAAGCTTCAAGAGGACTGGCAGGTCCACTGCAGTCTGGGTCTCATCCTAACAAAACACAGCAAGCCCTGGTTGATCTCTTTAGAATCTAACTAAGAATGCTGCACTAATAGGATTATAACACAGACAATGCCAGAAAGAAATCTTCCCACAGATGATCTGAGGAAGGAGCATCCAGTGCCTAGAGGAAACCCACATAGATAACATGCGAACTCTACCCAGAACCGTCTTCTGAAGTGCCTCATAAAAACGTGTTATCTGTAAAATTCCTCGTAGTACATCCCACAAAATGCTTCACAGCCACCTCAAAGCTGACAGACAGGCGAGTATTTCATACCTCTGTTTGTACAGAGCTGTCTTCACCCTCAGTAGAGCCTAAGCTCTGACTAAACTCAGATGAGTTACTGCTGTAGTTGGAGTCTGTCCTCTTCAGACTAGATTTGCTTGAAGTCTAGGTGAAAATGAAAAAGACAACATGTCATACAGGGAATAAACATGACAAGCATTCCTATGTTTGCAGCACTTAGTCTTTGTCTAGTACTTATAGCTGGTTTTGGTATGCTCTGTAAGTCATTGTGACCATGTAAAAACTGGTCATGGTTTGTAAGTTATGCTTGAAATTCCTAATGTGTGTTTGAATACTAAGTATAGTTCCTCACAGTGTTGAGATCCATCTGTTCCTTCAGGTCTCTGTGCCGCTCCTCCAGATGCAGGTGTTCGCTCAGCAGACTTTGGTATCGAGAACGTTCCTCAGTCAAGTCCTGCTCCAGCTGTTTGGTGTTCTCAGCGTTGGTTTGAATCTCTGGGTCAAAACAGTTTTCTTTATGCATATTTTTTTTCTAAATGTCAGGAATTATTGATGACTAGTAAAGGCCTGACGGTAACCGTTTAGTACCTGTCAGCTGTTGCGCTTGTTCAACGATTTGCTTGTTCAGTTCATCTACGTCATTTTTCAACAAGTTGTTCTTCGTGTTAAGTTCATCTACCACCTGATTGTGAGAGTGGACATAATCATCAGATATTATTTCTGTTCATTCTTTGGAAAATGACACATTTTTAAGGTCCTCTTGCCACCAAATATATGTCATATAACACTCTTTATTCAACATTTACAGTAAGGCAACTTGTTATTCTCTATAGTCTGAGGTGTTATGGAATACAATATTATCTAAATTGCATGTGACATTGTGTCATTAATCTACGATGTCACCTTTTCTTATAATTAACAGGTATGAAAGGAAGTCAGGTCAAGGTTTGAGGCAAATCTCGAAGACTGGAATAACGGCTTACCTGCTCTGTCTGCTCCTTGTAGACCTTTGTCTGCTCTTCCAGGTCTTCCTTCTCTCTGCGGGTGTTTTCCAGTTCGTGCTGGAGGAAGGAGAGCTGCTCCAGCAGTGAGGGTAGCCTCTCTGCTTTAGCTCTGGTCTCTTGCTCTGATCTACGCAGGTTTTCTATCTCACTGCTCTGTCTCTCTATCTCCATAGTCTGAGCTTTCTCCGTAACACTCAGCTTCTCACTGAGTTCTCTGTTTTCCTTTTGCTGCGGGAGGGGGGGTACAAACACATGCTGTTCATGTGATATGACAACTCCCAATGAACTTTTTTTCTTGTGACAGAGTAATCAAATACGTACCTCGTACAAATCTAGACCTCCATACTCACACAATACCCACCTGCTCATTTATCTTGTGCTGCAACTGCAAAATCTTGTTCTCCATGCCAATATTGAGCTTCTTGAAGTGCTCCACAGAGCGTGCTTCTACTTTCAGCTTCTTTAGTTCCCTCTTTGCCCTCATGCGACGCACACAACTCTGCAGCAGGATAATGGCTGCCAGGATGCGCTTGTAATGCTGTCTGGCCAGCCAGCCTTTCACCCACTTCTGAATGACTATTGCCTTTTTCTCATACATCAACTGTGAAAACAAAGAAGGGCAAAAGCAAGTTCATAACGTCATATTTAAAAGTGAAGTAAAAGACTTTCACTTAAAAAAAAAATACAGTTACTTGTACATAGTGCTTATCATATATTTTAAAAAATTAAGTCTGTTAGAAGTGCATCTCTGTCTTACACGAATAATCCCAGACCATTTCAGTTTCAAACATCATTAATTACAGATTTTAACTTGAGAATCATATAGAAATAGAGCGAGCAGACATCCTTCTTTATGTGGGTCTGCACTGTGTTTTTCTTTCTCGTAATGAGAGGTTTTCAAAAGTCACTGCTGTAAGGCAGAAGCATTAAAAAAAATAATCTGGCTTTCACTGAATGGAAGTGAGGGCAGGCTTGGGTTTCCGGGGGCTAAAACCCAAGGCGGAAAACAGCTCATCATCACAAGGTCACAAGCCGCACTGAATTCAATGAAAAATACCACAATTAAAAGGAAGTTCAGCTACAACTAAAATCAGGAAACTTCTAATAACTGTCTGTGTTCTCACAAGAAACTTAAAGCTCAAAACATATACCACTTGATGGCTACAGTGATGATTACCAGCAAAAACAGCTATTAAAATAATCATTTTAAATCTTACCCAGGAAAAAAACAGAAGAATACATAAGAATAAAAAGACATAATGCATAAGAATTAAACTTTAGCTTATTTTTATGCTCACTGCATTGACTTAGTGAAGGGGTTGGGAAGACTGCCTTTAAATATAATGTATTCAGATGCTAAATACGTCTCATTTGTAACATATCCCACATTATTAGGCAAAGATGCTCTTTTTCCCATATTTAGTTTGTCGGTATATGGTCAACTTATATTGTTTATTTTTTTGTTTATTGATTAGCATTCAAATCTCTCAATGAATACAGAAGAAAAAAATAGGTAGGATATAGTAAACGTCTAAAGATCAACATGATGTTACCTTATGGTACTGCTTTCTAGCCATGTGAGCCCTCCAGAAGCACTGAACAGTGATAGCTGCAGAACGCTGCTGCTGGTAGAGTTTCCTTTTCGACCACATTCGCACATTGCGCTGAATGATAATAGCTGCTCTGGTTTGCAGCAGAAACTTGGCATAACTGACAGAAAAAAGCATTTCAGAAATACATCTAAAATATCCATAAAGTTTCTAAAATCAAACTTCTGCTCTTGTTTGGCATCCTCACTTACCAGCGTGCCTGGTGACCCCGTACATGTTTCTGAATAGTAATGGCAGACTCCCTCATCCTCAGGTACTTTTTGCGTGCCAGCCAGCAGCGAATAGTCTTCTGGATGGAGACACAAGCCATACGCAATTTGTCCGAGCGCAGCTTCTCCAAGAAAGCCACCTGGCCAGCTCTGAAGAAGATCTTGTTTTTGCCAAACTGGTATTTCCCCTGGTCCTAAAACAAAATAAAAAAAAAACAAAAAAAACAAACACACAGTCTAATATGTATTACATCACATTAAAGTGAGCCTGTGAAAGCTGATTTTATAAAACACACCCATACCTTTATAAGTTTTTCCAGGAGATTTTTGCAGGCCTGTTTTCTATCAGGAAGCAAGTCCTTTTGCTTTATGAGAACCCGATAGCGGCTAAAAAATTCCTGATAGGTCCACCTGCAATAATCAGATCATAAATTATATCTATAATTTATATAGGATTATCTATTGCAAACATTTTTTTAACAGCTTCTCGTGGCTGTTTGCTCTGTATCAGAAGTGCTTTCTGATATGCTACCTTGATGGGAAGCCTGCTGCTGAGATCCGGATAGTTTCGAGGATGCCACATGCTCGAAGCTGTTGTACAGCCCTCACAGGGTCCAATCTTTATTTAAAATAACATAAGCGCACAACCTTTAATCTGTTCTTGTCGAACATAGCTGTATGAAGAAAAAGTGGGAAACAAAAAAAAACAACAACAAAAAACAAAATCTGCCTCACGTGAACGGAGCTTTATGGTCATTTGGTTTGATGCAGCGCACGTAGTGAGGAGTTGTAGCATTCAGTGTTTCCATCAGCAAATGCAGGGACTGTCGAAACTGAATAAAAAGACAAGAATGAATTCTTCCTAAGAGAATAGAAAAATACAATAATTAACATGGTCAGTTACTATAAATTTCCACATTAGTTTTAATTCTCCCCCATCATGCAGTTTCTCTACAAGGATCCTAAACCGACTTGAACCTGAACAGCTGATACAATGTCCACAATCATGCATGCTCTCCAGGCTTTGAGAACAGGGACTTCAGAACTATCAAACATCACATTCACAACGCTTCTTTATAATTTAACAGTTATAAAGAAGGGCAAAATAAACCTTAAATATGAGGACTTTAGTGAACATGGAGTACAAATCAACAGTTAAATCAAAGCATATCGGCTTCTCTGTCTGTTCTGCACAAGCTGGTTATTACAGGTTTAACTAACACTGTGATAAATTCATCTTTACAATGGTTATGCTTACATAATGAGACACTGTATAACTTTACAGAATTCATTAGCACACAGTTACAAGAAAGACCAGCTAAAACCCTGCAATTCTGTCCAATGTCATGGCCGTCTATAGTATGAGAGTTGTATGAGTGGAAATGTCAAAGTTCCTTGGGGTAGTTGCCACTCAACTGGCTGTACATCCAACCTTTATGCTGAGAAGGCCAGAGAAGCCTGGGTTCCACCCCAGACCATATTCTTCATGCCTCCCTCACTTTAACCCTAATTTCCTGTTTGCTCGTTAATGTTCTACCAAAATATAGACTGAAAAAAAAAGGGGGGGGGGGGGGGGAACAGTCAAAGAGTTACCTGTGAGTCATTTTCTCACCTGCAGTCCAACAGTCTTCTTAGTATCCTTCTTAGCTGATCCAGCCCTTCCAATGCTGCTTGTAAGTTTGTTAGAAGAATTTGCTGCCTTCTCATCATCCTCAAATAGCTTCAGCAGCAGATCAAACTGAAACAACAGAAGTAATCAGTGAACAGCAGATGGCAGCATTTTCAATGCGGACAAGTGTGTACTTCCTTCAATAGTTATGCCTGAACAATTCAAGGGTGTGTGCCCACAAACATACGACATTTGATCTTGGCTAAGTGATGCTGAAATTTAAACCTTCTGAATACTTTTACACAAAAAAACAAAAACACCCCCTGAATATTAGCAGAAGTGAGAATATAATAAACAACAGAAAGTTTATAAATTCACCTTGCTCTTTTTCAGCACATTAATCTGTTCTTCATTGACTGTGTCCTTATTTTTCTCCAGGAAGCCCACACACTGATACTCCACCTAGGCACAAAGGACCAGGTCAGACTGTGTTCTCTCACTAAAAGAGCAAAGATCATATTCACCCAAAGCCTGAAGCAGACTGAGTGGTATGGCTTCAATAAACAGAATCATATGAATCAAACATTTGTGGGAAAGGTATGGATTTTGACTTTGCAGACAGGTACAACTTCACTGTTTTTAGTTTTGCTTAGTAAATGAGTCACACATCCGTCTGTTTCCACACTGCTTGTTCTGTTCAGGATATGGAGAGCTGGAGCTAATCCCAGCACACACTGGGAAAAAGCATGGGTTTATACCACAGAGTAGTCAGTAACCAATGAAGTCACAAGTACACACATTTGCACACACAAGCAATTCAGTTAAAGTTCATTTGAGACACCTGGAGAAAACCCACGAACACACAACAGAAAGAGATCCTGAACCCTTCAAGCTGAAGCAAGGGCACATTAGCGTAAGCCATACAATTCCTTTTCACCTTGTCAGCAAAGTGGTGGATGATGAAAGCTCTATTTGACAACCTTGGTTTTTCAAAGTGAGCATTCTGCTTCAGGAGGGTGTTGTACAGCTTCTGTGCCCATGTTTCGTCAGATCCTTTGGGCATCTGTGGAAAGAGGAAGAGCTGACACATCAGTTAGTCACGGCATTACTCATAACCTCCAAGCACAGTGTGGCGGAGAGTCTGAAAAGCAGCTGGACACACTTCTGGTGGGAAGAAAATAAACAAAAACAGCATTTTACCTTACACTCCTCATCCAGAAGGTCCAGGACGCCCAGTTTGGCTTCGATGAGATTAATACAAGGCTGATTGTCATAGAAGTCAATCAGTGTCCAAGGGATTTCCTCTTTCATGTACTCCTCTTGTTCCAGTTTGAAGACATGCTGGAAAGAATGGGAGCTAAAAATGATTTACAGGTACTGTATGTTTTGACAAAAAAAACAAAACATTATAAGATAATAAGATCTGTCATTATTGTTCAAAATAAATAAATATGTAAAAACAATTTGAAGAGAAAAAGACACATACCAGGTTGAACTGTTGTTGAAGCTTTTCATTGGCATAGTTGATGCAGAACTGTTCGAAGCTGTTGATGTCAAAAGTTTCAAACCTGAGGAAAAATACAAAGTTAAATTAAAAACAAACATATCTGGTGAACTGCAGAGTATAAACAGAGAAAGCTAGTGTTCAAAAACAGACCCGTAAATGTCGAGCACACCAATGAATGAGTGCTGCTTCACTGTGGATTTTAAGGCACTGTTGATACTGTCCACAATCCAGCTGAAGAGTCTGGCATAAATGTGTTTGGCTAGGGCATCTCGGCCATAGATCGCATTAATTTTGGGAACAGGCTTAACAAAGGTTTCCGTGGTTGTCTTGAGCTTCCTGTGGCATAACCAGTGGGCCATTTCTTCGCAAGGCACTCCCATCAGGTCACAGAAAACCATCAGGTGGACATCATCCTGCTGGAAATACATGAATAACATTGATCTGATAAAGACCTACACATCCTCAAAGCAACATTCATACAATTATATATTTTTTAAAAATTGTATGTTGTGTCCTGTGAAAAATAATGTTTACCTTTATGCTGCATCTGTCTGCTGACTGGTCTTTTACCTCCACATTGCTAAGATGAAGAATAGCTGACAGAATTTGGTAAATTTCCATTTGATCACTTTCCCCAATTCCTACAATCAAGACAATAAATGAGGATTTTTAATGTCACTGAGTCCAAAACCAAGACTGTACAGATGAATGACAAATTAACCCTTGACCCCTATAGTGAGGGGATCCCATGTTTCTATAAGAGGGGGGCTTTAGTTAATTGCCAGCATATAGCCCAATTTAATCTCAACTGGGCTGGACAGAAAACATGTTTACTTAATGTGAAGAAGTGCATGCATGTTCTACAATGTTTGCATTTAAGGAACCACATGAAGTTCATTTCTGTAATGTTTCACATTATTCACACTGGACCTGCAAAGCACAGAGAGTACAGTTTGTGTAACTATTTTACTGTGTATGAAGCAAACAACTTGTGGCCATCCAAAAATACTTTCTGCACAATTTAATATCATTCTTTCACAGTGTTCAGATCACTCCATCAAAATTGAAGATATCATGTTATCCAGAGGCTGAATTAGACCTACTGGCCTGCCAGTTCTAGGCCCTGGGCAACATGTTTGATGCCACTGCCTTATAGCAAAAGTAACTCCAACTCAATACGAAGTTATTCTAAATTATCATCTTTACAAAGAAACATTTTTCCCCCAAAGGGAATTGTTCTTTCAGCAAGAAAATGGCCAGACTCGTTGGATCTCACGAGTCACTGAAAGTTTTGAAAATGAAAATAATGTGAATTAAATGTTGCATCCTTCCCACTTTGGGCTTATGTGTCAAACAAAACTCTATAACACAATCATCAAACGATCTGCTCTACATGCACATGTAAACCTTACTAAAACACAGCAAACACTCACCTAACAGTGAGAAAGACCTACGGGTATTGCACATCTCTTTGGCATCATCCACTCCATCTATGACTGGGCTCTGACCCTGGTTAGTGCAGTGGAAGTCATCTGCGCAACCTTACCTCATTAGTGAAAGAAAATACTGTATTAATACAGACAACTGTAATTGCAAAATGTTTTTTTTTTTTTTTTTTTTAAATGCCTAAAGGAAATTTATATTTTAGAGAATTGCACACCTAACCTGAAGGCTTTGAACTCTGGTAAATGTGAAGAGGCACATAGCTGGTAGAATATATGGTAGTTCCTTTCACTGTGGGCCTAAAGTTGTGAATACAGATGTAACATAGTTACCACAAAAATGTACCACAAAGAAAACTTAGTAAAATTAGGCAGAAATTCAAACTAAATGTTGCCTTAAAAATAGCTGGTGTTCTCCCAGACAAATCAAACAGTGGGTTGTTTATGGTTCATTGTTACTACACTGCGCATTAAACACTGTTACACAAACATTACAGTGCTTTAAAATAGCTCACTTTGGAGGAGAAATGCTTCATATAAAAATATTAAATATTCAAGTAAAATCCAAAGAAATGAAATTTACCTGAAACACAACTCGAGACTTTTCCAGTAAGTAGGTTCTCATGTTAGCCCCAGTTATGCAATACTTTGTGTCAAACCCAATCTCAATGTATTTTCCAAAGCGGCTGCTGTTGTCGTTCCTTGTTGTCTTGGCATTTCCAAGGGCCTACATAAAATATAAAAAGTTTCAGTTCAACAAGTTAAAATAAGATGAAGCTCTGACCATGGACAGGGAATTCTGATGTAGATGATCAGGCATGTGTTTGGCACTCAGAAGTGATAGTTGCAGGGTTTTCTGTAAAGGTCCCAGTCTGCTGTTCTGGATCCTAATCTATTTTTAATTTATTTGTCTTGCTGCAGTTGTCATGCTCAAACAATCTGTTAGTGCTTAGTGGCATAATCAAAAGCCACGTAGGCATCAGGGTAGATCAGATTCAACCCACGCAACGCTGTGTTATTTCTACTGTGACAGGAGTGTTGATCCCAACAGTGAAAGGGTATTTCTAAATTAATTGTTGCAGAGACATATAGACCACAGGCAGAGAAAGTTGCATCATGATTTACACTACAGTTGCAATTAAATGAAATGAAAGGGTAAATAAGTTTTTAAAAACAACAACAAAATTGGACACAAAACTGAAAACAATGACACATGTACAAATTTAGTGTATAACATAAATAACATCAATATACGTACAGATGTTCAGTAACTTTTAATATCTTCTATTTTTGTCCTAAGTCCTTTACCTCCATGATGGGACTGGATGCAAGAACTCGCTCCTCCACATTGGCCTCTCCAGAGGAGCTGACTGTTGCAAAGTAACGCATTGCATACTTGGCAGAGACGGTTTTGCCAGCCCCAGACTCACCACTTACTATAATGGACTGATTTCTTTCATCCCTGGATGAAAGTGTCATACAGACTGAACATTAGTAAGAGGAAATACAAAAGAATTTACTTGCTTTAAAGTTTAACATGATATGTACTTTGAAATGTCAACACCTGGCCATCTGTTTGTATGCCTCCTCTGCAACTGCAAAGATGTGGGGATCCATATCCCCCATGTTTTGTCCGCTGTAGGCATTAATGATGGCAGCGTCATAGATGGGCAGTCTCTCATACGGATTGATGGCAACCAGGACAATTCCTAAAAATCAACCACAAGAAAAATGTTCACTCTAAATTACAACATCATGAATTGTCTAAAACTACTTCTTCCCATGTATTTAAACTCTACCACGGCAAACAAGCTGCAAAAGCAGACTGGTTATCAGATTGTTAAACATATTACTCAAATTTGGTAAATGAAAATATATCAAAAGCATTTACAGTGGAACCAAAACAATTTCACTTTCTTTGTATCCAGAAATACATAAATATGACAGAAATTAACAAACATGAATGAACATCCGTCTCTTAATCCGATAAAGCTGATAAAATAGTTTTTTGTTTTTTTTTTTGGGGGGGGGGGGGGGGGGGGGACAGCTTGGGTACGACAAATGATGATAAGCCCTCCACTAGAAAGAAGTCTGTACATATATATAGTATGTGTATATACACATATGTGTATGTATTACTTAAACTTGCATTGTTTCTGACAGCCACCAGAGGGTAAGTAAAGTAAGTAAAATTTTATTTATATAGCACCTTTCAAGATAAAAATCACAAAGTGCTTCACAGAGAAGCTAAAACATAAAAACAAAACAAAAAAAATCAACCAAAAGCAAGTTTAAAAAGATGAGATTTTAGAAGAGACCACTGAGTCCACAGATCTCAAGCTCAAAGGGAGAGAGTTCCACAGTCTGGGGGCCACAGTTACAAAAGCTCTGTTGCCTTTTGTTTTCAGCCTCGTCATACCATTATGGACGAAAAAAGACTTGTGAAAGAGTCTGGGAGAAAATAATCCAGGATATGCTCACAATGACTTCTGACTGGCACGTCTTTTTTCAATGAGTATGTTGTTTCACAGTTAGAGCCACACCTTGCTCATCACATCCACACACAGACAGTGACTCTGGCAACCAGAGACCCTAGAAAGGGACGACATTCGTCATCCATAATTTGTTGCACAATAGCTATATTTGTAATTTTGTCTCTGTATACCACCACCAGGGACTTAAAACAATCAAGATCTGACTGAAGCATAAGCTTCCAGCTTTATTTCAAGGAGTTAAAAAATAAAATGGCAATAACTGTTTTAGAAATTTTATCAACTTTTATTTTCAAGCAGGGCTAGGTGAGGCCTGTACCATCAGTGTTTCAAGACAAATTGAGACGACATATTATCTGAAGTGAATTCAACGTTGAATTTGCATATTATAGCTTTTCACTGTAATTTTAAATATGAGGCTCAGAGAGATGTCAGTGCAAGTAAGAGAGGAACTCTTTAGGCTGGGGGAAAAAACTAAAAATAATGTTATGGTGTGGCCATGCATGGCTGCCAGTGGAACTGGGCCACTAGTGTTTACTGATGATGTGACTGCTGATAGCAGTAACAGGGTGAAGTGTGCAGGGCTGTACTCTCTGCTCAGATTCAGCCAAATGCACCAAAACTGATCAGACAGAGTTTAATATTGTAAATGGATAATGACCCAAAGCATATGGCAAAAGTACCTCAAGAGTTTTGTAAGGCATATTCTTGTCAATGTCTTCAATTCAGTGTCTCCAGTCAGACACCTGATCTCAACCCAAAAAGAGGATGCTTTTATTTACTGAAGACAAAACCAAATCTAGAAAGATCCACAAACAAGCACCAGGATTTTCAACCAGAAATCAAAAACAATCTCTATTGTTAAAATGACTGTTAGTTTTACAATTAACAATTAGCTCTGAAAAACGCCCCTTTGATTAAAGCTGAAAAATTGCACTTCGATCCCATCTTGATTGTTTGAAAATTTGTTATATGAAAATCCACAGGTGTTGTTGGTGTTGAGAGGCAATACTTCAAAGGAAATGTGGTTTTATCCAACTAACTATGGATCTGGAACTATATGACAGGGTGGTAAATATATTAGAGGCTTACCTAAACTCATGCAGAAAACAAAATATTCACAGAACTCAATGCAGTCCTGTAAAAATCTAAATATGCTCTTACTGATGGTATAGGCATTAACAGGGTAAAAAGCAGGTTCAGCTAATCAAATGACCTGTAGTTAACTGATCATCCACAAGTATGACCACCATAGCACCATATAAAAAACAAACAGAGCAGCACAAACACCTGTAATCAACTTTGAACCATGGTGGTGGAGGGGTGATGATTTGGGCTTGTTTGCACACACAGGATCTGGTCATCTTGGAGTCAGAGTTCACGATGAACTTCTCAGTATACCAAAATATTCTAGAGCCAATGTGTGTCCCAGGCTGCCTACAGTCAAAATAAACGTTGTTTTTCACATTATTGTAGGCAACAGGAGCACAGGAATGTCCACTGGGAACCAACCGCCAGCTACAAGGTGGTAAAATCAAGTATCCATTAGCTTTCACTTAATTCACTTATTTGAAGTATCCTGTATTATATGGTGCTGTGTTCCTTTAAAAGCGACCTGCAGCACATACATCAGCATAACGTAGTGCAGATTATGTCAGAGTGTACAGTGAGCAGAGCTCCAAAGTCTACAGTGACAGTGATAGTGCGAGTCAAAGGAAATGTCGCTCATTACCACAGTATGTGTAAATCAACCTGGAGTCGATAAAGCGCACTTTGAGGTTGTGTAGCACTGCTGGCTCATGGAGATAGCTGAGAGCTGTGAGGTCATTCTCCCCCACCAGGATATCTGGGTTTCTTAGTGGTGGCAGGTTGTTGGTACGTGGGTCTATTTTGTGCTCCACTTTCTAGAAAGACACAAAAAGGTAGCAAAACACGAAGAAGAGAAGAGAGTAAGTTGCTTCCACTTTTAGGGAATGGCATCACCAGGTGTGCCTAATGATGAAGCTAAAAAGCAGCCACTGTGCTCCCCCTGTTCATGTTCACTCACGATAAAGCTTTGGCCTCATTTTCATACCTGCTGTGCATGCCCAAACTCGATATCATAGCTGCAGGCAGCAGCATAGCTGAGGATAACTCTTTCACCACATAATTTTTCCTATTTTCCACCTATTTTGAAGGCAGCAAATGAATTTGTTGACTTCTTTAAGTGTTTTTTAAGGATTTTTGTGCGCTCATCAAACAACTCAGCTGTCTCAAATAATCCTTCAGGGCACATAGAAATTTATGAGGCTCTGTTGCCAGCATTCCTGCAGAGAAATGTGCGCATGGCTCTCAGACAGAAGATCAATGT
Organism: Copadichromis virginalis; assembly: GCF_057382275.1. NCBI lineage: Eukaryota > Metazoa > Chordata > Actinopteri > Cichliformes > Cichlidae > Copadichromis > Copadichromis virginalis. The sequence continues at coordinate 15,666,148 of NC_140624.1, forward strand.
CCATTTCAGTGCCTCTATGTGAAACTCTTGTGTGTCCCGTATGTACAGTAGTTGGTATTTAATTGTCTCACCGTGCCATCCTCCAGCTGCAGAGAGAGCGTCTGGTCGCCAGGAGTGTAGTCTTTGGTAAGCTCTGCTGATTTCCACACTTCTGCTGCATCTGGGAGCCATACACGGGCATACTGAGGGGAAACGGGTCAGAGCCATTCAACCAACCATTCACTTACAGAAACCGTACAAAAAACTACAGCATAAACATCAGTGACAGGAAAATTGAAGAATAGCAATTATGAAGCATTCACTCATATCATCAGCGCTGACACAGTCTAAAGGTCTGATTTAAAGACCTTTACTAAATGAAGAGTTCTTAAACTCTTCATTTAGTAAACTCTTCATTTAAGCAGACACTCCTATGAGAAAAACGCCATACTTGACCCAGCTGAGTTAGTTAAAAGTTAACTAACTCAGCTGGGTGAAGCTGGATACCTGATAGTCAAATTCAAACCTACCTTGGAGTAAAGTTCAGCGGCTGCCATCTCTTTAACGTCCTCAGTGAGCCTGCTCAAACGTTTTCCTACCGCGAAGAGAGGCGCCGAGCATTTTTACTGACTCCCAGAGTAGAATGCCATTAACTTTTCTCCTCTCCTCCTCCGCTCTCTGGGACTCCGAGCGCCTAGCGGAGAGTGGGATTCAACACATGCGCGTGCTCAGGCACGGTTTGCTCTCGTGCGTCTTGCGTGCCTCCCAGCGGCCAGCCTCAGCCCGCGAGGACAACGCCACACTGTAACCGCGGAACTACTAATTATAGTGGAAAATATTACTGTTTCGAAATCATTACTTGTCCACAGGGAGCATCACGGGGCACTGCGCAGAAGATCACATCTTCTTGTATTAACGAACTGTTTTTGCAGGGCAGTGGAAAATGTATTTAGACGGTTTTTTTCTGTGCCCGAGTAAGATGTGCTGTGCATAATGTGACCTTTCACTTACTTCATATCAGTCTGCTTCTTAGATATGAAGAGAACATCACATTATTAAATTACGTTAAAATATAGGAAATGTTGTTAGTCAAAACACATTTGAGTAGGGCTGCTCGATTATGGCAAAAATGATAATCACGATTATTTTCACTGAAATTGAGATCACGATTATTTGACGATATTTATTTAACCCTTTAAGACCTACCATAGAACCAAGTCCACCAGAGCTTATATTATTTTTTTTTACATGCTGTAGTGCCATTTGTGGGAGCATTTCAAGTTGCTATACATCAATACAACTGTTATAGCCCATATTTTAATAATATGTATGCATTAAGTCCATAGTAATTACATAAATTGCAAAAAAGTGCAATAAACTACAAAAAAAATTGAAAATCGCTTTTGTTTTGTTTACATATATTTCTACTTGGAGAAATTTAAGAGGTTTATCCCTCAAAACTTTAAATACAATAAAGTTGCAAAAAAATAGTTTCCCACCACAGGAAATTTATTTTGAGTGTCTTCATAGTTTTATTTTGGAGATACAGCAATTTTTATATACTGCAGGAAAAACAAAAAACAATCCTATGATGCAAATTTGCAAAGAAAACAGCATGTGCATCATTTTACTGTGGGAAGTGTTACGAACAGCTGATAGGAACGGCAAAGCGTGTTTCTGGAATATTATGTTTTTGTTCCTGCAAGCGCTTTTTATGCAATTTTTGCAAAGCTATATGTGGAAACCGTGACCTAGGACAAGCTGATGGCATCAGATGTAAGTACAACTCCTCCGGTTTCATATGCAAAACAAATTATTGCGCTAGCTTACACGGTTCAGATTCTACAGGGATTTAAAAATAGTTACGCAAAACGGAGCGTGCTGCTCTGACCGGCTTTAAAGGGTTAACAATGACTTAAAAAAATAATATAAAATAGTGTGCAACACCACTGAAGTTTTTTTTTTTTTAACTCTTTTCAACCAACGGCAGTCACTCTCCAAATAACTTCTGCTTAGCTTTCCGAGCTTCCCTCGGGTCCTCTTAATCAGCGGTCTCCACCCTTTTTTGCGCCACGGACCGGTTTATGCCCGACAATATTTTCACAGACGGCCTTTAAGGTGTCGCGGATAAATGAGGGAGGGGCTAATAATCGGCTCAGTCATTTTTAATGATCGTTGAAAGCCCAGATCGTAATCGTGATTAAAATTCGATTAATTGAGCAGCCCTACATTTGAGTGAGTTTTTCAAAACCCAACAATGACATAAGATTGCGTCAATGCAGTAGAAATATTATTATTAGAATGAATATTCTTTCATCATAGGTTTGTCTGAACATGAGTGGAGCACCTGGCTGAAATTGAATGAAATAGCAATATGGACTTTTGTTAGTCATTTAAGTCAAACTATTGCCACCATGCCTCCGTTTGTCTGTAGGTTGTTGAGAGGCTGAGGTTGTTTCACTTTAAGGATAGCCAGATTGAGATGCTTCATGGGCCGGTTCCATTTGATTATAGTCTTTACCTGAAGTCAAAGTCCTGTTTAAGTGTTAGTGCAAAAAGTTAAAGTACCCACTACACAGAATCCTACATGCTCACAGAAAAATCCCAATAGATTAGCAGTTTCTGAAATAAAGATAGAGACCAGCCTGTCTGCCTCAAACAACCATGCCACATTCACCTTTCCCCCCATTCTGACAGTTGGTTTGAACTTCAGCAGGTTGTCTTGATCATGTCCACATGCCTAATTGGACTGAGTTTCTGTGGTTCTGCTGAATCTCAAACAAACTGGCTTATTGGCAGTTGAACTGGTCTTCTTAGCAAAGTGGCAAGTGAGTGTACATCATTGGATCATCGGTATTGATTCATTAACATGCATATTATTTGCATACAAAATATTATGGAGCAAATGTAGAAATGGGCATACCATTGAAATACTTGAGAGTACAGGTACATTTCACCACTCTATTCATGCTCTCATCCAATGGTTTTGGGCATTGTAATATAAACAGGTTCCAGCTCAGTGGCATCGGGTAATTTACTTGCACACCTCAGAATGTATCTGTATACTAACTAAAAAATATTCAATATAAAAACACAATATAAAAAGTAAAATCTTTTTTTATAAATATATCAATGCAATAGAAACATTTCAAGCAGTTCTTCTGTAGTTTTGCTTCTTAGTAAAATTGAAGCATAAAAAAAAAAAAATCATGCAAGGACAAATTCCACTGAAAAAGTCTAAGCTATTATGCAAAACTATTTTTATTTACAAAACAAATGGCACAGTGCGACTGCACAGTAAATGCACATGCACACTCCAGACATGACAGGGGAGTTTGTTTCCATAAAATCATAAATCCCAATCAGACAGTGAAGGACATTTCAGGCAAGATTCACAACTAATATTCTAACAGAGGGAGCAAATATTGCTCAAGAGAAACCATTCATTCATTTTAAGGCCATTTTAGAGGTCAGGATGAGATTGAGACCAGCAGCAAGTCAATGCAAACCAATGTTACTAATTAGACTTAAACACAACTGGATACAAAGCTAGTCTTGAGCACTTCAAAAGCATGGAATCAAGTAGCATGACAGAGAAAGCGAGGGACGTAAACAGAGTAGAAAGAAAAAACACAAATTGAGGATTATTGACTTTTCACCATTGAAATGCCTCCATAAGAGCATGGGATCCCTCAAATTGCTGTAAAATCAATTTTCTGTTCATAGTTCTGTTTCTAGCCTAATGAGCAGGAACAAAGAGGAAAACGGAACCTTTTCACAAGCTTTCAAGCATTTACTTTGGAGGCATATATTCTTAAAAGCGAAATAATTTGTCAACATAAGATAGCCATAACATTTAAATATATAAGTGCGATGACTGTTCAGGAAATATCAATGTATTGGGTCTTTAAGAGCCTGAGAAACACTTTCCCTTAGCTGAATTTGTCTCACTGATGCCCCAGTGCCTCACAGTTGCCAATTCTTCAAGTATTTGGCTTGTTACATGACTTGTTCTTACAGAATACAAACAAAATGTAAACAGTGTGCGAAGTAGATATTAAATGGACATGGGAATAGTAGCAAAACAGTAAACATAAAACCATCAACCAGCCAGTTTACTGGCCACGATGGAAGTTTTTCTTTGAGGTAGGTCCTGAGGTGTTGGGATGTGTCCCCCTGTGATCTCAGTCTTCTCCGTTGGGGCGGATGGCAACTGTTTATTCTTCATTTTTGCCTTGGCCATGTTGTAGTCCCCAGAATCAAAATACTTTTGCTGTAAACAAGAATAAACAGAGTGAGATCTCTATAAGGCTGACATCTTTTAATTGTAGTAGCTAGCCAAAGTTAGGTGAGAAAACTCACCCCCTTCTGGAGTCTTTTCCTGAGAAATTCAGATCCCCCTGGCTTGCCTCCAAGGTTGGGATATCTGGCCTTCAGTTTGGCCTCCTCTGATTTTTCTGGGCTGATTACCTTGTCCTCCATTTCCTGTTGACAGAGTGCAATGTGTAAGGATAGTAAAACTTTCGACTTGCAATTCGGTTTTCCAGCCGTATGCATCAACGTGACAATAACGAAACTTCAATATGTTGTATACTGACAGCAGCACATACTATGGTCACAGATTACTTTGTTTGATTAGATACCGGCGCCGCCATGAGGTAAACTGCTGTTTGCACTAGCATTAAAGTTACTGTTAGCATGATGAGCTACTGTACAATTTTGCATGTACAGTGAAGAAACCTGTTTGCCAGACCCAAAACAGCACAATTTTACTCTACCAACAAACGCTAACAGAATATTAGCCAATTCAGCGACAGCATCGCTAAGGCTCTCAGTCAAGGTTAGCAGCTGGCTAACTAGCTTGGTGCTAGCCGCCAGCTAACCAAGCAGCACTGGCTAACTGGTGTTAATTTGATGTAATTTTCCATTTAGTGGTTACAGTTTACCTGCTGTTCCTCCGAAATTCTCGTTTCTTCAACTTCCTCGGACATGGTTGTGCTGTATTCCCGCTCTGTTCGCAAAACTGTAGTTATGGCCGAATAAGCTCCTCTTCGGGAAGATAAAAGGTAGCACTGTCAAAGCAGCGGGCGAGGACAGCAGCAGCCTGTCATGCAGCCTGTGTAGCAACAGGCCGGTGAATCGATGCTAGAGACGCAGATGAGCGGGACGATAGCGATCATAGAATCTGTAGGCGCTAATAACAAAGTTGTTTTTCTTCAGACTAATTCACGCGTAAAAAATATGATAGCGTTGTTGAAATTTGATTTTGCATTGTATATGGATTTTTTTAACCCGTCACTTTGTTCAGGTACACCTGTTAAATAAGAAACATAATAGTTTATTAACCCCAAAGGAAATTATGCAACGGATCACAAAAAATGGACAACAGATGACTGGAAAAATGTACTTGGTCTTGACTTCTGATGCAATATTCAGATGATAGGGCCAGAATCTGCCATAGTCCGCATGGAAGCATGGAGCCATCCTGCCTTGTGTCAACAGTTCAGGCTGGTGGTTTTGAAAAGTTGAGAACGATATTTTCTCTGCACACTTTGGGCCACTTAGTACAAACTGAGCATCATTTAACCCTTGTGTGGTGTTCGTATTTTTGTTACTCAGCCAGTGTTCATGGGTCTGGTGGACCCGCTAGAGTTTTGGCTTTCCAAATTAACACTATCAAACAATTTTATGTTAAATTACTCAACAGATGTTTACTTCATCCCAATTACAAGACATATGAACAGCAAACATGGTTAATTTTTTCCCTTTACCTTTGTTAGATCACATTTATGAATTAATGTGCTTCTCGTTTTTCTTTTATATAAAATGTTATAAATAAATCAGTTATAATCAAGTGGAGTGAGTGGAAAGACACAACACATTTACACGTGAAAAAATAATTAATTGTTTAATTTTTCTTTTGAAGAAAACTGAACACGGGTCTCACAGACCCGAACACCATACAAGGGTTAAATACCACAGCCTACTTCACTGCTGTTGCTGGCCATGTCCATCCCTTTACTACAGTGTACTCCCAGTGCACCCATCTTCTTAAGGCTACTTTAAACAAGATAGTGAACTATGTCACAAAGCTCAAATAATCTCAGACTGGTTTCTTGAACATGACAATGAGTTCAAATGACCCCACTTAGGACATCTCAATCCAATCAAACACATTTGGGGCGTGGTGGATCACATAATGGATATGCAGCCACTATGTGATGCCAATTTTGTCAATGCAGCCCAAAATCTGAGCAATGTTTCCAGCAGCTTGTTGAATCCACCTATGAATAATTGCATTTGTTTTAAAGATGTGAAGAGCTACATGCTCAAAATGACCATGTGAAGGATATCTGCTCTTCCTGGCATCATAAAGAGCCAAAAGTAGGACTTATATGTACTCTGACCTCATTATTTGAAACTTCCAACATGTTTATTAGGCACAGCCACCATTTTAACAGTATAATAATAACTGACCCTCACAATTTCTCTGTACAGACAAGTTGTGATTGAAAGACTGGCACAGGCCTATAGTTTTTTTTCCTGCTGTATAACAGTTACTGCAGATAAGGATTAAATGTTTACATTGTACAATATATACAAGGGCAGCTAATCTCTTATGATGCTCATGCCAAATAACCTGCTGAAAAAAGTAACACGGTTTATGGTCTATTAGTCTTCCAAAATCGAATCTATTATTGGCAGCAACTTTAATATTCATTCATGTATTATTTGGTAAATGGTAAATGGCCTGTATTTATATAGCGCTTTACTAGTCCCTAAGGACCCCAAAGCACTTTACATATCCAGTCATCCACCCATTCAAACACACACTCACACACTGGTATTATGATCATCTCACAAAATAAAGAGCAGGAGAAATTCCAGAAAAGATGGTTTTTAATATATCGGCAATCTTAATATTTTCAGAACAACTGTAATACATTAGACTTTGCAACAGGGTTAAATCCATTTCTTCACTGCTCCAAATACCACACAGTGAAAACCAAAACAGAGCAACTGGGAAAACTGCAGTTAATGGCTGCTGCTTTGCACTAAGGCCTTTATGAAGTCAATACCTTCAAATCTTTCACAGCAATTTAAAGCCAAATGCTTTACTCAGCACAACAACTGCTATTTGCAAACTTAAATTTCCAAACAAATATACAATAAAGTTTTAGGAGAAAAAAAAAAACGTAAAAAAAAAAAAAAAGGCAACAGAAGATTATTCATCCTCCTCCCGCATATCCACATCTTCTTGCAACTTCTGCACCATTTTGTCTTCCAACTGTTTGGCTTTTCCTGTAACAGATAGTGCAAACCATGCTGAAATTATCTTTATTAAATGGAAAAGTAACCAACAAATATGTATGATCAGTAACTGCATTTACAATGATTCTACTTGAAGAACCTCCATTCTGAAGAAAGGAAAAGCAAGAATAGTAATCTTATTTCTATTTTATGTGCAGACATTGGTTCATCATCTCTTTTATACCTAAAGAGTGCTGCACCATTGACCCTTACCCTGTTTTGTCTGATAAAGTCACACTTGGCTGTAAGACACTTGTACTAAAATCACTGTCACCAAATTCACTATATGCACAGTCATATGGATAACTTCATGAGTCTTTACCTGCATGTGGTGCTTTGATGAGGTGAATGTTTTTCTTGACTTCGCTGATGGCCTCTTCTTTCTCCAACTCTTTGCCCTTCTTTAATCTACAGAACAGAAATGGTTTAGGCAAGGCAAGTGCTTTTATCCCAACCGTTAAACATATTTCCCTAATTTGCAGAGATTTTAAAAGTATCACATTTAATATTCAATATTCAAAAATCTGAACAAAGTCTATTAAAGTATAAAAAAATAAATGCTCACCTGTTCATGATAAATCTTGCCTGTCGTTTATGTTTTATTTCGTTCACTTTCTTCATTGCTTCCACTGCAAAAGTTATCAGAACATAAACACATTGCTTAGAATGAGACAATAACCAGAGGTTTATATGAGTGTGTTCTTTCATGTATGTGACAATCAGAACATCTTATTATAGAGTGATACTTGAAAAACTAGCCCATGGATTTGTTACTGGTTGTCCTAACACCTCCCTGAAAGCTTTCAGCTGATCAAAGATGCTGCAGTCAGAGAAGGAACAACTAATGAGACAGATCACATTTCTGCTAGATAAAATGTAAAAAATATATATATACCTATATACAATTTAAAGCCTTTCTACTCACAAAGCTCGATGATACCTTAAAGACCTTAGAGGATTATAATAATCCAATAAAAACTGTACACAGGCTTCAGCTATCAGGCTCCTCTTCTGCCAGGGTTGGGTTTTGCAGGTAGATGCCCCTCGTCCTCTGAGATTAAACTTCAAACTTTTGTTGTTGATAAAGCTTAAAAGTAAGATTAGATCCTATGATCCTGAATAATTGCTGCCAACTATATTATCTATTTTCATGCATCTTTCATTCGTGTGTTTGTATGCTACCATTACCTTTGTTCCTAGTCTGTCTCACAGTTTGTGGTTTCCCTTCTGTTGCCTCTCTACGTACTTACATGTTATTCCTTTTCTTTCCCCTAACTGGGCCCCCGAGCTGGGTTCTGTATTTGAAACTCTTAACCTTACATTTTTTAAGTGCTCTGAGATTCCTAATGTTGGTATTTAATGGTATACATACAATTAATGTGAACGTTTTCGCCCAAAAAGCTTCTAATAAATAAATATATACATTACCTGTCTTATCCCAAAGCTCCCTGTTATATTTGACAGGAATATTTCTGCGTTTCTCAAACTCCAAAGAGTTATCCTGAAAGACAGCAAGTGTGTTGGTTAAGGTTTAGTCAAACAAATGAACGACGAGGTGGTCCTCATTGATGAACAGCTTACCACTGTCAGCTCCTTTCCTGATGCCTTTCTGAATGCTTTGGTCCATCTTGTTTTTCTTGGGTTGCGCTTCTTCTTGAAGTTCTTGTGGCATTTTGATTTGCAGAATCTGAATGTCTGTTTTATTAAAGAGAGAAAAACAATTTAGGGATCACCCAATAAGAAAATGTGTGGATATAAACAAGCACATGAGTTAATGATAGAAAGTGAGACATTATCAGCAGTAACGATATTACATTTGCTGAAAAATTAATGATTGAAATTTCAAGATTGGAAGTGCACTGGCAAAATCAATAGCTGAAATTGGAGAAATGGTTTAGGACGACCTCCAAAAATAACAGGAAAATTATGAATTTACATATACAAACATACATACATATATATAGGGGATATAGTTGATACTTTACGACTTAAAAATACATTTTCAAAACGTTTACTGCTTGTTATTAGCACTTAAACCTACATTTATTGTACATTATTAAATCCTTTATCTAAACAGTCTTTTTGACTTCCGGATTTCTCTGTGTACGAAATCAGATACACTGAAGAAGAACTACATTATACATTTTTATCTTTAAGAACAAAGTTATGAAACATTGCTGTAACTGTACTACTGAGTATATATTCACAAATAACCGGAAGACAAGAGACATACGTAAACTAAACACAAGCGAGTTTAATGACCTATAGCATATTTTCCCTACAAACTAAGATGTTTATAAATACCATTACCGTGGCACAAAAGTCAGGATTGAGGACCATCAAGTGTTTGTATTAATATTTGTTTACAGCCTACAATTCTAAGCTCCTGGTCTCACACTGAAGCATAAGAGGGCGCACTCACTCCATCAGGAAAAGCCGAGGCCCTCCGATTTACACGTCCAGACTCACACAACAACTTCATGTCCATTAGGTTTGTGAAATAAAGTAATGTGTTTTAAAAAGAACTTTACTGTCTATTTCTTCTCTTTTCCGTCGCAAATACGATTTACGACTGTTATTTACCGTTTTCCAGCCCTAACTCCCTGCTTTGGACCCACGTGAATGAATCCAGCACGTTATGTTAGCATGCTAGTATTAGCCGAACACTAACGAGCCACCACTATCAGTCAAAACAGGAGCTTCGGTTAAAATTAACAGCATTGTTCGGGCAAAAACCTGCGCCATACCTTACAGTCGTTCCGTACAAACATCACCCCATGTCCGGGGTACACTGGTCCCGAGCAAAAATAACACTTTTCGATGCGCATTTTCGCATCAGGAGTGCTGCGTGTGGCAGCTGACAAAAACAAGACCGTTCCCTCTTCTTCTGCTTCTTTTTGTTGCCTGACATCCAGCAGTTTGGTGTCTTTACCGCCACCTAAAGACGAGACTTGAAACTGCAGTTATCCTTCAAGAGATCGGAGGTTTTCCCAAGCATCCTAACTAAACTGTGGAAGAAAATATGTAACAAAAATGTAAATAAATAAATAGATTGATAGAATTCCAAAACTAATTTCTGTGTATTAAAAAGTATAAATAAACAATTTCCAGAAACACATTTAACTTAAATCTTTGTACATTTGGTCAAATTTGTCAACACAGCTAGAATTTGGTGGCATTGGATGGAAATGTTTACTAAGAAATGGGTGCCTGTGTGACTGTTTCAAGTGTTTGTACTGTTGTGTTTTAGTATTTCTATTAGTAGTAGTAGTATCCTGAACTTAATACATCTCACAGTCTAATGCACTCTAAAACTAATTTACTACAGATAAAGCTAACGCAGAGTGCCTTTGCTTCTTTAGTATTTTCTGTAAATTATACAAGATTGTTTTTCATGAAGTCATGCTGTCAGAGAGATAACCTCCCTTCGGTATACAACGGAGTCCATGGGGAACCAAGTGATTCTTAGGTGACATGGGCATCCCTCCACAATTACGCTTGACAGTTGGCATGAGGTGTTTGCACTGATATGCTGTGTTTGATTTTCTCCAAACATAGCCAGACACCCCGACTATGGTCTTGTGCAAAGAATATTGATGAAGAAGTCTTGCATTTTGTTCAGATGAAACTTTACAAGTTACGTTGCCATGTTCTTCTTTTAAAGAGATGAAGCCTTTTCCTTGCAACTCTTCATAACAAGCCACACGTTCAGTATTTTTCATGAACTTTAACATTTAACATGCTAAGTCCTGCAGAGTCTGCTCTTGTGTCTTTTTGCAGTTTCTCAGAGGATTGCACAGTCTGACTTTGAGGTAAATTTGTTAGAACATTGCACTACTGGGAAGACTGCCAACCACCTTGAACATTTTCCAGTTGTGAATAATTTTCCTCACTGAATAATTATGGACTTATAAATTGTTTGATAATGGCCCTATAACCCTTTCTAAATTGATAGGCAGCAGCAGTTTTTTCTTAAAGTTCATTGTTGATTACTTTGCACTTTGTCATTGTGCATACATACCTGAATACTGCTAAAACCTCTACTTTTGTAGAGGCACAAGATCAAAAATGAAAACCTAAGTGGTCCTAGCAAACCTCATATAAGCTTTTTAAAAAAAAAAAAAAAAAAAAAGACAAACTGAAACAAGTGCAACACATTATTTTTTCCAAGAATTTTATTATCATCATCATCATCATCATCTACTAGTGTGATCATCTTGAGAGTATCAAAAAAAGGCCTTTTGGAACATTTTAACACATGTTCTTTGTTGTGTTGCTCTCTTTGGATCAAACATGTAATTTGGTATTTAAAAGCAGAAATATTTCAAAAAACAAAACATAACTTAAATAATAACAAATACATCTACACCCTAAAATCTACACTCTGAACCCGAATGAAGTCTGCAAAATTATCAGTGGCTTACAACGCAATCTTTCATATTAAAGCATTTCACAGAGAAACTTTAAACTGACCGTAATTTGCAAAATGTCACATTAAAATTAGTAAGTTTTTCTTGACATTATTATAAAATGGGTCATCTAAACTATTTAAACATATTACTCAGGTAAAAACATTTTTTGGTGATAAGCACTGTTTTTTGACATCTCAAGCTTAAAACAAAACAAAACAGAAAAACCCTATGTAAAATGCCTTTTCAGCAACCAAACCCACAGATATTATCACATTTAAATGCAAATAATGTATATAATGTAAATGAAAACCAAAGAAAATTACTAAATAATACACATCAATATTCTTTGGTTAGCATTATTTGTTTTAGAAAGGTATCAAAATTTGATTATGTTGCTCTTCACACATAGGGTTTCCATTATGATAGTCAAAATCCTTCATTGTCGCACCTGGACAGGAAACATTGTGGAGAGAGAAAGAAGTCTTTCCCATACGGCAATATTTGTGAACGGTGACAGATGATTCTCTGAAAAATATAAACCTCATCTGTCACTGGGACGCTGGATCTTTGGTCTTGGCATCAACATTTTCGTACCAAGGATCGACTGAATAAAAGAAAAAAGGCTGTACCCATCTGAGGAAGCAGACAACTCTTTGGATAATAGCATCGGCATCACCGCTGCACTCAGCAATGGTCTAGAAGGCAAATGAAACAAGCCCCGGAGACTCCTGCTAAAGCTTTCACCAGAATAAAGCATTAATAAAATTTACAAAGAGGAAAATCAGCGTTCTAAAGGGAAATTTACATCACTGGCACAAGCAAAATTTGGGCAAGTACACCCTTTATGTAAATCTACTAAGTTTTTGGCTGCCTTAGAATATCTTCTGTAGTATCAAAAACTCTTTGGGTATAACTTTTCCCGTCTTTGGATGTCATCATCTAAAGTACGCAAAGCCCTTTGACGTTAAGGCATTATTAAAGCTTGAAGTTCAGTGCACTGGAAATGCCAAACAATACTGTTTGATAAAGCTCTACAAGGTTTGAAAAAAAACTGAATTCACTTTTCATCTTCACAACATACAGGATTCAAAGACAAACAGCATGTAACGAAAGCCCTTTCAACCATGAAAACAAAAACTACGCGATAACTTTCGAACACGGTAACAAGACGTGGCAATGAAGTGTTTTCACTTTGTCCCCTGAGTCAGAGATAATACTGCACAATAGGTGGTTAAAAACAAAAGGAGGTAGTAATGTATATAAAGAATAGAACATTGAGGTAGATAATCAGTCTAAAAAGGCTCAACTACATCCTCCGCTCCAGTGGAAAGTAGTTAAATATAATGAAAATGCACCGCAGTACATTTCTGACATTCTCTTTTTTGACATTCATCGTGGGTGAGTTTTGGTTTAGGACAGACCATGCCAAACACAGAAATACAGGTAGGAAGTTGTTTTAAAAAAATGGAAATAAAAATGTTAGGACAAATGTTCATACAAAATCCTGAGGTAAGTCCAAAGCAAACGCACACATCTTCCTTTGCAGCAGCAGGATTCCTGGTCCCTCGTTTCCCAGGAGATATCTAAAGGGCTTCCACTCGGGAAGCGGATGAGGTAGAAGTGGCATGACTCTGGCTGTTGGGAGAGCAGATGCAGGCCTGATGATGTTAGCAGCTGGCTGCTTGACAAGTACTGGAGACCACATGAGCCTCTGAGATGCCGCGAAGCAAGGAAGCATCAACCTCTTTTTCCACTTTGAACGACTGCTTCAGCTCCAAGACTGCGATGCTGTCGTCTGGCCCTAAAGATTCAGGCCTAGAGCTTCGGCTGCTCGACGGGCTGCTCATCTCTTCGTTGCTTTCTTCGTTGGAGTAGTGTCCAGAGTCACCTGTCTCTTGGCTGCCCTCACTGGTGTGAGAGCTCTCTGAGCGAAGAGGTCCATAGATGATCTCTCGTGATGAAGGCGGCAAGGGCGCTGAGCCGAGATGCTCCTCGTATCTCAGAACAGTTTTGCCAGCTTCGTACAAGCTGGCTCTGGTTTCGATCTGAAGATGAGGACAAAATTAAATTAAGATTCAAAAAGAAAAATCTATTTGGGGAAAAAGCTGAGTAAGCAAAAACAATGCCACATCACTTACATCGCTGTCAGCTGGATTTCTGATTTCTCTGTTGAAAAGCAGCCACTTCTTGCTGCTGACTGGACCCGTACCATTTATGATGATACTAGATCCACCCTGTAAAATGAGAGAATGTATGGAAACTACATGAGAGTGTTTTCTCAACAGACATGTAATCACGAGAACCCTATTTACTGTTCCGTTTCTCACCTTAGCATCTATGAAGTGATCACTCATCATGGGTATAAGGGCCTCAATATTCTCCGAATGCCGTTCACTGGGAAAACCAGAACGTGGACCTTCAGGAGCTCCTACAGCAATGACTTTATGACTGGAAGATTTTCTATTAGTTAAACAAATGACAATAAATATATAAATATCAGAAAGAATGCTTATGCTTTATTATATGATAATATAATAAAGCATATATTATATATGAAAGTATTTTTCCATCATTTGAAATACAGATAATCAGTACCTTTGTTTCCCCTTACTGATCAGAATCAAAGCACATGTAATTATACAGGTCAAAGCGATGCTCACACCAACGATGATCCCCGTCATAGACCTCTGGTCTATGTGGTAGAGACCATCAGAGAATACTGGAAGATAAATAGAGAACAATTAAAGATCTGCTATATTACAGGATTAACAGGCCCTGCGACAGACTGGCGACCTGTCCAGGGTGTACCCTGCCTCTCGCCCTATGACAGCTGGGATAGGCTCCAGCACCCCCCGCGACCCTGAAAAGGATAAGCGGAAGCGAATGGATGGATGGATGGAACTTAAAATACATCTAAGAGACGGAAAGCAGCCGTACCCATTTATTATTATTCTATTCAAACTCCTGTTAAACAAACCTGCATGTTTGTGGTTCACCGTCAATACTGCATGCAGTACTTGAAGTGAAGTCCACCAGGCATTTATTAGAAAAACACTTATATTCCCCCCTTAAATATCAAAATACACTGGACTGGATGGTATGGGACAGACCTTTGCCCAGACCTCTGTAAACTCTTTCCTGTCGAATTTATGGGATCAGTCACTTGTTTCGAGTCTTACTGAATAAAACATTATGTGCATTTTGGAAGTTCTTTGGAAGTGAGATACATCCCACAGTTTTTGTTTTTGCTTCTGCGATTCATCTCACTCTTTTAGGAGTTTTTGTCAACAAAAGGAACGTCCATTCAATAAAAATGAACTGAAATTAAACCTAAAGACACAATCCTAACACAATTACCACACGGGATTTTCAGTCCATTTCATTTCAGACATAGAAATGCAATGCCTTAGAAACCAAAGCCAGATAAAAGCATGTCTGACCTGTACTATCTGGAAACCAGTCAGAGTGTCTGGGATTTTTGCTTCGGTGGACGTTTCCTCGCTTCGGTGCCAGCTCCACGATCTCAGAGAAAGGACCTTCACCCACCTCACTGGAGGCAGCTATTTTTACAAGGTAGACATTTCCTGGCTCCAGCTTCTCCAGCAAGGCCATCGTATGACTCCCTATAAATGACAGCACAATCACACAGTAGAGATTAGATCATGGCTGAGAGGTACAGAACTAGAACACCAGAAGATCCAATTTGTCCAACTTTGCTTTGCAAAATATTTCAGTCACAAATGAGGAGATCATAAATTTGGGACTTTTCATTGTATGTTTTAATTAAGTATGGAGGCAAAGACAACATCATCATATGCAATTAAGAGGTAAAGTATACCAGAAGGAGGTGGTAAACTGGGTGTGAAACATTTTTTCACACTCAGTTTTAGTTTAGTTTGATTTAACTACAATAACCTTGGCTGGATCATTCAATCCCCCAAAGAATTATTCTGAAAAACGTATTTAACACATTATAAAAACAAAGTAAACTACTTGCCCTCTCTCTGGACTTTTTGCCAGTGTCCAGCAATCCAGTCTTTTTGTGAAGCATACAGGATGGTATAGCGTGTAATCACCACGTTGGACTCAGTGGGCTCCCTCCAGGACACCAGAGCGGTGTCTTCCTCAATCAGAGTTACTCGCACTCCTGCGGGAGGTTGGCTTGGTGCTAGGCACACAGAACACAGAACAACTCTGAGTACATTGGTGAAAAATATGCAATGAAATGATCAGAAAGAAACAGAAAGAAACACATTTACAGTAAAATGACGTTGCACTGATAGTTTGTTACCTGCTGGGAGGGTTTGATGGTAAACTACAGAACTCCAGGGACTCGACATCTGGTCCACATGAAGGCGCACCACAAACTCATAACGAGTGTTTGGATCCAACTTCTGAACTGTCACACTTTGCTTCGTACTGCAGAGAAACAAGATTCCCACATCATGGCAATTTGGCAGGAAATAGCCCAGAATACATTCTCACAAATTACATGAAATACAAGATGTGAATTATTAAAGGGATGTACTCATCAAACCAAACTAAAAGCAGGCTTCAATTCTCATGCCTTTGGGAGGTTCTTACGTTTGCAGGTAGCGTATTGCAAAGACGTTGTGAGTGCCCACAGGTGTACAGCGGACTGTATAACTGACAGCCTTGCCAGAGGGGAAAGGAGGATGACTCCAGCGCAGGGACACTGCAGATGAATTGCCATCCAAAACAGTGACTTGATTTGGAGGTGGAGGAGCTGCTGCAAGTTGGTCTCTAGCCGCTAAAGGAGGAAAGAACATGAAACTTTTTTTTTTTTTAATTTACAGGCAAAAGAAAAACCCAAGAGTTAAACTTTCCTCATTACAGGCCCCTTATTCAAGGGGAGGACTCAACCTACCAAACTTTAGGAATTATTATCTGGCCTCCCAATACCGATCAATTTTGATCTGGTTATATGCAGAGAGGAGTGAGGTTCGATGGGTTCCAATAGAACAATATGAGGTGAATCCCATATCATTAAAAGACGTCCCATTTCTAGGTACGAAAAAAATGTTTATCTAAGCTCACAAATAATTCGATAATATTAAACACCTTCCGTGCCTGGCAGGAATCCCACTCACTTCTAAAAATAAATATTTCTTTTTTTAGAAGGACACCCCTATGGGGCAATCCTGATCTCTCCCATCATATTTCCGACTCCATATTGCGGGGATGGAAGGATAGAAATATTCGAACTGTTGCCGATCTATACAATAATGACACATTTATTGACTTCCAACAACTAAAGGAAAAATTTAAACTTCCAGACCAAAATTTTTTTAAATTTCTACAAATAAGAGACTGGATCAAAGAAAAAACCAAAGGAACTTTCCCTGAGATTCCCAAAGAAAGTCCTTTTGAAACGCATCTTTGCACCAAACCATGGAAGTCAATAAAAGGAATAGCATCTTCAATATACACTATTATTAATGAAAAATTACCTGACTACAACAAAACGGCTCTGAAAAGAAAATGGGAGGCAGATCTGGGCTATGTTTATGAAGAGGTAGAATGGTACCATCTAATGGAACAGGCACAGACCATGTTAATTTCCACAAATCATAGACAAATGCAATTTAATATATTCCACAGGACATATTATACACCTTACAGATTACATAAAATTGATATTAATTACTCTCCCAAATGTTTGAGATGTAAGGTGATAGATGGTGATCTCCTTCATATGCTGTGGAATTGCCCAGTAATAGAGGAGTTCTGGAGACGGACTACTGAAATAATTTCAAGGGTGATTGGGATCCAAGTCGAAATGGACCCAAAACTATGGATTTTAGGTGACAGATTCTATAAACGTGGATTACCACAAGAAATATTTTATTTTACTTGCAAGTACTGCAGTTAAAAAATGTATTCTGACACATTGGAAATCTGAAAATTCTCCAACACTGAGATATTGGATTAATGAGTTAGCATCCTACTGTACACCTGAGAAGATATCGCATAGTGTAAAAGGGAAATACGGAACCTTTAAAAAAATTTGGGGACCATTTCTTTCAGTATTACCGTCTTTGGACTTGACAGAATATAGAGATGACGTAAATTCCTCTGGGTTTACCCTGAATTGATCCTTGGTTAGGCCCTTCTGATCAGAGTTCTTGAATGTTGTGCTGATTCTTGTGTATAGACGGGTGTAAATATGGGCTGTTTGGATACACGAATGTGATGAAGTTGATAGCCATACAGGGGTAAAGGGGTGGGGGGATGGTGGGAGGGGTTCACACGATATGTTTTTTTTTGTTTTGTTTTAAATTTTTGTAATTACCAATACTGTTACTATTATAATTATTATTTATTATTATTATTATTAATACGCCCGTATTTTCTGTGTTCGGTCCTCAGATGGTTGAGGCAATGTTAGAAAGATAAAGATACTAGAGTGTGTTCCTGAGAATTTTTTTTTTTTTTTTTGGTCATAATGACCAGTCAAGCTTTGGCTAGTTGATGATACTTTGTCCCATAACTGTAAACGTCTTTTATTGTTTGTTTCTGTTTGTTTGTTGTTCATTTTCAATTTAAAAAATGAAAATAAAAAGTTAAAAAAATAAAAAATAAAAAATTTACAGGCAAAGTTTGTATTTCATTTTTAGTGTCAGCCATGAAAGCACTGAAGTCATTTACTATAAATACACTATATTGTACAAGACCATCATCAGAAGACCAAACTGAATGAATGAAAACACGAAGAAATCATTCATCTAAGGCTTGTGTGTTGACAAGATTTTCACATAAAGGTTTGGGTTGGCTACAAAAGAGCAGTCTTTGGGAATGGATGATTTACACCAATACTTACACACACATCCCGGGGTACTGATGGTCTGGTCTCTCTGATGACCATCTGCAACCTTGCTGACAGCCAGAATCTTGACGTGATACTTTTTCCGTGGATCTGGAAAGATAATATTCAGATTTTAGCCATTTTAATGGACATTTTGCTAGAATAAAAACATTTAATATTTAAAAAATATTGTCTAGCAAAGCTGAAGGCTGAGAGATCATGGTGGTTAATAATCTATTTAAAAAAAAGAGTGAGAGGGGGACATAAGGACAATTAGCTGCAGGAGGGTAACTGCTGGTCTTAACTGGCCATCCCCCATGTATGGACAATACTTGGCCTCCTGAGTCACCCCAACCTTTCATTTGTCTCGTGGTGTCATGTGTAACGACCATGAGAAAGCTCAACCAGGCCCAAGCCAATGTAAATAAGGTGACGCGCTCAAATCTCCAGCATGAATGTTGTCACTACATGATTCTGCACTTAACTGACTTTACAACTATGAAGCTCTGACACCACAAGCTTGCTTCAATATACAATACAAATTACTGATGTCCACAGAAATAAACAAAGGTGGATGAGGTAAAATATTTGAATAAGACATTCAGGACAGCCACAAAAAAAAAAAAAAAAACTGAAGTAAACAAGACCTCTAAGGTCAGAACTTTTCTTTTAAAAATATTCTGTCACATTGCATATTTTAACTTGAGAAACTACCATTTTTCCTCAGCACCTAAATCAGGATGCTTTTAGGGAGCGTTAAAATCTGTAATGCCTCTGGAGTGAAAGGTCATCCTTTGGGTATTGACCAGTGAAGGCAATATGTCCAGGCCTGTTGTGGGGGCTGGGGTAGGGGCAGCGTTCAGCTGCTGGGATTGTGGGCCCATGGGACAGGAGGGGGGTTTGACTGGGGTCCCCGGGTCAGGCCAAGAACAGAAAGAATCCAGGAGCAGGACTGTGGGATAGGAGGTGGGCCTCTTTTGTTATTTTCTATCGCTTTTGTGTTACAGCTTTAAACTTGGAGCAACAAAAGAAGTTCAGCGATATTGTAAAATATCAGACTAATAGCCACTTGTGATTTTTTAAACTTAAATAATACTGAAGAGTTTTGAATTTTTAGACAGGTTAGTAACACAAATAGATTTCCAAACAGAAACATGTAAACTTCTCCTGTTTCAGCTTATTTGGGACTTAGAAATCAAACTGTGCTCAAAGACTAATTCATATAAATAATTTTTTTTTTTTTTTTTTTTTTTTTTTATAAATCTGTAGATTATTTAAATGGACATCAGAGACAACTGGTGGGGGTAGGGTACTAATCCAAGTGTGCTGTCCCATGGCTAGAGGTCAGTGGCTTGCTCTGGTCTTTGTTCATGTGCACTAGTGTCCATCTGAAAAAAGGGTAGCGGCCAGGGTCTTACATGCCACGTCTGGCCCTGGACAAAACACAATGGCTAAGCATAATTATGCAATGCCCGAGATGGCTAGTAGTGGTGGGAGGGACATCTGGAACCTGACCTCTAAACCTGGGAGCCTCCAGCCTGACTGGAGAGTACTGCTGGTTAGGCAGGAGAGGTCAGCACATATTGATCAGGATAGGGGATGGAAATGCAAATGCAGAAGCTGACTGCCCATCGAATTAAATTTGAGTGATGCAAAAATGGCCCATCACTCTCTGCCGTCTCCTGTCCAAAGCACAGGTGCAGATAAAGGAAATTCACTAATCGTAAACATTTTTTTTAATTTACTCCTGGGTTCTAGGCACACTCACCAAGGCCACCAATCGTGTACGTATTTGTTTGAGCCTGCAGCTGGATGTCGGGCTGCTCTGGTTGTCCTTCCTCATGGTAACACAGACGATAGCCCTGAATAGCCACAGATTCAAGGGAGCTTTGCCAGCGTGCCACAATGGAGGTGCAGTTTAAAGCTTCAAGTTGAAGAATAGGGGCTGAAGGCACTAAGAAGGCGGCAGAGAGAGCACTCATGAGAATTATGAGACTACTGACATAACAGAAAACAAAAATAACAACAGGACAGCCAAAGAATGGATTGACGCTGCAGTCAAACCAAGAATTCCCTTTTGGTTTTAGTGTTTTACAACAATGTGTAAATATAAAGCTAAAATTCAGCTCTGGTGGAAAAAAACAAAAACAAAAAAACAACCTCCCCAGCACACCAGGCTATGAAAATAGGATATTCTTTCCCCCACATAGATGCCTGAGGCCCTCTCTTTATGACCCGTGACTGAGGCCAATCTAGCATCACTGACAGCAAAGGGCAAAGGTTTCTGAGTAACCAACACAAAGACTGTGGGACAATGCTAAAACAGCAAACTCCAGTCATACGCTAGCCACTCTGCATGAACTCTAGTGTCCTGGTTTTCAAAGAGCAGCCAAACAGCAATGCGACAAAAGAAAAAAGGTTCTGCTAGTTACACGTTTAAACACCATCTGATTTCACTTTGCTGTAGCATTTACTAATTTGCTTTTTAAACTTAATTTATTTTTATACTGCATGAAAACAGGAATAAACTAGAATCACAATCATGTGATGAGCCTGCAGAGACTTTTTTTTGTTTTTTTTTAAAGCAGCTAAATGTACGTTTTTTTTCCTTTATCAGACTTCTGCTGGTTTACCTTTGTTGCTGGAGGTCTTAGGCGTACGGTGTGATGTCCATGCTGAGGGCTCACACCAACCCACTCGGGTGGCTGCGGCCATGCGGAGCAGGTAGATGGTGTCAGGCTGCAGCCCCTCCAGCAGGTATTCAGTGCTGTTCTGCAGTAGCTCTACAGATGTGACGGTGCTGTCTGCAGCTGTGCGATAAGAGAGTCTATATGCAGACACACGACCGCGGCTCACCTTGGCTGGCAGTGGCTGCCAGCTCACCTGGATGTCTGTTGTGCTCTGGCTGGTCAGGCTCAGCTCAGGAGTACGAAGAGGCACTGGAGGAAAAAAATTGGATATAGAAAATGTATTAAAAACTAGAGATTTTTCTACTTATTATTCAAATCAACCAAATTTTCTTAATAAAAATCTGATTCATAACACTACAATCTTGCCAATTTCCTTTCAAAACATGCTTTGCATACAAGCTAGCTTAACTACCAAAATGATTTACTGCGAGGAATGTTGGAAGCGCTTCAAGCTTACCATCCTCCAGGGTATGTTGACTGACTTGGTCTGACATTCGACTGGCTCCCATTGGCATATAAGCTACAATGTAAAAGCTGTAGTTTCGAGCTGGCTCCAGGTCATCGATGATGTAACTGGTAGTGTCGTTGCCAATAACAACTTGGTATTCTTCGTTGTTTAGACCTGGAAAAAAAAATAAAAATAAATAATCATACAGCAAGTCATTAATTAGGGTAAGATTATCCACACAAGAGTGAAAAAAAATAAAGCGAGTTCAACTTGGTAGTTAAGTGTGCGTCCTATAAACAATCAGTGCTTGGAAAGAAAAGTTTCTGAATTCTCTTTTTTGTGTGTAAACGTGTAATGAAAATGATAAACATACAATTGATTCCAGCCAGCATAAAATAAACCCAGTTTAACATCTAAAAGACATGATTTATTGGAGGAACTCAGCTATTACTTTAATGGTTAAAGTGAATACAATCTTACAACTTTAGTTTGCAAAACTGTGATTTTTTTTAAAGCTCGCCGTCCCTTTAAGTCCGAGCAGAATGAGCTAGGGAGTGGACAAAGGGCTGAATAAGCCTGTTGTTATTTAAGTGAAGTAGCCTTGACCCCTGCGCTGTGCAGCAGCAACAGATGGCCTTCACCAAGGAAAGTTGATCATGTGAGAGTGTGATGCAGCATAAAGATGTAGACCCGTCAGCCTTTTAAGGCCCAAATTATAAGAACAATCAAATAAACCATCTTTTTCCTCTCTGTCTCACCTTCAGCCTTCATATAATGGACAGAGTAGGCAATGACTTTGTCCGTATTGTACAAAGGTCTCTCCCAAGCCAGTAAGATAGCAGAGCTTGAGATGGTCTCAGCATGGATATTTCTCGGAGCACTGGGCCGGTCCTCAGACATGACAACAATAAGGCGAGCCAAGGATAGCACAGATCCCTGTTCATTCTCTGCCACACACTGATAGATGGCATCATCCTCAGGAATGATCTGTGTAATCACCAGTTTACTATGAAACAAAAGAAAAAAGGAAAAAGAAAAATCAGCAAAGCCAAAGAAGCCAGCTTATTTAAGCAGGTTTGTCTTTCATAATGTTTAATTAAATTTAAGCGAGCCCAAATCTCCCGTCTATACTTTACCTGTTGTACATCTTAATCCTCCCATTTAAGTGAACTTGTTCTCCATTCTTCAGCCAGGTGATGCGAGGTGTAGGCACTCCCTCTGCTTGGCACATGAACCGGGCAGTGCCTGCCCTCGGACGGGTCTGGCTCTCAGGTTTCTCAACTATGTTTGGTGGCACTGAAACAACAGCATAACAGAAGAGCTAATGGTTACCTTTTATTAAGCCATGGAGTTCTAACTGTGTGGCATCTTGCACCTAACACGTTTGTTACTTGGACGTATAAACATTTGCAAAACCTTTAGTTATGAGTCTGTATACTGAATATAAGAACCAGGCCAAAGATGTGATCTGAAGACATCTGTGGCGTAATCATCAAAGACTGATCATTACCCAATACTGTGAGGTTGGCTGCAGCAGTGGTGTGGTTGCGGGTTCCGGGGGTGGTGGCCCTGCAAACGTAGACTCCGCTGTGCTTGGTACTGACATCAGTAATAACCAGGTTTCCATTGCCCAACACTTTGGCATTGTACACATCGATGGGTTTACTGTCAGCACGGCTCCAGGAGATGATGGGCCGGGGATTGCCTGTGGCCACACACTCCAACACCACCGTTTGGTGAAGAGAAACGGTCACATTTTGAGGTCCAGCAATGATTCTGGGTCTCTGACGTAGTTTAGGGCCTGCATCTTCACAAGAAAATGTAAACAAAAAAAGTCAGGGAATGACAGTGCTTAACATTCATTCGTAAAATGCAGTCAGTGCAATTAATTTACCTAGGTTGACTGTCAGTGTGGCCTCTCGACTCTTCAACACACTACCGATGTTAGTTGCCACACATTGATAGTGTCCGGCATCCTCCAGTTGTACATTGTGAATCTGAAGAACTCCGTTTGGCAAAACAGTTAT
Source organism: Copadichromis virginalis (assembly GCF_057382275.1). NCBI lineage: Eukaryota > Metazoa > Chordata > Actinopteri > Cichliformes > Cichlidae > Copadichromis > Copadichromis virginalis. Next base: position 15,689,841 of record NC_140624.1, read on the forward strand.
TCTGAAAACATACAAAACATACAGTCTGGGTCAAGCTAGAACGCTCATGTGAAACCCAACAGAAGATGGAGCTGTAGGCTAAAAAATAAACTGATAAAAATGTGCCTAAATAAAGTTATAATTATGTTTCTGCAGTTACCTGTCTGTCTGCAGTGGCAGTGTCCTTTGGTTTAGCTCCCAGGTTATGGTGGCAGGTGGGCTTGAGATGACTGCACAGGAGAATCGTGCCACAGAGCCCACAGTCACCACAACAGGCACAGGATGCAACACAAACTCTGAGATACCTGTGAAAAAAATTAAACAATCAATTTCAACTAATTAATTTGTTTTAGTACCAGATGAATATAATGCATTTCTTTTGGTAAAATATACATTATGCATACAATGCCCTGACTTTGATGAATGGTAATTGATTAGATGAAAGGTACTGATTTTATTTTTGTGCAGATGAGCTATGAGGTCCTCTTCTGACCAGCTGGCCTAATCAATGGATCAGTCCAACAATGACACTGAATGATGCATTATTATATATGAAAAGTAATCAATTCACTTCACATAAAAAACAAAAAACAAAAACAAAACTGTAAACAAAAGTAGACATGAGAAATGTCGAACAATGCTGAACTATAATGCTGTGGTTATTTTTTTGCACACACATGCAACAATTAGCTTTTCTTACACATATTTTAGTCATTTAAATCGACTTTAAAATTACAAAAACAGTGCACTCTTTATTTAGGCACTTCCGAAACGTGTTTTAATAGCCACCACAAATAAACAACCACCAATCTGCATTTAACTGAAGGCTACAAGATATGATCAATGATCTTCATTTATTAAGGTGATAACCATCTCCCTGCCCCCTCACTCACAGGAAGGAAGTCAATATCATGTTAAAGGAAATCAATGCTCTGTTTACCCACTAAAACTTCCACATTCAGATTCTGGGATTTAGAACATCAATAATTGAAGAGCAATGCTTCAATTTAAACTCTCGTCTCATCAGTATCAAACAAATAAAACTTTGATTCTGTATCTGTGAGGCGAATTAAAGACTGCTTTTTGAATGGATTTGGGAATTGTTCCTCTGAACTTGCAATAAGGGGTTGGTTTAAGGTTAATGTACAACGGCAAAATATCACAAAAATAAATACACTTATTTAGTCGCCAATCATTTGTCTCATTGTAAAGTCTGTTACTAGCCACATGCTCCCATTTCTGACACCAAGGCAAGCTGGTGGACATCCTGAAAACACACACACAGCGTCTGGTAGGACGTTAACAATACGATGCTGACCACCTGGTTTTGCTCTTGTAGATAGAGGGTGTGGCCAATCTGCTAATATGGTCACCCCTGTTGTAGACTGCAGATCAATGTCTAGGTCAAACAACAGAAAGGTCTCTCCAAAGAGGTCAAAGTGCACTGCAACCCAGTGTCAATTCCATTTTAGCCCAAACTGGCCGGATCGAAGCCAGTTTACCATTGGTCAACCAAAGAGACCTGGTGATTCAAATGTGGGGTTTTTTTCCTCCCCCAAATGAGATACTTGTAATGATCTGAACTATTGCGAATAGATTTTATATACATATCAAAGGGCAGGCCAAAATTTAAAGCCACACCTGTGTTCATATTTGCAAAAGAAATAGTTTCTATGGCCAGCTGGAATATAATCAGATCTTCTGATTGTCAGATGAAGGCACAAAAGTGTGAGAAAACCTAGCTGGACCTTGCAGCTGTTTCTCCCAACACTTTTATTCCTTTTACATGATTTGTGTGGTTTTCCCAGCAATTAACTGATGAGTTTTACCAACTTAGAAATGCCATCTTTCTTAAAAAAAAAAAAAAAAAAAAAAAAAAAAGCATTTTTGTGTACTAATGTAGTAAATTTCAACTGCATTCATAATTTTTTGTGGCACACCATTTGGAATCAACTGTTGTAAGCAATGTTCAGAAAGACGTGATTTCTGACATCTTTCCAGTTCTTGGATTTGTTAAAATTGGGGACTTGGTGAAAGAAATAACCTTAAAAATGCCTCCTTTTATGTGGATGATCAGGCTCAATCACTCACATGACAAACTGGCCTTTCTTTAACAAAAGCGCTGTGCTTGACAGGGCAACAGAGAGGCTGATCCAGTGAAAGGGGTTGTGGGCTGGGCAGAAGAACAGCAGGCCGACCCAGCTAAAGCAGGCCTGTGACATCACAAAGCCTTTCCCCAGCTGACCCCTGACCTCAGGACCTCTGGACAGAAGGGGAGCACAGAGGAGCCCCATCCTCCACTCCCCTGCCTGCAGCTGACCAAAAACCTTTAACCCTTTCACAGACAATGGCTGAATCCCAAACCAAACTTGACTTTGGAATATTTTTAAGTGGTCAACTGCTAGAAATTCTTATTAAATAGAAAACAACTGCAAACAGTGCATTTTGGTGGAAAGTCAACAGTGGGGATGAATTTATTCAAACATAAAAAACTTTTGTTTTCCTCCATCAAATGTCCAGTGACAGGAACATGCACTAGCTTCTGTTTGCTAACCCATCAGGTTTATGTGTAGATGCCTCTCTAAATGTCCGTACTGGGCAAATAAATTGTAAAACATTTTTTATTGCTTTGAATATCATCTTCTTGGATTGAAGTTGTAGTTTTTTTTTCTAATGCTGAGTATTAATGCTAATCTCTATAACCCCAGTGCCCTCTCAGTATATTGCAGAGGCCAGTACTAGTTTCCATGACACCCGTCATGGGATATCCCCTTCTAAGAACTATGAAAAGTGTCCATGGTAGACCAGGCCCATTGTATAGACACAGCTGTCCTGGCCACTGATATGTGGACAAATAAATGCCCCAGGATCAGGCCTTTTCTTCTGGATCAGCCAGGGGCACTCCAAACAAAGGCTTAAAGGCAAATGCTTTTCAGAGATTCCTTGGGGTAGCAGACCATCCGTCAATTACACACCACTATAGTCCACTCATATTTAAAGAAAGGAACTGATAATTCCTTACTTTTGGCACTATTTATAGGATACATACCATAAAATGTGTGAGTGATACTTAGTCAAAATACAGAAAACCTGGTCTGCTTGATTATGGAGTATTTATGAACCTTTAGATTTACCCCCCATCTACATTTAGCGGTCTTTTACAGTGATTTTAACACTGGACTAGCAGCTTTTAATTCTGACACAGAAGCTTGTGTTTCAGAGGATCTTCCCAGGAAAATAAAAGCAGAGGGACTGAGGTACATCTGCCTCCCCTTTCCAGGTTTGTTGTCCATGAACTTGCCATTGTGATTTTTGCATGCTGACAACACCACAAAGTCAATACCACCAGCAAGTCTAACCAGTCATCACACTGATCAATGGAAGAAAGTCCAAGTTAGATCCATACTCACTTGCGATAGTCAAACGTGATCTTTGGCTTAAGATAGCTCCAAATTTGTTTTGGGAGAGGCACTGGTAGAATCCTTCATCTGAATCCTCCTTGGTATGCTTTATCTTTGGTATGTACAAGGAGCCATTTGGCAGGAAGTGTATGTGCTCACTTTCTGCCAACTTAACCCCATTCCTCAGCCACTTGATGGTGACTGGAGGCTGTCCATGGGCCTGACAGTCCAATACAGCAGGGTCCTTTGGTAATACAGTAACATCACTGGGTTCTGTGATGAAGGACAACTCGCTAAAACATAAAACACCTACAGGGAAAGAGAGGCTGCATTATTAAGAAGAGAAGAAGACTAAAGCAGGTCATATTTACTCTATAACCTGTCAGAAAAACCTCACTGATTACAGGATTATTTTTATTTTAAAGACCATCCAGCATTATGTAGTTGACATACATGTATTTTCTCAACATAACAAACTCTATAAAAAGCAGATGCAAGTCTTAATGTTAATATTTAACGTGTTAGGACAATTTATAATTGGGAAACAATGATGTGAAAATAGTATCTGACGTGAAAGCTGAAGGTCCCAAGCGACGGAGCTTTATCGCCTTAAAGTTAAACGTTTAGCGACATGCCATCTTATCTCATCTCATTCAACGTGGAACAAAAAACAAAGCTATATAATAGAGCTAAAATAGTTTGTTTCAAAGAAGAACGGCTGTAGGCAATATAAGCGTAATGTACAATCAACGGTAGAGGTGTGTGGACAGAAAAGGTCAAGCACCGCTAAAAGTTAGCTCATTCACAACCATAATATCAATAATTAAAAAAACAAACAAACACTTACTTGATAAAGGAAGACACAAAACAAAAAGCAACCAGTGCCGGAAAAATTTCATCTTAAAATGTGCCATTTATCCAGAGTGCTCTGTCATTTTCCCCCCACCGAGCGAACGCTGCTCCTCTCCGTGATGCTCTCAAATCCCCAATGAGGCTTCTGCCAGCAGAATAGCACCAGCGGCTCTACTGGGGTACCGGGGAGAGGGGGCCCCACCCCGCCCTCTAACGCATGCGCACATAATAAACGAGCGTAAAAGTGAAGTCAGATGACCACGCGCTCCTTGGAAAGTCTCACAAGATGACAATCTCTAATTATTATTATTTTTAACTAAATACTTTTATTTATAACACCTACACAGTGGTCTAGCCCCGAGGTTTCACACATACAGACAGCTCGTCCCACTGGCTGGCTTTGCAAAGTGTGAAAAATCATTAAAAAGAAAAATAACACCTTGCTAGCCCACAGACCACAATTTGTTTGGCATTACAAATCTGATGTAGCTCATTATCACAGCTCTTTAAGGCCCTCACCTGAACAACAGCATATCTCACAGACAGGAATACTTCATGCAGCTAAATGAATGTGACATTGAGTTTCACCCTTTGTGAGTATGTAAATTCCTATTAATGTATTAATAATATCATCTGTAAAAGACTGCTTTGTTATGGCATAATGTTGTCCTTTCTTTCTTTTGTTCTAATCTAACTCTGTGTTTAATTACATATTTCAGTGAGACTTTCTGAATATTTAAGGTTTACTTGTTAACGTTTCGTGGGATTTCATGGGGCCTCCAGTTGTTGTCCTTCTCCATTATGTAATTTGCCATTTTTGCTTACTCTGCATGTGACACAGCCTTCCATGCCTATTAGTTTGTTCATGGATTTGTAAATACCATAAAGACCTATAGAAAACTGAATTCAATTCCTTTTAGGCTGTTAACATTTCAGCATCAAGCACTGATCAGAGCATTGACTAGATTACCTACACACTGATCAGAAATCAACAACCAGTTTCCCATGTTTCAATAGATCAAATGTTCTGGACAACAAAATAAGATGAACGTTTGAATTATCAGTTACCAGCAGTTAATAAGGTCATATTGAACAGCATCTGCTCCTATAGTAGAGCCTAGTAATTATGATGAGATATTGATGGCTACTAGTCAGCTGCTTAATGAATTCAGATATTGATCCAGCGACTGTGCCTTTTGACAATGGCCCTCCTGTCTCCAGGCTCTCATTCAGTAGCAATACAATGGACTCCAGCGGTGAGCTCAGCCACGCTGTATCAGCAAAACCTCCCTCCACTGGCACAGGTAAATAAAGTCATCAAGCTGGTAACTGTGCTCCCTCACAAAACATATCACACTCTCCTTCTCAGCTACATCTATGAATGGATGTTTACCGATTTCAGAGGATTACTACTTAAAAACATGCATCGCCAAACTCCAATATCCAATCAAATGAGGAGACACGAGTGTAATTATGTATTGATTAGAACTAACTATTGATTTAATCATTTAAAGCCTTCTAGTCATAACCCAAGGCTCAAAATCATTTGTCAGGCAAATAGCATGTGCTAAAGTGTTTACTCAGTACTAATAATTTATGCGAAAAGTACGTTTTGGTCACCTTCTCAAAACCCTCAGTGATAATAGTAATTGTCACTGTGCACACTTTTGCCCCCCCCCCCCAGTATGTTTAACTGTAGATTCTTTATTTTCATGTTCTAGCCTATCAAAAACAAACACTGCATTTTTTTTCCTTGTGAAATCTGTTGACTCATGTTGCTAAATGTTGGCTGAAGTAACCACTGGCCCCGTATGGCTAAAGGTCAGGGTGTTTGGCCATGATCAATAGGGTTAAGGTTATTAACATATGATGAATATCATGAGGCCCTGGGAAAGCAGAGCAGAGGGCCAAAGAGCTGGACTCTGGTTGGCTGTAGCTTGTTTCCAGGAGGCGCCAACCCCCCTACAGACCTTAGAGGTCAGTTGAAGAGCTGCTGACCTCTAACCTTGGGTCGAGAAGGTGATGGAGAGGTTTGAAGTCTGCATAAAACAGACTGATAAAGTATTAAATGTGTCGGTGTTTAATCAAAGACAAATAAACATCAGTGTTAGTATATTTGGAAAAATCTTTACTGTACAAGCTTTATTTCTTAGTCTCCTTTCCAAAAATATAGAAACAATAGCAGGAATTGGAAATTTTTTAACTAGTAAAGCAACCAATTCCTTTATTTCTGCTTGGTTTTGGCATGCTGTGGGGCATTTTTTTAAACTGTAAAAAACAATTACAAAAATAAGGCCAAGATGGTTGTTGGGATTTAAATATATAATCTGAAATCTTATCTGCTGATTATATTGTTTTAAACATGTGGCTACACTGGTCAAAGAAGGCTAGGGTAGGTGTGACAAAGCCTATAGCGACCCTTAGATTAATAATAATAATGTAATTATTTGATGCGCGTGTGGAAGCAATGGCCAAGAAGAGCCATCTACACCTGTACTGAGGAAGTTGCTGTTTTTTTCCTGTATATAGAAAACTGCTGACTATTTGTTGTTGAATTGGTTTTAACATTTCTCATTATTATGTAGTTTGGAAATATTAGAACCAAGGACAGTATAAATGTGAACAAAGATGTGAGGATAGTCACCAAATATGAGCCCACCCCCAGACGTCACTACCTGCTGCAAAAGGTCCCCCCAGTTGTGGAAAGCCAGACCCAACCCTGCACAGAGAATTTAAACTGCTTCCTTCATGCTGTAAGTACAGGACAGCACGAGTTAGGTGTATTAGGACCAAAAAGTCCTTTGTTCATGTAGCAAAAATGATACAAATTAAAACTGAGATGCAAATGTAACATTTAATTTCTTGTTTAAAAAAAGACTTCAGCTTCAAAAAATTTGAATTTTCTGCCAGTTATTTTGTGTGATATCTGTACCTTACCTTACACCAGTGGGGTTTTTCCCCAAGAAATTTTAGTTTATTTTATCTGGAGGATTATTTATTATTATTTACATTTAATGAATTTTGGATGTGGATTTATGTTTTGTGGTTGTGTATCGTTTTTGTTTTTCCTTGTGGAGGATTTCTTGAGAGAATGCCTGTAAACCAAGTTTCCCAGTAAGAACAATAAAATGACTGAACGTGAACTGAAGCGAAAGAAGAAGAATGAGCACTTAAAACGCGCGCACAAAAAAACCTTCTTTAAAAAAGTTTATTGGCTTTTAAAACCACTTTAAAAATCTCACCAGTGAGTACTTTCCATTGAAAAAAGAAACAACGCGATTGCAATATTAACAAGCTACTGTACATTAAGCGAAACACCAGACAACACCACAGAGGAGGGTTTGTTTTTTTTTTCTCTACTGGTAGAAATGGACAAGATAGTCTGACAGAGTTGGGTCTGGGTCAGTCAAAGGTAAAGAATCACTGCTTGATGGAGCTTCGGAACTCATAAAGAGGTGCATTTCCTTCATTCAAATTCAAATATCAGTGCCATATTGTTAAAGAAAAAAATGAAGAGAAAATGTTAAAGTAAAATACTCTTCACAAAATGCATTTTGCAAAAACAAAATACAAACAAACAAACAAAAAATATGTAAAAATTGTCAGAAAACAGTCAACATAACATACAGAAGAACATTAACTTAGTAAACAGCACACAATGAAAATGATGTAACTCATGAAACTAGCACTGCCAGTCTGGTTAACAGAACCTGCCCAAATCACAGAAGACAGTGGTTACCAAGAATACAACGTACAACAGAAGTAATCACACATGCGTGCGTACAATCATTTATCAACATAATGAGCATGTAGGTTTTAAAAGGTTATTTAACTTTTTTCCCCCCTCAATGCTTTATATTCTCATGTAAGAGAATGAGTAAGAAATGTGTATCTCACTGAGATTAATGCACATTTTGCTACAAGACAATTAGTCATTTTCTGACAATTCACTGAAACTTCCTTACTCGTTTTGTTGTAAAAAAATTGTGTTTTTTTTTTTTTTCATTTTCTCTTTTTTTTGCGGGCATCCATCATTACATTTGTCCATAAAGATGTGGCAAAGCCATGTGTCATAAAAATTTAGTGCAATAACGTGAACCTCCAAAGTTTGTTGAAACGTGAGTAATCGCTTTTTTTTCATTTGTTTTTTTTCCAGTGTCTGCTGAAAGACTTTGAGCACAATGTCTGTCACAGAGATGTTTGCAACCAGCTAACAGTATCACAACTTTTTTTTTCTCAATATACCATGCTATTGATCCTGCTCAAAGCACACATCACTTCTGCAACTGCAGAGACCTTTGAATAGAACAAAAAAATAAAACTAATGAAAAAAAACATAATCAGCAAGCGAGACCAGACAGCATTACTTTTACGACACACTGAGCCAGAAATGTAACACACAACATACAGTATCTTGCTGACTATAAATCTGCTTTTTTTTTTCCTCTTTTAAATGGCACATACTTAGCTAGAATAATGGCCATAATATAGTGTCTTGATACATCAAATCTCTATGTATCTATCCTATTTACAGATGGAGCTTAAACATGACTTATACAACATTGACAATAGCCAAAAAACTCAAGCAAGCATCCTACTGTATCACTTAGCCTACCTGGCTAGCAGTGATGGTTTCAACATGCTTTCAGGTCCATGGTTACCTATAAAACATAGGACAGTGACCATTTCACAAATATACATACTGTACATAAGATTTATCTAACTTCATCCTTTTCTGCGAATGCAATAGATCTCTTTTATATCTCTGAGGCTGCCCGCTCCCCGTTGTTGTTAATGTTTACAAGGAGTGTTTCTACGTGTAATAATCTCTTATGATTTTCAAACAGAGCATCTTTGGTATGGACATAAGGCTGGATCTCCACAAACATAATAATGTAATTTCCTCTTGATCTCAAGATGACATCAGAACACACTTCAGCCTCCATCCTCCCTTGTAAATGAGCCTTCTCCATACCATTGATATTCTTATCCAAGCTGGGCGTACAGCATGCCAAAACCCCCCATTAAAATAAAAACAACCTCATGACTGTGAGTGCACCTGCCATGGTATCGTGAAATGACGGCATATCAAATTCCTCTAAATTCTTTAACGATAAGGGCACACACAGTGTAGTCGTTAGCCTATACAATACATATCTATACTGAAACACTGCGGAACAAAAACAATAAGAAGTAGTATTGAAAATATCAGAGTAACAGCTGCCTTGATATGATGAAGCTCTGGATGGTTCTGAAGATATCTTAACATTATACTATATACAGTCTCTCTAAAGATGGCGTAAGGCCTTGGACTTTGGAAATAAGGCAGCCAGTTGTTGATTCCTTTCAATGTATCGTCCACAAAGTGGCCTGAATCCCCATCTTCTCACTACAGATTCATCTACTCCCTTTATAAGATAATAAACAGTACAAGAAGTATAGGCTTAAGAAAATTTCACTCTCGGACAATGCTCAGATGTGAATCAGTTTTTCCACTGATTTGGTATATGATAAAGATCATGTCATAAATTCAGCACCCGGCAGCTTAAGAGGCTACCCTTTTAAATATTCAGATATGGCAGGCAAATGTACTACAACTAACATGTGCATATACTACAATATCGTCTCCATTTGGTTGAATTTGAACTGCAAAAGCATATGTTGTTGTTTTTTTTGGTGAAGTCTCTTGTGCCAAATTTCCTACCCATCACTCTTCCTTAATTGTTCATCAAATACAAATATTGCATTATTGAAGATTGCCCTTCTCCTAACGTTCTTAAGTAAGTGCACGCGGCCACTGAGAGAACTCAGATGAGGGAGAAAAGTGGTTCGACACTGAAACTCTGGGTGACAAATGCCAAAAAAGGGGAAGGGATCAATTAAACATCGCGTGTAGGAGAGATTTTCTGGTACGCCTGGCACTTTGAACAGAACAAATGGCAAAGTCCAGACAAATCCCAACAAACTAGAGTTTAAAAACAGATTTACTACATATGCACAAAACCAAACAACAGAGAACAGAAGTCTTACAGAATAAAAGATAACATTAACCCAGCATCTCTACTGTAGTAGGCTGGTCTTTGCTTTCTAGCCAGTCAAAACCAGAGTTCACAGTATCACTGCATATCTGCTGAAAAAGCGGGTCGTTCTTCAGTTCTTCCAGTGTTGAGTCTTCATATTGTTCCTGCTGTTGATTGGGATCAAACAGTAAGTTGGTGTCCAACGTGTTAAGGTCAGTGATGCTACTGGACAGATCTGAGGTCAGTCTGATGTCGTTTGAGAAGTCGGACGCCACGGCGTTGAGCTCCGAAGCTACCTGACCTACCAACTGGGAACTGGGGTTGAGGCCATCATCCCCCAGCAAGTCCTTGACAGTGTTGTTGAAATCCAGCTGTTGCTGTTCATCCTCCACCTCCTGCTGCTGTGTGCTCTGGAGGAGCAGCTGTGGCTGTGTTTGCACTGGATTCTCCTGCAGCTGCTGCTGTTGCTGGTCTTGTTCACCAGAGCCCACTTGTGCTTGGCTGTCCCCAGTAGAGAAACCTCCCTGTTCTCCACTTCCGGTGGTGAGGTAGCCGTGCTGCTGGAGCTCAAAGGCAGCAGGACTGGAGCTGACGGGCAGCTGAGTCTGATGAGCAGTCCCTGCAGCAAAGCCAGGCGTGGTCTCCAGGATCTGTGTGAGGTTCATACGGGCCGTGTAGTTAGAGGGGAGGTTGTTTATGCCTAGACCGCGGACAGAATCATCCCCGTCCGCTTCCATTTTGCTGAGGAGAACATTCGTGATTTTGGCCGTGTTGCTCTGACCCTGCACGGGCAGCATCTCACTCTGCATCATGATGTTCAGAGGTACAGACTGGCTACGCTGGACCATGCTGTGGACAGAGGTGACGGTCTGGCTGTTCGACAAGATGCTGAGAACCTCGGAGGTGATGGGGGAGTTAAAAGGTGAAACCACAGCGCGCGTTGTCGTGGTGGTACTTGTGGTGGTGGTCGCGGGGCCAGTGTTGCCACTGAAGTTTCTCTGGCGCACTGCTGGGCTAACACTGCGGCAACGGAAAGTACTAGATGCAGACGAGGATGAGGCCTTGCTATCTAACGGTGCCGGCACAGCAAAACTCTCTTGTTTTGTAGGAGTTGTTACAATTTGCTGCTGTTGTTGCTGCTGCGGCTGTTGTTGTTGCTGCTGCTGCAGCTGCGGCTGCTGCTGAACTGGAGAGATCGGGGTCAAACGGCCAAAGTGGGCAGCATCCTGTCTTGACTGAGATTGAAATGACTGGCCAGGAATTGCAAATGCATGTGGCTTACGAAACTGATCGTCCACCAGGTCTTGGTAGCTGGGCAAAATGCCAATGCTATGGTTCGACAAAGGACCTGAAGAGTTGCTGTTGTAGCGGTTGTTGATCCACTCCAGCTTGGCCTTGTCAGGGTGGGTTGCCATGGGCCTTTGCATGGGCTTGACAGGGCTGCTGGAGACAATACTGGCGTCGTGGTAACCTGTAATGCTCGAGTTAATGGGAGTAAAAGCAAAAGGGTTCCTGCACTCCACGGGGCTCGGGGGGACGCTGCTGCTGCAGTTGGACAGTGGTGTGCTGATAGGGGTGTGACGACCCATGGCTCCATCCACAGGGGTTATGGGAGCCATACGGGAGCACGGGCTCTCCCTCGTCAGGCTGTGAGCGAGCGTCATTTCAGAGGTAGGGGTGGGTGTCGGGGTTGGTGTCGGCGTGGGGGTTTGGACTGGAGTGGTACTGCTGTGGGCAGACGGGTAGAAGGTAGTAGTGGCCTGGTGAGTGCTGAGGATAGAGCCTTGACTGCTGGCTGACTGACCTTGCAGGGTAACGTCCACACAGTTACCGAACAGACCCTTCAACTTCATCTGCTCCTCCATTTGGACTAGCTCCTCCACAATGCTGTCTTGGGTCATGTCATCATCATTGAATGGGAAATAGTCCATGTTGGTCTGAGAACCTGCAAAATCAACCATTTCCTGTGTGAGGGTGAGCTGGCCCGAGGCTTCAGAGGGTTGGGCTATAATGGAAAGTTGGTCAGCAGGGGCTTGTTTGTGTTCTGCTGGTATCTGCTGGGCAAACGCCTGCTTGCGAAGCTCATCAAGGTGCCCCTCCTCCCATATTGTGCTCTTTAACTCACTCATCACAGAGGCTTCGTGTGGTCCTGAGTTGGCTTGTATGGCACAAGGATCCCCAGTGATCTGCTGCAGCAGCGCCTGATCGGTCGTGTTATTTCCCGCCGCCCCAGTGCTGGTATCGGGGCTGACAGAAGGGTCTTCGTGTTTCACCACCAGGTCTTGGTGTTTGACAACAGTCTGGGTGCTCTCAGTGTGTGTGATGGGTGAGTCAGAGAGTGCGAGGATCTGTGTGGGCCCTATAGAAGTGTGTTTCACTTTGCAGGGGGCACTCTCTGGTCTAGCAGGGGTTCCTGGTCTGGGGATCCTCTTCACTGCAGCGCTGACTCCGGGTTTGGGATTGTCAACTAGAGCCAGCGGCTGCTGGGATATAAACACCCTTTTCACTGGAATTGCATGGGATTCCCCGCCTGTGCGCTTCCTGGGGCTCTTGGCGTCTGCGCAGGGATCCTTTGATGTTGAGGTAACAGCAGAGGAGCCACTAGATGATGTGTTGACACTGGAGTTCTGATTATCAACAGTCAAGTACAAAGTACTGTCATGGCAGTTACTGTTATTGCTGTCCTGAGTCCCAGCTGCAGCTACAGAAGTAGGAGGAGATGTGGAGTCATTTTTTATCCTCGCCCCTTTGTCTGTTCCTGGAGAACATTTAACAAGGAAACTTGGCTCACTAGCAGCCCTGAACTTTGCCACTCTCTCCTCTTTGGCTCCTACAGCAGTTTTCTCCATGCCAGAGGCAGAGTTATTGTCATTTCCGGCTTCAGACACCACTTTGGCGTCAGCAGAGGGCATGGGAGTAGAGGCAGGAGCACTAAGTCTGACTGCAGGAGACTGGGGGGCAGCAGAACTCCCACTTTGTAACTGCTGGGATTCATCCAAAGCAGCGGTGGTGCTCACGCCAGCTGAGGCTGGTCGCACAGAAGTGCTGCTGCTGTTACTACTACTGCTGCTGCTGGGAGCGAGAGCGATGGCTGTCATCTTCACCACGTTCACTGAGCTGACATGGGGAGTGGGCATCACAGTTTTTATTGGGCTGTTGGTGATGAGCAACGTGGGGGGTGAACGCAGCGTGATGGCACTGGTGGCAGAGGGCTTAGGCAGGATCTGGGCGTACCGTGTACTGTGTCGCGCCAGCCGGTCACCTACAGGACTAGCTGAGATATTCTGAGAAGTTTTGGGGGACTGTTTGAGAGACTGAGTGACCACTTGAAAGTTCACAGGCAACACTTTTCCTTCGGCTGTCCCTACGGGACTGGGTGAGGTCATCAACTGCCTGCTTCTCTGTACCTGGGAAAACAATGAGAACATAACAGCACATTTTAAGCAAAATGATCAACAACTTGTCAGATAATAATTAAATAAAAAACTCAGTCACGTACCGTCACTGGGCTAGGGACAGCTGCTACTACAATGCCTATGGTAGGCTGAGGGGAAAGCAGAGCAGGGCTGCCACAGGGGATCGTGGGGCCCGGGGTACTGGCCTCTGTTCTCTTGACCTGGGTCTCAGTGGGCAAGGGTGAGTGAAGCTTCTGCTCCTGCTGCTTCTTCTGGATCTTGCGTTGCAGTTGCTGCTTTGCATCAACAGAAGGCGAGGGCAGGGTCTTCACCTGGGGCTGGAATGAGTTACACTCCGCTGTCGGCACAAACGCAGAAGCTGGAGTTGGTGTCTTCATTCCTATCAAGACATACGAGAGGAAAAGAGCGGTAGATCGTTGGTGGTGTTCTTGTCTTGTCAAACATCTCTGCTGAGGCATGAGCTGTCTGCAGTTCTGGATAGTTAAAATTCAACAAACATGTACTGTGTGTAGCCTAACAAACATTTTACAGCACACAGACATCATGGGGACGGTTAATTTAGATAATGCTTAAAAAATAACTACCTAAATAAGGCCTTGATAGGTGTCAAGAGGGCTACTGATTGGTGTGAATTACTTCAAGTCGAAGTGCTTTGCATAAACATCAGCTAACATCAGTAAATACACTCTCTTGTGCAGATATGCCAATACTGGTTAACAAGACTGATACTGGCCAATGCTGGCTAAAACCGATTGTTGGACAATAACTTGGTGCACTGCTCGAGTATGTGCAATCACGATTTTAAGTGACAGGTTAGTTTCAGAAAGATTTGCATTATGCATGTAGCTTCACTTTAAACATGAAGTCAGTTTTTTCATTTTGGTATTTCTGCTTTGTCGCTTGCAGTTCAAGCATCAGCGTGGCAGAAGCCGCACATTTATTTGCAATTTGGGACTGACGGTCATTTCTGAAACAGGACTTTTGATTTGCATGAAAGGCTGGGCTCAAAAAATTAGGATCACACTTAGAAAACACTCTTGAATCAGTGAGATGGAAATATGTAAAGAAAGAATAACAAACAGCAAATTATATTTTTTGACAGACGGTGGCTTTATGCCTTCCGAGCTTGTATATCTCAAGTGAAAAAACACAATGTTTAAGATGTACTACAGTGCCCAATGAACTTCAAACTTACATGCACACGAGACAACAATGAAACAAACACGCCAACAGATCAATAGGACACCTTTACCTGTGGGTGTTCCGGTCATAACAGTGAGTGCAGCCATGGACTTAGTACCGATGTAGTGGCTATTAAGCAGAAAACGAGCCAGGTCCTCCACGTTGTCAAACTGACGACTCAGGACCTTTTGAGCCCACTCACACACTAATCCACAAGCTGCAGACCTCATTTCATCTTCAGCACTCGGAGACTGGCCCGTTGGCTCCATCAGTTCACACTAGTGAGACAGAGCAGAGCAGCAGGGAGGTGAGCGTCGAACAAATTTTTCAAGTCTAACTATATGGATCGGGTTTTTTTGCAGGCAATCTTACCCCATCACCAGACTTCTGAAGGTCCAGGTTGGGTAGGGATGGCATGTGAACAAAAGCTTTCTTCCTTAACCCGCTATAACAGTATGTGCGAAGGAGTTAAGGTTTCTAAAGCATGAAGACTGTGCAAACCTAAATGATTATAACATGCCGATATTTGTACGTTTTTTTGAAATTCTGCCCTAAAAATATGACACCATCTAAGGTCAGTCATCAGCCTTTCATCTGTGAGCCAAGGATTCCCTGCTACTACCTTTCTACTTCTGTAGCCAGACTCTCTTGGAATTTTGACAAAATAGTTCTCCAGGCTTTATGAAGGTATTTCAAAGCTTTTCTCTGGATATTTGCGGTTTTTTCTTTTTTTTACCATTTTCAGGGGAATGTTGTTTAATTTCTTAAGCCACTTCACACTAAACTATGAATCATTCAAGCACTAAAAAGGCACTTAGTTCAATGGATGAGCAAGTGTTAACACAGTTTAACAGGCAAAAAATATTTTTACACTAACAAGCTGATTCCCAAAGAGATAATAGTTGAAAACGTGGCTTCCCAGCGTGGTGTGCAGTGTGTCTTTAAAAATATCTGAGGGCACTGGACTCTTTTTGAGTTCACAAACTTGTATCTTTTCCCTTGGTTTGGTTTCTTTTCACACAGCAAAGACTCCAAGCAAACTCCAAGTGAACCAAAATGCATCACCACAAACCACATGAGAACATTTAGTCTGCTTACTGCTCAGACGCGTCTGGTGTGTGAGCAACACAAGCAAATACAAGAAGAAGGTGCTGTGTTTTGGCCTTATAGAGATAACATGGAGAATTTACATTCACTTTACAGCTAGCTGCTAGCCCATACTGACTACTTATGCACTCTGCACATCTAGGTTACCATGCTGCATCCCAGAATTCAAGAGAAGATGTTCAGCTCAAACTTGTTGCATGCACCTGCTAGTTGGCTCGGATCACGTTCACACCATAAATGAACCGCTCGCTTGGAAGTGGACTGAGACCCCCGACCATGTTCACACGTGCACAAGCAAACCACACCAAGATTGAAAACTATTTTGGCTAAACTAAAAACTGGCTAAACACCGCAGGTGTGAAAGCACACTAGGAGAGTTCAGGTATTTTGAAGAATAAAGGTTTTCACACCAAATATTGACTTAGAAGCTTTTTAGAATTGTACTAACTCTGTGTTGCCTTGTCTACTGTATTGACATTTATGTTTGCATGTTTCAGTAAATCCTTGCGCCTATTTCCCATTTTCCTAGCAAAATATAAAGACAGATGCCTCAAGACTGTTTAACTTTTTTCTTTCTTTTTTTATTTTATTAATAAATAACGGAGCAGCTTTGAAGCTTCCTCTTTTGGGGCAGCATGAGAACATGAAAAAAAACTCAAACTGGGCGTGACAAACACCCAGTTTGAGTCTTTCTTGGCATGTAAAGCCGAGAACTTTACTTTTTTCCCTTGAATTTTTTCCCCCTGAAGCTTTGTAATCCCCTTATGTTGTCTGGCCATAGGGTCTGAGCTCAGGTAAGCCTGTCCATAAAAAAGGGACCGTAGCAAATAAATGGCAAACTAACTTACATGCACTCTGGAACTTAAATTCACAGAAGCCAAGCAATGATAACTAATGGCGCAACTCCTCTCTTGACTCTATCCTCTGTGGAATTTTGAGGTTTTAATATATTTATAAAAAGCTTATTTTAAGCCCAGCTAGTAGTATCATGTTGAGATGAATTGCCTAAGATCTCTGCAAGCAAACATTAATGATCTGCCTGCTCATCATCCATACAAGCCCAACTGCACACAACTGCAATCACCTAAAAGAATCACTCATGTTGAAAAAAAAAAAAAAACGAAGAAAGAAAAAAAGAAAGAAATACAACCAGGGTAACACTTTGTTTAAGGATATTTGGATTTCCCTCTCATTCCCAGACGACGTGCCTTCATGTTAGGAAAGACATTCTTCATGATCTTTCCAAAGTCTGCTGCACTCAGTGGATTGTAGCCGAGATTGTCACAATAGCTCCTTGTAGGAGAAGAGAACCCACATGAGATTATGACGAAACTATAACTGTCTGAGAGCAGATCGCACGTCTTCTGCAAGGTTATCCACTTACTTGTATTCATCATACACCTCTTGCTTTGGGAGGGAAGTCTCTGGGTGCTCTTCTAGGTGATTGCGTATCCAGTTGAATGCATACATCTGTTGAGTACGGCTTGACGACATGGAACTCTGATCACTGAAAGTGGTGCATAAGAAAAAGACATTTGGTGAGGCAGTACCCTCGACTGCGGTGCATCATTTCTTGTTAATACAGAAACTTTAATACCATAATCCAGGAGTGGAGGACCCCCTCTCATTCTCAGTCCAAATGGGCAGAATTTGGGGGTTGGGGTGATGAATAGATATGGGGAAACAAATGAAACACAGACAGCTAGGTATAGCAAAAGTCTACAGATTTCAGTGGTTCAATCATACAGCTGAAATGTTGAAGAAAAAGAAAAAACCCTCAACAGTGACTTAAATTCAAATTCGATGCCCCTCTAGCGTCTATCAGCCTAACCTGTGTCTGTGTAGCAGCCAGTGGATTTTTGACAAGCAATGAGACAGTGCCGATAATGTAATGAGAGCCACAACAAAGCATGTGTGCGTCTGTGTGTGTGCGTGTGTGAGAGAGGGAAAAAAAAAGCCAGAGAGCAAAGTGGAAAACTTAGTTTAAGTGCTCGCCTGTGACATACCTTTTATCATTGCCACTGCTGGGACCAGAAGGCAACTTAAGGTAGAGGTAGAGCTTTTCGATGTCTGTAAACTTCTCAACATCTTGCTGTAAAAATAAAAACATCACAGAGAGGAGAAAAAAATGAATATGTCTGAAGAGTTTAACACACGTGCTGACGAAGGCTGTGGTCAGGCTGATGGTTTAAAATCTGGTTCATAATTCAACTCAAACAAACACGGACTCTGGAATTACAATTGTATGCAAAAAAATTTATTATTGATCCCAACTTAAGTGCTTTTCATCTGGTTTCTAAGAATGGATTCATCTCACCTCTTCCTTTTGTATTTGCCTCTTTGTTGCTAGGGGAACCAATACTTAAATGAACGAGGTGAGAGCTGTCAGCCAATAAGCAGTGAACGAAGACGCTATTTACTACACATCACTGCTGCAAGCCCTGAGTGAATTACATACACAGTCCTGACCTGCTGGCCACTGGCTGGAACCTAACTCTTCCCTTTTTAAACTTCCTGAACTTCTTTTTGGTTTTTAAGTCTGATCTGATGATCAAAATCACACCACGCCTATGTATTTCTTAAAAGACTTGCATCAAAAACAACTGCAAATGCAGATTATACTGGTGGAAATTTCTCTCAGTGCTATTCTCTCTAAAGTTACACAAGGTTTTTACTGCATAGAGAAATTTTTGGCAACCGGCAAAGAGATTTTAGCCAGAGCCAAAGAAAAAACTACAACAAAACAACACTGGAATAAAGCTTTGCTTCTACTAAGTGTTATTAATCTGAGCTTCATTTACTCAAGCATAAAATTTGCTAATCAAAGAGGTCAGAAAACAAATGCAAGGCAAAACAGACTGCCACTAATCTTTGAGGTCTGATTGTGCACAGCCCTCCCAAAAAATCTCACTCTGCAGGAAAAAAAACCACTTCAATGTGTCACCTGTTCAATAAATTTTTCTACATAGTTTAAGGCATCTCGTTTTACCATTTTTGCATGACAACAGTGGATGTTAGTGGCAAACATTTGTCACAGACATAAAAAAAACAAACATATACATTTTATCTGATTCTAAAATGACAATATCATATATGTATCTTATTACTATCTTATTAATAACAGAATATACAATTTGGTACCTTTGACATAGAAATTCTGTGCACATAATGATATGCCGATAGTAGCTCTATCAAACAAAGTTATTAATATAACCACATCTCAGTGCGTTTTGAAAAAGCCGCCCTTTTAGATGTTTATTTACTGTTTTATGTGGAAGCATCAGAGGAGTCAAAGAATGGATTTTTTTTTAAATCGAGACAAAAATGGAATAAAGCCCAAAAAACAGCGAAAACAAAAACATCTGCCTAACACCAGACAGAGGTGTTGAAATTAAAATCCAGGCTCTGTCTGCTTTACTGACGACAAAAAATAGACAAAAGCTTTATCACGTCGCTTTGATGTCACTGACACTTCTTTGCAGCTGCATAGGCGGCGAGACAGAGGGAGACGCAGCAGTTTGAGAATAATCTAAAACTGTGCATGAATAACCAGCTGAAACCAAAATACAAAAATCTTCATATATTTATATAAACATTGGAAACACTTTTGTCATTTGCTTCGCACAGTGCAAAAAAAGGCATTCATGAACATAACATTTAATGTGTTTACATGTGTTACTAAAAAAAAAGAAAGAAAAAACACAATATAGCGTTAAGATTTCTGCATGTAAATATTAGTTAATCAAATTGAAGCTTTGTGGGGTTGGCTTTGTCTACTCTGCTTCATCAAGCATGAAACATATTTAATCATTTATATGATTTAATGAAACATTCATTGCACAACTGTTCTCCGAACGCAACAACAAACATTAACACATGACTCTGATAATGAGGGGATTGCAGATTAAGCAGTATTTACTGATACTCACCAATATGCTGTCCACTTTTGATTGTACAGATTTGCTACAATGAGAAAGAGATAAAAATTTAAGAAAGTGAATAAATAAGAAATAAAATGTCATGGATGCATGCAAGATTTTGTCAACATTTCAGCAAATAAAAGAAAAAAATCTCCCTTCCGGGTTACATTATTTTTGTACGTCGTTCAATACGACATATTTTATCATTCGCTGATATACTTTGAGAGCATCTTTGATAAAGTGAGAACATGTTTTAGGAGATTTATGAATATATTAAATCTGAAAAAAAAAAGACATTTTGAGTCCTCTGTCTGGCAGATTCTCTCTAGGTCGCTCTCTCAAGATGAACTAAGGCAGCGGTCCCCAAGCCCCGGTCCACAGACCGGTACCGGTCCGTGAGTCGTTTGGTACCGGGCCGCGAGAGTTGAGGCTCAGCTGTGAAATGTATGTTTTTCAGAGGCTTTATCAGTTCTTAGCATTATTTTTTTTATCGTTACCCTGGTTTCCCTGGGTCTTTTCCCATGTGTTATGAATAAATCTTCTTCCTCTGGTACCGGTACTGGTTTTATTTTGTTGTATTTATCCGCGACACCTTAAAGGCCGATCCGTGAAAATGTTGTTGGACATAAACCGGTCCGTGGAGCAAAAAAGGTTGGAGACCGCTTAAGTAAGGGACTCAAATCAAATCAAATCAAATCACTTTTTATTGTCACATCACATGTGCAGGCACACTGGCACAGCACATGCGAGTGAAATTCTTGTGTGCGAGCCCCACAAGCAACAGAGATGTGCAAACACAACAACACAAACGAGCAAAATACAAGAATGGCCAACCTGAAACTAATAAATATATGTACAATATATAATAGTGTATGCATTTCTGGATGTGTATACTAAATATTTTCCTACGTGTGTGTGTGTGTGTATGTGTGTGTGTGTGTGTATACACATTTTTACAAATTAAATAGTAAAAAAATAAAATAAAATAATAATAATAATAATAATAATAATAAAATATATAAAATATACAGAGTTGTTCCAGGTTTTGGTGGTGTTGTCTTCTGTATGCTTCGGGTCACTATCATGCTGAAATATCGTCTGTGTAAGTTTTTTGCATCGTGTCTCCACGCTGCAGAAAGCTGGCATCCAATATATCAGCACCAGTGCCTTACTGTACGGCTGATGTTAGCCAGACTGTGAGTAACAACTAGTGCCTGTATCTCTTGGTCACTCTCCCGACCAAAGCTCTTCTTAGACCATCACAGAATTTTTCTGAATGACCAAATTTTAGGAAAAATTCTTGTTAATTTCCAACTTGGCTGGAACCCACTAACTTTTTATGCCTCACGGCCAGATTTAAACATCTATGGAGATCGCAATGTGGGTTTTTGAATCACACCCAACCAATGTGAATCTGCCACAGGTGTCTTCATTTACTTGCTACTCTCAGCAAAACGCTTGGTGACATTTTATCATCATTTTAGGGTTATGACGAGCAGATGCCGACTGTTTTTTTGTTTGTTTGTTTTTTTGCAATTAAAAAAAAAAAGCAGCATATTTTGAGTCTGGTGTTACTACACAGTAATGCTTCCATGCCATACCGGACTCATAATAACAGGGAAAATTCCGATGCGATTAACATTGCTGAAGTCTCCGTAGCGTGTGCAACAACGTGTAAAATTAGGCCTTCACTAATCACATTTTATACAGCACGTGCTCGTCCATACCATGATGCCGACGCAAATAACACGGTGGCCGGTTTCAGTTAAAAGAGACTCATCACTAGAAATATCACAAGGCTAATCAAAGCAGGTGTATCAAAAGAAGATGAGCTGAATATTTATGTAAATGAAAAGTTTCACCTTTTCATATGAAACCCCAGAAAACTAAACACACCAGAAAGCACGTTTGCAGCTTGTCACTGCTGGTTATTGTGTGTGTAATGACTACTTCAACTTAACCTTTTATTTTTTTTTAATTAAAGCCTCAGTGTAGTATGACATATCATCTGAGCAGACACGATAATAGCAGCAAACGTGCATCTGGTTAATCTTAATCCCAGTGCTTTTAAATTTGCGACGTGCTTCTTTTTCCTTGTGGTCTTCATGAGTGATCTTTACTTTATCCCTCACGCGCTTCTGACTCTTATCTACGCACAGATGCTGTTTACATCTTTGGCTTCCTTTTTTTTTTTTTTTTTAAATTGCTTTCTGCTGGAAATGAGCCCGTGTGGCCATTGATCTCTTTTTCCCCTTGTATTTAACATAAACTTAATTTGCTGTAGAGTAATGATGAGGTAAGGGAGGGAGGAGGGACAGAAACTGGTGAGTAATATCCAAAGCCACAGTGCACAAAATAACGTACTGGTTTTTCAGAAGGAGCATTTCTATTTATAAACACACGTTATTCCCCCAAATGATGCAGCCCTCTCATTAGGAGCATTAAATCAGAGCGAGGCTGGACGTGTGGAGCTGCCTGCTTTGACACCTGTCATCCCGAGCATCAGCACCGCCGGTGGAGTCGGTGTCATCTATTATAACATGGCCTCCTATGGCTCGATGCTAATGACCATAGCTACCCCTGTTGTAGGTAACCCGACGTTACCGTGTCGTTAGCGCACAAACAGGAACCAGACGGAGCGGCGCGGTTCGGTGCCGTCGTGTTTCTCTGAAATATTTACGCCTAGCACGGCAGCAGCCGTGTTGTTTTTCGGGCAGCTTTTTGTGCAGCACACTGCCTCCTTGCCACTCCACAGTCAGATACGCTAATTACAAGGCTACGGCTAGCGAAAAGGACATTGTGGCCGCTTGTGGATCGCTTCCATCCTTACCAAATTGAATTCTTTATTTTGAACTGTAACGCGTTAGCCTCGGGCCCCTGGAGTCCTGGCACCAGCGCTGGAAGAGAGCCTAATCCCGAGGCAGGCTTCTGACCAGGTTGTTGTTGATCATCAGCCATCACGATGGAGGGGTGGTGGGGGAGCTTTAACAAGTAGGCCTCATCCCCGGCTGTGCACTGCACCGGACCCACCGCTGCTGGAGCGGCTCAGTCAGCTAGGACAGCCCGCTGAATCCACCACAGAGCATGGCTACAAACACTGTGATCTGACCCTCGTGAAGCACAAAACAAAACCCCCCAAAAAACACCCGGGAATACAAAAGGCATATCGCAGGGTTATCTCCGCTGCCGCAAATTGCACGCCTGCAGCAGCCAGCAGCAGCTACAGACGGAGCTGCCTGCGTCAAGACGCACGCGAGCTGCAGCGCCAGACCGGAAGTAGAGAGGTTTTTTTTAGGGTGAAAATAAAATCCCGATGTTTGCCATGTCGAAAGTTCACTCATATGTGTGTGTGTGTGTGTGTGTGTGTGTGTGTGTGTGTGTGTGTGTGTGTGTGTGTGTGTGTGTGTGTGTGTGTGTGAACTTATTAAATCGGTGATGAATTCTCTTAAAAGTCATAACACACACCAGGTAGGAAGCATAAACTTGTTTTGGCTGCTAGAATAAGTTTAGGAACTGCTAATACACACCACAGTGTGTAAAATCCACACTTTCTGCACTTGAAGTACTTGAGAAACCTGCATTTAATTACATTTTAATTGTTAATTGATTTGAATAGTGAATCAAGGACGCCACTGACATTGCCCCGTAGAGCCATCCATTTTACCCTTATGCGTATCCATTATATTATATACATTTAAATTTACTTACCTTTTCTAATCTGCATCTTTGGAGTGACAGATGAGGATGCTAAGGATAGGGTGAGATAGAGGCAGATGATCTGCTGTAGTGATCACTAAAGGGAGCCGTTGAATGAAGAAGAAGAAGAAGAAATATTTTAATGAATGATAGCTGGGCACAGCTGTTATCTAAATGTCTGTGATGTGGTTTTTTAAAATTATTATTATACTTTATTATCTTCCACTGCAGACCAAAGAATTGAACAGGCAGCTGAAAAATGTCCCTGTTGTTAATAAGAAAGACATTATTAATCAAATTATGTTAAACAAAAAAAATAATTCTTGCCTTAAATTTTCTTCAGCCTTATGTATAAACTAAGCAATGAAGCAAATATAGGGTGGGTCTGCTCAATTCTATCTGCCTGATAAACTTAGAAACTTAGTTTCAAGTAACAGTGCACGTAGTAATTGATTTAAACATGACACACCATTATCCCAACATCTGCCTTTGAAATTTGAAAAATTCCAGGAGGCTTTTATTTGAAAAGTCATCAGCGGGACTTCAGGGTCTCATAGCGTCTCACTTGACGCGCTGTAGTTCCCACATGCACCTGCAGGGGGCTGCTGCAGGAAGCTGGTTGATCAGATAGTGACAATGACGGGTAAACAGCCAGGATAATATCACTTTGCCATGTAAACCAAGCATTTATAAACAAATATATTGATCTCAGTATCTACCGACGCACTTGAATAAAACGGTGATCGAAAGAGACGATAGACGAGGAAACGCTGATACACCAAAGAGGTGTCACAGACAGGTCGCTCCAAGATTGTCTTTGCTCATTGAGCAGCTTGCTATTTTTTTCCTACTTCGGCTGAAATCTGAGACACAGTCGGCAGGAAAAAAATAGCCCAAGAGCATGACACTGATCGAGACCATCGGCACCAGATCTAAATATAACGTTTACTTATGCTACATCTGCCATAAATGAGATATTTCCACGTGGCAAATTAATTCAGTGGTAATAACCTGTTTTAACCAACGCGTGATCAGCAGTGGTTTATAGAGCTCCTATAAGGGAAAAATGCATGTGAAAATTCAAAAGAATGAAGTAACCAGAGCAAGAAAAACAAGACCTAAATAAATGCTTATTCATGACTTATTTTATGCTGCCATCTGTTGATGGAAACTGGTAATGTTACTCCAATACTCTACTAACGCCGCAAGAAAGCAACAGACACACATGGGTGGGTGGGCACGTATGAGCAAGTACACAGTGACTGGAGTGACCTCATGGCTCCGAAGACAAGAATAACAGGAAGAAGAGGAAATAGTACCAACGGTGCTGCTCGATTTCTGCTACTTCTGCAGGACTTCATGCTGCTCTGCCCCAGCTGTGTTTGTCCACATGTTTGTTTAATGTCCACAGGACTGTGTGTAACAGCTTCTCTGTTTGCCTTTGCAGTGACTAAGCCTTTATTTTTTCTCAGTGTGAGTGACCTTATGAGTCAGAGGCCCAGGTTAGACATCCAGGTGTGGAGATATTAACGTTACTGACAATCCAGTGCATGGCTTCTTTAGTTGAATGTTACAGAGTTTAGTGTGCCTGCAGTGAATAGCAGAGAACTGGCATAGAAATTAAACTCAGGTTCAGCTAGACGGGTTATTCTCATTTTAGCTTGTGTTGCAAAATGGGACGAAATAGTATTTGTGAGTGAATGATTCCTGCAACTAGTTCCTTGTGAAAAGCACGGCAAGAGCACTCAATTCATTTTCTATTCCTATAATTAAGAAATAGTAAAACTCAAGGGTCTGGTTGATTTTTACACACTGCACAAATTATATATAAAGAAACAAGGACACAAACTGCTTCCTGGGAATATTCTAAAGTGATATTCTGAAAGAGACAGAGGATACAATTTGGGGAGTTAAATTTAAAACATGTATCTGTACATGTCAAAAGGGCTAAAGTCTAAAAAGCACCACTAAAACATGTGTTTTGCACGGTATGGGATGAAATGGGGCTTTGATCAGGTGTTCTCACAGACTATTTAGTCTATATGTGTGTGTGCATGTGTATCTGTGAATATGCAATACTGGGCCTGTTACTGGGATTATAAAACCAAATACATGTAACAAATTATAATAAAGGATTTATGACGTAATAGAACAAGAAGGAAAAGTGATAATTATTTGTTAATAAATAGTGGAAAAAATAAGCTTATGCTTCTTCCTGCTCCTTGTTTGGAACATGTTAAGCTATTTATTATAATTATAATTTTTTCTTGTGTTTTGTTTGTGTTTTTTATTGTTGTTGCGTTATTTTTAACGTGTTCAAAATAAAGCCACACATTACATTACAATAAAAAATGGATTGTATTGTATCACAGGAAATAATGTGTACTGATGCACATTACATGCCGCTCTTATCATAGGAAGGAAGTTGGTGTCAAAGCCTGAGTTGAGACGCCTCTGACGTTGTCTTTTAATTTTTCTTCTAAATGTACAGTAGCTGCATTATATTTGATGATGTGTATAAAATGCACTCTCACAGATATCCCCAGTAATTATAAAAAGCATGCATGTGGTAGGAAAAGCTTCTAAATGCTTTTTCCAGTATGGACTTTCTTCATGATTTTTCCTGAGATTAATTCAGTTTGGTTTGGATATAAAAACATGGGGTTTTACTCCCTAATCTACTATTTCATATTTATTTGTCGCTATATAAACTATTGTTCTATTATAAGTGATAGAAAAAGTATCCAAATACACTTTTATTTGTTGGATGCTTTTATTGTGTTGTTTTCATTTAGGAGCTTTACAAAGACTGTGTTTGGTCAGTGTGCGCTTAAACCTCTGTTACCCTTCAGAGACGGTTGCTTTCATTTTATCACTGAAGAAAAATTGTGTGTAGGTGTTTCTATAACCCTGTGGTAGCCTCATCATGATTATGTTGTGCAGGTGTCAGGAATCCAGGCCAGTTCCTCAATTTAAAAAAAAGTGTTTGTGTTCAGGTAGTTTTGAACATGCAGACATCTACTGTATGTATGTTATTGATGTTTTATTTGGTATTAGAATTCATCTTTTTTAAATCATCATATTTCATGTAATTCACTTTAGTTTTAGGATTATTACATTGTCCCATTAATGCATTTGGGCTCGCGGAGCACCTACTGCAAGTTATATAATACTGTTTTGGTAAATGGCTGTTTCAGTTGCTGTTCATGGAAAGTCCTGCCACCTATTTTGCATCTGAGATTTAGATTACTGCCTATTATTAGATGTCATAAGGTCATATTTGCTGAGATTTACGTAGCCTTGTATTTACAGTGTTACCCGCTGATTAATGAGAAATTATGGAAACATCTTGAGCGGCCAAATGTTACTGAAATAGGGCCAGGTTTGGATAGCGGGCCACTATTGGCTCACTACTGCTGCAGTGGTTTAGAGAGCTCATGAGGCAATATTATGTATAATAAGCTGTCCCATAGAAAGCACACACGTGGCACAAATGTTGAAGTTTTGTGTGTGTGTGAAATGTAAAGAATTTTGTTTGTCATAAGGATAAAACTCGATCCACTGCTGATTCAGTACAAACCAAACTTGAAAAAAAAAGTCAATATTCCCATGTGTTACTGGAAATAAGATGTTTATAACTTGGTTGTACCCTAAAACCTACAAGAGTATGAACAAAATGTATTACTGGCCTAGATATTCTGGAAAATTTACCCCATCTTTCCATTGCTATCACACACATCCATCAAATGTTGTCATCTCTAACTTGTTAACAACACCGGGGGTGTAGAACGGTGGCTCTTTATCTGAATTTCAAGAAAACGTTGTTTCCTTGTTAGTCAATGTTTTCTCACTCTATTTTTGACCTTTGGTTGCTGGCTACTCTGGACTGATTTATTTTACTGTCAATCTCCTGTCACTTCTGATTTGGGATAGAAGCCCTCATCTCTGCAGTCTTTGCCCTTGCTCATTCCTCCAAATGTTAAGTTTTGCTCAATGATCTCCTCAAAGTGGCATTTTGGTGGCCATTTCACACCACACTAAAAACTTACACGTATCTAACCCTCTTCTTTTTAGGACATAAATTAGACTTCAAATATAAAGCCAATATTAAAACAAAGGATAACACAACAGAAGCCCAAGAATTTTTTTGATAATTTTAAGAGAAATGAACCAATGCTGGTATCCCACACAGTAGCTTATCAATGTTTTGTTTGTTGTACGGATTTAATTTAATGACACACTTCCTGTTGATCTAGTTGGTGACATATAAGACTGGCGGTGACCTACAGCCGCTTCTCCTCATAGGTGCAGATGAATGTGGGACTGCGAGGTCATTGTGGCGGAGAGGACAGTCAGTCTGGATCTCACGTGCAGCCGCGGCCTGTCCAATCCTCTTACAACCCCCACTTCTTTCAGCATTCAGGCCAAGATCAGCTTGCTGTGTGCAGGTCTTATCCTGAGGATACAGAAGATCCTCGGTGCAAAGTCACGCCAGCACGTATCAAACGCCACGGTAACACATCTACCTCGTGATAGCTTTTGAGATGCATTCACTCACACACTTTTTCAGAGAGTTATCTGCACATATCTGCTCTATGGCTTTTAAATTTCATTGCTTCTCCAGATATAACCACATTATAATGAAATCAACAGATAAATTTGCCAAATCAAACCATTTTATTATCTATTTGTATGCTATTGTCAGCAAAACAGTTATATTAGAAAAAAATAATTTATTTCTAATTAAAGAAATCCAAAGCTCATTAAAGAATTAGTTTAAGAGGTTCAAAAGAAGAAACACAACTAGTCAGTGAAAAAACCCGATGATTGCTGATGTTTAAAAAAATCACATGATAAAAAACTCAAATACAAAAAAAGCCAATTATTTAATTGATGAAAATGCTAAAAATCATCAGTGGCACTGTTATTTCTGTGTTCTGTAAAAAGAAGAAAAAGCCACAAGGAAGCACTTTCAGTCATTTAACCTGTTATCAGACCCTCCGCTAAAAAAACAAGGATCTGACCACAATGTGTTAGTACTTTTGCTCACTTTTTCCGTTGGCTTATCAGTTCTGTAACAGGGTGAAATATGGGAGTCCCTGCTTTGACGTCACTTACACAACCTTTCCCAGGCCAGGCTGTTATTACAGATTTTATTCAGTGTTTTTTCCCTTCATTTTCTTGGCATCCTGTGGAAGAGCGGATGGGAAATTCTGATGTCATCAACCTTGGCACAGCGGGACAGAGGAGCATGCAGACCCTCAGGGTGCCACTATTGGTGCCCATGTGTTTGTGCCCCGTAGATGGTGAAATAGATGGTGTGGTGCTGCCCGCCTGTGCTGCACCTGCGTCCCAGCATGCTGATTGATCAGTTTGGTCATGTGGAATGTCACCATCTGCTCCCTAGTCCCACTCACCCCTTCTTGTGTGAATGCCAATCACTGGCAGGAAGATAGTTATTTAAGCCATGTCAAATCAAGCGCATGGCGAAGAGCAATATGCCAACAACACTTGAAATGTGCGTTGCAGGCATAGTAAGCACAACAGCACATCTTACATAAAAAGACTAACCATAAGAGCTGCAGAAGAGGTCTTTACTTCTGGTTCCCTTTTCAGTTTCGAATTATCTTCTCACATCTATGCAAAATTCAAATTTTGATTACTGAGTTTAGCAATCACGCTGTGCAAGTGTTTCTATGTGTTTGCATGTGTAATTCCTCATTTAATTTTGATCACGACTCCTTATTTGTTTTTCCTCCACCCCCCCTTGGGTTTCTCTTTTTTTCTTCTTTTGTTAGCTTCTTAATGGCCAACAACATATCAGGGGGCCATCAGGAGTGACATTCCTCTTTGTGGAGCGTCATAACCAATGACATTTCAACCGTGGCAAAATAAAGATATGCAAATCGGAGCTCATTAACATTTGCATTACCTGTTTGAATAATCGCACTTCTGACAAGGCAGCAATTAGCTAAGATTGATGCAAAGTTCAGGGTCAGGGGACTGTATATATTTGCTCTTGGATCATTTGCCCAAGATATGTGTGAGTGTTGGTGTGTCAGATAGAAGAGCTGATCTCTGTCAGCGGAAAAGGTCAGTCAGTGGCCACTGGTGTACCTGAATACCTGAATTAAAATAAAAACAAAACAGCAACACACAAATATATATATATATTATATATATATATATATATATATCTATATATATCTATATCTATCTCTCTCTCTCTCTCTCTCTCTCTATATATATATATATATATATATATATATATATATGGATGTATTCTATAAATTTAGAATATTTACTCAGCATCTTTTTAATAAAGCACAGTCCTGAAGGTCAAGAAATTGTTGTTTTGATGAAGCCGAAGTGACTGACCTCCTAACCCAATTGAGCAGTCAGGATTAGGCTTTACCTTAAGGAACCTGAGTGCACTGCACAGCTCACCTTCAGAACATAACATGTTTTTCTACTCTCAGCTCTATAGTTTGCAGTTTATTCAGTAGAAAACTGTCATTTAAAAAAAATGCATATTTATAAATTGTAATTAAATGATCCCATAATGGGCAGCCACGGCAGACACCGGGTTAAAAGTTTAAATATAAACACAAATTTCAAGATTCTAGGTCGCTGTTATTTTGGCCACTTTGCTCCCACTGCCCTGCGGTGTTACTGTAAACACTGGGGACGATGACTTCAAGATAAAGGCTTTGCTGCTGTCTCGCTTGGAATTATTTGATTGGATTCTAGTGAGGGCTCTTTGAGCCAAAAAGCTGTGCCAGGACAGTGTGCCACACTGTGCATCACGCCAACCACAGTGTACATAAGATCACAAAACATAGATTTGCTGGTACTATTCAGAACTCATTCGCTTTATTAATCTTTTCCCCCCATGAATTTGTGACTCCCAGATGTTGTGCCTTGAGGTGAGTCTAGGTGTGCACATTACTGCTGAAACTGCCTTCACCTAATAATATGCAATTAAAGAACATCTCAGATCACATATAGGCCATTTTCCCCACAGGTGTGGCTTGACATTTTTTGGCTTTACCTTTTGTATGCTTTAAGAACCACCGGTGTAAATATCAGTTGTAGGGCATCAGACAGCGGCTTTGGCCTCAAACAGGATGTCTGACTGTTAATGTTACGCATCACCCAGACAGACTGCAGTATTAATAACCTTTAACCCAGCCACTGGAGGAGCTTCTCACGCTACACGTGCCTACAAATTAAGACTAGTTTCTATTTATAAATGTGGGTCAGACAAGGGTGTGGTAGGCTGTCCTCTGTTTACTGGAAACCTCTACCTGTCTAACGGGAGATTAGTGCTCTCTGGTCCTGAGGAGGGGATTGCTTCCATGAGTATTTTTCATGCAGGACACAATAACATACAAAGAACAAAAAGTCAAGCATAACCTCAGTGTTGTAGTTTTTTCTTCTTCTTTTCTTTACCTTGCCCAGGTGTTTGCTCGGGTTTAGGTGGGATTTCCCTGATTGTTATTTTTTACTTAAAATAAATTCTGTTCATGTCCAGTCTCCATGACAATCAAAACTGTGGACAGTAAAATTAAAACAAGAGCAGAAAAAGAAAACTATCTCATAGCCATGTTTATTTCACAACCATTTTATTTTAACACTAAAAAAACACAACAACAGGTTGCTCATAATATAGATGTCCACTCGGTAACAGCGTCAACTCCCGGCCACCCCTCGCTGCTGCCTGAAATGGTCCTGCCCTCATTTGCATAAGTTGTCTGCGGGTTGCTGCATGACCAGCAGGGGTAGGTTAGGGGAAGGAGTGCATGTGGACTGTACACACATGAGTGGAGACACGAGCAGAGGAGCTGTGCGTGGACTGTATCGTGAGCCTGGACTCTTGCACTGAACCAGCAGAGTTATGTACTGCGCTCACCCCGTCTCTGGCGCAGGGAACAACTCACTGATGCACTGCTACAACATGAAACCAGTGAGTACATATTTATATATGTATATATATTACAGTTATATTTCTGTCATTTCCCCTCCCAAGGTTACGTGGGTGTGTTTGCTGATGATGCATTTGCACTGTCCTCTCAGATGTTTGTTTGCTGTATCTGTGCCCTCATTGATTGAATAACCTTTTCTTTTTAATAGATGAGATTTTAGCAGACTTGCATCACCAGGAAACCCATTTGCATACACAACTTGTAAAAGTTTAAAGTGTTCTCTTTCCTTCTTTTTGTGAGAAACTTAAGAGTTTGTGAGAATTTTCGTTGCTTTATTGAGATCATTAGATGCACCACGGGTTAATCTGTACATGCTTCTCTATGAAGGGCAACAAAGAGATAGAGCTTTACATTTTAAGGGTGTCTGTGCTTCAATAAGCTGTGTGCGTGATCAGAGCTTATTCTTTAACTTCTGCAGTTGCAGGTTAGAAGAGGACGAAGAGTTTCTGTGTTACTCTTACACTTGGTTTGTTTTGTCATAATCAAAAGGAGAGTTATTGACAACTTACACACATCTTCATGCACACAATGCTAGTAGCATTTATTTACGTATAACTGTAATATCTCAGTGATCTTTCTCTTAAGGTTAACAAGAGAGAAAAATAAAACGACAAGCATCAACTCGTGCTTCCTGTTTGCTGCCAGAGTATCATGTAGTCAAGCCTAGCAGCAGAAAACATCTTGACATGAAGCAGATTGCTGCTATTTCTATTTGATTTAACCCCGCTATGTTAGAGCAGTCCCTCCACCACTGCAGCCATTATCAAAGGCAGCTTTGATCTCTGTGAGACTAACCATATCCAGACATCGTGGATCAGAGAGGCAGAAAATTGGTTGCATGTGGCTGGAGTTGGCCATGGTGGAGCAGAGAGTGGGCCCTGAATAGCAAGTTGAGCTTTTACTCATGCAGCATCGTAATGCTGTGTACTTTTGTTGTTTGCCTGTTTTTGTTTTTATTTCCCCAACTTTATCCTTATTTATAGACTAAAAAAACACAGATTGTAAAGAATAGATTGTAAAGAATATTTATCCAAGATGATTTAAAACAAATGTCAACCTCTTGAGTATTTTAATGTCCTCCTTTTTTTTCTTGTGGGGCTTAGCTACTTAAAAAAAAAGTCCTTTATCATTTGTGATGCCATGATTGATGGTTAATAAATCAATGCTATGCTAAAAGAGGGTGCTATGGTGACGGCTCTTCTCCAGTGGGGGCCAGAGAGGGCGTGCTGGGGCGGGGGTGTGACCATTATTAACGGGTCGCCTGCTATGCTGATGGTAAGGAGGACAATTGGCTTTATCCTCTGCCATATGCTGCCCATGGCGGCTCAGACGGGCCCAGTGTCGACAGGGGCTCCTCTGTTTGGCCTAGCCCACAATCACCATGGGACTCATGCCAGCCAGGGTCATGGCTTGTGTGTGTGTGTGTGTGTGTGTGTGTGTGTGTGTGTGTGTGTGTGTGTGTGCGTGTGTGTGTGTGTGTGTGTGTGTGTATGAGCCTGTGAGTGTGCACGCACAAGGATACTCAAGAGAGTCTTTAATAGCCTGCTTTACAGAACTTGTCGTCCGGGTAACTGACACCCCATTGATGCTGCGCAGGGAGGTTTATTTTCATTTCCTGGGGCACATCAAAGCAATGGAGAGAGGTGCAGGTGCAGCCCAGAGCTCTTGGTGTGTTTGAGTAAGTGAGCATGTGTTGGTCTGATTTTTTTTTTTTTTTTTTGTGCATATGTGCAGTTTGCAGCATCAACACTGGTCAAGAAAGAATTAAAAATATAAAAAAGCTGAAGGTAGCTTTAGTTTAGTCTAAATCTACTAGCCGTTAACAATACTTGGTTTCCAACAGGAGAGGATCATTAGGATCAGACTCTTTTATCTGTTTGGTTTCTCTTTGAGAACAATTCACAAGAAGACCTGGATTTCAATTTTATTCGGGAGGGTGTCCTATCCCAGCCTTCTGAAGCCAGCCGAACCTGATCGTGATTAGGGCTGGGATTTCTCATGGTGAATGGTTCCTAAATCCGGATGAGGAGGTGCATGGATCTGCAGCTTATGGATTAGCGCAATAGCTCTAAGTGTGCATCAGCTCTCTGCTTTGTTTTCATAATACTGTTGCCTCATCTCGCACTCACAGTATTCACGAGTTAGTGTCAGTCAGATTGGTTTTTGCGATACTGAGACAAAGAAATTTATGCTCAGAGTTCATTTTATTCTCTTACTTTTCTTTTCAGGCTTATGGGCAGTCTCCTGGTGCAGACATCGCCACCCAGAACTCATCTTCACATCTGTCGCCCAAGGCCCCCAGCAATGTGTTTGCAAGCATGTTCTTTGGTGAGCTCAAACCCTCTTTACAATTCTGCTGCAGTGCAGTCAGTTTTGATAACAAAATATAGGAAATAAATGCAAATTTAAAAAGTTTATTATTTTATTACATATGCTATCTACTTTCCTATACTTTAGTTGCAAGTTTATAGGTCTATATTTCATATTAAAATATACACGCTCTCTTCACCAGCTGTCTTCTCATAAAAATCTATTTTTACTAAAGTTCTCACTGGTTTTGGAAATATTGTTTTAGCAAATGCCTAAATTGGTGTTCAATATGAACTGGCATTCATTATAACACTAATGGTGTACTCGCCGGAAACCCATTAATATTCACCACAAACAGTCAGTGGGACAAGGAGTAAAGTTGATAGCTGGAATCAAGTTACCGTAACATATTTTCACAACTTACCCAAAAGTCCTATGATTTCACTCCTTTTTCTGTCTCTGTATTAAAGCAAAGTTAAACCAAAAGATCAAAAAACGTGTCCTCCATTTCTGATTCTCACCGGAGAGAAGCCAGTCTGTGTGAGAAACACAGTTTTAAAGTGTAGCATGAAGAAAATTTTTCTCCAGAGTTGAAATGCTTTAACTCACATGAACACAGACTTGCCTCGATTCACGTCCCCGGTGGTAAATATTGCATCAGTTACTGTCACTCCTTAAAGTTTTGGTTGTTTTGGTGTGAAGAGGTCAGAACAGTCTACAGCCGTGCTAGCCGTGCTATTAAGTTCATTAAACATAATGTTTGCCATGTTCATCATCTCAGGTTAACTCAAACATTAACTCATTAGCCTGCAATACAGCTGAGCCTTATTGGTTTGGACGTTTGGACTCATCATAATTCATTGCGAGGTAGATAGATGGTATATGTGCACCACAGACAGTATAAAAAATAGATATAGATACAGTGACATCACCCACGGCTTTCTGGAGTCGTGTTTTGAAATGTTGAGATCAGCCACCTTGGTTGCAAAAACACATTTTTTAAATGTGTGGACGTGATCATGGCTTGTTGATCTTAACTTGTTAGCCATTAAGTGTGTGGTTTCATGCCACAGTTAATGCTGATTTAAAGAATACTTAATTTTTTTTTTATTCAATATGACCCAAAAATGAGCGACTAAATCCATAAACTCAGCAGGAGAGTGAAGAAATGAAGACTGGAGGTCATTTTTCTCATAGAATTCTAGACGACCAAAATATTTCGGCAACCACAGCTATCGCCATCTGGTGGCCTTCAGATAAAATACAGGTTTAAGGCGCTTCAGCTGTGTCTTCATTTTTCCTGGAAGCTACGTCCGATTTTCAAACTGTCTATGGAAGCTCAGAACAATTTTTTTTAAAGTCTGTTATTCTGGTGTTTATTGTAGTTGTCAGATATTTTACTTACCCAAAAATCCAGCGGAGAGCGTAAGTTGTATTACATTTTATTGGCAATCCACCCAGTAACTATGATGTCTCAGTCTTGGGGGTAAAAGAATCAAAGAAATGCCTAAAAAGCACCATGAAGATTAGATAAAGTCTGTGTACTTCACTTTATTTAAAGATCCGTTTGTATTCTCAGCTAAGCAAATTCAGCTGAGCATCATCGTGTCACACGTTAATGAGCATTGCTTTAACTGAATCTGGACTTCACTGATTTCATAGAGTGCCACTGTAGAGCTTCACGACCTGTCTGGCTGTTTGAGATGCTGCTCCAGTGCAGGCTATAACATATTATTACTCATTTTAGAGGGGATGGGCAATTCGCCGGACATCTGGAATGCTGTAAATGGGCTGAACCAGCAGGGCTATGAAGGTGCACTGGGAGCAGCCACAACCCACCAAACACAGCCGGGGAGTTACAGCAGCCTGCAACCGGCACACGGTCACCTGGTGAGATTTACCACTGGGACTTTGGGCGTTGATAGCAACAAACTTTCTGACCCCTGTTGTTTTTTTTTAACTGCATGTTTTCCCCCACTCTTCAGGACTTCTCTCCACATTCAGTGTTGGCTGTGGACATGAACAGGGCTCTCCCGCCCATGTCCACTTTTCATCGTAGCAATGCAGTCTCGCGCACTCAGTCAGTCAACACCTCAGAGAGCTCTGCAGGTCAGAAAATGGAAATGGATACATGCTTTCCCTAATTTAACTGCTCTTTATCACGTGCTTATCTTGTATAATAAATATTTTCTTTTTTAAATTCAGTCTCAGGGAGCCAAGGAAATGTGTCAGGACCATCACAGACAGGCGACACCTTGGGCAAAGCTTTGGCCTCTGTAAGTACCACCACCTCAATCCTATTAGATCTAAGTCCTGAGAGCCCCAGTGGTATAATGCAAAACTCCCCCACTGCCAATGACAGGACACTGCACATTAAAAAGAGCTACTCTCATGCTGCACGACATTTTATTGGTTGCTCACAAGTAAAATGACCAGAATTCACGAGTTAAGTTGAGATTACGAGCCTATGAGGTTGCGGCTGCAGCCGTAAAAACCCATCCAGAAATGACAAGTTGTGCTTTTAAAATGATCCACACCCTGGTCACACTCCTCCTGCTCCCCCTCTCTCCTTTTTGTCGCTGTCTGCTGTTAGATTTACTCCCCTGATCACACGAGCAGCAGTTTCCCCTCCAGCTCATCCACACCGGTGAGGTCTCCGTCTCCGCTGCCCAATTCAGCAGAACCTGCAGGTAAACTGGAGCATAGCACACGTCAGCGAAATATAATTTACATCATCTATGTTCTGTTTCCCTGATGTTTTAAATCCGGTTGTTTTCTTCTTCTCAGGTAGCAACATGTGGCCACGGAGTTCAGTTCAGGCACCAGTCTCACCACATTATGAGTCTTCGCTAATATCGTTGGTAAGGAAGTAATCTGATATCACTGAAACTTTGATTATTTATTGAGTTACGTCTAGACATCACAGAGGTGGCCTTATGAAATATCTGGTATATTATAAGAAAGATTAAAGTGGGTGTGCACATGTGCCAACTTCAGCTTATTTCATGCCGATATAACAATTCTGATAATGTTGAAACTATTTGGTGCCATTAAAGGGTTGACTTTTGGTGATGTTTCTTTGAGAAACAACTTAAGCCAAAGATTAATAACACAAAATAGCAGGTAATAAACCCCTAATCAAAATTAAAGCACAAGCTTCTTGTACCTCACAGCGGGCCTTATTATTTCCAAGAAAAGGGCATTGAAACGCCCCAAAAGACACCAACAACACAAACAGAGGTCCAGTTCAGTTTCTCCAGTTAGCAGAGGAGAGGCCTAGCAGGTATCCGTTGGTTCCAGCTGTGCAGGGACACCTGTTGATCCAGGAGAGCACACCCATAATTCTAGTATCGGGCAGATGAGTTATTTAAAAAATTAAAATAAAATCACCCAACTTTGAGTTGTTCTTCAAAAAGACAGAAATTGTCTTTTTAACATTTATAATGTTGTAAACAACATTATAAGGTTTTGGCTTGGTTATAACTTGTGATAACATTTTATAATACAGCCCACGGCTCAGGTGTAATTCCCCTGTAATTAATTAAATCAAATGTAATTTCAGTGTATTTAATTTGAAATTACAATGTAATTATATTTACCTACAAATACTTTAAGGTGGATAACAAGTCAGGTTTTAAAGGAAATAGCGCAATAATTACACTTCAAGTAATTTTAAATAGTGTGTAATTTCCTGGTAATGTTGCAGAAAAACAAACAATATTTTGCCATCTTACATAATAAATATGCAGTATTTATTTGGGCACGGGGCATATGAGGGAGTTAATTAATCTTGCCTTTTTCTTTATTCAGCATTCATTATGTTGATGTGTATGATGGCTGTTCTGTTATTTAATTGTTCTTTTTTTAATCCAAATGTGATCAAGGACTGTTTTCTGTCTGTAACTTAGAAGAAAAAATACCATCAAAATTTGCAGGATTATGTAAACTTTTGATGACACAATTATAACAATGAACTGTTCTAAATCCCTACTTTATATACCTACTATTAAATAGGTGGATGAAAAGACCATCCATCATGCACATCAGCATAATGACTTTTAAATAAAGATGCAACAAAAAATACAACAAAGATATGAAATGCTAGCTTAATCTGCTCCATAATATGGCCCACGCTCTAAAAAGTACAGGGTACTTACAATGTAAGATGGGGCAGTGTTGCTTGTTTTCTTACAAAATTACAGTGATGTTATGCACCACTTAAAATTACTTTGCAGTATATTTGAATTAATTACGTTGTTTCCTATAAAAAAACTTGACTTGTTAGCCCTTTATTCTTGTGTATCTAACTTAATTTTTTGTAATGCATTATAATTATATTGTAATTTCAAATAAAATACATTGAAATGCCATTTAATCACTGAAGGAACTACTACTACTGTCTTGCTGTTTTGGGCAAGAGGGTTTGAAATTTAGAGTCCTTTTTGTAAATTTTGAGGATTGTCCCCCTGGTGTTTTCAGTCTCAGGTGGAGGATCGTCTGGACAGACTGGATGACGTAATCCACGTCCTGAGGAACCATGCCGTTGGCCCCACCGCTGGTCTGCCCAGTGACATCCACGGGTTGCTGAACCAGCCCAACCACGGCCACCCGGGCTCTGCCAGCACCCTGCCGCTCAACTGTCACAGTCCAGCAATGGTTAACAACCCTTACTTTGAAGTATTTAAAGAAGGACAGGGCAGTGTGCATGGAAATTCTCTGTTGTGTGTGTGTGTGTGTGTATCTGCGCTGGCATTCAATTCCAGGAATTTTTCCACCCACTACGTCTGCATGTTTTCCTAATGTAAAGGTTGCTGTCCTTGAAACTGGAAACTGAGGACAATAGGAGCGCTGTGATGTGCTGTCCTTGTGTGTCCAGTATGTGCAGACTTCTAAATCCACTGTAGGGTGATTGGGGAGGGAGAGGGGGAGGCAGCACGGTGCACTCCCATTCCACCATGTTTCCCTTTGAGCAGACCAGGGGATTTTAGCTCAGCTGGAGTGGAAGTGTATGGAAGGGAAAGGGGTTTTTAGTGTAATCCGCTGCGAGAGGGGGATATTAAATTCTCTCACTTTTATTTTATTTTTTCCAAACGATGTGTCAGTGAATCATTCCTGAAGAGAATTAGGGGTATGTTTAGGGAGTATATAGTAGTTTAAAGGGAAGGATTAAGATTGTCTGAGATTAAATTAATTCTGTAGAGTGAGAGATCCGCACAGGGTTGCTTTGGAAATGAGAGGGCAGATGTTGTTTTGTGGCCGATTTGTCTCTAGCTTGGATACTATATGCCACTGAGTGTCTTAGAAAGATTTATGGAGCCCTGCAGTCACATTTAGAGAATCCCAGTCTACAGAATACTTAACCATTGACTTATGAACACATGAAGAATGGTCTTATGTCATTCTCTGTGTCATAAAGGTTGAAGCTGTCAGTATGAACAACAACCACTCCGCCTTCCAGGGCCGTGCGCAAAATGGTCACCCGTACCCAGCCAGACAGAGGGCCACCCTACAGGCTGTGCAAGGTGGAGGTAGAGGTGAGCTACCCTTCTCCCTCGCAGCTCTTCTCCACCAGACTCGTATATTTCACTTTTTCTCTTTGTGACAAAAAAATGTTGTTTATGTTTTGTGTGATCGCCCACAGGTGGACTTGGGGTTCAGAGTAATCTAGAGCTTAAGATGGAAAGTGGGGAAATGGAAGAGATAATGCACACCAGCCATGGTCACAGTTCAGACAGCCAGAGATCAGATGAGGAGAGCGAACACAAAACACATGGAGAAAACAGTGCAAGAAACAGGTGAACACTCATGCCTTATCGTGTGTGTGTGTGTGTGTGTGTGTGTGTGTGTGTGTGTGTGTGTGTGTGTGTGTGTGTGTGTGTGTGTGTGTGTGTGTGTTTAAAAAAAAAAAAAAAAAAAAAAAAGGAAACAGCAAAACAAAGAAAGGAAAAAAACTGTGTTCATTTGTTCAAAAAATAAAATTTTGTGTGTAAAGCCGGTGAAAAAACCCTGCCCAATTATGAAGACAAAGCACTTTTAAAAAAAATTGGTTGGAATAGTTAATAGTAATTTAAATTCCATTTTAAAAAATATGTTTTAATTTAATTTTGTAATTTAAAAAAAAGTTACTATATATATATATATATATTTTTTTTTAAATAAACTACCTTTTAAAAATCTATTACAATAAAAGCCAAACGCAAGAAGAAGAAGAGCTTTCCTGCCGTTTTGTTTCATTTAAAACACTGCCAGACCCCCTGCAGTCAAGAACAGCTGTGTCTGGACCAGCCTATTTAACTTAGCCTCATATTTCTTCTTCGTGTTGCATTAAGTCGCAGTGAATTAAAGAAGGAAGAACAGCTGTCGGGACGTACACATCACAGTTAAGAGTTAACCAAGAAAATCCCCAAACCACAAAGCAGTCTTTGTAAACTGTCTTACAGCTGTCCCCTTTAGCTCTGAGTGAACTAAGGTCTGTGTTCAGCTTTGCTGCACTTGCATTATTTATGACGCATGATTATAGATCTTGGGAAACCTTATAAAAAAGAATAAAAAGTATTTGTTATGTGACTGTGGTGATTTTAACTTGTACACCCAACAGTCAAAACCAAAAAGAACTCAATTTAAAATACATAAACCTGAGAGACAAGCGATCACATTTGTTTTGGTCAAAAATGTTTCAAATTAATGATAATTTTTAGCAGTTTTATATTCTGTCAATCCTCTTATCAATTAAAGGACTAACTGTCATTAAGTGTGCCCGGCGACGACGAAGGATGCTTTTGGTATTACGTGAGTCACAGAAAAATTTATAAGGCCTGCGTCAGAGAAAAATGATAGCGTATGTCTTGAAAATGTCACAGACTGGAGCTCCTGTCCTGGTGTCTCTACGTCCAGAGGTCTTTTCAGGCCAGACCTCTTCAGCTGTGATGTCTTGAGTGCATGTTTTTTTATTTAGATCTGTAATCTAGTTGAGGGATATCAAAGCTGACATATATGGACATCCTCCAGCATTATTCTTTTTTTGTTTGTTTGTTTTCTAAAATATTGAAACCAGATGATAACAAAAAGCAAAGCAAAATAGTTTAAATGTGATTCTAAGAATGGACATATGGGTTCTTTTAAACACATATGTTTAAGGGTTATTCATAAATCTGCGGCTGATTACATTATCTGCTGCCATTGTTCTATGGAAACCCTTTTTTCACTGAACGTTTTAGAGGATTTGAGATGATCCCTGGAGACTGGATCACGTAATCCTGGCACAGCGGCCAGCAGAGGGCAGAAAGACCCGGAATATATTCTGAAAGCAGTCTCGCTCACTTCGCTTTTCTCTGCTTCTTCTGGAGTGTCGGTTTGAATTAGATGAATCTTCATTTTTAAAAGATTCAGCCACACCTTTACCTGTGGGCTTCCTCTGTTCATGTCGTAGCATCCGTGAGGATGAGGACCTGAGTCCGGAGCAGAAGGCTGAGCGCGAGCGTGAGAGGAGAATGGCCAACAACTCCCGCGAACGCCTGCGCGTGCGCGACATCAACGAGGCCTTCAAGGAGCTCGGTCACATGTGTCAACTACACCTGAAGAGTGAGAAGCCGCAGACCAAGCTGCTGGTCCTCCACCAGGCTGTGGCGGTGATCCTCAGCTTGGAACAACAAGTCAGAGGTCAGTGCGTGTTTGCTGCAGGGAGGCAGATGATGATGGCACACCCACGATGAAAACTAGGCTTCAGTCAGTTATCCACAGAAAACTCCTTTAGTCTATTTAGACATATTTTTCCTTTACTGCTTCTGGTTAAAATTGAATGAATTTATATATATATATTTGGCCACATGAGGGCAGCACAGTAAGCTGCAAACACAGCATTATCTGACAGTAAAGATCTGTGAGTGAGAATCTGCAATCAAACAGCCTATTTACACAGTTAGCAGATGGGAAGCAACACTAGCATATATCTTGAGGTGTGCTTGTGTCCTCTTGTTAAAGAGGCCCTGATGCAGCCCCATCGGCCGCTGAAGGGAAAATATGTGGCTGTTTAAATACTAAATGCCATCTCAGTTCGCTTAGTCTGCCTGCTGTGCAAGAAATATCGAGCTTTTATTATTTTTTCCCCCTTTTAGCTGCTTTTTATCACTAAATTATAACTGAATAGGTGACAGCATGAAATAAGCAAAAAATAAAAAAGCTGGGAGATGCTACAAGGCTAAGGGAAGCTCCAGAAAAAAATATTTATTTTTATTTTATTAAACCTTTATTTAATCATTAATCATCCAGCAATAAACTATAAACAGTTCTTATTCTCTGGAGACGATGCTTTCTGTGCTGCATGTTGTAATTTGACCTGTTGCTAATAAGAGAAGCTTCATAGTTAACATGAAAACGTCTGTAAGGATGACTTATAAAGTTTCTAGCTTCTATTATTTTTCTAAAGCAGATTCCCAACATCTGTACCACTGTTGCATAAATACAATAACGAGTATGTACTCCCAGTGTTTCCTATTTTAGTCTTATGCTAACGTGTTATTTGTTGGACTCCACAGAGAGGAATCTGAACCCGAAGGCAGCGTGTCTGCGGAGGAGAGAAGAAGAGAAGGCGTCTGCTGTCATGACGGACCCACAGTCCATGCATCTTGCTTTTCATCCCAATCTGACAGACCCGGCGAACCCCATGGGCCACCTCTGAGCACCTGACCACATCGAGTCTACCATCAAGTATTTACCATCACCTTATATCAGCAATAAACTTTATGAACTAAAGGCTAAAACAATTGGATGTTTCTATTTGAGGGAATAATGTAAAGGACTTCCTCAAATTAATTTCCTGTCTTTGATGTCCAGAT
The DNA here is from genome assembly GCF_057382275.1 of Copadichromis virginalis. NCBI lineage: Eukaryota > Metazoa > Chordata > Actinopteri > Cichliformes > Cichlidae > Copadichromis > Copadichromis virginalis. The sequence continues at coordinate 15,732,543 of NC_140624.1, forward strand.
GCTGAGGGAAGAGCATCCCAGCTGTTTTGGATGTTTCTCATTTCTTCGGACTTTCAGACCGGGACAGTGAGGTCTTCTCTGATTAGAAAGCGTGATGCAGTTGAACAATCATCTCCTAACTTCCCAAACTGACTCTTAACTTTGTGCCTGAACGTTACTTGTAACAGACAAATGCATTGTACGCTGCAGATGTTTTGTACATATTTTGTATATTTATTGATTATCCTTCTGTTGGACTATATCTGAATGGATGGAAACCAGTAGTAGCAAGGTGTCATCTGCAGTTTTTAATTTTGGCTTAGCCAGGTATGTTTCTGACTGACACTTTTTACAGTGTGTCGATATTTACTGCAAACATTTGTGTTTTCCACCGAGCTCAGATCCACATTCCCACATTTGTGTGTTCAGACAGCAGATTTTACTTGTCCTGAAGTGCGTGTGTGTGTGTCTGTGTGTGCGTGCGCATATTGCTGCAGGGGTTCGACCATTCTGTGAATGAACAGATCTCCAAGAATGTTCTTTAACACGTGGACAACATCCGGCATTTGTAAAGTTGTTTGAATGTTATTTGTGTTCTTGCACTCTTAAAAGATTACACTTACTGAAACACTGGTGGACAGGAGCCCTCTTCTTCTCAGTGTAATCACTGCTCTTCACACGTAGTCAAACAAGATCTTTGCATGTTTGAGTTTTTAATAGAACCTTTCATTTGTTTTCTAAGTTATATAAGTTATCTTTTATACAAATGTTGTGAATTTGATGATGTGTATTTGCTTTTGTCTCCGATTTTACACGAGGTAACACTTTTTTTTCTTTTTTTTTGTGCAGTTTACTAGATGTAGCTACAGTTCAACCTCTGAGCAATACAATGTTACAGGATGATTGATGTCTTGCTTCTCACTCTGCTGAAACGATAATACAAATTTAAAAAAAATATTAATCCTGAATGATCTGAAATACTCTTATCATAACATGTACAGTGTGTGTACAGTTTGAACTAGCCTACAGGCATGTGTCAAAATTATATTGTAGCAATAAATGTCTTTTTCAATGAATTTTACTCCCAGTTCTGTCTTTTTCACTCATCTTTAGTCTAGTCCTTGTAGTTACCATTTTCAGATTTACTATTATTATTATTTTTATTTAACACTGACCTAAGAGTCATTCGAGCATTTAAAAAGCATTTATTCAAGTGATAAACTAGTGTTCTGTCTACACGCGGCATAGCAAGAAACCGACTGTATTTTAGTCACTTTGTTACTGTGAAAAAATCACATATTTTGTTCCCTGTCCTTTCTCGAATTTATGAAAACTACCAAGCAAAATTTGACAGGGATGAAGCTTTTTGCACCAAAGAACTATTTGCTGGTGTATCTTGGCATGGTGTGCTGTGTGTCTTTAAGTAATGCGAGGAAACTGGACAAGTGAAGAAGAATCTGAAAGTCATGCCAGAAATGGTCTCAGTGGAAGGGTGGCTATTAAAAGCAGGAAACAAGGACGGAAAGTCTGCAGCACGCCAAATTACACCAGAACTGGATTTAAAATCAGGCCTCGTAGTGTGATGAATCCAAATTTAAATAATCTTCGGTATGTATGTAGGAGGTCAAAAAACAAGTACAACAGTGAGCGTCTGCGGCCATCTGTGAAACACGGTGGTGGCTCTGTCATGGTTTTGGCTTTCAGCTAGGGATGCTGGGCATCTTTGAATGTCCTTCATGGAAAACTTTTCCTGAAGTCTACTGAAAGGAATAACAAGAAAACTTGTCTAAGAGTTCAGACTGTGTTGAAGAATAAAGGCGGTCATAACAAAACGTGTTGAATTGCACAAACTCAGTTTTTGCTTTGCTTTTTGGTTTTTTGAATAAACTGCTGCACCTACTCCCAATTTTCCAAGTAAATTATAAAGTCACTCAAGACTTTTGCACAGTACTGCATATGCCACGAATTTGCAAATGTTGCCACAAATATAAATTAATACAGTTTTACAAACAATAAGAACTTTAGCCAAATATCAACAAGGCAGCTTCCTTTAAGACCTCTTTGAAATCAAATCTGGATTTTGTGTGAGTTGCCAGGTAAAAAAAAAAAAAAAAATCACCTGCAATAAAAAAAAACAAAACAAAACCAAAAAACTCCTTTACCCATGCCTTTATTTATTTATTTTTTAGCTCGAATATTTGTAGTTAAAATATTTCGACCCTTTCAAAAACAAATAAATAAATACATGAAAAGAAAGAAAAGAGGAAGTATTATAAGGATATGAATCCTAAATAATCATGAATCAGAAATAACTAAACGTGCTTTAGAACTGCAGAACTACTAATACAATTACATGTAGGGAATTCTTCGTATCATTATTATAGATTTATGTATAAGCCTACCTCAAAGCGAGCACTAGGCAGCAGCAGCAGCAGTCATATGATGTTTCTGTGTGACAGTGAACGCCTCTCTGAGCGGGGCTGATCATGTCTCGGCGGGTGGAGGCTGGACAGTCCGATCGGACAGAGGAGGAGGAGGAGGACAAGTCAGCGCTCACACAATACGGTAAGTTTGAGATTAAGAACAAAACCTGCTCTAAATAACGCGAACGACCTCAATCCTTCAAAGATACCCCATCTGCGGTGATCAGCAGCGCGTTTAAAGATGTTACTCCAACTTTTTACTACACCTTTTCATTAAGTCGCGGTCTTTTTACAACAGAAGCAGGTAGAGTTCTTGTATCCTTTTTAAAGTAGCGAAGTAAAGTTTATCCGGATAAAGTGTGTGAGTGGCAGATACTGTACTATCCAAGGACAAATGAGTTCATGTTAAGTACCTAGAATGACAAAGTAAGAACGACCCAATGAAACGTTAGAAGCTCTTATTACGCATGAACATGGCAGGTTGTAGAAAACCCACCAATGGGACAATTTGCTGTCTTTTTTTTTTTTTTAACCAAGTCATTTAACTTTTACTTAACATCAGCTGAGCAGTCGATTTAAGGGGAATTGAAGGGGGCTGGTCAATTTAAACTAACAGGACAAAGCAGCGGAGTGCTGTTTTTTCTACAACCTGGCAACCAAAAGTAGTTTATGACTGATAGGTGATTGGTGAAAGTTACTGTTTAGTTAGTCTAAGTTCAAACATCGCAATGAACTGAGGCTGGACTGGCTGAAAAATGAACATTTTTAATGTGTTTCTCTCTTTTTTCTGATTTTGTGGTGCTTATAAATCCCTTAAAACTATTATTATTATCATGATTATTTTCCATAACATTGATAGTTAACTAAATCAGCACATTTTGGAATAGTTAAAGGAAAAGATATACGCACAATAAAGCCATGTAGAGTGAAATAAAAATATATATATTATTGCCTACAATATATTGGGGTCACAAATGACCTCACCGGGTCACTTCTGTAAAAGTGTTGGTCATTCGAGGGTTATTTGGAGTGGCAGCATGCTAAGGATGGGGCTCGTAGGAAGACACCATACTGTCTTCTATTGTGTTTGTGTGTTACAGCCTCACAGTAGTGTGTTTGTTGACAAACATTTTCCTCAAGTGTCATACGACGGAGCGGATGACGAGACCTCTCCACCTCAGCCAGTTGTAGTCGTCATGCAGTTGGCTCAGCTCGGGCTGTACAATAGTACGCTGTCATTAGCACACAGAAAGAGCTGTTTTCATTGCACAGCAATATCAGGCACTCACCAGCATCCATTTATTGTGTCTTTATGTGCAGCTGTGGGAGGAGCTCCTTCGATGTCTGTCCTTACGTTCCCTCTTAAGCTCCAACCCTGCTCCAGTGTTTTGTAAACAGATGATAAGGCCTGACCAACCTGAAGCATCGGTTTTCAATTCACTCTCCCGTGCAGTCTCCCTCTTGGTGTCATTTTTAACATACCTGTCTGTGCGTGTTACCACCAGTTTATCTCCAGAGGGGTTGGGATGGAGTCTCACAGGCCGAGCGGTTCTCCAGACATCAGGACACAGAGGGGCTACATGCTGGAGCACAGTCACAGGGGCAGCCAGGACAACTCGTTTGGAGTGAGGATTCAGGTTCAAGGGATTAAAGGTCAACCCTATGTGGTTCTGAACAGTTCAAGCCAGGACAGCAACAGGGACGTTTCTGTCATCACTCACCAGGCAGGGTACAACCCGGGTATGGCGCGAAGGTCCATGGATGACAGACAGCTATCACCTGAGCCACAGAAGATGGTTAACTCCCCCGTGTTTAATTATCAGAAACGCCCAGAGATCATGAGATCCTACAGCCCTGAAAATAATAAACTGAGCCCGGGGTTTCCTTCACAAACAGCCTCAAACAAACCGACTACCAACGTGACCAAACCCAGGATCCCTCTGCCTGCTGAGGGCCCAGGAGAAGACCCTGCTGAGTTGACCCAGAACAAGGCGCCTCCATCTGGTGGACAAATTTCTCCAAGGTCCCCAAACTTAGTGGAGACCGACTCCATCATTTCTGTAGGGAAACTAATAAGCCAGTTTAACAGCAACCAACGGAGGGGAAGAGGCCCGAGGAACAGGCTGAACCTCGAGGAGTGTCGTCGGTCACGCAGCGTGGACAGCAGTCGAACCTCTGAATCCTCCTCGCCCTCCCCTTCAGCTAGCAGGAACTCGTCTCTGAAGGGCGGGATGTACCCTCCTGGATCGGCCAGGGCTCGACTCCTCAGTGGAGAAGTCAACTTAAAGCCACCAAGCAACAAAGATACGACCACCAAAGGGCTTCACAGAGCAGAGAAAGCATCAAGCGGTGACCGGGCTGATGAATCTGATGAAAGAGATGCACAGGTACAGGCTTTTGTTTTAGGGCAAAGTTGTCATTTGAAAGATCAGATTTATTTGCCGTATGTTCCCTAATCAGGTCACTCCCGATCTTCTGAAAGGACAGCAAGAGCTCTCAGTAGATCCAGCCGAAGACACGACGAAACAAATGCTGTTCACTTACCTGAAGGCTGGGTAAGTCCCCCCAAGCTTTCGGCACTTTACTTTAAAGGGGCAAACAGACATTTTAGGAACTATAGAGCATATATTTGATTTCTTGCAAATGGGTTGAATTACGGTGTTTGCCTATACCTTAAATAAGAGACTCCAACAGGAAAGGCAGCTTGATTTGTATTGTTAGCGTTTAAGCACACACTGTAAACTTGGAGGAGCAGCGAGCAAGGCTTTGTGCAAACAGTTACAAAGAACAGTGACCGGCACCTCTAAAGTTCAGCGTTTTCAATTTTGTTTGTTTAAAGTGCACAAAAGCAAAAGTTTAGAAATGTCAGATGACAGTGTTCTGGATTACTTTATAGGCTGTCACATTATTAGCTCTCTGAAGTCTAGCAAACAGGATATGACCTGTTGTGAGATTTAGACCCTTTTTAAAATAAATTATTAGCAATAACAAAGGAATTTTACTGAAATAAAAGTATAATATAGTTTCCCCTTTTTTCTTTTTCCTTAAAAAACAATTTAATTGACTTGGTCTCATTCTATATTCCCCCCCCTGCTCATCCACACCTCACCTGCAATGCCCCACATACTTCCTTACCAGTATATCCGTATATCAGACTCAAAATAGAGGAGTTGTGCACTAATGTGAACACGTGCGGTGGAGATGTTTGTGCTTTACAGACGATCTGGCAACATGGTTAACATTGCACAAACAGTACATACAATACTTATAAATCATAAACTCTGAAGGATGTAGACTTTATCTATACATTTTCCATGAGAAACAGCTTGTTTGAGCTTGAGATCAGATAAGCAAGTGGTCCGGGTGATGGGGGCAGTTGTCTAGGCTCCATCTAAAATATGTAATATCTTCCATAACGGCTCTGCTGTTACTCTAAACTATCTTAATAAACAAGTTTTGTTTCCTGTTTTCAACCTAATTTCCAATAAAAAACCAATCGAACAAAAACAAGTTATATTTGTTGTGTATAACATTGTCTCATTTTTCATAATAGTATATTCAGTACTCCCTGTTGGTCTAGTGGTGAGTGTGTGGTTGAGATCAGGCAGTGCAGTCTGATACGGGGAGCTGCTCCAGATGTGTGTTCTCAAGTCAGGAATGTAGAGCACGACCATGTTTTTACTGATAAAATATCTGCTGCACTTGGAAAGTTTGAAACATCTACCAGTGCCTGTTTGGTGCAATTTATTTACAAAAAAATGCTGAATTATGTGTTGTACCCCTAAGAGAGGTCAAGTGAACAATGTTTTATTTCTGCATACCAAAGCTACTTGACATCACGCTCAGAGGAGGTCCTGCCCTGCCGCAACCAGATCAAGTTTCATCTTTTCATCGGTGTTGTTACTGTGTTTGCTAAATATTTTTTCTTGCTGCCCAGAACGACTGATGACGACTCCACCACCCATAGAAAGGTCCACCTGCTCTTTCGGAGGATCAACAAGCTCAAATGGAGAACTGCTGCCAATGTGGAGCAGGAGGAGAAAGTCAGTGTTGGCATGAGATGTTCGTCAGGGCAGCTCACTCTCCAATGTGATTTATTGTGTTTGTCTGAAACTGCTTATATTATTGCAATGTTTTGCTTTTAGGACTACGAAGAGGCGATAAAGCTCCTGCGGGAGAAACAGGCAGAGCTGGAGAAAGAAGTGTCGGAACTGAGGCAAAGACTAGACGCTGAGATGAAGGTGTAGTGTAGCCCCATCCTGCTGAGTCACCTCCAAACAGCTCACTTCCTCTTCCTGTGACTGACAATGTCCCTGTCTGTTGTTGTTCTTTTCCTGCAGAATGAAATGACTTTAGCCAAAGCCTGTGAGAAGGCGAGGACAGAGAAGAAGAAACTTCAGGAAGAGCTGATAAAAAGCCAAGCTGAGCTCAGCCAACTCAGGGACAAGCTGGGAGAAGTTGAGGCAGAACTTCAGTTTACCAAAGAGGAGTAAGGCTGTGACCTTCAGGTCATTCACCAAAGCTTTAAAGTAAAGCTCTGCCTAGTGATTCAGTTTAATTTGGTTTTAATTATTTAGTGCCAAATCACAACAAATGCCTTAGTGCACTTTATATTGTAAGGTGAAGACACAATAATCAGTCAGCCCCCTAACAGCAAGCACTTGGCAACAGTGGGAAGGAAGAACACCCCTTTAAAAGGAAGAAACCTCCTGCAGAACCAGGCTCAGGGCGGGGCAGCCATCTGACACTAAAGTCAAACTAGACTCGCCAAGCCTGAATGTGTCATGTTTCTGCAGTTTAGGTGAAGCACTCCATATACAAACCGACTGTTGGGATTTAAATGGTCAGGTCCAAGTCCAAGTGCTACTGGTCATGAAAGAGCCCAGCACGTGCATTTTAAAATAAAAATGATACTGCACAGCCTGCTGATCTGGAGGATTTGTTGCTTTTTGACGGAACTAGTACTGCTGCCATATTACAAAGTGCTTTTGATCTTCTAAACTAAGCAAAAAGACAAATTAGTATTTTTCCCACTGGAAAAAAACTCAACAACATTATTTTAATGAAATCCTGAGATACAGAACTTTAACTCAATGCTGTTTTTCAGGGTCTTCGTGTAAGCCTCTGCTCATGCTCTCTGGTCACTTGAGTGCACTCTGATGTATGATTGGATGAAGGGCATTGAACTGAAAGCAGTTAGTTGAATACACTTTTGGTTTAGTGGTAGTTTGTTTCAAAAGTGAAGATTCCTGTTTTTCAGTCTATTCCAGTTAAGCAGCTTTTTGCAGCATTTAAGGAGAATAAGCGAGCTCCTGTCTTTGATATGAAATATGAATCTGTTCTCGTATGTTGCCAGGGTGGCTCAAATGAAGGCTGAGAAAGAGAGAGCTAAAGCAGAGATGCAGGACCTTCAGCAGCAGCTCTCAGAGATGCACGACGAGCTGGACCGAGCAAAGAAAGCAGAGGTGATAAATGAAGAGAAAGAAGTCCTTCTGCAGGTAAATGAAAGCCCGCGAGCCAAAATATAGCAGATGTAAAGCAGCTTTTTCCCTTAAATATATATTTGTGATGGTGAATTTGACAGGATTTATCCCAGCTGCATGCAGAATTTCAGGAGATGCTACAGGTGAAGGAAGAGCAGGAGGACTTGCTGCATCGCAGAGAGAGGGAGCTCAGTGCCCTGAAGGGAGCACTTAAAGAGGAGGTGGAGACTCAGGATATATACACCTCTGCTCTGAAGGAGGAGCACGAACAGGAGCTTCAGAAGCTGCTCGGGCACTTGGAGCTGGTTAAAGAGGTACCAGGAAACATACCTCCATTTGCTCTGATCTATCACACCCCTGTGTCACGTCATATTTCGATGTTGATCTCACACTTTGCTTTCGCCCTGTCTCTCAGAGCAATGCTCTGCTCTGCCAGAAGAAGCTCGAGGCGGAGGAGGAGAGCGGTGCAGCTAAGGTGCAACTGAAGGAGCTGAGCCAGGAGAGAGATCAGCTGAGAGGGAAGGTGCAAGAGCTTAACAACAAGTTGGAGCAGCTGAATCAGGTGATCCAGGAGTACAAAACCACAGAAAGACAGTTGGAGCAGAGATCAAAGCAGCTTGAGGTGAGGAAAGGGGTGCAAATGTAGGGAGATAAATGTCAAATTTTCAGTTTGTTCAGTTTTCTTTTGCTTCATGCCGTTTCAGAGGGAAAAGCAACAGGTTGAGGAAATGCTGGACGATGTGAGGAGGAATGAAGAAGAGATGTGTCAGTCTAACAAGTCGCTGCTCACTCGCTTGGAAGACGTGCAGGTATCAAGGAAATAAGGTTGAGCGGGAGAAAAATGGAGCACACTTCATCATGTCTACTATATCATATTATTTCATGAGCATCATAGCTATGCTCTTGAAATGAATTCTTTACTCTGGGTTTTCTTCTGACAGGGTAAACTAGCCAAATTGAACCATGAGCACAGAGACCTGAAAGAGAAGCTCAGGGAGGAGAAGAAGCAAGTGGAGGAGCTGTGGAAGACAAAAACTGAGCTGGAAGATGAGAGAAGGCTGCAGGACAGGGCCATGGAGCAACTGCAGAGGAAGGTGAGAGGGGGACATAAACTATTCTTTTAAGGCCTTCCAAAAAAATTCTATGTGTTCTTGGAGCCAAATGAGGCCTGAAAGTCTGCTATCTTAACCCTGAAGCCATGAGATCACCAGAAACAGCTGTTAAGTCTCGTGCTTGCATAACTTCTTTCATCTCCTATGTCTCGCTTATCTGAGCTCTTTGTTTATCTGCACGGGTAGATGAATGGCATCATAGAGGAGTGTGAGGCGTCCACAGATGTGCTTCAGAACCAGGTCGATGAGGCCAAAGAAAAGAGTCAGAGGGACTTGGCCGAGCTGCGGAGACAGCTGCAGGAAAAGGGAGCAGAGCTGGAGAAATCCAGACAGGCAGCCAAAAAACTGCAGGAAGAGGTGTGGTGCTCACCGTCTCCCTGATTCATCAGCATGAATTAGTCTTAGTCACCAAAAGAAAAATAAGAGTATGAGAACATGCACGTTTTGTATGATTTTGAATAAAAGTGGTCAGACTCTACGGATTATGTGTTGTCTGTAGAAGTGTCTGCTTTACTGCTCAGCACCGGACATTGCATGTTGCTTTGTGTTTAACCTTTGAGCTGTTTTCTTGTTCAGCTGTTTCCTCTGGAGGAGGATCTGCGGAGGTGTCGCAGGGAGCAGCAGGAGGCCCAGCTGAGGGGCCGGCAGCTGGAGCAGAAGGTGGAGGAGCTGGAGGAGAGGAATGTTGCCGCGATGGACGAGCGAGAGCGCCAGGTCAAACTCATGGAGGTAAAAACATCTCTGAACCTCCAGCTTGTCAAACTCAAAATGCAGCGGTGGTTACCACTGTTACCTCACAGCAAGAAGGTTGTGGGTTCAATTGCTCCATCAGGCTTTTCGGTGTGGAGTTTGCATGTTTTCTGGTTTTCCAAAGGCATGCATTTTTAGGGGCCTGGTTAACTGGTGAATTTGAATAGTTTCCTGTCTCTCTGTGTTAGTCCTGTGACAGACTGTTAACGTGTCCAGGGTGTACCCCGCTTCTCACCCCATGGTGGCTGAGATAGGCTCCAGCACCTCCTGTGTCATTTTATTGGATAAGCAAAAACATATGGATGGATTGATGGTTTACCTTCTGAAACAATATAATTACATTCGGATGGTAACAGAAACAAAATAACCTGTTCCTACCCCATTTTTTATTTTATTTTACTCCGTCCACACGTACACGGGTATTTTTGAAAACGGAAATTTTCCGTTTTCGTTTTAAAAAATAATCCCGTCCACACGTAAAGGCAGAAATGAAGGAAAACGCTGCTAGGAACATGCCAAAGCAGCAGGTGGCACTATATTCCTAACCGTGTAGAAATGTTGGCCAATCAGAAGTCTAGAAGCCTCGGTGGGAAAAAGTAAACAAAGCTGGGGCATAGAAGCAGAACCGAGTCGTATGTGTGGAGGGACAGTAACTGTGTGTGTATATGTAAGCATTTAAACACTGCAGAGACTACAATTAACAGTATTGTAGAAATTCATTTCACCGAAACAATAACGTGGCGCACACTGTGACGTCAGAAAAGGCGCACATCTTTGACGCTGCGTTTGTCCACACGTAAATGCAAAAACGGAGTTTTAGAAAATATCCACCCTGGCCGGAGTTTTTTAAAATCTCCGTTTTCAGTGACAAAAAACGCCGTTCACGTGTGGACGAAAGGTGCAAACGCATAGAAAAATCTGCGTTTTCAAAAATACCCGGGTACGTGTGGACATAGCCCAAGTGAACACAAGACTGTTGGTAACACTTTGGCTACTTCCACACTAATGCGCTTTCATTTGAAAACGCATCGTTTTCTCTCCGTTTTGGCCTCCCGTCTACAAGGCGTTTTGAAAATGAATAAATTTGAAGACGGTGCTTTCGCGTCGCAGTGTGGACAGCGAAAAATGAGACCTTGGAAAACAATGACGCATTTTAGTCATGTGATGCAGTCATGTGACCAATTAAACAAAGATAGCGGAGGGCAGTAGTGATGGGTCGTTCGCGAACGAAATGGCTCTTAGAGCCGGCTCTTTGACGTGAACGACGCGAGCCGGCTCCTTATCGCGAGCCGTCACGTGGGTTTTTTTTTTTTTTTTTCTTTCTCTCAGCCTCTCTCTCGCACTTTTTTTCCGCTTCACTCTGCACGCGAGCCTTGTGCTTTATGCTGGGCAGAGGGGGGAGGGGCGGTAGTTACACTCAGTAGCACAGGAACAGAGCCAGAGAGAGAGAAAGAGAGGCAGGGACAACAACATTAGAAAGGTATAGTAATCATCCACAACTATTTTCGGTTGCAGATGATAAAGGATTGAGAAAGTTTATTCATGCAGGTCCATATGACAGAGAATATGCATGTTCTTTTAGTTTTCATATTATAATTTATATTTAATTGTGTTGTGGTTTGCAGTGTTTTGTGTTCTTTTCACTTTAAATTTGTGAAAGGAAAAAGCTGAAAATTTAAATAGTTAAAACTTGAAATGTGAATAGTTGATTTTTGTATTATATGATTTATTTATTACATTTTATGTGGAGTGAATAAATAAAAGTATATTTACGGTGGCCCCTAGAGACAAAGCACATACAAACTTCAAATCACGTACGAACTCTGAAGCATGTACAAACTCCAAAACACGTAAAAACTCCAAAACACGTAAAAACACGTACAAACTCCGAAGCACGTAAAAACTCAGAAGCACATAAAAACTCAGAAGCACATAAAAACTCAAAACACGTACAAAAGACAACAGAAGTGCTCCAGGATGCTGGGCGCAGTGTTGAGCCTTTGTTATCTTGTGGCTACACAAGCCAGCAAGTACCAACGACCGGATTTGGTGTGTGGTAATAACAGGTAAATGAACTTTTTTTAAATTATTTGAATATATATATGAGTGCCTGTGTATAAATACACAAACAATACACACATGCTTTCAATTGTGTAATTTAAGTGATCTAGTAGCTCGACTTTGGAAGTTCAGTTCATGCTAGAAATGTGTTTTGGAGTTTGTACGTGTTTTGTCTCTAGGGGCCACCGCATATATTTATATATAAACATATATAAATAAAACCACTTGTTTTTATGTTAGTAATTCCTTTTGTGCATAATTTTATATTATTGTTAATAATAAATTAATTAAAGCAACAAAACAACCTGAAGAGCCGGTTCGGAGCCGAAAGAGCCGGCTCTTTTTAGTGAGCCGAACCGAAAGAGCCGGATCTCTAAAAAGAGCCGGAAATCCCATCACTAGAGGGCAGCAGTTGTTTTGTTTGCTCTCAATTTCGACAGCCCTATTAAAGATAAATATCAGTTTGTACATGCTTCAGATAGCTTTTCTTCAAATTTGTTAATTCTCACTCGCTTTTGCAACTTTGTACTTTTGTGTTACTCGCAGCAACAAGTCCACCTCATCGGTAATCCATTTAAAAACTTGACCTTTCAAAGAGCCGGAAAGTAAATATGCGGCAGACAGAAATCAGGCAGGCCGAATCGTCTTGCGTTTCACGCATGCGCAGTACTGGAACGTAAGTGTTTTCGGCCGTTTCAATGTAGACGCACAACTCTATCCGGGCTAGTGTGGACGTAGCCTTTATTTCACCTTAGTTAATATAATTATTTGTTAAAAATATTTTACATTAAACATTGTAACAAATTGAGCTTAATTGTATCTCCAAACTAGCCAAGGAGTGGAAGTCCTTTTAGTCAGCTGTTATCATCCGTAATAGAATTTCATATAGTCACAGTATTTAAGTTGTTTTAGTCTGGATACTGTTCTGCTGCCCGTGCAAGCCACTTTGCAACCCACCTATTGCCCACCCCCTCCTTTTCCTGTTATTTCTAACTCATTCAGTGGGCTGCCTGCTGTTATTTATGTCTGCAGTGTTCTTTACTGTTCTTGCTGTTGCTCTTTCCACACCAGAGTTTCCAGATATGAGGGGAAAGGTGCTGAGGTTCCCAGGGCAGAATTAGAGAAAAAAATGACTGCAGATGGAAAAACAATCCTGTAATCACTTAAGTGTCTGTCTTACAGTGTCTGCTCATTTACCTACATCCCTATGGGTGCAGAAAGGGAAAGGTTAAAATGAAGCATTGTTAAACTGTCTTTTCCAGGTGCTTGCCTCTTGTTTATACAGACCTGGAGCGAGACTTTTTACTAAAATTTGTGTGGCTGCATTAATAAAACCAAGTAATACAAAAGTATCTCAGAGTTCACTGTAGATCTAATCCTCCAGTTTAAGCTTAAAGATGAAAATCTACCCACATGGTTAGATGGCAACAGTAATATTCCCAGCTATAACACGTGTAAGAGCGCGCAGTCACACACGTAATGTTTACCTGTTCCTCTGCGTGTATTTGCACTGTCACCTGTACCTGCTCTGGGTGAGGAGAAGTTCACTGGAAACAGCGTGTCGCAGCTCAGCCCTGTTTGTCTTGCCGATGCAAAAACATTACACAGTGATACCAGCGTGCGCACTGTTGACACTTTGTATCAACCGAGGAAGAGCGTATTTACTGTTGAAAGTTATCAGACCTGTCCGACCGTTCTCAGAAACCTTCTTCTACCTACCCCCACCCCCCACACACACACATCCACTGCTAACGCAAGCAGAGTTTAACATAATAGCAAAGCGGGTTTTTTTGTGCATTTTTCCTGAAGGCTTCCTTGTATAATGTTACCCAATACCCTCGTCTAATCTGAGTCAGCTTTCTAACCACATTCTCCAGAGATAAATATCTCATGTCCCCTGTGCTTCCAGCGTGCAATTTAAATGAAGTCGATGATGGTTTGAAGCATCTTTTCATTCATTTCCTCTCCTCTCAGGAGCGCATCAGCCACCTGGAAGAAGACCTTTGTGATGAGCGCGGCAGTGCTGACCGCTTGATGGAGCGATTAGACAAAACCAAGGAGCAGGCAGGTTTACTCCCTTGTTGTCTTTGCTGTTTTTTTGTGTGTGTGTTTTTTTTTCCAGATGAAGCTCACATTTTGCATTTTTCTAATGCTCATGAATTTCCCTCCACAAAAACAACAACCTACCAGTGATAGATTTATTGCCTGTCTCAATTTTGGGCCCTCAGCTCTGTTTTGATCATAAACAGATGTTGAGCTGAGAGCTCAGATTTCTCTGCAAACACCCAAAGCTGCTGATGTTTCTGAGCTGCGCGTAAAACAAGTTTGTTTTGTTGTTTCGTCTGGTCATTAATCATGCTTCTTCACCGCTTCCTCATCTTCAGTGTGCTTTTAATGCTGGCCTACGTTTAGGGGAGCAAAGTAGTACACAGTAGGTGACACAAAATGCTCTTTTGGTTAAACTACTAAGCCCCCCACCCCCACTCCCTGCTCCCCCAAAAAACAGCTAACTATTGTGAGCAAGTATTCACACTCCCTCCTCTGGGCCTCTGGATGTTATTAGTGAGGAGAGCCTTTAGATCTGATGTGTCCGCTCAGACCGGACTGAATTTCCTCTGTTTTTATGGAAACCTTTTATTTAAACTGAAAGTTTGTAATAACACATGGTCTTGTTTGCAGTCAGTATTGAAGAGAATGCATGTGAACGGAAAGCAAGTTGTGAGGTTTAGTGTTAAAGGAGAACCCTTGTGCACATTTCTAGTGCCTTATATTCCTTTTAAATCAATGTTTCTTGCATTATTCAAAGGTTACCCTGCAATTTATACTTTGTCCTCCTCTCTTTAAGCGAACTTTCCTCTGATTGGCTGCCCATCACAAACAAAACGTTTGAACGGTAGGAGGTAGATGCGTCTGTCCTCACAGCCTCCGGGCAACTCTGTGCATCTGAGATGCCTTTGTGTCTCTAAGCAAGAATATCAATTTCTTTGACGTCACATTGAACCAACAGGGAAAAAAACACCTCAAACTGAGTGTTTAGAGAAAATAAGTAAAAGTCTACTTTCAGGGGGAAAACATATGAAGTACAAGCTCAGCAAATAATAAATTAGTAGTTCAGTGTCCATATGTCCCAGCTGTATTTCTTATGTGCGATGTTATGCAGTACATGTATAATGGATAATAAAAACTATGTTTCTCTCTGCATTAACAGATGGATCAGATGCGGAATGAACTGATGCAGGAGAGATCTGCCAGGCAGGATCTGGAGTGCGATAAGATAAGCCTGGAGAGGCAGGTAATTATCCCTAACCCCCCAACACCAGACAGCTAAACAGAGTGAAATCATTTCTGGAGAAAAAAAAATCTTAAGGTGGAGTCAATGTGATGCAAGAGACTGCTGCTGAAAAATGAGGGTTAAGATCCAAGTTAGATACTCAGCTCTTTTAAGCTTTTGCTTTTAAATAATAACCAAAATCAAGTGAAATACTCATGTAAATGCATGTGGAATAAAATCAGCATGGCGTTCAAATTGTAAGATTCATGTTCAATATCAGCATTGATGTTAATGGTGTTAATGGAAACCTGCTCAAAGGTGCCCTGCAGAGTTTTTTTTTTAAATTTCTTGTAAAGATACAAAAAGGTTCAGCTTACTCTCAGCATTGCTCACCAAACTGTATTGCTTACATGCTTGAGGGTTAACAACTGTGCAAAGTTTTGCAAAGCTTGTTTTTTCCTACTTTGTTTAATAGACCATTGCCTCCCCCCTTTGGATCCGTGGAATAACAACCTCAAGCTCTTACATTCTTGTGCAAGAAGCAAACAAAACTGCGACCACCCTGAGAAACTACTGCTTCATGTTGCTATTACAGATTTTTTTTTTTTTTTTAAAAAGCTAAAATTCTTCATCGTATTCTCTCTGGCAGAATAAGGACCTTAAAAGCAGAGTGGCTCATCTGGAAGGTTCACAGAAGAGCAACCAGGACTCACTCGTCTCCAAGCTCAACATCCGCATCCAGGAGCTGGAGGAGAGGTTGCAAGGAGAAGAGAAGTGAGCAAACACACAGCAAAAAGTGACCTTACTTTAACAACTTCTCATCAGTTTTAGACATTAATATGGATTAAGGCTGTATGGATCAGTGCAACTACAGAAACTCAGATTCTTGGTCCTGGCTCTCAGTGAGTGGTGGACCCATTTATCACTTGGTTGTAAGAAAAATCATCTCTGGTCTGCACACTAGGAGTGTGTTAAGTTACACAAAGCTGGAGGAAAAAACAGGCACATGATCCCTTGTTGCTTTTGCTCTCAGGGACAACAACAACTTACAACAAGTGAACCGCAGGCTGGAGCGCAAGCTGAAGGAGATGAAAATGCAGGGAGACGAGGAGCGCCTCAACCTGCAGAGCCAGACGGACCAGGTCGACACATCTTTAACCATGAATAAAACCTTGTTACGATGTTCTCTTCAGCAGGCGACTCGACTCGTGATTCTTTATCTCGTTTTTCCCCGAACTCTGCAGCTGACTCAGAGGCTAAAGACGGCGAAGAGGCAGATGGACGAGGCGGAGGAGGAGATCGAGCGTCTGGAACACGCTAAAAAGAAGTTGCAGAGAGAGCTGGATGAGCAGATGGAGGCCAACGAGCAGCTTCACAGCCAGCTGAGTGCAGTGCGGAATGAGATGAGGTGATCGATCGCTCTCTGCCTTTAACATGCCGCTGCACTAAATCACGTCATCACCATCATTTAATGTTTTTGCTTCAACAGGCGGAAGAAGAAGGCCACTCCCGTCACTAAGGTCGCAGAGGACGATGTGAACGACTTAGACGACCTGGGATCTGACTGACCCGCGCTTAAAAAGAATTCAATCTGGAATTTAATGTCACTGTGAACATTTCACAATTGAGTAAAATGTCATTAACAACTCAGGTGTGACTTCCACCTTGAGCTGCATGGCACCTTGCCAATGCTGACCTCTTGTGGTGATATTTATAACTGCATTATCAGACCAACTTGATTATTCTTAATCTCTAATTTATTCTGTTGGTGTATTAATGAATATGACGTGGCGTGAACGTTCTTAAGATAATAACTAAATGCACTAAAATGCTTTTTTCAACATTCACCAGTGTATATACGCCTCCAGACACTGAAATAAATACAGCTGTGTGACATTTCTGTCAGTCTGAGACTTTGACTTTGAACAAAAAAATGAGAGAAAGCTTAGTTTAAATGTAAAAACAACACAAAACTCGTCTGCTGGTAACCCTCAGCTATGAAACTCTGTCAGAATGGTAGTTGTACGAATGGATCAATGGCCTGCTCTTAATGGCTGAGGCTGTGCAGAGGTGGAGATGTGACTCTAATGAGCTCCAGGGATTCAAAGCGCCTGACAGTTTTGACATCTGTTGGCACGGCGATACATGGAAGTACAAAACAAGAGAAGCATGAGGCAACACTGTGCTCTAAAACATGGAATATTTAAGGAATTTCTGGCAGAATTCCTGGGAACGTTTGTCTTGGTTGTAAGTATTCTTTTCTTTTAGAATGAAACTATTTTTTTTCTCAGAAATCAAACATTGCATCTGCTCGCTTTAGAAGTTCCTGTAATTCCTTCAGCTGATTTGATTGCTTTATTTCAGTTTGATTAATGATATGTTCCTCTCTGTTTGTCAGCTGTTTGGCTGCGGCTCCGTCGCTCAGACCGTCCTCAGTCGAAACACCCTGGGCGAACCCCTCACCGTCCACATCGGCTTCTCTGTAGGCCTGATGATGGCAGCGTATGTGGCCGGTGGAGTTTCAGGTAAATGCCGCTTTTAATGTTGCTCTTATTTAGTTAATTCTTTATTTCTGCTGACATAAAGTTGGCCTCAGATGGGCTGCAAGACCCCGATTAGCTCTGCTTAATTTATGCATGGCCAGCAGAGCTGACACACTTGTGAAGAAAATCAAAAGTAAAAAGTTTTAACATTGTAGTTGTTAAAAGTTTGTTTAGCGTTCTATCTTAACCTCTTAATTTATAGTCAATACAAACCGTCTCTGCCAGAACATATAAAACAATCTGACACGACTCTCTTGTACGTGCTGCTGTAATAAAAACATTGATACTCATGAGGCATGCAGCTTGTAGTATTAAATCTTTATGGCTTCCTGTCCGGCCATGTGCCACCTCCCCCAGCTCCGGCATCAACAGGAAGGTGCCAGCTCTCTGTCCAGATCCACCAAATGTGTACTGACCATTGATTTATTAACACAGCCTCTCTGGGGTCGTACATAACCCTGGGCACTAAATGTCCTGCAAACTGCATTGATCATAGGCTACGTTCATCTGTCTATAGCAGAGACCAGACTCAGTCCCAGTGAGAATGCTTACTTCATGTGAGCAGGGGTTTGAATTGAATTAAATCAAACCCCCACCC
Organism: Copadichromis virginalis; assembly: GCF_057382275.1. Lineage (NCBI taxonomy): Eukaryota > Metazoa > Chordata > Actinopteri > Cichliformes > Cichlidae > Copadichromis > Copadichromis virginalis. The sequence continues at coordinate 15,750,763 of NC_140624.1, forward strand.
ATAGTATTTCATGAAGAGATATAACAGGCAGGTTTCTCATATATATATATATATATATATATATATATATAAAAACTACCTGGCCTTATTAAAAATAACAACAGAATCTTTTTTGTTTTTTTGAGGTAGTGACCTTTATTCTGCCTCTAAAAAAACAAACCGTGAACCGCCCTGGGGGGCTGCTCCCCTGCTGTTGCCTCTTGTAAATGTGACAGCCTCACTAATGATGGAGAGGATATCATGCCAGCCACCCACACATACACACACACACACACTGCACCCCTCTTTTACTCTGTGCTTTGTCCTCTCTCCCAGGGGGCCATGTGAACCCCGCTGTGTCTTTGGCCATGGTAATTTTGGGCAAACTGAAGATCTGGAAGTTTCCTTTCTACGTCATCGCTCAGTTTCTTGGTGCTTTTGCAGGAGCTGCTGCAGTCTTTGGATTATACTATGGTGAAGCCTCCTTTGCATATGTATATAAAGCCATAACAAGTGTTATGTAAAGAAGTGATTAAGTGCACAACACTCAGCTGCCGCTGTGAGAATATTTTAACCCTGGGTTTGACTGCACAAGATAGAAATGGATCCCTGTGACTTGTTGCAGTTATGTCAGATGTCTCTTTGTGCTCCTCACAGATGCCTTCATGGACTTCACCAGTGGGATTCTGTCAGTGACGGGTATCAATGCAACGGGCCACATTTTTGCCTCATACCCCGGCAGACACCTGTCAGTCCTCGGCGGCTTCATTGATCAGGCAAGCTCTAGTCGCGGTGAACCACTGACCTCCGCTCTCTTTCTGCCTCTAAATACTGTAAAGTCTGGCCAATGTGGCTAATGCAGAATCGATCGGCCTATTTAGTCTGAGAACACCCCCTTTTCGGCTCACTTTTGGCCCTAATGTCCATTTCCTGGTACTCTGCAGAAGGTCACATTTACTTAACGCCATTTCCAGTCTGTTTATTTGTTGCAGCAATACAAAATTAACACGTCTGCTTGTGTTTCCAAAGATGGTGGAAACCACAGCAGGTAAAGCGCTGCGATAAGTCTGCTTAGTGCGATTGTGTTTATGCAAATGTTATTTTCATTCTCATGCTCAGAGGTCAAGTACGATTTGAGTCAGAGTGAATCATCTGCACAGGGATCAGAGTTAAGACGTTGCAAATGTGATTTAAATGCACCCAGATCACTATACACATTAACTGGACATGTTTTATTAATTTGTATTCAGATGTTTTCAGTTAGAAAATTATAGTTATTTTATAATAGAAGTTTGAAGAAATTCACATGATGGCATATTATATGACTGTGAAGTAAACAAATAGCTTAGTTACTTCAAATTGCACAAAAATCCCTCAAATAAATGACATGAAATGAGTTAATGAATATATTAATATGTGCACTGGTCCGCGTTATAGAACATTAAACAAAGAAACAATATATAAACAATATATATCTAATATATCAAATAAAAACTACAGCTGAGTTGTGCTCAGCGTTTAGACTGTATCCATGGCTTATGTCTTTATTATGATGTGCGTTGTGAATTTAATAGTCTGATGGCAGATGGGTAAAAGCTGTCACTGGGAAACTGCTGCTCCATGTAGTATATTATTGTAATTGGGATGTTACCAGCGTTTATCAAAGCTGCACAGCCAAACTCATCCATTAATCAGAGGTTTGCTGTTCCTCTCTCGAAGGTGGTGGGAACAGGTATGCTGGTTTTGTGCATTCTTGCTATCATCGACGGCGGAAACATCGGAGCTCCTAAAGGCGTCGAGCCGCTGGCCATCGGCCTGATCATCATGGCCATCGGCGTGTCCATGGGGCTGAACTGTGGCTACCCCCTGAACCCAGCCAGAGACCTGGGACCCAGACTGTTCACAGCTGTGGCAGGATGGGGGATGGAGGTCTTCAGGTAGGTGGAGTCGAATCACATATAGATGATTATATGATGATGATGGGTGGGCAGTTTGGCCATTAGGTGAAAAAGTCTAAACGTGGTATTATTATTAAAATGCGTGGAATATGTAACTTCTGAAGGATAGATCATTAATGTATACAAAGAAACTATGCATCACATACTAAATGTACACTTATGTAGTAACTTTATTTGATGATCTCTTACTTACAAAATAATTTTGCAGTTATAAACATGTGGACACATTCTGTGAAATGAAAATGTAAATACAGACATATCTCCCTGCCTCTCTTCAAATCTTTCATTGAGCTATTTATCGAAGTGAGCCCGTGCTGGTGACACGTGTTACATAGTGTCACATGCGCTCGACAGATGCAGTCGATGCTTGTGCATGATCCGATGGAGGCACCGGCGATCAACAGCTGCCTCTTTTTTCTCCCACTGGTGTTTTTGACTCTTCCTTCCTGTTTCCCTTTTCTCTGCACGCAGCACCGCAGACAACTGGTGGTGGATCCCAGTGGCGGGACCGATGGTGGGGGGAGTGGTCGCGGCCGTCATATACTACCTGTTCATTGAGCTGCACCACCCCCACGTCGAGCACGAGAAGCCCCAGGAGGAAGAAGAGGAGGACGAGGAAGACGAAGAGGATGATGACAGCAGTCTGAAGGACAAATATGAGATGATCACGATGAGTTAAGAAGACTTTCACCTTCAGGACTGAGCGCTTTTACTGTCAGTCAGATGAACACCAGCGCAGCTTCCATCTGTAAGGACAGGATCCATGTGTCAGTGTCATCTCATTGGTAGCTGTATAGGCTGTAGTTATACTTCAAGCTTTTTTCAGCCCGATACACCACCAAAGACTTCCATGGGTCTAAATAAAAATAAAATATATTTGGAAATGTTCTGAAAACACAGAATAACTTTTGCTCGATTGCCTGTTGTTGCATTTTTCATAAACTCATGGAAATCTCAGTCCTGTGTATTTGAGATCATTACATAAATATTAGCAGCATATGTGTTGTAAATACCATTTTGTATATACAAAAAAATTCTCCTTTTTTGCATATACTAAAAATAGAATATTAGTTCTGCATGCTTGCAAGTTCCCTGTTACATTTCTTTGTGTTTTTCTCAGTGGTTGTCGTGATATTTGCGTATTAACTTCAAACTTTTTGTGCTTGTTTTGACTTTTTGCAAAACTCTCTTACTCACTTTTGTTTGTCGACATTAAAGTTTCTACAAGTTGCAACTTCTCCTAAGATTTTTCTCTTCACCGCTCTGCTGCATTTGTAATAGAAAACTGCACATCAACCTAAAATGAGATGCTCAGTTGATGTAAACATTCTCATACAAGCAGTTTGTAAATTGCTCCACAGACGAAGTATGTCCTGTAGAATGTGATCGCTCCAGCTAATGTCCCCAATGCAGATGAAGGAGCTGAGACTCAGTGGGTTGTCTGATTTTACTTCCACCAGGAACCTCAGGTGGCAACTTCAACGCTGCAGAATTGTTAGAAAAGTCAAATATGATGGGATGATAAGACTTAAAAGTGAGAAGCTTCATCATTGTTTCATCTGGGGGATTCTCACCTTTGAGTTAAAATAAGAATACCAAAAGAATTATTTTAATAATATGGATTGAATTCTAGTTCTGATAATGTTCAAGAAAACCCATGTTAAATAAGAGCTGTGAAGTGGAGAAAAACTTGTTCCAAGTTCTCTAACTTGACGAGTGCTCCTGTATAACATGTGGAAAAGAAGCTATAAAATTTGAGAATAATTTAACATCCAAACAGGATAAATTTAATTCAAAGTCTCCGTTAGCTCAGTTAGCCATGCTTTTTTTTTAAGGTTTTCCAAAATAAAAAATAAAAGTAGTAAGCTAGTAGTAAGCAGCTGTAGCACAAACATGTTGTTGGGCTACCTGCTTCATTCCTTCAGCATTCCAAGAATAGTTAGAAGTGAGTCAGATTTAATGTTAAGTTCCATTATATTGAAAAAATATTTTGGATATTTCCAACAGAAATCGGTGTAAATTTAGGCCCTTATATCTCAGAGTCTCGGTACGTGCCTCTTAAATCTAGCAGAGTAAAAGCACACAGGCATATGAAACAAGTACAAGTAACTCAAAACTCTGTGAGTAAATGGATCATTATTTACAGTCCATATGGCTTCATACAGCAGTTCAACAGTAACACTAGCAGAGAGACAGCAACAATCAGGGGACAAACAAATACTAATACTAAATTAGCTGATATATAATCTTATTCTAAGCTGGGGAGCAGCTACAGAGGACAGAGTGGGCAGTTTGTAGACGGACATGAAGATACATGTGCAGGTACATGTGATTCTTGCTTCTTGTCTTTCATCCCTTTTTCAGGCTTTGAATAATGTGGGGTGACGGTAAAAGAACTGGGTCTGGGGATTTTCCATGTACACAAGTAACCAAGACTAATGACTAAACCCCTCAGACTGACTGAGTGTAGGAGCACTGAAAATCCTCTGGCTGCTGGACAACGAAACAAGCATTCATTCTGCGCAGGTTCTTTGTTTGTGCTGCTGCCTTCATGGTGAGCAGAGCCTTGCTGCCGCTCAGTCCACAAGTGCCCGTTTTACAGTCGTGCTTTTGTCACTGCAAGGAGAAACAAAAGGCACACTGCTTGCTGATCGGCTGTGACATCAGCTCCTTGCAGAGAGCTGGAACTGTAAATGCAGAATATTGATAATATCCTCTGTGTTACGCTGTTTCAGATGTAGAGGGACATAGATGTGGGAGCTGTGGGGGAATTGTATGAGAATGGATCACAAAATCAGTACATATTCAATCACTGGTGTAAACGTACTGGAATATAAATGAGACACAAAATACTAAACCTCATCCCTTGTTCCTGGATTTAATAAAATCGTGTTTACAACCAGCAACTGTAGCCGAAGAAATGCGCAGAGAATCGATAGCGGGCCACATTCCCCTGCATGTGCAAATGCATGCTCCCTGGATTTGACTTACTTTTTTATGGGTGTTACATCATTGAATGCACTCATGGAGCAAAGTGATCAATAAGTATAGGCAATAAATAATATAGTGCGTAACACACATGTGGAAGAAACGAGCAGGCGTGTGGCGGAGACAGAATAAAAGCTTTTGATCAGCTGCTTTTTCCTTCCAACAAATGTATTCAAATAAATAAAAAAAATTATATCTGAGAGCAGGCAGCAATGAGTGTTGGATTGTGTGTCCTCCTGAAACAAAACATATATAAAGCTGTGCGCGTATCTCTGTGTTGCTGATGCTGGTGACTCACAGGCTGCTAGGAAACCTGCAGCACCATCATGGTCTCTGAAGCAGCTGCGCCCTCTGCTGTGAGCCTCACGCTACTGCATTTATCACAGTAAACAATGTTCACTCCAATGGTACTGTAATTTTTACAACAGGTTCTCATCCCAACCACATCAGGGGCGCCACCAAGGGGTGGGCAGTTGCCCCCCCTCCCCCAACTGCATTAATTCTGCGCATCCAGTGCAGGTTCTTTGTTTGTGCTGCAGCCTTTATGGTGAGCAGAGCCTTGCTACTGCTTAGTCCACAAGTGCTAAGTTTAACTAAGTTTAACTAATGCTAATTTGTTATTAAGGGGCCCAGAGTATGCCAAGGAAATATCCCCCACAGCATAACACCAGCAGTAGCCTGAACTGTTAATCCAAAGCAGGATCCACACTTTCGTGCTGTTTACATCCCATTTTATTGTCCGAAATTGCGCAGACCAGGCAACATCTTTCCAGTTTTCCACTGTATAATTTTGTTGATCTTGTTTGAATTGTTGACTCAGTTTTCAGCTGGAGTGATCTTCTGCTGCTGTAGCCCATCTACTTCAAGGTTCGATGTGTTGTGCATTCAGAGATGGTCTTCTGCATACCTTGGTTGTAAAGAAATGATACTCCCTTTTTTCTTTTTCATTGTCTGTAAATCCTACAGATGTCTATGTGTCATTGCTCAGGGCTGAAATATCAGCCTGTCTGGCACAAACAACCACGCCACATTCAAAGTCGCTTAAATCATCTTTTTCTAGCCATTCTGATGCCCAGTTTGATCTCTGGCAGGTTGTCTTGACCTTGTCAACATTCCTGCACTGAATTGCAGGCACGTGACTGGCTGATTGCATATTGTGTTGACCACTTGAACAGGTGTACTTAACAACGTGGACAACAATTTTGCAAGTTTAACTTTTAACTGCTGTAAAAGGATTTCTTATTTTATTAGCGGTGTGTAGATGTTCGCTTCACTAACAGAGTATCACACAGATTGGAGTGGGATGGTGCTTTTCCTCAGCAGTGCTCGTATTAGAACATAGAAAAACAGTTTGGTAAAAAAAAAAAAAAAAATCAAAAAAAAAAAAATCACAAGATCTAATAACTTCACATCGATCTCTTACATTCTCCCCAAACGCAACTTTTTCCACAAACAAAATCAGCATCTTTCAAACACCATGACACCAGTCTGTATTGCAAGCTTTCCATTTATTTCAAGCCCAATGCAAATGACGGTTCATGTGTTAAATCAGGGGGAGTGGCCCTTTAAACATCTGGCTGCACAGTCCTCAGAACAAACTGCCTCACACGGAGAGAAAGAGCCAGAGCACGCACACATTTACAGACAGCAAACAGGGGTCTATTTTATTTTGAATGAGTCTTTTAATTAATGCATTTCAAGTACTCCAAAAAATTACATCTCTTTGCACAATACAATTTGAATTTTTTTTGTTGTTGTTTTTTTTTTAGTAAAAATGTTCAAAGTGAACAAAAATTTCCGATACTGTATAAAACACAGTGAACATTAAAATCAGACAGTAGTATTACTTTTTAATCATGTGTTCTTTCGGCCTACGTCACCTACAACATTTTCAACTCAATTTGGACATTTTTCAGTGCACGTTTATTTAAAAACTTTACCAAGACTACGAAATTAAAAAGAAAGGAAATTTACAGGCATTATTCTTCTGCTCTTCTACCCAAACCATGCCACAGGATAACAAAGACAAAAATGAGAATGTAACATTGACTCCATCACACTGAATTGTTTTTAAGCATTGATGACGGTGGAGAAAAGTATCGTAAGCAAACTCCAGTTCAACAAGCACATATAAGAACAGAAAATAACTTAGAAGAGAGGAAAGTTTGTCACATATGAACATCTTTAAAACAACTTACTCTGGAATTAGGATACAAAAAAGAAATTAAACCGATGTATCAAAAATGTAATTCTCATTTTTCAAATGAAACGCAAATTTTATTCGATTATTTTCCCAAGTACTGTACAAGTTTACAGGTTCAGTTCTCCGGGCCCTGACAGGTGAGACGTGGCTCAGGAGATCAGATTTAAAAAGAGCTCAATTTTTGTACAGAGAAAAGGAAAACAAACAAAAAAAAAAAAAACACCCCGTCGACCCGCTCGATTCATCTGCCGCGTGAACGGAAAACCGTGAGGTGTCATTATGTTTGTCGCGTCCCCTCCAGAGCACATGTGTGGCTGTAATGACCAGATAGATATTAGTTATGATTAGTACCGCATGCATTTAAAGTATAGCCATAATGCCACGATAAAAATGAAGTCAGAGCACAGAAAGTCCTCCCACAGCATTTAATGCAAAAAAAAAATAAAAAATCTGCAACGCGTCGTTGCTGGAGCATCCCGTCGGGCGAAATGTCTGCCTGGTAAATGAAATGACAGGACTTTAACACACTATGTCATGATTACATGATCAAATCCTTCCAGTGAGTGTTGTGATTAACTTGGTTTTCCAAGATGCCCCTTTGGTGCAGCGAAGAGAGGAAGAAAACACCTGAGGTCGAATCGCACAGCCTTCATTTCATTCTCTTTAAAGTGGAAACCTCGCAGGTGCTTCCTGGATTTTAGGAAAACCTGTGCACTGCTCCGTAAAAGTTCTATGGCACGCTCATGTAAACTCTGAGGCCTGCACTCATGAGCTCTTAAGGGGAATTCAGTCCTTGAGATGAGAGATTGGACCAGAAGCTCGTTTCCCGTGGAAGCAGTGACCCCGCTGAGGGACGTGTTGGTGAATAAATGTGACAACACTGCTGCGTTACACCGCTCGCTCCGGGGGCCCAAAGTAAATCGTGTTGAGTGACATACAAACATTACAAACCTTGGTCAATTAATAGTCACATTTAATAAATGTGTCTGCATGCCCACATTAAAAACTTCTTAGTTTCGCTATCTGAAGAATAATAGAATGATTCCATCTTTTTTTTTTAAGTCATTTTTAAAATTTATTTCCACACTCATGTAAACTAACTCTGTAACATGATACACTCTCACTTCTACACTACGCCACAGCAGCCTTCACTCTTCACCTCGACTTCATATCTGAACAGGCAGGATCAACATCAGCTTCAGTTAGTGGTTATTCGTTCTTCATTATTATTAAAAACAAATAAAGAAACAAACAAACAGACAGTAAACGGTTGCACCAAACTAGGCGATTTCTCCTTCTGTTTCTGACCTCGTCCAATTTGGTGTACAACAGGGGCAAGACATGATGTTAGCGAGACAATTTAAAAAAAAAAAAAAAAATGGTGAAATAAAGGGACCTTGAACAGAGAAGGCCTAAAACGTGGGATATGGCGACCTTGTTGTTCAAAGAAAAGCAAATCAAAACCTAGCGAGTTCATGAAAGTGAGAGAGATCCACCTGATTGGACTGCTGAGAGAACTCGATGGCGTCAAATCCTCAACGGCAGCATCCAAGGAACTCACCACAACTGTCATTCTTTCATTTATGTGTTAAAAATCCTGAGAGCACTAACCGAAAAATTAAAGAAAACAAAAAAAAAATGAAGAATTACACATTTACAGTAGAAGAAATAGTTTGTTTTCACTTATGATACACTAAATATTTACAATCACATGCAGAAGACCGTCTGCACGAGAGACCGGAGCCTGTGTCTTTTGCCGTTTGACATGTGTGAAATCACAAAAGTGCCGCAAATCCCCACTGAGTGTCTCTCATTCCTGGCTAAGATGACAAAAACAAAAGAACGAAAAAAAAAAAAAAAAAAAAAAAAAAAAAGAGCGTTCACCAGCAGCTACGAGCCTGTCACTCAAGAAGATGTTGCAGATGAAGAAAAAAGAAAAACAAAACAAACCACAGAATGAACTAAAGCTACAAATGATTCCTTAACTCCTTGGCACTCCTTAAAGAAAAAAAAAAAGAAAAAACGATGGGGAAAAAAAAATTTGCTAGATCGCACTGCAGTGGAAATGGCTGATGGTCAAGTCCCCTCCACAAAGAGCCAATCGAGTTGCTGAATAGCGTTTTCTCTTTTTCGCGTGTCTTGTTTTGTCTGTAGTTGGAGGATATGATGATGACTAACAACCATGTCAGGCGTTTCTTTGGATGGAGTGACGCTTTTGTTTCCCTCTGTAGGCACAAGGAGGAGCCAAGGCATTGGGGGGGGAGCAGGGGGGAGCTGGGTGCAGGGTCTCAGCGTCTCATCTGGCCCATCTGATAGTTCTCTCTGGGCTGACGGTGGTGCCTCTGGGGCTGTGCCTGGCGCTGAGGCTGCCTCTGTGCCTGCCGCTGGCCGCCGTGGCCCCCGTGTCCGCTGTGGCCGTGCGGGTGCTGGGACTGATGCTGCACCTGAGAGCTAGCATGCTGCTGCGCTCGTCGTCTTTTCAAAGTCCCTGTCAGAGGAAAGAGAGTTAACTTAGGCTCAAGAAAGACGAGTATCGTCCTAGATTTGTTTTGTTCAGCTGCAGCACTTGTTCCTAAGCTGGTGGTCTTGCAGTGTGATGAAGGATGACGTGTTTATCTCACATCTGTCATCTCTCATGTAGGGAAACTCAAAAAAAATCACAAAGTATCAGCAGCTGTTCTTTCACAGCGGACAAAGAGTGACCCCTGCAAGTGAACAGGCCTACCTTGCATCGCATTCATCTTACAGGGTGATGTCATTTATGACCCCGCGGTACTGAAGGAATTTATTAAATCAGACCCCAATGTGAGGTTTATGCCATGGCTGTACTAAATTAGCAGCATTAGTAATTACCTAATTAGTTTTCTCATGTTTCTGTAATGTTAAACTTGACCAATTTCTGACTTCTTAGAAAAGTCCAAGTTCAGATATAAAAACGTTCAGTGAATTCAGTCATTTTTATTTTGAAGGAGATTTCAGATTCAGATTAACTTTATTATTCCCCCAAAAAGGGTAATTTGTTCGCAGCTTACTCACACAACCACTTATCACCAACACTGTTGCATGTCAACGCAGCGATCGACAACAATGAGGTCCAAAAATAAAAATGTATAACAATGTCTTTTGCCTTCTTTATCACCTGATTTTCCCAGAGTGAGCACAAATCTGACCCCAGTGATTTTGGAGGTGTTAACATTATGACTGAGAGAGTTTCCATCCTTAACAGGCAAAATACTGAACCAGCAGATAAAAGAAGATGTTAAAAGACTTTCAATAAACAAACAATAAAAGTTACACAAAAATAAACCTGTTCTCGTACGGCGTCCTGCAGCTGTCGGCGTACGTAATAAAAAGAAGGGGTGACAGAGCACAGCCCCGAGATCAACGGGAGCTTGACACAATCCTACTGGATATTTGTCCATTAACGAGGACCTGTTGGACTCTTTCAGTGAGAAAGTTTAAAATCAGCATCAGGAGCTAATCTAAAAGTTTAAAAAGAGTCTCATTAAAAGCAGAGGAGAAATCAGCAAACAAATCTTGCGTGAGGTGCTTATAGACTGTGTTTAACATAAAGTTTGACAGATTTTTTTTTGAATATTTGTGCTTTTTTGTATTTATGACAGGTGGTCCAATAAAAGTGTTAAACAATGTTTATTAGAGCCTGACTGAAAATACTATAGAAAGAGTACAAAAATGGCAAAAACCAACATAAACGTCCTATATATGTGTAAGATACAAGCAATCAAAGTGTTTGATGTTTGCATTTTTCCTCTGTAGGCTTCAACCCTGAACCCGCACCTGGTAATCAAAGGTTTGAAAACCCTTGTTCTTAACAATCAAGTAAAGACATTGTCCAAAGTTGGTCTTTCTCACATGTAGGACACAGCAGGAGATACGGAGGCAGAACACCCACACACACTCTCTCTGTTAGCTCATACCGACAGACTTATGATTTATTTTATTTACTGTCAGCGGTTAGCTTTGCTGTCCAAGACTTCAAGAAACCACCTGCCACTAATTGTAGCTGCAGCAGAAAGAAGCTAATTGTAAACAAGCTAGAGGGACCGATCTGTGGTCGTTTGATCTAGAAAAATAAACGGTTGCACGTAGGCTGGAAGATCAGCACTCAAGTGGAGCCGAGCAAAACCCCATTCTGACTGCAGACGTCAACAACTTTAGGAAAGTTGGGCTGCTAATGTTATCAACGTGTAGCGTGTGTGTACAACATGGCAAAAAACAGCAACTTGCAAAAATACTCTTAACAAAGAAAATGTCATTAAACTGCTCTTAAATACATGCAAACATTTTGTACTGATGTTACATCACCTTACCCATTACACTCTGCTTAATTTGAATATGCCTTTTAGAATATTCAACTACACTTTCTTCTTCTCTCACATTTAAACAAGTAGATCAGTTGCCATGACCACCCTTAGGCGCAACAGCACAGGATGCAGTGAGAAAACCAAAGTCATGTAGAGAAACTCTAAGAGTAAGTAATCATAACACTGCTCTCATTCACAGGTATGGCTGCAAGGTTAACAAGGCACACAGTACAGTGGATTTAATGTGATGCTTTTTAGCCTGTGTGAACATTCAAAGCTCAATCTGAGTTTAATCTGGATCAAGTTTAGGAGCTCAGATCAAATCTGTAAGTGTTCTCAGGAAACTGTTCTCACAGCACTGCCCATATAAATTGTTAATAAGCCCGTAAATGATAACATGAACTGCATGATTAATTTTACTTTACAGCCTGATAATAAATAGGTTTTTACAAATATATCTGTATTTTTATTCATTTGTGTCCCTGTAGTGTAGTGGTTTACACACTCTTTTAGCAAGCAAAAGCTCCCCAGTTTGATCGCGGGAGGAGACACAGCGAGGGCATCAGACGTAAAAATCTGCCAAATCAAACATGCGGAGCTACCCGCTGTGACAACCCGTTGTGAAAAAGGCAGGAGCTAAAAGTAGCTTTCATATTTACTGTAATCAGAGTGTCCTCGTAAAAGAGAGCTTTCTCTCGGTGGTTTGACCTGCCTGAATAAAAATGATATTTAACCCTCTCCCCCACCCCCAAAAAACACTGAATGTCACATTCAAATTTAAAGGAGGTTTGAAAGCAAACTGCAGACATGTGACTTAAAACATCTGGGTGGTCAGGTAAGTTATCTAAAAATATTTCATGAAAATGCGTAACAGCTAAACGCTCTTATTAGACGAGGTCTCTTTTTAGTCTTCTGGACTCACCTGGAAGTGGTTTGGGTGGTGGAAGTTTGGGGTTGCTGCTGGGAGTATGCACACTACAGATCTTAATGAAACCAGCCATAAGCAAGATGAGGGCGATACCCATCAAGAGCACTGCCCACCAGTAAGCCTGGGATGAAAATGAAGCTCAAATCAAGCTCAATCAAATACAGAATAGAAAAAGACCCCCCACATACTAACTAATCATTCACAATCAAGATGTCGACACGTACCACAATCCACTCGGCGATGTTCTCATACAGCTCAGGGTTAAAGATGGCCTTCTTTAGTCTGGCAAGTGGCCCATCTGCGTCCACCAGTCGGCACTTCATGAACACATCGCAGTAGCCCTTAAAGTCATTGCAAGGCGAGCCAGCTGGCAACGTGGTGACTTTTTTATTGAAGAAACGAGCCAGGCGCTCTGATCCTGTGCTGCTGCATGTGCTGGGATTTGCTGTGCAGAGAGACAAATCCAGTTTAAAAAAAAAAAGAAAAAAAAAAGACAAAACTCACCCGCATATTTATAAAAGAAAGAGCCTGCTTGTAAAAGGTGTGAGAAAGGGTAAATGACTCACTTTTCTCCATGCAGCACACGTGGCAAAGCTCGGTCTCATCCTTGCCATCTTGGCTGGCACAGGTACACGCCTCGAGCCCGTACTTCTCACAGATGGAGCCGGAGCAGCCCTGCGGAGGAGGAGCACGAGGACAGGCGAGATCAGACACTTGCTAGTATGAGTGCAGTGTTGCTATGACAACCAGTTCTTCAAGGTGTGATTTCTTCAGCCACTCACCCCGTTGAGGCAGACTTGAGTCTCTCCGTGGCAGGCGGTGAAGTTGGCCTTGGGCTCCGACGTGGGGCACTGGGCGCTGTCGCCCTTACATACGCCATGGTGAGCGCACTCCGACTCCTCTCGGCACTTGTCACCGCGAGCCTTGTAAATGCATTCGCTTGTACAACAAGGACCCTGGCTGGGACTTTTTGGGGAAGAGAAAAGCGCCGAGTTAAGACTCAAAACATGAGAACACCCTCTTTAAGAGATATTAAAATAACTGAAAAATAAAAATCGCCCTCTACCTGCAGACTGTATGGTCCTTTAATGTGCACTTCTTGTTGTCAGGCTGGTTGGCATCATGGCAGCACTTGTCCTTGCACTGATCGCTGTAGCCACAATCGCACTGCTCACCAGGCTCCACCATACCATTACCACAGATGGGCTGGCCAGACTCTGTTTTGAGAAAAAGAAAAAAAGTGTTGAGCCCTTTGCGGAGCAAGCTCAAAGTTTAAATTAGACATTTATTAAATAATATCAGGGTTTTTATGAATTACAGACTTTTTGATGCTCTGTAGAAGAAAACCGCCTTCTCCTAGTCAGGTGTGACAATGAAAAATTGTCCCCCAGTTTTTTTCTACATTTACACATTGAGATTTTTGATTGTTTTAAGGTTTTTACACCAGACGAATAATAATCGTACGAACATTTTGTGCTTTAAAAATATTTTTGGACTCGCCCATTCCTAATGCACCCTTACACAGGATTGTGCAACTTGCTGGACAAATTTGCTGGATTTATTTTTCCGGATCAGACCTCTGCATTTGGCAACAAGTGTAATTGCAGCACAAAATGTGCACCGCTACTGAGTATACAATGATAATATAATAGTAAAATAATACTATTTTATCTTAGACACACAACTAGATGCTGCTCCGGGTCAATCGATCAGATGTGGTCCCAACTCTGCCAACAAGAGTTCAAACTGCCCGACTGACGGTATGTAGGAAAATGGTTGTGATGCAGCTTCAACTCGTGGGTCAAACCATGAAATTCTTCCTGCTGCTGTCTTCTCCTGAGAACTGGATGAACTCAGATTCTTCCTTTTCACATTTACAAACATCAGGACCAACTCGTCATTGCTTGATCATCACTTGATGTCGACTCCATGTTTTGACTCCCATAGTGTGTTTTTTGAGGAGACATTTTTTTGTGTGCAAAATTTTAACAAAATAAAAGTTTGCTTCTTAAAAATTTTAAATTTCATGGGGGTTTTTTTTTTGCAAAGTGCTTTTTGTGTAAAGGCCTGAACCATTACAAAAATGCACAAAAATTTCCTTCACTGTGTACACAAATCATGCTGACGGTAGTGGACCCTCATCCCCCAAAGGCTCATTCTGAGCGTGCATGCACACCAAACCCTTGAATGCTGCTCTGGAGAGAATGAGTTGCTGGGGCAAAAAAAGAAAAAGAAAAATAGAAAAGGACCCTTCAAAGAGCCAAAAGCATAAACCCAAAAAAACGTCGGTTTGTGGGTGGGTGTATTAAGGCAGTGTCTGAAAAGCTAAAGCATTTTTCAGTCATATCAGTGCAGCCAAGATGCACATCACTTCGAACAGCTTGTGCAAAACAAGAAGATTTTTTAGACACGCCAATCACATGGTGAATTAATCGAGTGACTTCTGAAGCATCGGTTTGCTGTTCTACTGACTCAAAAGTGTGAAACTGGCAAGAAAAAAAAAAGACAAAGAAAAAAGATGACAAGGTTTACTTCCACAGTCTGCCAAATACTGTACAAAAATACCATGGACTAATGCCAAGCTGGCTTTTCTAAGCTGATACTAGCCAATAACTTCTCAGGATGCCTGAATTCTTTCACTAATTAAGAGTTTGCGGTAAAAATATTCCACACCATCAGAAGAACCCTAACCCGGATCACGAGTTAAGATCGAGGCCCTAGATCCAACAGAAACAGTAAAACGTACCGACGAAGCAGTTGTTCCTCTTTTTTTCCAGCACCTGGCTGATGTTGCGAATGCTGCAGAGGGAGAACTTGTTGTTGTTAAGCTTGTCTCCAGATGTAGCCCTTGCATACATGATATAATTGCCCTTCTCCTTCTTGTCTTGGCTTTTGGATTCCCCTGGTGTGCACTCAGATCCAGAGTCATGCTGGCAGCGAGGAAGAAGAAAGAAAATCAAAGATTAAAAGCAAAAAAAAAGGGACAAAGAGTACAGGCATCATAAATTCCTTCTCACCGTGCATAAATGCGGCACTCACCGGGGAGCCAAAGTTGTGGCCTACTTCGTGTGCAAAAGTGATATGGGAGACTTTCGGAGGTACGTGGGAGGCGTAGTTCTGTACAGTGATTATACCAGTGTTGAGAGACTTCTTTTTTCCGTCTGAGTACAGCTTGCTTTTTTCACAGATGCCTCCAGAGCTCCCTGAGAAGGAAAGGCACAATTTGCAACAAACTAAATACGGAAAGATTTCGCTCAATGAAGAGAGTGAATGTGATTAATTTAACACCAGCTATTCAAATAAGTGACAGGAGGCCTTATTTAAAAACATACTTCATCATCATGTTTACAGTACATGCTGAAGACAAATTTTGTTTGTCATTACTGAGAGAAGATGCCCATTTTACTGCAGCAAATTTGCAATTTAACTGCAGTGCTTTCAATTAAAAACTCAAATCAACCCCAGCGTAGAGTTAAAACAGACTGCAACAAATATCTGCCGACAGTTTTAAAGAAAAATATGTTCCTGCTTGATGAGCTTCAGTCTACATTTGCGAGGACAAATTCCTGCTAAGGAATGTGAAAAAAATGATGTTTTTGTACCTTTCTGTAAAAACAAGACACAGACTGCTTGCTTATCACAAGAATAAGATTTGCATACCTGAGGGCGCTCCCACCCAGGCCAAACCCAGCACCCCATCGTCAAAATCTCTGTCAGTGAAAACATAAGCCAAGCAGTAGTCGTCGTGGTTCTGCTCCGAGTTCAGCTCCAAAAACTTCTCCACACCAATGTTGGCAAAGCGGAATGGGTTGGACTTGTCCCTCTCATCATTGGTGGTGTTGATCTGCGAAGACAGGAGACAACTGGTTCACAGGAAAGACTGAACAGACCTAAAATGCAAAAGCGGCCGATCTGCAAAAGACTCACCCGGATCCGTTTCACCATGAAACTGATGTTACGAATGCCCATGAAGTCTGTGCCTTGATAAATGGCATCAATGGCCTTCACATGACTGGAGATCTGAAGGAAGTACGAGGTATTCATACTTTTAATAGCTGACATTTCACTCAAGTACGCCGTATGTGATGGTACAAGTACTAACAAGAGCTGCTTGTACGTAGCTCTATTGCTAACAACAACAGCTAACAGAATACATTATTCAACTGGCTATATGTGGTTTTCGCATTAAAAAAAAAAAAAAAAAAAAAATCAGTGTTTATGCCAGGCGTGGCACTGACCTAGGACATTACCCATGCGGTGGCTTGTCAAATGGCACTGTACGACAACACTGACATTAAACTGACGTCACATCTGCCGTCGCAAGTAGCCATTCCTGCAACTCTTTATTTTTGTAACCTGACGCATTGTTCCACTGCCACCGGGTTGAAGAGGCAAGTTTACGATCGTGTAGGTTTATACCACCGTTTTAATGACATATCAATACAGAATCTCTGACAGTCACAGATCGATGAGAGGGAGATGGTACAAGAATAAACTTTCTGATAATAAACAAACCTAAAAGAACAGCACTATATCAGCACTGATGTGGAGGTATTGTCTGACATCTGCGACACCTATCGTTCAGGAGAATACCGCGCACATAAAAGGATCATGTAATCAAGGTTATACTGGGGGCTTTAAGCTGGTGGAAAAACTGAAGTGGCAACGTGTAAACTATAAAGGGAGTAGACCGAATAATAAGCTACTGCTGGCAATAATATCTTCCTATTGCTGCTAGCCTCCTGTATACTAAGTTAGCTTAGCATACAGATTAGGAAAAATGGAAAACAGCCTCACTCTCATTAGTTGAGCGCAGTAGTTAATGGGTAGTGCTTGAGTGGTGCTAATGTCTTAGTATAACTCTCCCCAGAAAATGATAATAGATTTGCCAAAATATGACAATTCCTACACCGTAACGCAACTCCATAGAAATTGTACCTTGTGGACAATTTCTCTTATCAATATATTCCTAGGCTTTAGAAAGTATTAAGAGTAGTATATACCAAGTCACTTCCTGTGCGTTACCTGCGCTATGACAGCTTCTCTACTCTTGTAATACTTGAAGAAGAGGTGGTCGGTCTGAATAAAAAGCTGACATGTGTTTTTCTCAGCCTGGGCCATCCTCTTCTTCCTCAGCAGCTGGGTGTCCAGATCAGTGTGGACTTCCTGGTGTGAGTGAGACGGAAGAGGCAGAGCAGGAAACACACAGTTAAATAAAACATATTTAAAAGATTTTTCCAACAAAAACGGTAAAAAGAGTAAATAAATAATGTCCGGTATTTTTAGGCTGTGGTTCTTCAGCTGCAGTATGTTCATGAAGCTCTATTCTGCAGAGGAATATGTGCTTTCTATGTCACATACAGGGTGGAGGGAAAAGGCTGACCACTGCCACTGATGGACACCTATCTCAGTTTTAAGGTGTTCAGTACTTTTCGGTCACAGAGTTTTGCAGTGACATGTCACACCAAGTGAGTCAGAAGTAACCGATAAATCAAACTAATGCTTTTTGTTAATGTGGTTTAAATTGAACACAGACATATTTTATTACTGCCTACTATCTCTGATTGGATTGGAGCTAAGAGGCACAGCTTGAGATAAAGTGTTACATTTTATTGTCAGGTACCAAATTGAACATTATGTCGTCCTGTTTGAGTCCATCACTTGAATGTGATAATAATACACGTGAGGCTTAGATGCTGCTTTCCATATTTCTGAATCCAAAAGGATGTCTAAATCTGAAGTTTAGTGTCGCAAACGAGACGCTAAACTTGATCTGTGAAGATATGATGAAATGTCTAACTGTGCCCATCTTGCAGTGATAAAGAATATTTCCCCAAAATTTCCTGGATTGAGATCTGAACTGACTCCAAGAATGATTCATTTCTGCAATGTGGGCCAAGCCTGAAATCTGGAAAATCTTTCATGCAGTTAAATCTTTAACTTTTTGAGTAATCCTGCTCCCACTCCTCTACAACGGTAACAAATGAACGGGTGAACTTTTATACAGATGATCGTCTGGCCAAACTAAACCGTGTCGTAATACAATTTATGGAAATCTGTGAAATAACAATCATATGCAAAACTATATAAAAAAAAATTACATATTAATAATAAAGTGACAAATCTTAACTGTGACTATACTGGTTTAACACTTACATGGTTATAACTTACAACATAGAACCAGGCACAGAGACTTTAAAAAGACATCTCTAGGTATCTTTGACCCTGACTAAGTAGTACCATAAAATATCCTCAAAGATCTTCACTAAACCCTGTCAGGGTTTATTGTAGTGTGTGGTGAAGTTAACCTTAGGGGGCTGCTCCACGGCAGAGGTTTGGTATTTCTTCATCTTTTCAAACACAGAGCTATCGGCACAGCCTCCCTCTGGGCCATACTTGTGCGGGTAGTCTGTATGAGAGAGACAGACACAACACTGTTAGGATTATGGGAGACAATGTTAGCTACTTAACCCCGTGAGTCACTATTTCAGGCGCTATTCACGATCAGCTAATGGAAGTACTTACACGTCACTTGAGCCTAGCTTTGCTGTGTGAGTTACTTTCCTGTCGCTCTCATTAGTGATTCCTCTCACAATTATGTTTAATTTGCCCCTCAGCCACACGCTATGTGTACACAGATGATGTGAAATTATGATTTGCAAGTGTAGTGAAGTGTACTTGGTGCTCACTATTAGTATCAACATTGCAAAGCCTGCTGAAATGAGCCAGTACCCAAGAGCAAGATTGTGTTACTCAGCTAATGAACACCCCAGGTGTCTGCGCTCCCCAGGGGGGCCTATCACACCAGTCTGCCTCCATCAGCTCGGCAGCACTAACCTCGCACTTTCCAGTCACACACGCACATATCTAAACACACACTCGATGATCACGGGATAATAGCCTGTCAAAGTATTTGCGTGGCTAAAGGTGCAGGGACTCACGTATGTCATCTTCATGGTAGATGACAGAGTGGAAGGGCACGTCTTTGTCCTCAAGGTATCTCTCCGCAGGCTCCACGTAGTAAGTGCCATGGTAGCTCTGAATAAAACCCTCAAATTTACCATCCACAATGGAGCCATGAGTCAATGTGCCTTTCTCGCCTGGGAGTCCAAATCGTACAATTATAAGCATCAGAAGATTGACACAGAAGAGGGTGCATTTGCATTTGAGAAAAACAAAGCCAACAGTTATTTTAAAAATCCCCTAGAGCAGCAGTACTGTAGTGACACATTTAAACAACTGTGAAAAATTTATAGTCTTACCAAAGATTTCTCCAGTGTAGATGTGAGAGGTATCATATGGAATCTCTTCACCTGAAACATCTACCTTCAAATCTGGGGAAAACAAGGTGGTATCTCTCTTCATTCGTAAATTAAAGTGCCTGAAATCAAAGAGATAAAAAAGAAGGCCTTCAGATTCAGGAGAGGAGCTGCAGTTGGCCTTAAGTAGTGGAAGTAAGCAACATTTACCCAGCCTTCTCTAAAAATGAACCTGCAAATTAAAAGGGGGGGTGGGGTCGAAGCAAGAGCGTTCACAGAGAAAAACAAAATTAAAAAACCCACCAAATACGCCGTTTTCTGCTGCAGATGCAAAACTGTAGCATTTAAATTTGTAAGAGACCAAACAGAAAATTTGAAATTAGGGCATCTAGCAACAGTGCTGTGTTTTTTTGTAGTTCAAACATATGGAGAGGGAAAAAAAACATGTTACAGTAAACCTCGGATTTCATGGAACACCTACACAGTGCTCTTATTGTACGCTCGCATTGTGTGAAAGTTGCTGTTCTCTAGGTCCGTGAACAGACGAAACACAAAGCCTTTGTAAAATTTAGATCTGAAGCCTAATATAATAGCAAACAATACATCCTGCAATGTGCACAATGCCTAGTGAATCATTAGGCATTTGTAGGAATCTCAGGGGAAAACTTTGCGGTACATTAACATGTTTATTGGCTGTTTCAGATACATAGAGAACTCTGCAAAGGTTTTAGGCTCTCTGGATGTTATCCACTGCTCAATCCTATTAAGGAGGCATGTGAGAGGTCCAAAATCTTTATTCTGTAGGATGGCAATGGGCCCAAAAAACCCCAACAAGAGTCAAAGTCCGCTCTTTGGCGACAAGAACAAGGAGTCTTGCAACAGATGGTAAAGCTCCCACACTGTGATCACAACATCAACGTGGACTCAGTCTGGGATTCCATGAGAAAATAACACAGAGAGCCATAATTTACAGAAAAATAGGGCAATTCTCAAAGTTGTGTGAAGGAAACTACTGCCCCAGCACTTTGAACTAAAAACCTAAGAACTGGTGGCGTTTTAGAGGCAAACCTTATACTGCATATGAATCTAAAAGCATCCTCACTGTACTATTAGTGGCTGTTAGTGTAAAGCACAAGACATTTTGTTCAAATGTCAAAAAGGAAAGCCAGGTGGTGTGCTGCAAATTAAACAGAAGAATCAGGAGTTCTCTCTCTAGCTTTGTCGTAAATTCAAAAGGAAAAGAATATGATGCGGGGTTTTTTTTTTTTTTAAAGGAAGAGACATCTTCCTTCGGAGTTCGCCTTGCTCTTATGATACGCTTCCCTATTAAGCTGCATCTGAGTTTAGAAACAGCAGGCCCTGTTACAGGAAGGGCAACAAACTGCCTTTGCCAAGATCCCAGCCAGATGGTCGTGACTTTGTCATGGATGCTTTTTCACAACACCACCTCCTCGAAATATTAGATAAAGAACCATGACAAGGACGATTAGTATCAACCCATATACGATATTTGGAGGGGTTTCCACTCAGGCAGCATGAAACACCACATACATCACAGAGCTAACGAACACAGACAAATACATGCACAGTTTCACTTTAACTGCAGGGAATAAGAACACCTGGACAACAGCAATTATTTTGAGCTCAGGTTTGTGTCTTTAAATAGCCCATTTCTATCCCACCAACACAGTTAGTTTAAGCAATTAAACAAACATTAGAGTAGTTGCCGGTTAATTCAACCAATCAAGGAATACTGAAGCTCCAGGGGAGAGCAGAAAACCCACACAGAAAATAATTGTGATCATTAAAAATCCATCCTGAACACTGACCTAACATGATGCACCAGCGTATGTTTTTGATTTTGTAAAACAACTTTCAATAAAATTGCAAATCCCCCAACACAGAAGACCTCCAACTTTAATCATAAACAGCACAAGTACACGGGACGGTGTTTGCAAATGAATAAACAGACAAATGAATAAAGATACATGAAGAGAAAGGGGAAAAAAAGAAAAACAGATGCAGACAGACTTTACCTTTGGATAATATCTAGGAAAAGAAAGTGCACGAACCTTCCATGGGCATGAAAATCTAAATGCAGGTACTTGTCTTCATGAGAGAGTGCCCTCTTGGCCCTCTGATGCTTGCTGTGCACAAGCTCTGTGTCATAGGACAGGCCTTCATAGTGGCGGATGTACTTGTTCAGGGGATTTCTATAGTGTCCTGTGTGAAAAGAACGAAGGAACATCTGTTAAAGAAAGGTATGCGTGCATGTTTGTTTCCCCCCCCCCTCAAATATATACATACAGCAGCAATTGAAAAAAGAAAAAACACGTTCCCTACTCATTAGAAACTGGGATGCGATTCTAGTTGGTAACACAAACTATTCCTAACAGAAAGACTCAAAAGAATATGTACAAAAGCTACATTTGTAAACAACTGACGCACTGCTCATGTTAGGGTGGTTTAGATGCCCGTAAGGCGGATAATCTGGACAATATTTGACAGGCAGGATTACAATACAGGAAACAGACAGCAAATAAGTATGTTCTGGGTTTTAACTAAAATCGATTTAAGCCAAATGAATGGCAGCCTTAGACTAACTCTCAACGACAGCCCACAGCGTCACCGCTTAATTATTTCGTCACCAGAAGGCTGGGTAGTGGGCTTGAAAGAAAGCAATTCTTAACCGTCTCCACACATTTTGCCCACTGTTTCACACTGAAACAAAAATGGGTTTTTCTAGATTGATTTTGTTTATGGCATCTATTCCCCCAATGAATGTTGGCATGTTTTCCACATACATATACACCACTTTCCTCAGTGTAAGGTCAGATCGCTGCTCCATATAAAAAAAAAAGAGAGAGAAGCTTTTTTAGTAAACAGAGTCCATGTAATTAGGCTTCTCTGGCAGGTAATTATGCCTGACTAGTGAGCCATAAATTACAGGATTCTGTGCAACATTATAACAAAGATGGATAAGTAGACCAGGCTTCAGCTACTTCCCTTTTCATGTGCGGTATGAAATATTTAGGTGGTAACATTAAATTTTTCATTGAGGTGACTATGAGAAGTGAAGGCCATGACTATATCTCTGAAATAAATTAATTTCTAAAGACTTACAAAACATAAAGAAAATGTGAGGAGCCAAGATTGATACACTTCAAAAACACTAATCAAAGAGAAACATTAAATATAGGAAAATATGAGACAAGTTGGACTTAATTTATCTTAAAAGTTGGGAAAACTGCTGTGTTACAGTAGCCAAAAACAACATAGGTCAAAAAATAATAATAATGAATCAGAATCAGAAAGTAAAAATTAGAAAAAAGAAATCAAGCGGAAATCCAGGTATGTGAATGAATAGCTTGAGTACATTGTAATAAATAAAAAGAAGTATTGTGGTGTTAGGCATGAAGGATTTCCTGTAGTTTAGACTAGATTAGATTAATAAAAGAAGCATTGCAAGCAAAAACCACTGTGTAATTGTATATGTATCTGTGTATATGACTCCTATATTTAGCTGAGAACATTAGGATTTAAAAGCACAGCATCGGCATATAGCAGATAGTGGTAGGATAGCAGAAGTGCATTACACGTCAATACTGCATTTTACACAGAGCAATTTGGCACCCACACGCACATAGACACACACAAAAACTATTTTTTATTAAAATACTGACTGCAGGTTGATTTGACTTAAAACACCACTGACAGGGAGCAAAACTGCAGACAAAATTATGCCAGCAAAATGCGAAAACTTGTGTCTTTTACACTGAACACAGGTTATTTTCGGGGCTAAACTGTTGTTGTTGTTTTTTTAATAATGACAGAACAATTAGCGGCTAAAGTGGCAGCTAGCTCAGAGCTAACGCTGCTTTAACAGTCGGCATCTCCATCTTCTCATAACAATGGCTGTCGGCGCCGCTCGCACGGTAACAACAAAACCCTCACCCAAAAGCTGGCGATAAAAAACGGTGACAACACACGGACGTAACTCCCCAATGTCCGTTTATTTCAATCGACTGCGCGAATCCGAGTCCGCTTTTAAGCTATGTGTGATTTGTCGCCTTGAAGTAATACGGCAAAAAGGGTGCAGTCCTCTTCATAACAAGCAGGCCCTGCTGATCCCTTCTGTAGCTAGCAGGCTATCGGGATTTCTGCTCCTCTCCGCTCGCTGCTTCATGGATTCAACACAACTCGATTTGCTCCGACAGAAACCGCCTCACTCACCTTGGGTGTAGTTTAGCAAGTACACGAAGAGGAAAACTTTAAGGAGAAGGGTATGTGACAAATCCATTGTTAGAGCATTGATGCCGTTTTCACTTTATTGTCCTACTTAGATAGGCGCAGACGCCCTGTGTGTTTATTGCAGCTTCCTCACATCGCCTCCTCTCCCTCTCTCCAGCGCCGTGACGTCAGACGCAGGATAGCCTGGCATCCCTTCCCCCAGAAGCGTCCATGATCCACCAGGCCTGCATACATTACAACACTCAGTGTGCCTTGGATCTAGTGTCATACGTATCCCTCTCTGTCTGCATGTGTGTAATATATAAATATATGCACACATCAATAAACATGAAAATTCTACAGTTTTTCTCAGCATAACTACTTAACTGCTCAATTATTTCAGCTACAGGGCTTTTAGTACATTTGCAGATGATTTTACATTAATATTACATAAACATTCACTGTTGAAGCCACTTTATGCAAAACTGTGAAACACCCCCAAGTATCAACCTCCCACTGTGAATGATACTGCTACTTGAGTTTTTTTTTTTTTTTAAATGTCCACCAAGCAGGTTGTGATTGGCTGGTCTGCCAGAGAGCGATATTGGATACTTTGTGTCAAAGCAGTGACATATGCCTCTGATTTATGACAGAAGAAGTAATTAAAGGTAATGGCAATCACAATGTTTCTGAATATTATAAATTATGATATATTTAATAACTCGTTAATAATGAATAATCACATTGTTTAACACATTTTCACACACAAAACAGTTTTTGTCATAAAGTAAATGTTTTGGCTTAAAATGATAACAGCGCACCATTATGAATTATTATTCCATCATTTTAATTTCTTTCTCAAACATCCTATTCATCATCCTATTCCATCGCCATATTTTCATGATCATATTTTTTTGGTCAGAATATTATTGATTATTATCGAGTTATGAAATATCATAAAAAGTATTACTGGTTTGACACTTGGTACCTAATATCATCTCTATTGCTTCTTAGGATAGCTCAAAAAGTTGATTCTGTTCATCTGGGCATAGAAACGTTTCGTCACTCATCCAAGTGACTTCTTCTGTCTCGGCTGAGTGGTGTTTCCTTAGTCTTATAAACATCACCTTTGCACAATGACTGAAACTAGCACCAATGATGAACAATGGGCTGTGAGGTCAGTTTCTTGATCATTAAATTGGCAGATGTACAGATGAACAGAAACAACTTTAGGGTTTTCTTACCTGGATGATTGAGCATGTATCAAAACTTTTTTTGTTTGTTTTGTTTTGTTTGTAACTACCTGTTTTTTGGCACTTAATATTTTTATTTCCTTTACTATTTTATGCTGTACAGTGCTTTACGACTGTGAAAAGAGCTTAATAGATAAACTTAATTTATTAATTTACTTACAAATTTCAAAGAGCTGAAACATGAACATTAGATAACAAATTCACTGTTTATGCTACAAAATAGTGAAAACACTTTTTTGTCCTCTAGTTTTGATCATTAAGTGCTTACTTTTACTTCCACCGAGGAGGTTGTGGTTGGTTTGTCTGGGTGTTAGCAGCATTACTCAAAACCTGTTTGGACAGGTTGGAATAATTTCTTTTACAATTATCAAATTGAAATAAAAAAACATTAAAATTAACATTTATCCATCTATTATTCTTTTTTATTTTGTGGTTGTAGGTTTGGCATACTTTATAAATTCTCATAAACTGCCAAAAATGTATGTTGCTTCATTCACAACACTCAGTTTAAACAGTGTGTCCTAAGCCTGTTTAACCTTAGAAAAGATTCACTTTATTACCTCTGTATTTTGGTTCAGCTTATTTGTTTGTTATGGATGAATTTACTCGATTTCTTAAAAATCAGAAGTGGGAGTTGGCCCAAATTTGACTTAATCCAGATCTGGATAAAGGGATTTCTGATACATTCTTCATCACTAACACATGACCCTACGCTGTGTCACTGCATCATTCCATGTTTGGCACTGATCACCACCTGCACTCATGTATATATCTTTCAACGTAGCACTCTTAATTCTTATTCTCATGTATATATCATGCACATATCTTTCCACATAGCACTTTTAATTCTTATCCCTACTTTTATTTTTTTCCATGTCTATTTAAGTGCTATTTATGACACTATGTTTGCACTGAAGCACCGCAGCAATTTCCTAATGTTGTAAACCTGCTCAACATTTGGCAATAAACCCCATTCTGATTCTGATTCTGATCACTGAATGATGGGAAAAGTTGGAAATTTTGTCTTATCTTCACAACTTTATATCAAACTGAAATATTAAAAAACTCATGATCGTCTTTATGTTCTCAATAAAATATCACTGATCCAGATTCAGATTATTCTGGATTCACGGACTCTTCTCATACCTGATGTAGAGTCATCTGTCAGTGGTGGTGTTTTTTTCTGTGTTCTTGTTCTGAGATGAGTCTTACAGTAAAGTGACTGAGTCACATCATACCAGTAATACGATTTTGTCATCTTAGCATCAGGGAACCAATTCAGACTGAACACTTACTAAGTTAATAGAGAAAGCAAACCACAGATTGACTGATAATTTAAAAAAGAAATAATGGGCCTTTGGGAGGATGACTGTACACGGCATTAAGCATGACCACTTTTCTTGGCAGGGTACGGAGCCACTGTGGAGGGGTAGTTTATCAACTATGATACACTTTTATTGTTAATAACTGATTTACGGCAATGTCAAAGTTTGAAATGAACATGCTGAGGCAGAGTCTTAGCTTATTAACAGAAAATCTGTTTCAAGATTTTTTTCTTTCTTTATTATTATTTTTTATACAGCATTTAAAAAGGAAGCAGATTTTTTTGGGCTGACTAAAAATTTCCTTCAGTTCTGCCCTAAAATACTCTGATTAAAAGTAGCCCTATGACTTCTTCTTTTGCACCCAGCTGATATCTTTGATTACCCAATGCTTACTGGCAAAAAGCTTATTTATAGGCATATTATCACAGTGTTTAATTGCATAACAAACTCATAGAGCTGTCATGTAATTTACAAGCAGCCAAGAAAATGTGAGTCTTGGTTGCATGGCAACACACAATCCTGTGATTACAGGATGTCCCAAAAAGGAAACACCATTATATTAGTGTAGTGCAGGGGTGCTCAATACGTCGATCGCGATCGACCAGTCGATCGCAAAGGTAGTATTGGTAGATCGCATGGCATTAAAAAAATAGATGCCAGCCTATCATCCATCCCGTCACTTGATTGATACAGGGAAGCCAGTCAGATGACAGCAGATTTTTTCTGACGCTTAGGTCGCTGCGCATGCGCAAACAGCGGCGCGAAGTGTAGTAAAACTGACAAGCTAGTCAGCGAGTTAACTCCAATTTTTAGCTCTCGGTTTTTTCTCTTAAACCTGGCCGTCAGCAGCTACTGTCCGGACTATGCATCCCTGGCTGATTCAATTCAGTGCAAGTCATCAGAGTAAACTCAGGTAATGACAAAAAATTTACATAGTTAATTGTGTTGTGAAATATTGGATATTGCGGTTATGCATGTATATACATTGTAGATATAAAGAATCCTCAATATATTTATAAATAAGTATATGTTTTGGATTTTTGTAGTGGGTAGATCATTTTGACTTGGTCATTTTATAAGTAGCTCACATGCGGAAAAAGTGTGAGCACCCCTGGTGTAGTGGCTGGATCTATTTACTGTCATGCATCAGTTGCAATTTTTGATCCTGGAAGCTGTTAACGATGATCCTCATCACATAGTGCACGACTTCCTGTTGAAGACCAGATGATAATGCCATACAAAACAAAGCACATTAACCTCCTCCTACATAGAAAGGTGAAATTTTATAGATTTTGAAATCAAGATTTACACCATTCTCTATAGGTTGATCAAACAGGATGTTTTTTTCCCAGCATGTCCGATTGCGGATGTTTTCTTTTTGACCGCAGTCTGATTAATTAGCAGCACAAGTCTTATCAGTCAATTTCTCTGTGTCCGTTTATTCCAGACGAGCTCCTCTGGCTCCAGTAGCAGTCACGTGACACACCTCCACATCGGCCCCAAGTTTCTGCAGCTCATCCAGCCAGATCTGTTGCTTGTGAGACAGTCGGTCATTGGGCCCCTTCACCTCCACCAGCTACAATCACATGACATCACAAGAGTTTAAACTATTGGGCACCAAAAATCTCCTGATTCCATAAAAAACAGAGAACAAAACAAGCCAGGATGGCAGGTGATCTCACCTTGTAGCTGTTGTTTGAGCTGTTCCACACCACAAGATCGGGCAAACCTCCACGGCAGTGCCTGTAGTCTTTTGCCATTCGTGCTATTACTCCACCTAGAAAGGCTCCACCCAGGCATGCAACAAGAGACTGGGGAGAGAAAAAAGAAAAGAAAATCAGCATCTAATTGCACATCAGTATCATGTTGGTACCTACAGTAAGAAATGTAGAAACTTACAATCCCCCCCCCCCCCCCCCCCCCCAAAAAAAAAAAAACCCCACATTGTGTAAAATATAAATAAAAACAAAAAAACAATGAAAACAGTACAAAGAAAAAAAACACATGGTCTTCTTCAACTGGATGCCAGCAACGCCATCAAAAAAAAAATCCAGGACAAGGGCACGTTTACTGACCTTTTCTTGTTTCTTATTTTTCTATTATCAGCTCATACAGATTCATTGAATGCTTCACAAGAAAGTTTCAAACCCCATTCTAAATGTATTACACCAGCATGGCTCCAAAGCAAGAGTCTACGTGCTAATCTGTCAATGAAGGATGCGCCAAACTTGGTAATGAGGTGAGACAATTATTAGAGTGTGTTTGAGGAAAATGTGTCCTCATCTGCCCCACTGCGCTGACACATAATGTGAGAAACACTGTATACTGACAGCACTCAACATGTACTTTTAAAACCTTAAGTACCTGCGCTTGCTGAAGGGATGAGAAACGTTCCCAGCTCACCAACGAACACACTTTTCCCTCCTGGGAATTCCAGACATCTTCCAACATATTTTGCAGAGTTTCCACAGACGCCTCACAAAGTAACTGGACACGAGACTCGATTGCATCCTTTCTGTTTTCATAAAAGCAGTCGGTGTAAAAATCCAGCGGACACGTCTGTAAGGGAAAACAAACGTGAGCTCTAGAGTTTCATACATATTCAGATAAACACGTATAGACCTTTCTTTACCTGGTATGGGTTTCGCAAGACATCTGGAATACTGTCCATGAAAATGATGTCCCACAGCAGGAGAGCAAACAGTGTTGAGAATGTTGAACCCTCTCCATGGATCCCTGATGATGATAATAATAATAATAATAATAATAATAATAATAATACTTAAACAAAAGAAAAAACAAAAAAACCTACTGTTTCTGTTTGTATCTATACATTTTTACAGGAGAAAAAAAGTTGTTTACCTTGGTCAAAACCTTGCTGTCTGTAATGCGCCAAGGACAGCTCCTCTACAGAGCATATTACAGTGGAATGAGCGCCCTCTTCATTTGCTGGTAAAAGAAATTTAGACTTTCCCATGCCTCCCTCATGAGGAAACAGCTGTCCTCGAATAGTCACCTGCAGTCAGATGTAACAACAAACAAACAAACACACAGACACACACAAAAGCATCTTTTAGGTGAGCTAAAAAACTAAGCTGTTCCATTTTGAAACCCACACACTGACACTGTGAAAAACATACATGCTTGACATCTTGTACTTGGACAGTGGGCAGGTCTCTCAGTTGCAGGCGGTACTTCTTGCAGCTGGCAGACTCTTTCATTCTAACAGCTCTGTGATGCAGCGCGAGTTTATGTCCTGTACGCACCAAAGGGTCTGACAGCCCATCTCTAATAGCACAGATAGCCTGACAGGTAAAGAACACAGTCCAACAATTGAAAGATTAACACAAGACATCTGACAAAAAATTAAATCAGACTGTCTCAGTAGGACGTGAATGAGAACAGAGAAGGGTGCAGACTTGCTCAGGACTTTTGAGGTGCTGGTGAACGTTTAGTGCCAGCCTGTCCCACCATCGCCCGCGGCTGTCAGGACAGTAAACGGACTGCAATAGCAAAGACCGCAGCTCTTCAACTGCTTCCTGTGACACGAACAGAAGACCCATGAGATCTTCAACAATGACATGAACAAGCACTTTAATTTGTGTTTCGCGGTGAATGGACAGGTTCAGAAACCTCATAGCGACGGAGCCTTTGCAAAATCTCGACCCCTCTGGATAAAATTCGAGTGTAAGCCCATCCTGCAGTGAAGCAGCGCAGAAATACAGGCAGCTTTTCCTGATGACTGCAAACAAATCATATTGTTATCAGTCACAACTGACTGTTTTTGGAAACACTGAAGCAAATGTTTATGATTTCGCACCTGAGGTCATTGTTTTTCTTCAGCACTAGCCATTGACTTTTGGCTGCAGCATAGAGCTCCATGGCCGTCTCCCACTGACCACCCTGCATAGCCAGGATCACCTCTTGCAGTGCTCGCATGGAAGCTTCATATCTGGTGTGATGCATGCCATTATTAGTACTTATTTGTGCCTATCCTGCTTGATAAAACATAAGAAAGTCATTATAGATATTTTGGTAGAACCTTACCTGATAAGGTCCTCTCTATCCTGAAAAACCTTGGCTACACGCTGTACTGTATAGTCTGGGAAGGCCAGACGACCTGAGTTTACCAAAAGGATGGTATAAAGCTGGCTCTGTCCTCCAGCTGCCATCTCCTCTTCTTCCACGGTGTCCGTCAGAGAGAAGAGCAGGAGAACACGAGAGAAGACAGCCCGAGGACCCCGACAGAGACGGACACAGGAACCTGCAAGCTGCTTAGCCCTTTAAAGACAGGATGGGGTGTGACCACCACTGCAATACTGGTACTAAAAAAACATAACATAAATAATTATCTTACCGTTTAAGAATCACTGCTCCGACACTGTTTTGTGCAGTGGTCAGAGTGAAAAGAGACTTTTGCTTGCTAAGGCGGAGCAGCCCGTCCACTACCTGCTGTTTTTGGGTCGCTGAATTGCCCAGGTGGAAAGTCTTAGCCAAAGCTTTGAGTTCAGGAGCCGGCAGGAGATCCAGAGCCTCACCCAAGTCTTCAAGGTCATTCTCTTTGAGAGGTAAAAACACCAGACGTGGACATTATTAGAGGTGATGTTTATTCATTGATGTAATTTGATGTTTATTCCAAACATTTTACTGTATTTCCTAGCTTCAACCATTAACATGATGCCAACATAATAGCTAAATGTGATCAGTGCAGTCATATTAATAACATAATTGGAAAAACATGAATATCGAACGGTAACAAAATGACAGTAACAAAAGGAGACATTAAATTTTTTACACATTTACCTGTCTCCAGAAAACCACTTTGAACCAGTTCCTGTGAAATGGGTCCAAGATCGCTGCATATCTCTTCATAATCCAGCTTATTTACTTGGAGCCACTTCAGTTTCCTCTGAAAAAGCCTCACATACAACTTCTGTCCCATGACTTCAAGAGAGAGAATACATGTTAGGTTTGTAGCATAAACCTATTCGCTGGAACGTTAAGACAATATAATTACACTGCTAAGCAAGACACAAATAGGCAAAGTTCTTCATGTTACTCGTGCACGGGAGAGAACCGGACAACCGCTTGACTCCAGTTGGTCTCGTCCGTCCTCCTGTAACACTGCCCTTTTATTGAGGTTACATGAATATGCATAGGTTCATTAACATACGACGTCTACATACAAACAAAGAGTACCTTGCCTGTGTGTGTGTGTGTGTGTGTGTGTGTGTGTGTGTGTGTGTGTGTGTGTGTTGCTGATCAAAGGGTTAAACATCCTTGGTCAGGAAGAGGGTAGCCTCCCCCTCACCCTAGATGGTTCATCCTAGATAACACGGTGAGGAAGTCCTGCAGTTCATCTAAACAAAGAGCACTTAGACTAGAACAGACGTAGCTACGTTAATCCTACCATAAAACAATAAGACACGGTATGACCTCTCATGCTCCCAAAGTGCTGTCTAATACACACAAAGTTTGCAGACTATCAAGGATCAAAACCTCTACCAATCTACAACTAATTACAAAACTCTAAGCATATATAAGTAAATATTTCTAAGCATAAATGACAATGAACAATACAAATCTAACAATACATGTGAACAATAAAGCCAGATTTTCACAGTTTTTAGAATAACTATTGAATAATATTTTAACATACCTGACAGATTTTCAAATGCACGTATAAAGGACAAATCATCTTGGTTGAACAACTCTCTGTCATCCTCATTCTCCAGCACAGCGTGTAGTACAGTTTTGAAGTTCCTGAGGTAGTAGGGAAGGTGCGGCGAAGCCGTAGTCGAGCTCTGCTCACTTGTGATGCTATCGGCACCAAACACTGGGAGTAAATCACCACTGACAACCGCAACCTTTTCCTCACACGTTTCCTCTAAATTCAAAGGTTGGTCACAAGCAGATAACGCTACTACAGTTTCATGCTGATCCAGATCAGTTGTTCCAGCTTTACCTTCAGAGGACTTCTTCTCCAGCTTGGCTTTCTTTTTAAAGCTAGCTGCCTTACTAATGG
The DNA here is from genome assembly GCF_057382275.1 of Copadichromis virginalis. Taxonomy (NCBI): domain Eukaryota; kingdom Metazoa; phylum Chordata; class Actinopteri; order Cichliformes; family Cichlidae; genus Copadichromis; species Copadichromis virginalis. The sequence continues at coordinate 15,783,236 of NC_140624.1, forward strand.
AAGATTTACTTTTTCGTTTTGCTGGTTTGGAGGGAGAAGAGTGTGGCTTTGGAGCAACTTGTTTTTGAACAGTATCAGATTTAGATGCTTTGTTTTCAAGTTTATGTTGTTTTTTTGAATGTGATGGGTCTTGTACTGTTGCTGCACAGGTGACACTGGTGGACCGGCGTGTCATACCTTCTTTTTCATCTTCTAAACTCTGAATCAGAAGATTCTCCTTCTGTGAGCTATTCAGTGTCTCATCAAGTTCATCCACTGTCTCTTTCCTCTCAGATGCCTTATGAAAATTTCCAGATAATTTGGAAGAGAGACTTTCTCGGTCAATGGTCCTGACCACAGTCTTGCTGTTTATTTCCCGTGGTGCCTGTTGTGAATTATTTGCTGGTTTGGAGGGAGAAGAGTGCGGCTTCGGAGTAACTTGTTTTTGGACAGTATCAGATTTAGATGCTTTGTTTTCAAATTTATGTTGTTTTTCTGAATGTGATGGATCTTCCACTGCTGCTACACAGACAACACTGGTTGATCTGACTGGCAGGTCCTCTTTTTTGTCTTCTAAACTCTGAATCAGAAGATTTTCTTTCTGTGAGCTATTCAGTGTCTCATCAAGTTCGTCCACTGTCTCTTTCCTTTCAGGTGCCTTATGAAATTTTCTAGATAATTTAGAAGAAAGACTTCCAAGGTCAATGGTCCTGACCACCGTCTTGCTGTTTATTTCCCGTGGTGCCTGCTGAAAGTTATTCTTTTTGAAATAAGGGCTTGTTTTGGTCTCTTTGCCTTTTTCACCCGCTTCTTCCACTTTTCGATCCTCCGCGGGAGACTCTGGGAGACTCCTTCTGGGTGACAGCTGAGTGCTTGAGATAACACTATTACTTGCTGAGCCGACAGTGCTGTCTCCTCTCTCAAAGTTCTGACATTGCAGATCAATATGCTCATTGATCTTGAATCTCGGTACCAGCTGGCCACACAGGGGACAGGCCAGCTTAGGTGGAGGCTTGCTGGAGAAGAACGACGTGATTGGACTTGTGGTGGCACCCCTGGCAGCAGTGCCAACTTTAACAACATTGTCCGTCTTTTTGGTTCTCGACAATGATAAACGTCCCCTGAGTTTGCCTTTGTTAGCTCGCTCGGCCATGTTTCAGCAATGCAGGCGGCAGTGGTGGTGCTGCTCGGTGAAAACTATTTTCCCCCACAGGTTTTCTTTGTTGCATACTCTGACAGTTGCGCTTTCGGTGTAGAAATGCTTCGTATGCTAGCTTACCTATGTCTCATTTAAAATGGTCACACATTTGCGACTCTTAGTGCTTCACAAATCCAGCAGAAAACTATAAAATACAGCCTGTCAGCGGTTCAAAACAATAGCTAACATACCGATAGCAGATATGGCACCCAATCCCGCTTCTTAGGCACAACCAGTAGAGCGCAGAACATCGAAATCGATCCCAGATACATCGATATTTTTCCTCAACAAACGCAAATAAATCCTAGGAAGCTGTAAGATATAATCATATTAAATATGGCTTTAAAGTAAAGATAATCTAATAATATAAATCACACCTTGGGTGTCTATTTAATGACTTACAAGCCACCACTTATACTGTTAAACAAATTATAAAATGACTAAAAAATTAAAAACAAACAAACAAACATAAAAATACAATCCATTCATATAGAGGTGCATCTGCGTGTGCATTAATGTTTTATGTTGGGTAGAACAGTGCGACTAGTGAGCACATGGTGCGTGTGTGCCTGTGTTAGGGGGTGTATTTTCTACACAGGTTCCTGGGCTGCTGTGCGGCTTTTATTCAAAAATCACCATCCCGGAGATCAATCTCATCTGATCAGCAAACGGGCATTTTAAGGGAGAGGCCCCCACAGGACTGATGTCGGTAAGTGGCACACACATATATTAATGCACGTATAGAGGGGAGCATGCAATATTGATGCATGTAGGCCTGCTCGTGTTTCTGTCACAGAGCGAAAACGATGCTAGATGTGCGTGCTCCTGTGGCACATCAGCCCATTAGTTGGGTGTCAGCATGGTGCAGTCTCCATGCTTCACATCAAGGTCGATGTGAATTTTCCAGCTGCTGTAGGATAATAAGATGCCTCCAGATGGTATAACCACTAGAGAGCGTGTGTGGAGGGAGCGCGCTCCATTAATGCACGGTATATGCGCAGGACATATCCGATTATCTTATCGACATCTAGGCAGAGGGAAATGCGGCGTCCACTTGTGGGGAGACTGGAGCCACAGCAACAACCACCCCTGCAGCTGCGGCAAAAGTTAGGCGTAATAGCTTTATAAAATACTACCACTCATTCTTCAAGGGCAGGGCAGGTGCAAGAAAACTGCAATGGTGAAGGCCAATTCTACTCTGTAATTGCCCCTGTTGTTTTAATTGCCAGTTCAGCACCATGGAGAAGTCATGCTTAGGACTGTTAGCAGGGATTAGAGGTTTTTTGTGCTGATGATGCTATAATCCCAGTTGCATAATGACCTGATCAACACTGATAGGATTCATTTCGTTGTGGAGTCTTTTTAGCTTGAGCCAAATAGTTTGCTCTATGATTTTTCTTTTCAGCCTCAAGCTTAGATGCTTCATGCTGAGATGAGGATGCTGATGATGACATGTTTATACTGGGCGTGTAGCACAGCACTGTCAGTGTGCTGCCTCTCACATATCCTGTACTAATCAAATGTAAAGCATGTATTACTAAACTGAGAGCATCACATTCACACTTAAGGAGCTCACTTCTTTTAAATGATGACAGGGATGAAAAGAGATTTGGTGGAATTCAGAGCTGAGAGAATCATAAATTATATCATTATAATATTGATAAATAAAATCAACAGCATTTTTATGTTGTATTGATGGATACTCTCTAATTTACTGGTGTTAAATCCTGCTGTTGTACATTTGTATTATTACTGTAGGGCTGCGAATAACAGATATTTCCCCATTTCTTAATCTGCCAGATGTTTTCTTGATTGAGAATATATGTTGAATGCACACTCACCAGCCACTTTGTCAGGTACACCTGTTCAGCTGCTTGTTAACGCAAATATTTAATCAGCCAATCACATGGCAACAAAGTTAATGGCATATGCCTAAATGCATATTTACGCATGCAGACATGGTCGAACCAGGCTGTTGACATTGAAACTGAGCATTGGAATGAGAAATGGGGCTGATTTAAGGGACTTTGAATGTGGCATGGTTGTTGGTGCAAGGCAAGCTGCTCTGAGTTGTTTCAGAACTTGCTGATCTACTGGGATTACAGCCATTTCTAGGGTTTATAGAGAAAAATGGTCAGAAAAAGAGATAAGATCCAGTGAGCGGCGTTTTTCCTTGTTGAATGTCAGAGGTTAGATGAGAATGGCCAGACTGCTTCAAGATGATAGGAAGGCAACAGTCATTCAAATAAGTACTTGGTACAGTCTATGCATATAGAAGAGCATCTCTGAATGCACATGATGTTAGTCCTTGAAGCGGATGGGTGACAGCAGCAAAAGACCGCACAAGGTGCCACTCCTCTCAGATAAGAACAGGAAACTGAGACTGCTGCAAAATAGGGTCTGAATCTGGAGTAAAAAACATAAAAGCAGCACCAGCAGTGGTTCCAAGTATATTTTCCTGGCACGCTTTAGGCCTCTTAGTGCCAACTGAGCATCACTTAAACACCACAGCCTACCTGGTTACTGTTTCTGACCATGTCCATCCTTTTATGACAGCAGAAGAACACACCATATCACAAAGCTCAAATCATCTCTAACTGCTTTCCAGAACACAACAGGGAGTTCACTGTACTCAAATGACCTCCACAGTCACCCAATCTCAATCTAGTAGTGCAGCTTTGGGGTGTGGTGGACTTCACATTATGGAGGTGCAGCCAACAAATCTGCAGCAAATGTGTGATGCTGTCATGTCAATATGGACCAAAGTCTCTGAGGAATGTTTCCAGACCCTTGTTGAATCCATGCCATGAAAAATTAAGGCAGTTCCGAAAGCACAAGGGGGTTCAGCTCTGTACCATTTAGGTGTACCTTATAAAGTGTCTGGTCAATGTAGACTATCATGTCTCTATTTAAAATTTCTCGTTTCTGTCAACTGTAGACTATCGGTAAAAGAATGACAGAAAAAAACCCCAAATAGTTACATTCGAGAGGCTGGAACTCGTTAAATGCCAGTATTTACTTTTAATTAACAGCTGTAATCATTTTTCCACGATTAATTTCTATCGGTTCAGCTGTGAAGTACTTTCTGACTAATTTAGACAGTTTTGTGTTGTTGTTCTTTGGTTCTTTACTGTTTTTCAAGGCAGCTTCTTGAAGATACTGTTTAGCAAACTATAAAACAATAACATAGTTTATAGAAAACACCACATGCTACAATCTGAAAGCAGGCATGGGCAGCATTTTTGTCAGCATTACTTGTGCCAGAATTTTGTAATAACTTTTTAGGATGTTATATTTCAAGCGGTGTGTGAGAGAGCTAGACTAGGTTAAGCAGATGACTTTCACCCGCAAGAGAAGAGTTTAAATTGTGTGTGAAGGCAGACTGACTTACAATAAGCCAGTATAGAGCATCTGCATATGTCTGTGCTTCTGTGGTGGGAGGTGCTAAGAATAGAGAGCAGTGTTGCAGAAGGAAGGCTGTGTGTCTGTAGTTTTACTGCAGGCTTCCTGTTCTGCAGGACATCAAGACAAAATTAGAGCAGGCACAACGGACCAAGATCACAGATAACAAACACCATCAAAGACAAATGGACTGAGATGGTGCATGTAAGTAAAATATGGATGTTTGGTACGGAGGGAGGATGTGTGTGTGTTTTTAAAGTATGACAGAGATAGTCACTGTATACAAAAGTGGATCTTTGACCATATGCAAAGAGGAATCTTTGATGTTTGGTTATTTAAATTGACGGCACCTGTGCTGTAGGCTTGTAGCAGAGGAGCTCGAAAACTGAGAAGAGTTGCTGAAGAGTTTCTGTTTTTATGAAAGAGAGCATCGAAGTCTTTGGAAGGTGATTTCTCCAGTGTGATGAACCTACGTCATTTGCAAAATACAATATGTGTTCAGTTATTTTTCATAATAATATAAAGAGTCTGAATGATGATATACTGTTGAAAATATAACATTTCTCAAAAATGTGAAATTGATTTTCTATTAATGTTTACAGGGCTTAGGGTAGTGGGCTAAAGGGGCCAGTTATGGCTCATGGAAAGAGGCCAGGATCCATTTCCAAAATATTGGTACCCGGCACTTCATCATGTCCTGGACAGAGCAAAGAAGAGCGGGGAGGTTTGGTGAACGAGGCGACTGAGCAACCACCTTGTGCGCTGGAGGAGGATAATAATGACCAGCTGACTTCTCCTGTTTCTGCAAATCACTATTACATGAGTTGTGACCCTAGTCCTGAGGACATGGAGGACACCTGCTCTGAGTACGACAACGTGGGCTCCGATGTCGAGCAGGACTATGATGAGGTTCTGCATTTGAACAGAGAGGGCGGTGTGGACATGAGGTATTACAAGCAGTACTGTCCTGAGGACGGTGGCTATATAAAGCATGCTGTCAGTGATAATACTAATGAGAACACCAGTGCTCCTGACCAGATGACTCCGAGGCCACGGCATGGCACAGAAATATGTGAGGGATCACAATCAGACGCTAAGCCGAGTAAGATGAGCCATCGCTTCAGGTCGCATTGTGCTCCAGTTGCTGGTGATGAAACAGAAGGGGGAGTTAAAAAGGGCCAGGAGGACAGGTTCTTCTTCGGTGATGGAGATGAGATAGAAGAGGTGCTAGATGGGGCCAAATTTATAGAGGATTTAGAGGAGACGGAGGACAGTATTCAGAGGCAGGCTAGCCTTTATCAGGGTAATGAGAACGAAAGAATTAGGAAGGGGGGAGAGGAACGGCAAAGAGAAGGTGACGTCCGAGTCACAAGGAACCCTAATGTCCTAGGAGCCAGCAAGAAGTGTGAGCCATCTCACATAGATTCAAAGGAGAAGGAGCGGCAGGGTAAAGGGCGAGGAAGGAGGGGAACAGGAGAGGGCATCGAGCAAATTGCCTCTGGGATCAAAGGATGCATGACCAGCAACACTGAGCAGCGTCCAAAGACTTTGCCCAGGGACTGCAAAAAAGTTGCCGTGAGGACCAAAGCTAGGTCCAGTTCCAGTAAGCAACACCCTATTCCCCCACCTCGCCACTCCCATGCTCAGCCTCCTACTGAAACCCAGAAACCCCAGCCTCACAGAGAGCCTCCTCCTGTTCCCAGACCCAGTAATTCCACTGCTAACAGCCGGGAGAATGAACCCAGGGTTATCAAGCCATCCCTGGCTCCTCTTCACACACCAGAACAACAGAGGGAGTCTCTCGAGGAGAGACAGAGACGGCTAGAGAAACCCCAGCAGGTAAGCAATGCAAATAGGACACATCTTTGTCAGCTCTTGTCCCCTGTGGCTTGTGATTGTAAATGTTTGTGCCAAACCTGCCTCTGCTGTGGTTTAGAGGGGATCAGCACAATTTTAATTTTATGCATCGCCAGAAATAGTCTTCATCACTTTTTATGAGTTCTTCTTAATCGGCACAGGACAACAAGAAATGTTAAAAAACACAAACTGTCCAAGATAAGAAGAAAACACCCCCCACTTATTTTTGTTTAGCAGAATGAGAAGCTCAGCCCGGCTGCAATACCTGAGGAGCTGCCAGAGCAGGCGACGAGGTCTCAGTGTCCAGAGCCTGTCTCTGCAGAAGACAGCAACACTCCCAAGGTTAAAATTCAGCTACTTTTAGCTTCTTATCATCCAGTTTTTGATCAAAAAACTGTCTTTTACTGTCTCTTTAATCGTATTCCCAAGAAACATTTGTTTTTGTAAGTTTTGTATGTAGGCAATCGTGGATATTGTGATAGATATAGGTTTTTATACTGTATCTGCAAAATATTTGCCCTTGAAGTCCAACTTATTACATTTTTTAAAAAAGAAAACACAGGAAGCTGCTTCGTTTCCCAGCTTTGAGGATGGTAAATATCTCAGAATATTCTCAAAATGTTGTCATTTTTATGAATCTGTGCTGCACGTTACAGGGGTCTTTTTGTCACACAGTCCCAGGTCCCTGTGAGCCAGAAGACCTTATTGATGGGATCATCTTTGCTGCTAACTACCTTGGCTGCACTCAAGTTTTGTCTGATAAAAACCCATCCAAGAGTGTCCGTATGTCCCAGGCTCATGAAGCTGTCAGTCAAATCAAGGTAATTCTTCTTCAGGGTTGTTACAGCTACCAACATGCATCCATTTAGTTCATAAATCTTTAAATTGGCCAGCATCAAAATGTGGGAACAAACTGAAATGAAATCTAGGGAACAAATTGAATTCGGGTCCAGGAGACTTGATTAGATTCTCTTGATGTTCTCCATCTGGGATTTTCAGCCTTAGAAAAGTTGGCTTTTATTTTTGGCTGGAGGGACTCGACTTTATTAGGGATTTGACTTTATTCTACATGTATGCTCGCAGTTGAAATAAATAATATGTATGTAGTTCAGGCCAGGGTCTTTCTGTGTGGAGTTTGCATGTTCTCCCCATGTTGGTGTGGGTTCTCTGCGGGTACTCCGGCTTCCTCCCACAGTCCAAAGACATGCAGTTAGCGGGGCTAGGTTAATCAATCAATCTAAATTGCCCATAGGTGTGAATGCGGGAGTGAATGTGAGAGCGAATGGTTGTCTGTCTCTGTGTGTTAGCCCTGTGACAGACTGGCGACCTGTCCAGGGTGTACCCCGCCTCTCACCCTATGACAGCTGGGATAGGCTCCCGTGCCCCCCACGACCCTGAAAAGGATAAGCGGAAGTGAATGGATGGATGTTATTTAATACATACAAGGCCAGAAGTATACATACAGGCTCAATTATATAGATACACTTACTTTAATCTTTTAATAAGTGGTGCTGAGTTCTGTCTTTTAACTTGACAAGGTTAAGGCCTGTTAACTTAAACAACTGTACATAACTATGTTATTCAGATGTGTCATCACTTTGCCGAGATCTGGATTTAGACCCAGACTGTCCCCCTACAATAAGAGGAATTTGGTTAGGATGTTCAGGAATAACCCAGGAACCACTAAGGCTCAAGCCTACCATGAGCTGGAAACTGCTGGAACACCAGCATCACTGTCCACAGTGAATCCAGTTTTATATCATCACGGACTGAGAGGGTGCCGACCAAGAAAGAAGCTCCTGCTCCAAAATGGAAACCTTCAAGCTCGAGAGAAATTTGCAGCTGCCCACATGGACAAGCCAAATGCCTTCTGGAGAAAGGTTTTATGGCCATATGAGACAAAGATTGAGCTATTTGTCCACACTTGACAACAAGTATGTTTGTAAAGGTGAAAGCTTCAAACCTAAGAACACTGTACCAATTGTAAAGGACGGTGGTGGTAGCATCATGCACTGTGGCTGTTTTGCTGTCAGCAGTACTGTTACATTGTACAAAGTGGTTGTAATAATGAAGAAGAATGACTATCTCCAAGTTCTTCAGCGTGTTCCAGTAGCTCAGTGATCCAAAGCACACGTGTGAGGTGGTTTTTGAATGGATGAAGCAGGCTAACGTTAAACAGCTGGAATGGCCTTACCAAAAACCGGGTGTGTGCCAAGAAGAGTGGTCAAATATACACCAGGAATTATGCCAGAAGTTTCTTAATGGCTACAAAAAGCTTCTGGTAAAGGTGTAACTTACTAAGGGACGTTTAACCAAATATTAGTGGAGGTGTATGTATACATCTAAAACTGTGTGGATTAGAAAAAAAATACAAACTAAAGTCAAACTTGTGCACCCAGTTCTTTTCAAAGTGCAATAAAGATGTATGCTGTACAATCTTTCCACACTGAGAAAATGAACAGTTCAAAGAAATAATTCAAGGCCCTAAATTACAATGACCATAACACGTATTAATACTTCTGACCACAACTGTATGTTGCTTGTGACCTATTTATAAAAAGTCAGCTGTGCAGCAACCTCATCTATTTACCACACAGTGGAGCTGTTGCATGTCTTTCTTTTGGCCACTTTGTTCTTTTGATACGGCCACATGTTTTTGTTCCTGTGTATTAAGTGTTATATCCTGTGCTTGTGCCTTGAATGTAACTACAAATGAACTGCTGGTCACAAAAGCAAAGTTTGAAAAGAATAATTTAAACTGTCTCTGCCTTTCAGGCATAAGCACAAGCGTTATTATTGAGGTGCAAGAAAAAAAATGCTATGCAAGATTAAAGCATCACATTCATTCTCTGAAATGCAAAACGTCTTATTAAAATTCTGTTTATCTCAAAGAGCCAAGATGAAGATTCTCAAATGATGACAGAAGTGGACCTGTTTATCTCCACTAAAGCTGTCAAAGTACTGAATGCTGACACACAGGTCAGTGGCTCTTAAATTTGTGTGTTGCCTTCTTCTTGTGCATAAACACAATTTATTTTGAATCATGATTGTCATTACTTTTGTTCCTCATAGGAAACAATGATGGACAGTGCCTTGCGAACCATCTCCTACATCGCAGACATCGGCAGCATTGTAGTTCTGATGGCACGGAGGCGCATGTCTCAGGCCTCATCAGAGGAGCTCTCTGAATCTTCGGACTCCACCAGCGAAGGGAAGAGCCAGTACAGAATGATCTGCTATGTCTTTGAATCAGAGGATGTAAGTATTGCCATTCTTTTCTACTTTACGCTCTAGTTTTACATTTTTACAATAATCTCTGGTCACTTCCTTGCTGTTGTCAGCTGGGATAGCCTTTCTGCTGAGCGGTTTCCCCCAAATGCTCCCCTTCCCGTAGGCGCAGCTAATCGCACAGTCTATTGGTCAGGCGTTCAGTGTGGCCTACAGAGAATTCTTGCGAGCCAATGGCATCAATCCCACCGACCTGAGCCAGAAACAATACAGTGACATCATCAGCTCCCAGGAAATGTACCACGATGACCTCGTTCATTTCTCAAATTCAGACAACTGTAAAGAGGTGTGACATGTTTTTTATTCCACTGTTGGCTAATTGTAAATGATGACTGATGGATTTTCCACCCTAACAGAATCTCGCTAAATGAAATGCATATACTATTATGAAATGCATAAACTATTATATATTGTACATATATTTATTAGTTTCAGATGTAGCCATTCTTGTATTTTGCTTGTTTACATTATTGTATTTTGCACAACTCTGTTGCTTGTGAAGCTCGCACACAAGAATTTCACTCACATGTGCTGTACCAATGTACCTGCACATGTGATGTGACAATAAAAGTGATTTGATTTAATTTTCAATATGAAATTCAAAGTGTGCTTAAAAAGGTTTAAAAAATACTTGTATACTGTATTACAGCTGTATATAGAGAAGCAGAAAGGCGAGATCCTCGGCGTGGTAATAGTCGAGTCTGGCTGGGGCTCCATTCTGCCCACGGTCATCCTGGCCAGCATGCTGAACAGTGGGCCCGCAGCTCGCTCTGGAAAACTCAACGTGGGCGACCAGATTATGTCCATCAATGACACAAGTCTCGTGGGGCTGCCACTGGCCACCTGCCAGGGCATCATTAAGGTATGGAGTACATCAGGAACCTCCAGTTAGCCCTTTACTTAGAGTCATAAGTTAGATAAGGAAGTATTTGAATCAAAGAATAGCACAAGGAAAACTATCTGTAGTTAGTAGTGCTGGACTGAACAGCCCAAAAGTATGAATTACAGTGAAAGTACCTAAATATTAGTGGACTTTTAGGTGGTCCCTCTTTTCACCCTAAAAGGATTAAGTGGACAGGAAAGAAGAACACGAATGAATAAATGTAATTTTGACCATGACACTAACAAGCACATAGAAATACCACATAAGCACAGGGACAGCACCAGTCTTTAGTCCACCTCCACAAACCTTTTGACTTCTGAAACATGTGAATGCGTTTCTGAATGTGTCCCAGGGTCTGAAGAACCAGGTGAAGGTAAAGCTGAGTATTGTAAGCTGCCCTCCTGTCACCACCGTCCTCATCAAGAGACCCGATCTCAAGTTCCAGCTCGGCTTCAGTGTTCAAAATGGCATTGTGAGTGCAGCCGTATCACTCGTTACCATGACTCTAAACTTAAGATTGAACTTTCAACTCAGGCTTATTAAATGCTTAGGTGCATGCAGGTTTTTTTGTCATGTTATAGCATCACAGTGATGGCTGCTTATGTTAAAAATAGCAATAATGAGCTCAGCGTATGTACAAATAATTGCTGTGAGCCAAAAGCTCAGGCGTCATTCTGCTCTGATAGTTTTTGAGCTGCTGCACCAGGGCCAAGATAAATAAGGAACTGTGAACTGTGAACCATGAAAGCTACTCTAGTACATGCCAAAAATATGTTAATATTTACAACATACCCCCTTGTTGACTGGGAGTGTTGGTATTTATGATGCAGTTCCACATTTGGGGTTATTTTGCTTCCTCAGATCTGCAGCCTGATGCGAGGCGGTATCGCTGAGAGAGGCGGCGTTCGTGTTGGACACAGAATCATTGAAATAAATGGTCAGAGTGTCGTTGCCATGGCACACGAGAAGATAGTTCAAACCCTGTCCATCTCTGTGGGTGAGGTAGGAACTCCTCATGACACAAGATGGCAATTTTCTCCGATTACTGCACCACACAAACACTGTGCCACACAGGCCTTTCATAGATGCATGCACATTAGAGTTTGGTTTAAAGCCAAATCACTGGGTACACACAGGGCCACAGAATGCCTGTAAGTGATGGGTCAATAAAGTCAATAAAATCCTGTGATTAAACAAACCATGGTTAAATATTTTTTTTAAATTAAAACTGACTAGTACAATAAAGGATGTTTGTGTGAGAAAACTCACATTCCAGAGAAATTAACTATTGTGTACTTTCACAGTGATTACAGGAATCTATTTCCTTGAGTGCAAGTTTACAATTTATCCCTATGAGCGTGCTTTAAAGGAACAGTTTGGGAAATTCTTTTGCCCTTCCTTGTTGACTCATAGTCCAGCACATTAACTCCAATAAAACCATCACGTTGTTCGCTGTTTCAATTAGATAAACTCAGCTGTTTCAAACTAACTGTCAGGCAGCTCATGCTTCACATTGATTTTTTTAATTTTTTCAGGAAATTGTTATACATCTTTTAACTCTTGACCAAAGTAAATGAATATGGCAACATATCAAACTAGTATTAAACACAAACAAATGGATGGAGAATACAGAGGAGACCTGATGGTTCAGATCCCAGTTTGTGTTGTGATGCTCAATGCTTCAATGCTGTAAATAAAACTTAAAGTTAAACATAATCAAAAATATGTACCGAATATTATTTAAAACTTTAACTTAATTTTCAACCACTCTTGTATTTTCTCTGTAATTTCTTCAAGTGTACGTTCTGATAGAAAAGATCTCTGTTTGACAGCAATACATCTGAATCCTTTTCTCAGTCTCTGGTGGGACAGAGAGGAGTAAGTAAATTAGGGCCGATTACATATCTGTGCATGTGTAAATGCATCTGAAGTTGATGGGTTAACCCAGGGAGCTCACTTTACATTGTGGGCCACATACAGCCCACTTTGACTTTCAGGCGAGGGATAAGTTTAACCCCAGTCAGAACCCCTCTGATATCTTCACATACAAAAAAAGAAGTACAATTTTAGCTGCATGTCTCAGTTTTTCTATATGATAAAGAAATTCTGCTGTAGTAAATGGAAGAAATCTGTAAACATGGCACTTTGGGACTAAAGTGTAAGTAATAGATGTGTAAAAGCACAGAGAATGTATCTCATTGCCCAGACTGACCTGTAATAATAAAGCAAAGTTTTTCTTGCTTTTTAAAAGATACCATAAAGAAATAGAAACTCTTCTATTAGATGGTGAAAAAATAGGATTTCTTTGTCATTTCATTGTTCTTTTTTTTCTTTAACTTAGGTGTAGTACGAACAATCGTGAAGGAGGCCTTTATCAGTAGAAAAAACTGTACAATTTATAAAAATGCAGTTAAAAGTCCCAAATCGTTCCTGTGGGCCGCCTCAGAGTCTTTGTGGTGCCAATTCAGGGCCCGTGTGCCACATGTTTGACACCCTGCATTTACCCACCCTGCTTCTTTCATGTTTCCCTCTGTGCCAGATCAACATGAAGACGATGCCTGCTGTGATGTTCAGACTGCTGACGGGACAGGAGACGCCCGTCTACATATAGAGGACCCTGCATGGATCAGCCCCACTGTAGCTCTGCATGTCTGGCTGCGTGACGACAATAAGACGGGTGGCTCAGTGGGACGAGGAGAATTTATTTTTCTATCATTTTATTTTTTTTGGCCTGTTGTCGCGACGCTGTAAAGAACATCCGTTTCTCATTTTCCCAGGTTTTATCTTGAATTACATCGTCATAATGGCCTTACAATGTGAATACTCTGTCTGTAGTACTGTACGTGAGTTTATGGTGTTGAAGAAAAGTAGCTTTACGGTCATGTTTATTTTCTTATGAAGAGATAAATTAGTACATTTATTTTTTATTTAGTCATTTTTATAATGTGTATGGAGTTTAAAATTGTACTTCTACTGTAAATACTTTGGATTTCTCAAGGACTTGACTGGAAAGGCCATATAACTTCTGCAGTATATGCATGTGATAACGAAGAATACGATTTACTGACCAGGGATTCATTCTCAATCCAACATGTTAATCTATTACAATTAGTATCAAAAGAAGATAATAAGATGCTGTACAAAGGCACTGAACTCTGTGTATTGTGGTGACGCTGAAGGCCAAAGACACTCTTAATTTTCAAGGACATACAGTATATGGATGATCATTACTTTTACCAGAGCGTACAAGAATGTATCAGAATATACAATACTGAATGAATGTACAGTTATAACACACAGAAAATACAGTTTCACTGCTGAGCACTTGTTTGTTTTCATTTTATTCAGCTCTTAAAAAATTACAGGACAGAAAAAAAACATATTTAACAGGATTACAAGAGAATCAATTCAACCTATCAGAGCACTGTGTGTGCATGAATCTGATGCAAGGAAACCACATGTTCCAACATTCGGGCTCTCGCTGCTTCTCACTAGTGTGGGGTCGCTTAGAAATCTCCTTTTAGAAATAAAAAGCACATTTGTTTTTGCTTAGTATATCATTAAATGTTCAGAAATGTGTTCACCAGTCCCGTCGTAAATTTGTGCCATCTGGCTCTTGCAGGTATTCAATAATGCTGCCAGCTTAGGAGTTGTGTTTCTGAAACTAGAGACTCTAATGTTTTCTGTTCTGGTGAGAGCCAGATTGCACTGGTCTCTGGAGGGAGTAGCACGTGCTGTCGTATTACATCTTCAGTTTTTAAGCAGTTTCTTGGATCGAGTAGGCTTAATTTTATTAACCTCTTAAGCCCCAAGCCTAACTGATCCCCTGCCTTTTGCCCCCGTATCAGGGGGCGTTGGGGCTTAAGAGGTTAATAATGTCTTTGACCAAGTTTCTGATCAGTTTAATGTAAATAAAACCAAATGTGCATTTCATTTAAAAAAGCGGATTCTTAAAGTGTATACTCTGTGTACAATCAATATGTATCTGTGTTGTCTCATGTTTCATTACCAAACAAGCAAAACAACGAGAGCTCTACCATCCACACCCATCACACTATATACACATTGTATGGATCCCATACGAAGTTATGTTTATTTACAGCTACTACAACATGAGAGTGACCTTTACAAATGTGACTATTTACAGTGGACTCAGTTTTAAGACATTATTATTTACAGGCTCACACAGATAACTAACACATGTGAAAGTCGAGACTTTAACTGTAACACATTCAACAAAAATTATTTTCAAGTATGAACAAAGAAATCTCCCTGAGAGGGAATCTGCACAACTTCATAAATGTTCCTGTAACACAGAAAGAAAACGATCAAAGTTAGCTGAACGACGTCTTTATCATGGATATAAAGCTGACTATGGCGGCCGTATAAACTAACTATGGGAATGCCTTATTAATACACTGTTCGGTCTTGTCCCACAGTAGAATTTACTTATATTAAAGATAAGAACTGTTGCTGCTTTAAACAAATGATTGAGATATTAACAGGCAGCAGAAAGATAATTTGTTGATTACTAATATTCTCAAAAACTGTACGAACCACCTTCATGAATGTACTTACTTCTGTAACTTTTAAATTCACTGGTGAAATTGTCACTCCATCGAGGAAAAATGAATTCAGGTAGCCCTCACTGTATGAATCATCCTCGTCTTCACAGCCGTCGACACCGACACTGAAAGCCTCTTTCATCTTCTCAGGGACCAAAAAGTCAAGCAGCACCACAAGAAGCCCAATGAGGGTGCACAGGATGCCTGAAAATCACCTGAGTTAGTAACAGTCGGGCTTGGAATGATAAATTCAAGTGCAAAACATGCAAAATCTATGTGCAAATTCATGTGTTTACCTGTAGCCAGGGCCAGCCAAAACGAATGGCTGTATTCTGTTTCAAAGGAGTCAGTTCCTATGTAGAAAACACACTGAGGCACATTCATGATGGTGGTGAAGGAGATCATGGAGAAGAAGATGAATGCAGCAGTGGCAACCACCATGTACCCAGCGTACCGGATTACTGGCATGGAGAAAAGGATGTTGGCGAGCATCCAGCAGCAAAATGCTGTCCTGTGGAGCAATTATTGCACAGGGATTGGAATTTCTACATCGCCTGAAAATTAGAGCGCACGGTATTATTTGACAAAATCAAGATATGCGTTATTAACAATCACCAGAGTGTTGCAGACGCGTATCGTCCAGAGTATCTGTACTGAAAGATGAGACCGCACGGGCTGCTCGGGGTGAATTTTTCAGCGATATACAGAATGGGGTTGGGTAAACCTTTCTCCAGAGCTTCTTCATATTCTTCAATAGTGTCATGCCAGGTGAACATCTCATTGTAGTCAATGGTCTCATTAAACTGTACGACAGGATTCCCTGAGTGAGATCAAACAGATGTAAATACTACTAAGCAACACAGATAAAAAAGGAACTTTTCTGACGTGTATATGCAGAAGATGTTGTTGTAGCACCGACTCCTTTCACAATAAAAACTGCAGGAATATTTGACGAGACGTCACAGGTTGCTTACTGTGACTCACCTTTCAGCGTAACGTTAATGCCATACAGTCCGACATGCAAGCCAATCTCCGCGTTAACCACCGCGTTGCTGAAAGACTTATAGGTGGCTTTCGTGGTCATTCTGGCCTCGGCCCAGTCGTTAGTGAAGTTGAGTGCTGCAGGGAAAAAATTAACTTGAAAGTCTAGAAAACAAAGGTGGCAGGAAGAATAAAATCTTTGAAAAACAATACGAATGCAAAACTCACCCACTATCACGGCACCAATGAACAAGCTGGTAACTATTCTAAATGTCCAGAAGAGCCGCTGAGAGGAAGAGACAGACAAATTATTTCAGGTGACTAAAATGGAAAAAAAAGGTGAGGAAACTGAAATGACAGCATTACAACTGCTATTATTTTTGCACTTTTCAGCAACCACTGTTGGAGGCGCAGAAAGAGAGAGAACAATAGTGAGGTTTCGTCACTCATTTGCAGTGAGTAATAGTTTTTCTTTTTTTGGACTTGGTTGCACTCACCGACTTCCCTCGTATCCCGGGTAGAATGAGAAGAAGACTGACCGCTAACACAAGGAAGACCAGAATAATGGTGAGCAAGCGGCTGCTGAAGATAAACGGAGTCCTTTGTACAGTGTAGAATGGGTAAATGTCATCGTAGAAAGTCATCTTAGCTTCTGCTCTTACAGACACAACTGAGACTAGACAGCATAACAGAGAAGACAGTGTTAGTGACAGAGTTCTCAGTTTCCCCACCCAGATGCAGAGATAGACACTCTTGTTACTCACAGCTGATAAGGTGCTTTACATTACTACGACTATGTAACATGGCATGATTAAACATAAACATGGCCGCCTTATTAACTCCTCTGGCACTGTGTGCCTTCGCTGCAAAGAAATAAATGCATGTGTTTAACAGACAAACACATGCAATCCTATACATCCATTCAGCCACCTCTGCCACTGTAATGTAAATCATTGCTCTTCTCTTTTCTCCATCCTGATTTTAGTGTGTTCAGTCACACCTTAAATAATCATGATAATAATAATGACAAAAACTCAATGAACCTATTGTATAGAAATATCTTAGAGATAGAGATATCTTACCTTAAAGTTAAGTCAGTGATCACTGAAGGAGAAGGAAGTTAAGTGTGAAGGTTGAAGAAGCATAGGCTTCTTTTATACCAGCAGGGCCCCCCCCTCGTTTCACCAGGGAGGAGGATGCATTAACTGGAATACTGTGGAAAAGAGGTGTGATCCAGGAATGATGGCCATTCCCATTTGGGAAATAGGTCACATTGAGTTTGTGATAAGCTGTGCAGAACATTTAAACTTTAGTATTGCACCATCCCTCCGCAGCACCTGTGCTACTGAACTATTCTGCGCAACACTTCAACCTCTGCAGTAGGTGAGAATCAACTACTTCCTCATCTTCAGTCAGATACTAAGAGATAAAAGGCACATGATATTTTCTTTGGACTAGAGTTAAATAGACATAAAATACACGTTAAATGGTACTGTCGCGATGAAGCGGTGCAGTTTAGGTTTTTGTCAAGTTTTGCTGTTTGTTTGAAAAACTAGAGCGCAGTCGAGTTAAACTTGTAGGAATTTTCTTCTTTCTGTTAAAGCAGCCTTGTTTAATTACATGTTAATGAGGATATAAAAGGAAATACAAGTTACCTTCACTCCGTCTTCACTTCTCAGTACTCAACTACTCCTCTTGGCCGAATCCTGCGCTGAGGAGCACCTCTCGCATCAATGGATTTGCGTAAATGGGTTTGGAGTGTGTGTGCTGCGTTTGGCTTGGTGCTCACTGTTAGTGAACGTAAGTAGAAAGGAAAGACCGTGTTTTCAGACTCTTTTAACTTTATTAATGTAAAATAAATTCCAATTTGCTCGACATGTACCGAACAGGTTCGCACTGTGAGATAACCTGGGAGGTTCCTCGCTTTGACGGCTGGTACAACAGTCTGGGATATCCCCGACGCGGAGCTGTCGGTAAGTCAAGGAGTTGCTCAAGTGTGCAGCCGCGGTGAACTCTGCAAACTCTACATCACCGCGCTGTGCTTGTGCTCGCGCAGGTACTCATCTGATGCGCCTCGTGCCCGCGCATTACTCGGACGGAGTCTACCATCCTGTCCAGGAGCCGCTGCTTCCAAACCCCCGCAGACTGAGTAGGCTGCTGGCGGAGGGGCCCTCGGGTCTCCCCTCCACACGCAACCAGACCGTGCTCTCGCTTTTCTTTGGTAAATATAAAGCTATATAAATAATGTAAAATAAAATGGTTCGCTGAGCAAAAGAAGGATACAAAGCACAGATATTACTGACACTGAAACATGGCACGCCTAGAATCCTGACTGGAAATTTACTTGTGCACCTTCAAGGGGGAAACGTAATTTAGGGCAAATACAGCAAACCTTTCACACATTATGAAGGTCGGATTTGATTGGTGTTTCAGTGTGTGTAGTTTTACGTCTTGTTGACTCTGAAATTAATGTTAATTTAGATCATCCTTCAAAATAAGAGTTCGGAGGCGTTACCAAGATGTCTGCTGAGATAGTGGTGTGCGATACTTCAATTTCGGGTTGGGAAATTGATAACAATTAAATGCATGGCTAGTGTCGCCTATACCAATAACAATACCGATACTTTTAACCGATAAAGGCAACTTATCTAGGGGAGAGGAGTGTGACATGATTCACCGGATGAATCATCATAAATCATCATAAATGTGCAAATTCTGGACACATTTTAATGACCACTGAATCACTGTGAACTTTCCACAGTACTTAGTTAACACAACAAAAAACGCTTTCAGCTTTTCCCTTATTGGACACGTTTAATAAGTTTTACTGTCATCTGAGCGCCTGGTTCACTCTGACAACTGCTAATATATGTAGTACAGTATAAAGCAGGTAAAAGGAAGTTATTTTCCATTTTTTCAGGTTATCATGTTACATTTGAAATTTTTGACTCAAGAACTCCTGGTTGCCCACCTGAGTTCATGCACATCCCAGTCCCAAAAGGTGACCCTGTCTTTGACCCGACCGCCTCCGGGAAAGTCCTCCTGCTCTTCCAAAGAGGACCGTGGGACAAAGAGTCAGGACAAAGTCCCAGTAACCCTCGCATACAGGTACCAATTCTTTCTTGACCATTGTGTTAAGATAGAATTGTGTTGCGTCTAAGGTCTTCAGCGTAAATGTGTCTCTGTGCAAACAGCTGTATGGGCAGTTTTTTCCTGATTTATATGTGACATGCACACTATACAATACAGGTGAACTTGGTGACCGCCTGGATAGATGGTAGCTCCATTTATGGCCCCTCCACTTCCTGGTCCGACTCCCGGAGAAGCTTCTCTGGAGGCCTCCTCACTTCAGGCTCTGAGTGGAACATGCCCAAGAAAGGAGGACGCCAGATGTGGAGCGCTGCTGATCCCTCTACAAGAGAAGCTGTAGCAGAAGGCCTTTATGGTGAAAAAACAAAGTTTTGATAGTGTCAAACACTAATTTCCCATTCGACAAGATCACTAAATATAAATAATATAAAAAAGGAACAAAATTAACCCTCATATGTAATTATAATACTTACATGTAGGAGGACATATAGCATGTAGGGAATAGCTTTTTTAAAACATAATTATTTTCTATAAATGGAGTCTGGGAA
This sequence comes from Copadichromis virginalis, assembly GCF_057382275.1. NCBI lineage: Eukaryota > Metazoa > Chordata > Actinopteri > Cichliformes > Cichlidae > Copadichromis > Copadichromis virginalis. The sequence goes on from NC_140624.1 coordinate 15,803,027, forward strand.
GCCCACACAAATAGTATTATTTTACATTTTTTAAATCTTAATTTTGTTTGCAAGAGATGACATTTAGTGTGCCAAAACTTAACAATGCAGTTGCCTATTATCTGAATATTTTCTTCTCCTTAAAAAAAAGTAAGAGGAAGTCATTATATATCGAGACTGATACTGAGGTTTTTCCACATACACTATATGGAAAATATTGGGCCACACCTCTTAAATTCAGGTGTTTTTATTCAATTCAATTCAGTTTTATTTATATAGTGCCATATCACAACAGCAGTCATCTCATGGTGCTTTATATTGTGAGGTAAAGACCCTAGAATGATAGAGAGAAAATCCCAATACTCAAATGACCCACTTTAAAAACGCACTTGGTGACAGTGGGAAGGAAAAACTCCCTTTTAACAGGAAGAAACCACCAGCAGAAACAGGCTCAGGGAAGGGTAGTGATCTGCCACAGCCAGTTGGGGTTAGAGCAGGGATGGGCAATCTCAGTCCACGAGTGCCGGTGTCCCTGCAGGTTTTAGATGTGTCCTCGAACCAACACAGCTGATTTAAATGGCTAAATTAGCTCCTCAACATGTCCTGAAGTTCTCCAGAGGCCTGGTAACGAACTAATCATGTGATTCAGGTGTGTTGACCCAGGGTGAGATCTAAAACCTGCAGGGACACTGGCCCTCGTGGACTGAGATTGCCCACCCCTGCGTTAGAGGGAGACAGGATGACACTGTTATCACCACAGGTGTATAAAATCAAGCACCAGTCATGGAGTCAGCCTTTGTAGACAGTTGTGTAAGATTGGGTCGTTCTGAAGAGCTCACTGGATTTGAGTGTGATACTATAGCAGGATGTCACCATTGCAACAAATTAGGTTGTGAAATTTCTTCCCTGTAGATCTAAGTTCAAGCATTTAGGAACCATAGCAACACAAAACAGCAGACCATGTAAAGTTACAGAGTTGCCAAGTGAGGCAGATAGTGTGGAAAAGTTGCCAACACTCTGCTGGCTCAATAACTGCAGAAGTCTAAACCTTCTCTGCATGAACATCAGCACAAGAATGGTGAGCTGGGAACTTCATGTCATGGGTTTCCATGGCCGAGCAGCCCCTCTAAGTTAAAACTGCAGGTGCCTCAGTACATTTGTCCACACAGTGTATATGTTTTTGTTTTGTAAGCATCACTAAATCATTGTGATTGCACATTATATAAGTCCAAATCACATAACTCTCTTTGTACGCCATGTGGTAATATCCACCCAATCAAGAAAACAAACACCCAAAAAATGTATGCAAATACTTCTTCACCCTCAGTCTGTGTTACAGTCTGCCAGGGTGAGTCAAGGGAGGCCCAGACTGACGTGGGTTATGACTCTGTAGTTGTTTTGTAAATGGCCTGTCACGGCAACCACAGTAAATCCCTTTCTTTATAGCAGAGAAGATGGCATGCAGGTGTCATGAAACCAGTGTTTTTGTTGGCTGTCTGGGGAGGATCTTCTCCTTTTGTTGTCACGTCCTTAAAAACAAGTAGCTAAATTATTGTTCTATTAGCGGTCAGAGATCTTGAAAAATCAACACAAAATGAAATGGACACTTGGCTAAAGATGCATGAAATATTAATGATCGTTCGGTTGATTTTTATTTTATAATATTAACTGTAAAGGCAATTTCTGTATATTGTGTTGTGATAATAATGCAAAATGAAATGATGGCAGAGGAGAATTTGCTAGATTTTCTATCTTCTTTTCTGCCCAGAGTTGGGAAATGCCTGGGCTAACGAGAACGTGTTCACAGCAGCAGAGGGGATTATCTGGTTTCGGTACCACAATCATATCGCCTCCAAACTCCACAACAATCACCCAGAGTGGTCAGACGAGGAGCTGTTTCAAAACGCCAGGAAGACCGTTGTGGCCACATTCCAGGTAGATGGAAAAGTCTCCACGTAATCCTCTCGCTGCACAGATGCTGATTTAATTTGCACTCTTGAGAGAAGAAGGTTGCATCAATGCTAGGTGGTCGTTAAAGGCGAATGCATCATCCCTCACTCATTTGATTAGCACTTCTGCTCCCTGCGCAAGCTGTCATGAACCGCAGTGACCATGTCTTGATGTTTTTAGTTGTTTTTAGAACAATAGATCATTCACCCGCAATTAATTATTTTTAAAATGTAAGCTACTGGATTCATCATCACATCAATCTACTGCGTTATGCCTGGTTCATACACAGTTTAAATATAAAAAACTGATGTTTTTCCTGCCTTGTTTCCACACAGAATATAGCTCTCTATGAATGGCTGCCTGCGTACCTTAATGGCAAAAAGCTTCCTCCCTACCCAGGTAAGAATCAGCCAGAGTGCATGTGCATGTAGAAGCAGGGAAGAACAGGTCATGCACCGGTGACCACAAGCCGTGGTGAGGTGAGCCATTGGTGGTGGAGTTTGACAAAAAGTGTGTGCCGTCAGCAAAGCATTAACCCGAGTCTTCTTCTTGTGCTGAATAAGCAGCCACGGCTGAAGAAAGTTAGAAGATAATGGTCAGATGATCCCATCACCTCAGTCGCTTTTTCACTGTTTCTTCTATTCACTGCGTTTGTTGGCTCACTGCGGTAGAAGTTTGCATGCTTGAGGAGTAATTCTCACTCTGTTGTTGTTGCTGTCACTCTTTTTTTCACTTTGTTTTTATTATGTTCTGACTTACATGTATGCAGGTTACCAGAAGTTTGTTGATCCAGGGATCTCACCTGAGTTTCAGGCTGCTGCCATACGGTTTGGTATCACTATGGCTCCACCTGGTGTTTACATGAGGTAATGATTCTTTATTTCCTGGGACCACTGGGAACAGGGGGAATGGGGAACACACCTCTGAAGTTTAAAGAAACGTACCACTGCTTCCCATATTTCCTTTGGAGAGAAATAATAAAAGCTCAGTATCCTGCTGTTAATATTGTTAGACAGCATGTAAAACCCTACATCTAGATGCTGTGAGAATAACTGTGCGTTGTCGCTTTGTTTTCCTACAGAAACAGAACCTGCCATTTTCGGGAAATTATCAACATCGATGGGAGCACATCGCCAGCAATGCGCCTTTGTAACAGCTTTTGGAAACGTCAGGTATGTTTTGTTTAGACTGCTGCATTTTATTAAGTTTGCTATAGTGCACCACACGCTTCACCACCAGCTTTCATTTTGATGTTCTTATTTGTATAAAAGATTTTTAGTGAGAGCAGGATCAAAGTAGTTGTTTATTTCTTTTTAGTGGAAACACAGAAAGAGACAAATCCCAAGGATGACTGAAAAGATATTTAATCAGTTCAGTTTTATGTAAATGCTGCCAGTTCACTGTAAGAGTTTTATCAAGGTGATTTGAAAAGATAAATAGTGTACAGTATTAGTGATAGAACCCCAGTAATCAAACAGCGTGAGGAAGCACTTGGTGACAGTGTGGAAGAAGAACTCCATTTTGGCTTTTGCCATTGTAACCTGAATGTGACGTGTGTCCCTCTATCTTAATAAAGTGATTTACACTGCTGGCACCAAGTATAACATCTACAATATCTGAATCTAGGGCTTGTATCAAGAATCTTAGACCTAGAGCTTTCCAGTTTAGAATTATCACAGATTTACTCAGATTCACGCTCACTGATCTACTAGGATTGGGAAGGAGACTGGCAGCAGCAAACTCTGTAGGAGTAAATTAAGACCTCCAACCCACACAACACACAGGACCAAAGATTTATGAAACAGAAAATTTGCTTTATCTAAATGTCTTGTTCAGTTCCATTTGGCTTTTTGTTAAAGTAGGAATACTTTCAAGTAAAATAAACAACTCAAATATACCACAAAAATAATTTAGACAACCGAAATGAATGTGAAAACCAGAAAGAAATGAAATAGTTCAACACCCCAAACAAAAAGGAAAAGAAAGGAAAATGTGTTATCAATTAACTATTTATTGGATGTCAACCTTCAGTTTCTTATGATGTCAGTTTAATCAGTTATCAGTTTATCTTGGTCCAAGAACAAAAACCAACCCGAGCCTCTGAGTTTCACCATGACTGGTTAAAGGGTGATGGAAAGAGGGGAGAGAAAAGAAGAGCATAGAGAGGCATTTTTTTCTGTGTACAGTATTGTGCATGTGACAGAATTTAAAGCATGAACTACTATACTATGCACTTCCCATTCCTAGATTTTAAAATGTTTCTATCATTCATTTTTTCCCCAGGAAGTTAATATGAAGAAAAGCCAGGATGTAGATGACCTCCTCATGGGAATGGCCTCCCAGATTGCAGAGAGAGAAGATAATATTGTTGTGGAGGACTTGAGAGGTTTTTAATCTTTCTTAATCACTACCCAATAAACAAATAAATATGCAGCGCTCTGATTTTATTTATACTTTGATAGATTTTATGTACGGACCGTTGAGGTTCACCCGGACAGATCTGGTGGCTATGACCATCCAGCGAGGAAGAGACTTTGGTCTACGGAGTTACACTGAGATTAGAAAGGCTCTGGATTTGCCTCCTGTAAACAAATTTGAGGATATTAATCCTGAGCTCAACCACACCAACCCACAGGTACAAATCTGAAAACCAAACACACAGTAAAGAAAGTTGGGCATTAATTCTGGGAATTAAACGAATGTGTTGTTGCAACAGTTGCTCCGCGACATTGCAGAACTGTATGATGGAGACATCTCAAAGCTGGAGCTCTTCCCTGGAGGACTGCTGGAAACTCTTGATGGGCCGGGTCCTGTTTTCTCCGCTATTGTGCTGGATCAGTTTGAGCGTATAAGAAATGGAGACCGCTTTTGGTTTGAGAACAAGCAGAATGGGTAATTTCAGTTTCCTCATACAGTAGAAAGAGAATATTTTATCCTTTACATTTACAAACTTCTGAACAGAAAACTCACTGCATTTGAGTTAGTCGTCTCAGTGTTTTTTTTCTTGGGGTTCCAGTTTGTTTACGGATAAAGAGATCCAAGCGATCCGCAGTGTGACGTATCGTGACGTCCTTATTGCGGTGACAAGTGCAGAGGCCTCACATATACAGAATAACGTGTTCTTCTGGAAGGATGGTACAAATAAATTAAGTCTATGATCAAAAAGTTTCAGTTTTATATATAAATATGTCCTTTAAAAATAAAAAAAGCTCTCTTTGTTGTCATTAGGTGACCCCTGCCCTCAACCCACACAGCTAAATGCATCAATGCTCCATTCTTGCACTAATGCCACAAAACTTGATTACTTTGATGGGAGCAGGGCTGGCTTTGGGATATTTGTTATTGTCATGTTCCTCTTCCCTGTTGGTAAGTATCGTCACGGTCTCGCTGTCTTCTTGCCTGGGAAAAACTTTGATTTGAATGTGAAGCATTTGATTGTTTTCCTTTACAGTGAGTTTTCTGGTGGCCTCTACGGTGGCGTATCTAAGAAAGTATCGCTACAGGAAGTTCCAAAGAAGAAGGAAAGCTGGTGACAGAACAGATGAGCCGGCTGTGGGACTCAGTGGTATGAAATCAAAATAAGATTTAAAAGGAAAAGCTTCAAACGTTATTTATTTGCTGTGTCCATTGTTGGGTTAGATCAATGTCAGTTTATGTCATCAGCTATGATTTATGTCTCATTAAAAAATGAGCCAGTTGTGTGAATATAACTGTAAAAATATGTCATCTAATAATACTAATGAATCTAAGGATATAGTTGACCTTAAACCTACTAGAAACAAGAAAAGCTGGAGATGGTTAAAGAAGTTTTTAGTTTTTCTCTGCTCATGTTCTTTTAGACTCCTCCATATTTTATCCAGAAAGCTATCACAACCTTCATCTCATTCTGCTTATGTTCTCTAGCATACGAGTGGCAGGGTCATAAAAAACAGTTGCAGCCCGTCAGCGTGGAGATCGATGAGAAGCGGAGGCTGCAGGTCTGTGACAGATCTGGAACTGCTCACCGCTGCATCAATCTGCGCAATCAGGACTACCTAGATGTCGTTCTCTCCAACGACTGTCAGCAGAAGGCTCTGCTGCTCAAAGTGCCAAAAGAGTATGACCTGGTGAGTACTGGGATAAGATGGTTTTAAACTATGGATACAGTTGTAATCAGATTACCAAAAACCCAGAAATGCCTCTGCAGCATCTGGTGCAGGCACCAACGTTCTCGCTGACAATGTGATGCCCCCCCTTTTTTTCCACCTCATCTGGTCCTAGATGCATGCATGCATCACTAAAACCCATTGCTTTTATCACCCTCTTCCTTTTTAAATAATGTTTTACACAGGTGCTGTTTTTTGATGAAGAGAGCAAACGTATGGAATTTGTCAGGCAACTGCGCCCAGAGGTGACAGACGTCAGGCCGGAGGTTAGAGTCAGAGAGATGAGGGAGAAGGGACTGCTGAAGGAGGCTTTGACCAGACAGCAGAGGGCTCAGATTGTTGAAACTTTCATTCGCCACGCTTTCTCCAAGGTACAGTCACCTTCTGGATGTTTATGTCATTCTGTCTCCTGTCACCTGTGGCGGCAGCTTTGTGCTTGGCCGCAAAATGTCGTCAATCCTAGTTGAAGGTCAAATTAGACAGACCACAAACCAACAGAACTAATTGTTGGTCTTGATTGTGATCTCACCTGCCATGACATTATGCTGCTGACGTTTGTGATATTAGTAATGACACTATGGTGACATGTAATAACACTTCCCTCACAGGTCTTGGAAATAGAGAAGTGTGACGCCGGAGACATGAGTGGCATATCCCACAAGAAAGCCAGGGAGGTTCTCCAGTGTGAGCTGACGGCGTTGGAGTTTGCTGATGCACTTGGCCTCAAATCCGATTCCTTATTTGTGGACTCCATGTTTACACTAGCTGATAAAGATGGCAATGGATACCTCTCCTTTCAAGAGTTTCTGGATGTTATTGTTATCTTTATGAAAGGTAAAACTAGTGACTTCAAAGTATGCTCTGCCTTTTAGCCACGGCTCTAAAAGTGCATCTGCAATTTAAATTCTTTCAATAGTAATTAAAAAACAAACAAACTCCAAAACAACAAACAAGAATGGGTTTCCAGAATTTAAAAAAATGCTGGAACAGTATTTAAAGCATCATGAAAAACAGTCCAACTTCAAGTAAAAATGAAGAACATCAGTCACACACATGAAAGCAGTTACACTGTAGATACACTACTCCAAAAAATAAAGCAACACATCTCATTTAGGAATGATAGGATGCCACATTGCATAATGATCAACATACAGAGGGCTGAATTCAAGAGATCCTGGGGGATCTCCTTCCAGATTGACCAAGGCATCACTGAGCTCCTGGACAGTTTGAGGTGCAAACTGGTGTCCCAGAAGTGTTCTACTGGATTTAGCTCAGCCAGTTAATGTGTGCACAGGCCAGCAGAGGTGGACCTGCCACTTCTGGTATTCTATGCTAACTGACAATCGGGCTCCACTGCCAGGAAGTGAACACGGGAGCCTGTGAGGATGTTGGGCCCTCAGACCACCCTCATAAAGTCTATATGTGATTGTTTGGACAGGGACGTTCACACCACTGGCCTGCTGGTTGTCATTTTCTTGCTCTGGCAGCGCTCATCCAGCTCCTTTTTGCACAAAGGAGCAGATACTGATCCCGCTGATGGGTTAAGAAACTTCTACGGCCCTGTCCAGCTTTCTGCCCGTTTCCTGGAATCTCCTCCATTGTCTTGAGACTGTGCTGGGTGAAGTAGTAAACTTTCTAGTAATGGCACATATGTCGTCCTGGAGGAGCTGAACTACCTGTGCAACCTCTGTAGGGTTCAGGTATCGCCTTGTGCTACCAGTAGTTACACTGACTATAGCCAAATGCAAAGGTTGTGAATAAAAAGTCCGAAAACAACCACCTAAATCATTCCTTTTTTGGGGGTTGTTTCATTGCTGCCTCTCTGGTGCACCTGTTAACTCCAAAGAAACTGAAACTGATTAACAAGCCCCTCTGCTACTTAACTGACCAGATCAATATCCCAGAAGTTTAACTGACCTGATGCTGTACTTTGAAAAGACTTCCTTTAAATTTTTTTGTTTTGATTGATAGACATTTAAATTCTGATGTCTGATGATATGTGTATGTGTTCAGGGTCTCCAGAGGAAAAGTCCAAACTCATGTTTTCTATGAACGACATTGGCGAAACTGGTTTCTTATCAAAAGAAGAATTTGCCAGGATGCTCAGGTTTGGTCTTTCCCTTTTTTTACGAGTGCACCACATTTATTCTGTGTGTTTTATTTGTCATTTTCAACCTTTTGATGAATTGCAGGTCTTTCATAGAAATCTCCAACGGTGCTCTTTCAAAGAGTCAGGCAGAGGACGGCATCAAGGCCATGATGCAGGCCGCGGGCTTTGATGACAAGGAGAAAATCTCGTGGGAGGACTTTCATTTTCTGCTGCGGGATCAGGAGAAGGAGCTGCAGTTTGCTCAGCTCAATGTCAAAGGTTGGAGAAAGTTTTGTTTAAGAGCATCCTCATTTTTCTGACCTTGTCTGATGCAGTTGTGTGTCTGGCATGTGCACAGGGATGGAGAAACAGGGGAAGAAGAAGCTGAGTCGAGACCAGAGAGTGTCCTTCATTTGTCCGGCAAACAGGTGAGAAAACTGGATGCCATAACTCATTCACATCAAAAATGTTTGCAATACTTAAGACAAAAATCCAGGATTATTTCTTTCTTTTATCCAGCTTGTATTTCTATGATGTTCAATATTGTTTTGCTTTTTTTCAGCAGTCACAAGACAGACGGACCAGAGATACGCAAACGGAAAAGGTATGGTTTCTTTAAGTTCTTTAAAGAATGAAAATTATGAATACCGAGAAAGACAAAAGTCTACCACAGCTTTAAATAAAACCATACTTGGTGTGTGAAGTGTATTTACAAGACAACCTAAATGCAAAACCAAAGGTGAGCCTTAATTAGGCTGATGAAGTTCAACAATTAAAGTAAACAAGTAGAAAACAAACTAAAGGAAAATGGGGCAAAACTTAAAAAAAGGCGTAAGCCTAAGTTGCAGAAGATGCTGTGAGTGACAAAGACAAGGCCCAATCACATTGAAGGACTGATGGACACACAGAATAAGTACACACAGACAAAGACGGGAAGTGAAAACAAAAGAAGGCACACAAGAAAAGTAGTCTTCAAAGTAAGACGTGAAAAATTTTAAAGAGAGACATCGGCTGCTTGTCACTATGCTAACAAGTCTCCTGGCTTCCTTCACTTGGATCCTTTCCTTGCATTTCAACTCCACTCAGCAAGCATGTGAAAGAAAGAAAGAAAGAAAGAAAGAAAGAAAGAAAGAAAGAAAGAAAGAAAGAAAGAAAGAAAGAAAGAAAGAAAGAAAGAAAGTGAGGAAGGGACAGCCCGAGCTGCCAGTTGAATCCTTGCTTGTGTAGTGTTAGTCTTATACATCACTGAGGTGTGCCCTGCTGCACACCTGAATCACCTTTCAAATCCACAAGTAAACACAATGCCTGACAATGTAACTGTGTGTTGGTTGTAAAAATATAAAAACAAATTGGTGCTTTTTATGATGCTGCAACACTTTGAAGTTAGATTAACCCACCTACTTAAGTGTGCTAGATTAATGACACACATTCTAGGTGGGGCAGCAGTTAGCAGTGTTGCCTCACAGCAGGAAACGTTCCACCAGCTGGGTGGGACCTTTTTCTGTGGTGTTTGCATGTTTTCTGTTTTCTTTTTGCATCTGTTTTAACACTTAGATTGGGAAACAAAATGTAACAGGTTCAACTGTTTTCAGGTTAAACGTCCATACTCCAAATGTCTATGTGAAGCCAAAGCGCGAGAAGTACATAAAGAACCCGGTCCAGCAGAAAATCCAGCAGTTCAAACGTTTCGTTGAGAATTATCGGCGTCACATTGTGTGCTTCATCATCGTGTACGGCATCACAGCTGGTGTTGCACTTGAAAGATGTTACTGTGAGTGGAAATCTTCCTTGTGTGTCCCCACTGCATCACAGCCCCGTAGCATGTTCATTTCCCCCCCATCTAATCTGAATACAATTACTGTGCGCAGACTATGGCTTGCAGTCTGTATCTACAGGTGTCCCCGAGACATCCATGGTGGGTATCATCGTGTCCCGTGGTTCAGCCGCTGCCATCTCCTTTCTGTTTCCTTACATGCTTCTCACCGTGTGTCGCAACCTCATCACGCTCTGCCGAGAGACCTTCCTGAATCGATACATCCCCTTTGACGCTGCCATTGACTTTCATCGCTTTATGGCCACGAGTGCCATCATCCTCTCAAGTCGGTATTTATGGGAAGGATGGTCACGATTTGATGTTTGGTGATATAAATATTCATGTGGTGCTCACTGTTTTCTGTTTTCATTACAGTTGTTCACAGTTTGGGCCACGTGGTCAACATCTACGTCTTCTCCGTCAGCGACCTTAACATCCTATCTTGTCTCTTCCCAAAAGTCGTATCAAACAACGGGTAAGACTTCAAACGAAACCTTAGATGTTGCAGATTTTGGAATTTTATCCCAGTTTATGTTTGGCGTGTTTTCCTTTTAGGTCTGAACTTCCTCCCAAGTGGTACTGGTGGTTCTTTCAAACTGTTCCAGGTATGCTATGAAATAGTTGATTACAGACATGCTGCAGTATTACTTTTTTAATAATTAATTTGCTTGCTCTGCATTTTTCTTTTCTTATAGGAATGACTGGGGTCTTGCTTCTCTTTGCGTTTGCATTCATGTACGTTTTTGCCTCACACTATTTCCGTCGCATCAGTTTTCGTGCATTTTGGATCACCCATTACCTCTATGTTGCCGTGTACATTCTTGTAAGTACTATTTGGGTTTAAAGCGCACAACTGAGGCAGTTTTGAACAGCGGTGTGATACCAGCTTTGGTTTTGTCCTGACAGACAGTTATTCATGGCAGTTTCGCTCTGCTTCAAGAGCCTCGTTTCCACATCTACCTCATCCCACCTGGCCTGCTCTTCCTCCTGGACAAACTAATCAGCCTCAGTAGGAAGAAGGTGGAGATCCCGGTTATCAGAGCTGAGCTGCTGCCATCAGGTGACCCTTTCGGGAGATTAAACATGGCTTTTCTCTATTAAATGGCTCATTGTTCTGTCTCGACCTGATTTCAATCTCTGCTAATGAAAATGTTGCATTGTCTTCACTGAAATCATGCAATGTGTTTGTGCATGACTTATCCTACCTGCAGGTGTGACACATCTGGAATTCAAGCGGCCACAGGGCTTTGTTTACCGTTCGGGCCAGTGGGTTCGCATAGCATGTCTGATGTTGGGCACGGATGAGTACCACCCATTCACTCTCACATCAGCTCCTCACGAAGAGACGTTGAGCCTGCACATCCGAGCTGTGGGGCCGTGGACCAGCCAGCTCAGAGAGCTCTACACCGAGGAAAACCTGCTGGAGCTTGGAGCTTTTCCAAAGGTAGGTTGTTTTTGCATGTGGTTTCATCTGAATCTCAGTTATTTTCATGGCACTGGTATTCATCTTTCACTTCACCCTAAGCTGTACTTGGATGGACCTTTTGGCGAGGGCCATCAGGAGTGGATTGACTTTGAGGTGTCTGTTCTGGTGGGAGGAGGGATTGGAGTCACCCCGTTCACTTCAATTCTCAAAGACCTGGTGTTCAAGTCCTCTGTCAAGTCCAAGGTTTTGTGCAAAAAAGTGAGTCCTGAATGAAACAACCAGAAACACATTTTATCTTGAAATTCTCCTCCTAACAGTCCTGTACTTTTTCAGGTTTACTTCATCTGGGTGACACGGACACAGCGTCAGTTTGAGTGGGTGTCAGACATCATCAGGGAGGTGGAAGAAATGGACACTCAGGATCTGGTGTCGGTCCACACTTATATCACTCAGGTGGCTGAAAAGTTCGACCTCCGCACGACCATGCTGGTAAGATCTGCAGTCACCATTTCAAAGTATCACATGAAATAGAGAGTGTAGTGAAATGTATTTAAACCTTTATCAAACAATTAAATCAATATTTGTATTAAAGGGATTGTTTAGGACAGTGGTGTTCAAATCCAGGCCTCGAGGGCCGGTGTCCTGCAGGTTTTAGATGTGTCCTTGATCCATCGCAGCTGATTTAAATGGCTAAATGACCTCCTCAACATGTCTTGAAGTTCTCCAGAGGCCTGTTAATGAACTAATCATTTGATTCAGGTGTGTTGACCCAGGGTGAGATCTAAAACCTGCAGGACACCGGCCCTCGAGGCCTGGAGTTGGCCAAACCTGGTTTAGGATACCAAATGCCTTGATGAGAGTTAGATGACAAGATTCATGTCACTCGCCTTCTAACAAGGAAGCTAACCTGTGCAAAACATCTGTAAAGCTGGCTATTAAACACATTACATCTTATTTGTCTAATTTTGATAAAACCTTTACTGATTTCTTAGCAGAATCGCTTTCATGGGCACGATTAGAATTTGCTTTGTTCCTATTGAACAGTCAGAGCAAGTGCTCCTTTGAAACCACTTTTTACAGGTCGAACAAATAGAATAGAGCACATGACTGAGTTTCACGGGCTGTTTTCCCTGGTTTCCAGACTTTTAGCTGAAGTTTTGAGTCATCCATTAATTAGAAAGCTCCTCCATTTAGCATGTCAAAAAGTGTCCTTAGGCAATATACCGGTGCCCTCGGTGCATCTCTTAGAGTGTGAAAAATGATATTATGCATAGAGTATAGATCTGTTTGAATCCCACTCGTAGTACAAAAGTATGCAAATTTATTGTAATTACCCAAACCGCTATCAATCTTCCCATGTGAGGAAAGTTAATAAGTGGGCTAACATTAAACAACCAGAGACTTGGTGTTTTAATGGTCACGGGTCACAAAACTAGAGAACCAAAGAAAACAAGATTAACAGCCAAACAGAAACATAAAGGGAGTAGTATCCCTGAACCTGGTGTGTGTTTCTGTAAACATGTAAGACTGACATCTTGCTTAGTTTTCAGAGTTTGGTGAGTGTCTTAAACAGCAGGATACTACAGGACCGCTGCAATCAGTGTAGAAAACAAAAACAACAAGCTACAATGAACCTGTAATTGAAAGCTCCACTAGAATGAGACACAGGAAGGCTGCTGAGACTGAATCCCAGCTGCCCTGAAATGCAGTCTAACGACACTTTTGAAGCAAATGAAGTGATAACTCTTGTCAGGATTCACATGAGTACTGTACTCACTAATGAATTTCCCCATCTTTGTGTGTGCAGTACGTGTGTGAGCGCCATTTTCAAAAAGTGTGGAACCGCAGCCTCTTCACCGGCCTCAGGTCCGTCACCCACTTTGGCCGCCCGCCCTTCGTCTCCTTTTTTAGCTCCCTGCAGGAGGTTCATCCAGAGGTCAGGCCTTCATCCGTCCTTATTTACCCGACGGAGGACATGAGTGGATTATTCTAACGTCTGAATTTGTATCATTTTCTTTAGGTGGGTAAAATTGGAGTGTTCAGCTGTGGTCCTCCAGGACTGACCAAAAATGTGGAGAAAGCTTGCCAGCAGATGAACAAGAGGGATCAGGCCCATTTCATACATCACTATGAAAACTTCTAACTTATTTACAGAAAGAACAAAACTAGCCATGTTTATGTGTTAAGAATAGAGAGTGGTAGAGCCATTTTGGTAGACTCTAGTTTTTATTTTAATTACTTGAATTACTTGAAGGATACAACCTGATACATTTTAATCCAATCATAAACATCATTGTAGAATCAATAAGGGTATATCTTGTGAGAAATAATGTACCTATAATTTGTCAAATCATTTTTATTCATTGTGAATCTTGTGAGTGTTTTTATCTGAAGTGTACGGCCGGTTTATATTGTTGATTTCTTGCTTTATTGTATCTGTATTTATCTAACTTTGAGAAATAAACAAACATTTTACATTAAAAATCTGGAGGGTTTTGTGCTGCTTTTGGCTCCTTCTGCAAGCTTTTGGACTAAACATTCATTTCAATAACCAAAACTCCTAAAATGGATTTGCTGGTTGAGCGGTAAGCCAAACAAGCCTCACTGCACTAAACAGTGGATTGCATTTATTTATTGCTTATAAAACACACTTAAGATCAGATGGGTGGATGCACGGGTATCATAAAGTTCTAGTTTAACTTTAAGCACGAGATACAAGCTGACGTGACCACAGAAACACTTAAATGCATTTTGCACTGGTAAATGTTTTACTTGGCTGGCACAGGTGGTAGGAAAACACAGAGGATTTACTGTAACTGTGTGTGTTGTTTAGCTAAACCTCTCTGCTGGTGCATAACAGTCAAGAATATTTCACCAAGGCTCTGAAGCATGACTGGGTCTAATGATTGCTGTTCTTCACCTTGCACACAGTTTCACAAATTGAAACTATTGTCCAGCTTGATGCATCTGATCTGACAGACACTGAGAAGCTTCACTGGAGCAGCTGAGGTGAAAGGCCTTAAGAGTTTCTGAGCAGCACTAATGAGGAAGACATGGTCTTTGAAGTAATATGGATTTTGTGCCTCTGGGTCAATTTTATTTCAAAGCAGTTCATAACAACAGTTGTCCTGAGGTGCTTTTTGTTTTAAGGTAAAGACTGTAATTTTAGGGGGACAACCCCAACTGTCAGACCATTTACCATTTGGCAGAGCTGAGAAGGAAGAACTCATTTTTTAAATGTTTATTTATAACATTTAGAAAGAACTCCTTTTTAACAGGAGAAAACTTCCAGGAGAAGCAGGCTCAGGGTTATTCAAATACACCAGTTGGTGGGTTAGTCTCAAGAAAGAAAAGGAGAGCAGAGAGACAAAAGTTAGTGACACACAAAAGTGGCACATAACCACACAGGGAGTCAAGAGAGGGCATCAGAGAGAAAATGCTCAGTGCATTGTTGGGAAATTAGTGCAACAGCCTGAGACTACTGCAGCACGCCTAAGGCAAGGTTCAGGGTCACTGGATCCTGGAACTGTAAGGTTTAACAAAAAAAAAGAAAATTTAAACTCTAATCCTTAAAATAGAGATAGTGTTCGTGTCCTGAGCCCAGAGTGGAAGCTGATTGCATAGTAGAGTCAACTAAAAAATCATCCTCCCAGTCTCTAAGAAGCACAAGTAAGCCACAGTGAAGGTAATCTAAGAGCAAAGATTAGGATTATATGGCCCTTCACAGGCCTGACAAGGATTTCATAAACATCTTTATGAACATAAACATCTTTACTGTGGATGACTACAACACTGCGGGTCAACTGATTTCAAAAGGTTCAGAGTTTTATTGTGACACTTACTAATCTTATGTTGCCATATTTAGAGTACTGTGTGGAAGTCTGGGGTAATACATACGAAACTTTACTTCAACTCTCACGTAAACTTTAGGGAAAAAAAGCAATCGGGATCATGTATCAAGCCAGAATTTAGAAACCACACTAACATTTTGTTTTCAAAGTCAAAAACCTTGAAGTTCATGAAACTCATGAAATAAATTAAAAATTAAATTAAAGAAAGAAAAAAAGAAAATTAAATTTAATGCTGATATAATTGACCATTTTATATGTGAGTATATTGGTTTATTTCATTTTATATGTCGAAATAGTTGTCATCATCATTCTCATCGTCTCGTCTCTGACATCTGCTCTCCGTCCTATAACACTTAAAAAGACTAAAATTAGCAAATGAATAGAATCTAAACTAAAACTAAACATTTTCAAACCCTGAAACCTGCACTGGAGACTAATGGAAATGAAACTGAGATTGAAACTAAACGTCAAAATAAAATAAAATAAAAGTTCACACTGATTTGAAAATGCAAAAGCTACAATAACTCGGTCACTGGCTTCCTTGGGAGATAAAAGGTTATCTAAAGAAATCATTTGGAAGTTTATTGCGCCAATCAGGAGACAAGGAAGCAAAGTTACATTGCTGGGAAACTGTTTGCAAGACGCAGTATATAAATTCTTACTTGGAAACACCTGTAGAGACTATATGAGAAGCAAGAGGTGAACATTTCCTTGTTTTTATAATGTGTAAAGATCACATGAGTCATTACTAATTGTCACAAAGAGCGTCTCACGCTATTAGAATTATTCTGTAGAACAAAGGTGACACAGGAGGTCATTCTGCTGTTTACTCCTTCATATCAGCACCTATCAGCATCTTTAATGCAGTGGCTCAATTTTCCTACTGCTGACTATAATGTAATTTATTTGAGTTACTCTGATACGTTTCCCTGTTCTCTGAAATACTTACAGTAATAAATACAGTAAGCATGGTTACAACTGTTGTACTCTAAGACCGCTGGCTTACAGTACAACTTCCACAAACGTCCCAAGGATGTGCCATACCCTTAATTTATCATCATGCCTTTGTCACCTACATTCACTCATTTTAAAATTTCAAAATTTAGTGTTACGGCGGGGTGCGCCGGAGTGTTTAGATTTCAGGACCCAGATGCAGAGAGAGAGGTGTTACAGGAGACGTGACGGGGCTTTAACAAAAGGCGAGCTTTATTTAGCTGGTTGCAGGCAAAACGTGAAACTAAGAAAGCAAAGAAGACTGAACACTGTGCAACTAAAGACTATGAAACTCAGTGAAAAAACTATGAAGAAACCATGAACACTGAGTAACTATGAACACAGTGAAAACAAAACCCATGACTGAGAGATAACAGACGACTTGAACGTGAACACAGGAAGCCTGAGGACATAAATACACACATGAGGTGATCAGGGGAAGTGGAGACACAAGAGGACATGGCTGACTAGAATTAAACATAATGACAGCACAGGGGAGATTTAATCTAACCACATGAACACAGAACACACACAACCTTTTTCAAAATAAAACAGGAAACATAACGAGACACAGACATGACTGGAACTTGACAAACAAAGAAAACTTGGACATGAAACATGACAGATAAACATACGTAGACTTAACATGACAGGCTGATACGGAAGACTTAACACAGGGATGAGACAAATGGGGAGCTTGATAAATCATGAACTAGAACTGTAACCTAGGCATGACAGAATGTAAGTAGATAAACTGAAATGAAACTAAACTCAAACGAATAACAAAAACATCAACAACCTCATAACACTGGGTCACACGACCCAGGACCATGACATTTAGGACTGGGGAGAGTATCAAAATGACATGTCTCAGCAGCAATGTAACTTTTAAAACCTTTCAAACATATACTTCTCCCAGTATAGTCAGTATTCGTTCGGTTCAACACACCAACACAAACAAAGCGCCTGCACTAATATAGTGTACTTAGATTTGTTACATTACAACTGGAAAATATGTTTTCGGTGGCCAAAATTTTGATAACTAGACGTTACAAAAATTTGCATTATGATTTTGTCCTCTTTTCCTCAGAAATTCTCAATTGTTTTATTTTGCTTATCTTTAAGTGCATTTTCTCTGTCTGGTGCGATAATGTCAAACAGAGGTTGAGTCATGCAGTAAGTAGGGTTTTTTGGCTTGACTTTATGATAAAGATTCAGGAACAAAATATATAACAAATGAATACATGTCAGTGTGGGTCAGTACTGAGAGAGTTGATAAAGGCACAACTATAATCCAGAATTAGATAAAAAAAAATTTCATTGTTAAATGTGTAATGGGAGCGCAAACAGAGAGCTGTGATTAAAGATTAAGTATGCAGCCTTACCCTCAGGTTACGATCTCAGGCAGTAGAACATAATGTCACTGATAATGGATAAGCCTTTCATTTGTAAATATGTAATAACAATGGGATGGCACAGTTGACTCAGATCTGCAGAATTGGAACTGGAACTGATCCGACCTGCATGGCACATTCACATTTACAAATGTATTTAAACTTTAAAACAGTGCCACTCTGGTAAATTCATTAAATTTGAAAGCAGAACTAATAGCTGGTCTTACTTTTTTCTTCATTATCAGTTAATAATTAACTGCTGCCTTACTTACACTATGCAAAAAAAACCATTTGGTTCGAAAAGATATTTTTAAAGAACAAACCTCAGTTGTTCTCTTTGTGCGTGACGTCGATCGGTAAAACCCCACTATGATCAGGTTGCTTCATTTCATTTCAAGTTTTTATTTTATTATGTAAGATAAGATAAGATAAGATAACCTTTATTAGTCCCACACGTGGGAAATTTGTTTTGTCACAGCAGGAAGTGGACAGTGCAAAAGTTATGACGCAAAAATTAGAATACAATAAGAATAAATACAGTACACAGCTGTACAGAATAGAATAAAATAATATACTATATACAGTAGAATAAAATAGAATAAAAATATACAATAAGATAAAAATAGAATACGAATGCTATATACAACTGAGTAAAAATACAACGATGCCAGAAAAGATTATTGCACTTAGTGTTATTGCACATGTGTGGATGTGTGTGTTTGTTCAGTTAAAGTCTTTATTATGGAGTCTGACAGCAGTGGGGAGGAAAGACCTGCGAAATCTCTCCGTCCCACACCGTGGGTGCCGCAGTCTCCCACTGAAGGAGCTGCTCAGTGCTGTCACAGTCTGCTGCATGGGGTGGGAGACGTTGTCCAACAGGGATGACAGCTTAGCCGCCATTCTCCTGTCACTCACCACCTCCACTGGGTCCAGAGGGCATCCTAGAACAGAGCTGGCCCTTCGGATCACCCTGTTCAGTCTCTTCCTGTCCCCAGCAGAGATGCTGCCGCCCCAGCAGACCACACCATAAAAGATAGCAGAAGCCACCACAGAGTCATAGAAGGTCTTCAGGAGTGGGCCCTCCACCCCAAACGACCTGAGTCTCCGCAGCAGGTACAACCTGCTCTGCCCTTTCCTGTAGAGGGCGTCTGAGTTATGAGTCCAGTCCAGTCTGTTGTTCAGATGAACACCAAGGTACCTGTAGCTGTCCACAGCCTCAATGTCCATACCCTGGATGTTCAGTGGTTGCAGTGGAGAATGCTTGTGCCTGCGGAAGTCTACCACCAGCTCCTTGGTTTTACTGGCGTTGATCTGGAGGTAGTTCAGCTGGCACCAGTCCACAAAGTCTTGGGTCAGACCTCTGTACTCCTTGTCGTCCCCATCAGTGATGAGGCCGACTATTGCAGAGTCATCAGAGAACTTCTGCAGGAAGCACTGGGTGGAATTGTGGGAGAAGTCTGCAGTGTAGATGGTGAAGAGGAACGGAGCCAGAACCGTTCCCTGTGGGGCCCCCGTACTGCAGACGACCCTGTCCGACACACAGCCCTGAGTCCTCACATACTGTGGTCGGTCGGTGAGGTAGTCCAAAATCCAGGTAGTGAGGTGATGGTCCACTCCAGAGTTCTCCAGCTTGTCCTTCAGAACCGAGGGAATGTGTATTAATGTTTGGTAATGCATTTGGTCTGATGCTGAGGTTTCTTGATCTGTCTTACCAATGTGAGGATATAAAGTAGCCTTGAGTGTAAAAACAAGAATTTAAGGGTGGACTTAAAAAATGTAAATAAAAAGATCATATTCTGGATTAAAAAAAATTCTGAGCTTTAAAAATCTGGCAAAAACTCTGGAATTGAGGTTTAAAATTTATGACAAAGCAGTCAGTAAGCATGCGTTTGCCTATAAGTCTTTCCTGCATGTCCTTTATTGATAAACATGCCAGTCTAAATAACTGCAAAACTCTTTTTTACCGGTTTATTTATTATTAGTATTATTGCAGATGTGGTGAAGTTGTGGTTGTGGAAAAACTGAGATCCTGCTGCTCTACAATGGTCCTATTTTCTTTTTGCTAAAACAGCTGTGGTCTCGGTCACCTTGACATAGAAAATGCTGCTGTCAGAGAAACAAGCGAGACGAGCCATCTTTTAGAAAATAGGATCCAGGGCTGAAAGTACACTTAATGTCTTGAAGAGGTGTCATTTTATGTCTGAGGGAACATGCTCACCACTCTTTGAGTGTGTTTTTCTTCTATTTATGCATTGTGCAGGAATTATTTGAATACAGCAAGCACTCAGTAAAAAACCAAAGTTGTTGAACATGGTCTGTGACCTTTGATGCACTGATGCAGATGTGTACACAGCCGTCTGACACCTTTCATCAATTCCGGACATACAGTCATGCTTTTAGAAACAATAATAAACAGTTGTTAGGCAAGGAGATAAGGAGCTTTGTGAATATAGGCGCAGAAAGACTTTGTCTACATGTGCATTGTCACGTTTACTGGAAGGAGTGGACTCAGTAAACTCGGAAAGGTGAAAGTTCAGTGTGTCTATGTGCAGTCATCACCAGTTCTGCTATATACAGTGTACAAGGGGAAATGGGGCTCCAGGGATACAGGGGAAAAGGCATCAAAACATCGGACACTCCTCAACTCATTTCTCTCTCAGGCAGGCTCAGCACACCCCAGGGCAGTAATCAAGGGAAGATGTGTACGGAGGGAAACACACACGAATTCAATTCAAGGCAAAACACAAACAGAAGCAGCCAGCACTTCACTAACTAGATTGTTCAACAATCCAGCAAAGAATGACAGCCAGCAACTATCTGGATTGTGGCTGCTGATGAGATAATTGGAGATAGGTGGGGGATTTCCATAGGTGTGTAGAGTCTAGAGCGGGAACCCAGAATGAGTCCCACCCAGTAGCATAGACAACAACATAGAAAGAGAAAGAGAAGTGGAGAAGAGAGAAGCAATAGAAGCAATAGAAACTGAAGCAGAGAGATAGAGAGAAAATAAAACCTGATCAGCCGGAAAGGACTGAGGGACCACGACATATATAGTTTGTTTGTGTATGACAAAAATAAAGTGACAACAAATGAGACAGGAATGACTTTATCCACCACAGGAATGCTCTTAAGAGACACAATAAATCAGTCAAATCAAAGTGATTCAGTATGCAATAAATGCACCTGACACTGAACTTTGACCTGCATCAAAATACAGGTCATGTTTAAACTCAGCAGCTACTCTGTGAACCAGACCCATTCAGCTACTCATTAACTCAAATATCAGCTCAACCAGATGACCCACTGTAGCTCACACTGAGCATCAAAATAGGGAAGAAAGGTCATTTAAGTGACTTTGAATGTGGCAGCGTTGCAATACACCAAACTGGACAATAGAAGATTGCAAAAACGTTGTCTAGTCTAATGAGCATCAATAAATGCCGCCGCCTCTACCTGAGTGTTGTCCATGTCTTTATGACCGCAGTGTATCCATCTTCTGATGGATGCTTCCAGCAGGATAACAAGCCACATGACAAAGCTCAAAGCGGTTTCTTAAACACTGTACTGAAATGACCTCCACTGTCAACAGCTCTCAGTCCAACATTTGGGATTTGGTTCAACAAGAAATTCACGTCATGGATATGCAGCCGACAAATCTGCAGCAACTGTGTGATGCTATCATTTCAATATGGAGCAAAATCTCAGAAGAATGCTTTCAGCAGCTTGTTGAATCTATGTTATGAAGAATTCAGGCAGTTCTGGAGGCAAATGAGTATTCAACCTGGTAATAGCAAGGAGTACCTAATATAGCTCCAAGCCCTCCTGGGTTTTAATTGCACCTTAGAACACATATGCATCAACACTACAATGAGCGGGTGGAGGGAGGTTTGGAGTCTTCTCCCACCCCCATTCTCTGCGGCCTGCTGGAGCGGGAGGGCTAGTAGGAGGAGTTGGCCGTCCGACTGCGGTCTGGGGTGTGGGGCCTCCCTGCTGCTGCGGAGTCGGGGTGGTCTGCCTCTCCCCACCGCAGGGAAAAGGGTAACACCACCTGGGTCTGGGTGCAATTCCCCCCTCCAGGGGCGGGGGCACCTAGACCCGGTTTGTAGAGTACGCTTGGGGAGTGTGATTGTGTGTACAACGTCTCTTTATGTCTGTCTCCACGTTGGTTGAGTGTGGAGTGAGTGCATATGAGAGCATGAGGGTGGGAATGGATGTTTGTGTCTGTGTGTGCCTGTATGTCTGTGTCTATATGTCAGGTTGGGTATCAGACGCCACCTCTCTGGGGACACCTCAGGCCCTCCAAGGTTTGGAGGCCTATCTCCACCCACCACCACTTCCCCTGCCGGTGGCGGACTCCCTCAGGTGTCGGTGTGTTGGTGGTTCTTTGTATCTGGGGGTGGGCGTCCGGGTACACACCGGCTCACTCCTTGGCGGCCGCTTGTCGGGGCCTGGGGCCTGGGGCTCGCTCGGGCCCCTTTGGAGGTGGGGTGCCCCCGGCCTCTCGGCCTGGGGCTCGGTCACTCAGGCACAGCTGGGGGCCGGCGGAGCTCACGGGCGCGTCACTGCAACTCCCCCTGACTTCTGCTCCGCGGCTGCTGGGCGAGCCCTCATCTGGGACTCTCCTCAACTCTTACTGGAACAGTGGCGCGGCTGCCCCTCTGTTGGTCTTCCTTGGTCTCTTGTGTTCTGGGGGCCTCTGGATGTCTGGAGTTTTGATCTCCTCCATACCCACTTCACACCCTGGAGGACGGGGCTGTGGCCCCCCCACACTCCCTAGCAGATCATTACATGGAGAAACCTTTGGAATGCAAGCATGCTGATCCACACAGGTATGCACACATGGGTATTCACAGACGCGGACTAAAGCTTTCTTGGCTGCTGCCTCAAAGCACACTGTGCGCTGTCTATCTTGCGTGCTGCACAATATCGTTTATTACTTAGTAAATATTGATATCTATGACTAGCTAGTTTATTGTGATGGTGCTTTGTTTTCTCTATTATTATGTTGCTCTTTGTTGTTTGCTGTCTCCTCTGTTTGTTTTTTTTGTTTCTTTTTTTCTCCATACAGGTGACCCAGGAGTTCTTTTTTTTTTCTCTCTCTTCCCCCCCCTTCTCACCGTCTCTTCTCCCCTTTGGTTTTCTTTCTTTCTCTCCCCCTCTTTCTCTCATTCATTCCCCCTGTCCTATTTATTAAAAAAAAAAAAAAAAAAAAAAAAAAAAAAAAAAAATGACAAAGGATGAACTGAAGCTCTGCCATCACGTAATGTCGCATACTGCTGTTTCTGATGTCATTTAAAAAAAAAAGGAAAAAAAAGGAGTACCTAATATAGAATGACAGCACGGTGTGGTTCTCTGGCTTAGCTGTAGGTTTAGGGTGCTGCAAAGAATGGTAAACCTGGCTTGCATCTGCTACTTAACCTCTCTCCCATTATAGTAGATGTAGGGCCGGAGCAGAGTGCTCTATAAGTGCAAAGCACAGTAGGTGGCTGTGCAGTTAGACAGAGGAAGAGAAAGACTCAGCGTTCCACAGACAGGCAACACCGTGGAGCAAACATGTCCTCCTTTGCTTAATACAAGGGAAAAACTGCATGTACAACTGGCCTTATGCCTCTCTGTTGTTACTGATGACAACTAAAGTAGCTGAGTGAGTGTGAATGATTTGTAAAACTCAGAACACAAAACTACCACACCACTGCAGGAGGTCCCAGTCAAATCATATCAAGTGGGTAAATAACAAAAATAAATCTTTCACTACATTTCCTTCAATCGAGGCAGTTGTTTAAATGAACTGTTTAAAGTACAGTTTAAATGAACATTTGTGTCTGAAATGTGGGTGTGTTAGCATGTATTTTTGCTTTCCTGCTGGAAAAACTTGAAATATTTCTTGGTTAATTTTAGCCCTTTAAAGACAAATAATACACAAATTATAATGCACATATTTTTTTAAAAAATAAGAATATAAAAATTATATCAGCAAATCATAATTTACACTAACTACAGTGCTGTCTTCCCTGGTGCAATCTGAGGCCATGACCAAGTCCCATCTAGTGATGATGAGACATGTTAAAGTGCTATGCACATACTCACAGAATACTCTTTTTTTCTAACTTCCAGTAGAGATACAGTTTAACAGAGCAGCCATTCAGTTACACTGTAATTATTTTATGAGCTTTTTCGATAAGAATAAAGAAAAAACAAAGCTTTTACCAAATGGTCCTTTTTTTTAATCACTAAGGCTTAAATTTTTTTTAAAAGTTTCTAAGTTCTCTTGGTGTCTGTTCAGATATAAGTCATGCCTGCTTAGGCTAATGACAACGGTAACTGACGTAAAAGTGATTATTTAGCCTGCAGCAATTCTCAACATAGAAGAAAAACTCATTTTCTATTCCACCCCGACGCGAGTAACGATCTGAGCCTGACCACTGTAAAAATGATCTCTGCCACAGCCCCTGTTTTGTATCATCTTTTATAACGAGCTGTTTCTGTATTCATACTTCTCAAATTCGGTGATGTATTACTTTTGGCTCAGTTTTTGGTCCTGGTGAATATTTAATGAAAGCCTATTATGGCCACATGTGCAGGAGTCACTGATCAAATAGCACCATCTTCTGGTAAAGGCGTTTATTTTTTTCCACAGCACTTTGATAAAATCCACTTCAAGGTCATATTGGTTTGTGCTGCATTAGTCTTTTCTTTTTAATAGATTTTCATTGAAATACATTAAGCTCCCCTTGAAACACCCTTTTTCCTCCTCATGTGTTAATGCTTCTCCTTAAGCAGGAGTAACGCTGGATTTAATGGGTCAGTGCCCGTGACGAAATGTTCTAATCTTGTTTTAATCAGGTGTCACATTCTCACAGCAATATCCAGGAAGGTGAGTTGTTAGGAGAGTTGCTGAGCTGCGGATTGCTGAGTTCCTCCCATCTTACTCAGCCTAACAGTATGTCTCATTCACTTTACACAGTTTTCCTCGATGGGTAGAGGATTTGACTCTCGCACTCCTTGTTTTGTAAGTCCCTGGTGATTTCGAGGCCAGTCAGCACAACCCAAAATAACTGTGGAGCCTTCTGACATGGTTGTTCTAAATTATCTTCTGGGCTGTAACAGAACAGAAAAACTAGTTAGACACATTTTTAATTAAATGGGCCATACGGATATGAAATGAAGACTTTAGTGAATGTTTGATCTTCCAACAAGACAGGAAAATAATGCAAAATATGTTGAGGGTGTCTAAGCGCTGGTGAGCAATGTGCATTGGTGTACTTAAGAGTCTGTTAATCTTCTTAGTGTCGCTAAGTACCCAGCTAGAAATCAGCTACTGTCCAGATTGTCTCTTCCTGGCCCAGATAAACGACTCAGACAACAACAAAGGGAGGCTTGAAGAAATATGTGGCAAGGTCTCTTCACTGGCATGAAATATGCACCTCCCCTCCTTTGGGAACTATTTTGACAGAGCTGTGGAAGAAGTTTTGGTGGATTTCCTCAACTCGAAGATGTTTGGCAGTGGCACCAAGAGGTGGTTCGTGAAGAGGCAAAGAAGACAGCAGCAGCAGAGGTCTGGCAGGAAGCCATGTGCCAGGAAGAAGCAGAGATGGGCAGCTAAGATTCTCCAGCAGCACAGAGAAAAGATCCTGAGCGAGCTGGATGTCAACAGTGTACTTCCTTACCTGGTGTATGACAAGGTTTTTTCACTGGGAGAGTACAAGGAAATACTGGGACAGGATTCGGACAAGAAGCGGACCGAGATATTCCTGGACCACCTGTCCTCGAAAGGGCCTGCTGCATTCAGCTCATTCTGCTCTGTTTTGGAGGAAGTTTGTCCTCACCTGCTAACCTGTTTTCTGTTGGATGGAGAAGGTAAAAACATTAATAAGCCTCTAATTACACCATTAAGCAGTAAAGCACAAAAACAAGAGGTCATAGAGGGTCTTTCTAATAAAAATGTTTCAGCTCATTAATCTGTGGCAGCTTTGCACTTACATGTTCAAAAGTTTTAATTATGTACACATATAAAAAGTACAATACAAAGGAAATTAAACTACTTTGCAGTAATCCAGCACAACAGACTAATAGCAAGCAAAAATAGCTTCTTAAATCTGGGTGGCTGAGGGGATTACTGAGCCGCCAGCGTTCCTAACTAGCCTCTGACAACATATGGCCTCAACGTGGGTGCAAATGCAGGGCCTTGTCTGTGCCGCACTACTCCAGGTTAATGTGTTTTTACATAAAACACACTCTCACAAAGAGAAGTGAGTGTCTTCCTTACATGTGGCAATTTCCCACAATTACCAGCTCATGAATTCTTCTGCTTGTTCACCCGGTCAGAGAGAAAGAGGTGTAAATCAGCCAAGTTGTAAAAAGGGCTAAAATATTAATCTGCTCCTACAGATGGTGTCTCAGGACAGGGCGAGAAAGGGGGCATCACTGCGCCCCCAAACACTCCAGGAGAGCAACCTCTGTGCTCGCCTCCCATGTACACCGACCCCATATTTGACTCCAGGTGAGAACTGCTTTACATACCCTATCAATGATGTCATGTTGAGTTTTATTTCTGCTGAATCACATGATGCTCTACGAGAAGATAAAATCATCCTTCCATGTTTTAAACATTCAGATCGATGACAAATTAACAGCTGTGACTAAAAGAGTGACGAAACAATGCAAAATGCAGAAGATCGTTTTCAGTTGTGATACAAAGTTAATATCCGCTCATTATGGGCATGAATGTTTGAATAGTTTTAGCCTTTTAAAGATTTCTTTTTCCACGGCTGGGATGATTTTAGAGCACCCATCTTTCATGTGATTAAAAAATAACTTTGAATTTAGTTTGGATTTTCTTGAATTCAAAGAGGGTCAATGTCATACATAAAGGCTCAAATATTTACATACACCCTTGCCAAAATATGGTAAGTGTCCTCTAGCAAGTTGGAACTTTACTAGACCCATGGTAGCCACCAACGAGGCATAATTATTGTTAGATATTTGACAACTCATCTGGGCAGAATTGGTCAAGTTCATTTGAATTGGTTGGTTTATCCACACGTTCCACAAATTTTCAGTAGACTTGAGGTCGGGGTTTTGGTAAGGGTGACAGTTTGGTCTTCTTTCAGTCCTTGGTAAAGGTCTAAATAACTTGTACTTACATAAATGATTTTTAACTGATGATCTTTGAATCTGCAGTGGTTTAGAAATGACTACAAGAGACCTTAAACAGTTCAGAGAAATCATTAAAAGCCCCAAATTAACATGAAATTAATGTCCATGATGAGTGAATGTAAACTTGTGAACTGCATGAGGTGTAATAGAATTTTATTCTAATACTTATTTAAAAAAATCAAAAAGACCAAATGAGTTAATATTGTTAGGAATAATCTAAGCAATGCAGCACTGAAACAGTCACAGCACCGCTAAAAATAAAACTGCAGAAAAGAGGCGCATAAAATGACCTCTGGTGAGTTTGTTGATTTTTTTTTGTATGTAAGAGAGCGAGCCTGGTAGACAAAGTCCTGCGAGGGTGTTTTTTGTCACAGAGTGTGTCAGCCCTTCTGAATGCGTCGTGACTGAGTGACGGTGTCTTTCTGGATGTGTGTGTGTGTGTGTGGACCTCTGGAGACCTCCATTGGCCCAGCTTGCACGGTGGCGGGGGTTGGGCAGAAAA
The DNA here is from genome assembly GCF_057382275.1 of Copadichromis virginalis. Classification (NCBI taxonomy): domain Eukaryota; kingdom Metazoa; phylum Chordata; class Actinopteri; order Cichliformes; family Cichlidae; genus Copadichromis; species Copadichromis virginalis. The sequence goes on from NC_140624.1 coordinate 15,830,325, forward strand.
TATTTCATAGTGTGAGGGTCGTGTGTGTGTATGAGAGGTAGCATGGATGGGTGGTTGGGGGGCGTTTGTGATGCTTCAAGTGAAGGGACAGGCAAGCTGATATGCTCCCTGGGCCGTTCCTTTTTAATGTATGACAGCTAAGTCAGCATGGGGACAGCCATCCTAGTGGTTTGGCCCTGGGCACTGACACACACGCATAGACACACACATACACACACAGACAGGCTGACAGAAACAAACCAACACACTAAACAGCATAACAGCACAGAGAATGGTCACAGAGCCTCCACAGGAGATGCAGTACGCTAACAAGCCAATGTAAGTCCTCTTAAAATTTCATTTCAGGATTGATGCTTTGTTTGTGCGTTCACCTGTTCGTGTTCAGCCGTATACACGAAGACGCTCCTTGGAAACTGACGTCTCTGACATGCATCTGCAGGTTTTGTGAATGGCTTGTTTTCAGTGCACTTGTCTTTGTTAATGCGAATGTCACTACATCTGGCGAATCAAGCGTCGGGCAGTGTTGTCTGCATGTATATCAGGATAAAAAAGCGTAATCTTTTGTTTGTTCACTTCTAGAAGAAGTAGGACAGAAACTGCCTCAAGTGATGGATGCTTGGCTTCAAAAATTGTGCGCCAGCATGTGTCCCAGTGTGACAGCGTGAAGCACGACTGCTTGCCTGCCTTGTTATAAATGTGAAGGCAACCTGGGAATGTCTTCCTCTTGTTTGAACTATGTGAAGTCATGTGAGTTTTTTCCCCCCTTTTATTCTCTGAACACTTTCTCTGATCCACAGCAGAGGAGCAGATTGATTGTCAGCTGTGTGGGTTCAAAGAGGCACTGTGTTTATTAGTTTGGCTTTTTGTTGCCTCTGGTCAGTATCCTGCTGACTGAGAGTGAACACGCAGCATTTAATCACATCTCCAGGCTTCTGCCTTAAAGGGCACTGAGAACCTGTGTGTACCCACAGGGAAGGTGCAGGGAATGATGGGAAGCTTGCTGAATCCAGTTTAAAGGCCGCTGGTTGCCAGATTGTTTACAATATGCAGCTATTCTTGGTTTTAAAATCAACACTCAAGACCTCTTGAGCACTCATCTGTGAATGTGCAAAGGTTTCTTAGCCTGTACTGAAGTGAAAATTCAAAGGCATGTAAGCCATGATTGCACAGATATATTTAATGAGTAACTGGCTATTTTTCAAAACCTGCATTTGTTCCGTTCCCCTATGGAAAATGAGGTGATTACCCAGGATGCGTTGGCTGTGTGTTTGGCTCTGAGGCCTTATATCTATACGTGAGCCAGCAGCCATGATGTAAGGCACCATGCTTTCATCCATAAGTGGAGAAAATGAGATGCTGGCGGGTTGAAGAGGAGGTGGAGGAGGAGAGGAGAGATTAGCTGGAGCTGAGGTTATGCTTCTCCGTGCTGATGACTCACCTCACGGTACACAGAGAGAAAGCACTGCGACAGCGCTGAGGTGTGACTGTGTGTGTGTGTGTGTGTGTGCGTGCGTGTGCGAGTGCTTCATTACTCTTGGTCTTCTTGGTGCAGTGCATTCATGTGAAGAGGACTTTCTCTGTGAACTCCTCTTTGTTTGGTGCACGAGTAATAAATCACAGTGTTACAGCGGTTGTGGTTCTCGGGGCTTTCGTCCAGGTTTGGCTCCTCTGGGAGCAGCTTCCGAGTCCTACAAACCAGCTTTGATTCTGCTGTGCAGAAAGAAGTGGACAAGCAAATGGAAGGACACAAGAAAGAAGGGCAGCCCTGTGTGTCCTATTTACTTGCTTGGAAAAAAAAGAAAAGAAAGAAAGACGAGGACTTTAGTGTGTTAATTGTGCACACGTGTACCTGTGTGTGTCTGTGTGAGCACGCTGGTTTTGGCGTGCGTGAGCGTGTGAGTGCGCGGCGCACAATAAGAGATGTCAGCAGTGGGTTCTCATGTGAGAAGGGTAATGATGGGGACGGCTCCTCAGTGGAGATGCAGAGGAGGGGGATGCCAGTGTGCAATCAAAGTGCTGCAGTGGAGTGTGCATGGAAATGCAGTGGGCTTCAGACTGCAGCACAGCCACTGACCCACTGTTGTGTTAGTGCTTCCCCACTGACACACTACCACTGGTTTCCATACACACCCCCTGCAGTGTGTATGTGTGCATGTGAAAACAAAAGACAGAGGGAGATAGAGAGAAGCTTCGGTAATGTCTCTGTGTGTGTCCTCAGCAGTTTTCCTATCATTTAATGGCTGCCGTGTCTTACATGACTGATAATGATGATGTGCAGAGTCTGATTAATCAGGGGACTTATCTGAGTGGCATCCTAGTCAATGGGAGGTGACACGGTGCTTTGCTGGTAGGTTTGCTGGAGTGCAACTCTGCACTGATGATTCCATTATCGATGTATTAGCTGACTGTTGACAGGGTTCAAGATGCTACGAACAGGAAGCAAAGAGGCTTTTTTTATATAAGAAACTGAATTATCTAACAAAGTCTACAGGAAGGTACCTCTAATGATCTATCCATAGGTTTTTTCTCTGCATATCCAAGGCTCAGGGTCACATCTGGCCTGAAGTCTATCCCAAGGTGTCATAGGGGAAGAGGTGGGTTACACCTTGGATAATTTAACTATCTATCACAGCCATTCATATCTACATTGACACCAATCACCAATTAAACTAATGTCTTTGGACGTTAGTTTAATTGGTTCACAGGCTCACAAACTCCACACAGAAAGGCCCTGCCAGCTGCACTAACCACCACACCACCGTGCCGCCCTGACACTAATAGAAGATCATTAAATTCTACTTTGTGCTGTTTTCTAATTACACACAATTTAGCCGATGTACTTTCAAAACAAACCAAAATCCTACACCGTTACTCTCACCTCATATCCTCACTGTCATGAGTTAAAAATGAAAGCTACGCTAACATTACTACACATTAGATCATTTTATGTCTATCTTAATGTCATTACTGGGCAATTCTGTGCATCTTTAAGAAATTTTACTTAGTGATTTCTACACAAATGAATGAAGTAAATGAGATCTATGATATGCATCCAAAGATTAATCAAACTGAAATATACTGACTTTGAAAATACTGGAATTTAAAAATATCTGAAATATGAGACCAATGGATGAAAACCTAGTGTTTATATAGTTATAGCAATATGTATTAATTGATATCTTACTTTATAGTCTGTCTGCTCCAGAAACCTGTGTAGGAGCCAAGCTCGTTTCAAGGCTTTGCAGGTGCATTTAATGTCTATGCATATAAATCACTATATGTTTTATTTTGCTTTTAAACTGAATCATATTTACTTTATGCACACTGAAGCCTTTTCATCAGCAGGTACTGGATGAATGAACTTATGGACATATGAGCACTGGGTGAATTTAGGTTCCTTTAAAGCCCCGAAGGCTTTTCTGCTTCCAGTCACCCAGAAGTAACTAGCTGGCAACCACCAAAAGGGCTGTTTTACATTTCAGAATACGCCTGATGTTCATTCTCAGCATATCAGCTCTAGTTATTTCTAAAACATCATATCCTATATGAACATTTACTCTAGAAGCTCACTGTACCGTTACACACGCAGTGTCACCCTGCGTTTGCCAATGAGAGTTTAACACTGTCAGTTGGGTAGATTAGGATACTTTCGCGGATAGAACACACGACATCACGGGTGCAAACATTTTTAGCAGCGTCGGCCACAGAGGGATTTGCTCCCCTGACACTGGCAGCTTTAGTGTCATGCTCTGTCTGTTTAGCTGTATGGTGGAAATCATTTGGATGACGAAACCGTTGCCAAACTTGATTTTTCATTTTGATTTTTTAAAATATAAATGAAATCATTAGCTAATGCCTTCAGCTCACAACAGTTAAATGATCAATTCAGCTGCTCGCAGCAGACGTATGTAGTATAAAACCTCCCCAGTTTCCATTTATCTTTTGTTTATGTCTGAGCTGGTGAGGGTGAGAGGTGCAGTTCAGAAACTCAGGTGTCCTCTAAGACTTCAAAGTCTAGACTAATCGACTTACTCTGAAGCTTACAACGGCACCTCTGTGTCAGTCTATTGACTGGGAAGCAACCCACGCCAGCGTCTGTTTGCTGCTAATGACAGGTGGTGTGGGCACTGAGGCAGAGCTACTACGACCACACTTCACTCCAATTCAGCAATCACAAACATAATCAAAAAGGCAGAAAAAAGCATTAAAATATTGCTTTTACATTGGATAACTGATATTAGATATTTTTTGTTATAAATGCTACCTCATGAACTGCAATCAAAGGTTTAGTTCATATACCATATTTGCCTTTTTAGTTATTGGGGCTTAAAAATAAAACAATTTAAAAGAAAATGGTTCTTATGCACTCTCGTAAAACAGAAACTAGACGAGACATAAATCTCTTTGAATAGCTGATGGTTGGTTGTGATGTGAATATGTATAAGGCAGTTAAAAAATAATGTGGTTGTAAGAGGTATGAGCTCACAGAATTCATAACCCAGTGATAGAAGAATAAGGGAGCGTAATAATTCCCTGGAAAGAAGTTCAATAAAATAAATACGAGGGTGTCTCCAGTGAAAAAGTCCAATAAAATTACATCATACTGTGTTTGATACTCTGGTGAATATTCATTGTTCACATGCTTTATGTGCGGATGGGGTTAAGCAGACACACAGAACTGATGAATTTGTTGTAATCTTCAGACTTTCTCATTCATATAACTCTGCACTGGTTGTTATGAGCAACTGTGACAGCTACAAATCATTTTACTGAGCATTCAAACTGTATGAGGTTTAAAAGACAAGTGTAAACTGTGAACACATTCCACTTATATTCACCCTGGGTTAGGGTTAGCTCATACTGTCATTGCATGTCTTTCAAAGTGCAGCCTCTCTCTGCTCAGTTAGCCTGCATGCATTGCCCTCTGGGTGCTCAATTTCTTCTTTCTACATCCCAGACAATGAAAACTGGACAGGAGACTCACAATTAAGTATGATTCTCGTTGGTGTCTCTGTGGTATTTGCAAGCCTTGTGGAAAACTCTCAAGGTAAAATTACTCATCAGCCGTGTCCTGTTACTGTCTACTAATCTATGTCATACATAAATATGAAAACAAAGCCAAAAAATGCACAGTAACATAAGTAATCCGTTACTTTCTGTTATCCTTTGGAAGTTAAGAGTAATCACCAAGGACCATCAAAATCTCCAAGTTACTGGTTACATTCACTGGACATTCAGAACTGAGTGAGAACTTTCTTTTTCTTTTCTTTTTTTAAACTCAAAATTATATGCTAATCGGCATAAAATGATATTAAAACATACATTATGACCCTCATTACCAGATAAAATATAAGGACTTTTTTTTTATATGATCACCAAGCTATATACTGTTTAAGTCTAAGCACATACAGGCTTATGGGTTGAAAATACTTGGGGTCAGTCAGACCTAAAGCATGATAAAAATATGGCATTTCTGTCTGAGTGCGCTCACTGGTCTTTTTTCCCCTGCGAGGGGTGGCTGAGGCTCAGGAGGTAGACCAGATTGTCCAATAAGTGGAGGACTGCTGATTTTTCCCGTCCTCATGCAGAAAACTCCTCGGGTGGGACACAGAGCCCCAAGTTGCATCACCATTGGTGTGTGACAGTGCGGCCATATAGACAATCTGCTGCATTAATCGGCCTCAGTTTTTTCATCTCTTTAGTATAATAGAAGCTTATCTGTATGTCACATGTTTCCCATATGTCATAATTTATTCAGTAAGATGGGGATTATACTTGGTTGTGGAATCGGACACTGGCAGCTGCAGAAAACGTGGATCAGTAGTCATTCCTGTCATACTTTTTTTTGTACAACTGCCTGAAGGGTCCAATCTGGACCCTTATAGATGGATAAACACCTGTTTACACCTGTTTATTTGCATATATATATATATATATAGGGGTGCAACAATACTCGATATCGATATTGAACCGTTCGATACAGTGCTTTCGGTTCGGTACGCATATGTATCGAACAATACAAAATTTTTAATTTATTTTATCAACTTTACTTCTGACGATGCTGTCTGTATTGAGCGCTCAGTGGATCTGCGTTCGACTACTCCACCTAGGCTGCACTTTCGAGTGCAGATCCACTGAGCGCAGCGCAAGCTAGCAAGACAGAAGCTAAGCTCGTTGCAACATGGCAACTGCCTCAACGCTACCCGAAACTGAACCTCCCCCACCCTCATTCAGATCTGGCGTTTGGAACTATCTTGGTTTTCATGTGAAGCATGACCCTGAAGGTAAGCGCGTCATGGACAAAAGTAAAACAGTATGTCGGATGTGCCACGCAATGCTCAATTGGCGGGAACTAGTGCGTTAGCTTGTTAGCTTCTTAACATGTTGACGTCGTCCAGCCCCACGCACGGGGCGATCCGCGGTAACTCGTTAACGGAGATTTGCCGCATTATGGCGTTAACGTCATTTTAACGAGATTAACGCTGACAGCACTAGTGGGAACACAACGAATATGACTGCACATTTACGCCGACATCATCCTAGTGCAAAGACAAGTGGAAGCAGACAAAAACAACAAGCACGCATGCTACAAACCTTACCCGAGTCATTTAGACAGCCGTTAGCACATGATTCTCCTTATGGGGACCTGATATGTTTAATATGCTGCTGAGAATATAGCCCAGAAGAAGCGGATAGTATAGCTTTTATTTTGGAAAGAGCCATTTCTCTGTAATAAACTCGATCTGTAATTTCTCTGTGATTTCTCGATCAGATAGATTTTTTTAAATTATTTTGTTGTTTCAGCAACATTAAATTAAAAAACTGTACTTTTGAGTTAAAATATATATTTCTAATTTTAATAAATGACAAATTAAAAAGGCATGAACATTTTTTTGTATCGAAAAAATATCGAACCGTGACACCAAAGTATATGTATATTTATTCATATATATATATATATATACACATATTAAAGGTGCAATGATACACAAAATTCACGCTTTGGTTCGATACTTTGGTGTCACGGTTTGATAATTTTTCGATACAAAAAAATGTTCATGCCTTTTTAATATATCTATTAAATATATATATGAGGCTACAGCAGCACAAATATATATATATATATATATATATATATATATATATATATATATATATATATATATATATATATATATATTATATTAAAATGCAATAAAACTGGTGGAGACATGCCTACTTATCCAGCACACCAGGACCCTTTTGAAAAAACAAAACAAAACGGAATTTAGGCATCATTCATCTATCAGGAGAGGCAGGGTGTTCAGGGAGCTCTGAATTCCTAGTTACGCCCCTGCAAGTCATTACCGCTTCCCGGAAGTATTACCTAACAAAGGTAGTCGACTTTAAAAAAACAGAACCAACCTTTAAAAAGTAATTAAAGGCAAACTTTCGACTTCCTAAATGGATGCTACAAGCGACCATCTCTAAATGAATCGGTCCCTTGACCCCCCTCCTCCTCCCCTCCCTCCTCCCCTCCCTCCCAGTCGCTCCCCTCTGACTACACTGTACACACACTCTCTCCCCTACCTCACACACACGGACGCCTGGACGCTGCAGCGTTTTTAAGAGAGTGTTTCCAACCCTGGGCAGGAAGGAGGAGGCAGGAGGAAGGAGATAATGTCCAAATCCTGACCGTAGTCATTAAAAAGAATACTAAAAAAAAAATACTTAAAAAATCACAGTTCGGATGGATCGGCGGTGTGTTTGCCAGAGCTAAAAAACAAAGAAAAAAAAAACACGGTCAGAGTGTCATTGCAGACATGGGTCGCAGCGGTACGGCACCTTTCTCTCAGCTCCTCGGGGAGTGTTTTCACTGTCAGTCCTTCAGCGCTGGAAATGGCGTTGTGATGCTGAGCACGGAAGACGCAGCGGAGGCGGATGCCAGGGACTAAAGAAATATATGATCACCTGTGCTTTTCTTTGGGTTGGATTTTTAGTAGCGGTGGACAGTACCATGGTGAATTACCAGAAATACATTACTGTTATGCAGCTGGCTCTGGGGGTGACCGCCTCCAACAAAGAACATTGTCTTCCACCCAGGAAGCGTATGTGGTGAGTATCACTCTCGGTGCGGATGATGGTGATGATGGTGATGATGATGATGTGATGCAGGTTGAGGAGAGAAGGAAAAGGGGGGACTGCGATGAGCCGAGCCGTCGCCTCCCACATCTCGTCAAACGGATGAGCGGGTTATACGGAGCCAAAATGCGCCCGGCTCACTCTCCGAAATGACATAATATTCCTGTCAGCCACTGCAGCCGGTCTGCACCATGTTGCAATCGTTACAAACCCACTGTGGTCGATACACTGTGGGGCAAAGCAACTACTCCGCATGCTGGGAGTTTGCGTGCGTGCGTGTCAGTGCACCCGTGCGCGTTTGGAGACAAGTGGCTCTTTTAGCCTTGTCCTTCCCATGCATTAGTTTGTAAAGTTGAATGCGTAGGATGATGTCATAGCTCCATCGTGGGTTTTTTTCTTTTTACCCCCCTCATCCTAACTTCATGTGCTTTAATGTACTGTATGGCCTCCACTGCACAGCTGTTGTCACTGGAAATGTCATCATCAAGCTAATCATGTGGTAAACATCACCCCCTCCTCCCCGACCTCACTCCTGTTCCCAATGCTGTGTTGTAACTAGTTAATAAAATGTAAAGCATGAAACATGTTTCGCGCCTGTTTTTTTTTTAATGTCCTGTCCTGCAGCCAGGCCTCTGTACATCTCTCATTAAACATTTTTATCTCCATAATCTGCTCTCAGCATGTCTTTGTGTCTTGTCTACCCACCTATTCAGTGTCCCCATTACTCTGTGTGCCTGAACGCTACAGTATATTTCAGTGACCACCTCTCTTTCTTTCGCGTCCTCATGCGGCCTTGTTCATTTATTTACTCCAAAGGCAGCCTTCCTTTCATTCCCCTTTTTCCCTGACTGTAAGTAAGATTGCTCGTGGAGGCGGCTCCAACGTGTGTGAGACAGTATCCCTAATTACAGCCGGATTACCATCTTGTTTGAAAGCAAAGATGGTTAATTAGGAGTCAATAGACTCAATGGCACTCTGATACGGTCTAACGCAAATTCAAAATGTATCGCACAGTGTGGCACAGGCTAGTGTGGCTCCAGTGTGTGTGAGAGAGGCTTAACTGTTATCATCACCTGTTTTGAGCCAACCTAAACCATTTCCGTGACTGAGAGAAGAACAAAACACAGCCAGAATTTAACAGCACCTAAGTTAAATTACTTTATGTTATGATAACAGTAAGTTAGCAGTCATTGTTTGTTTGTTTTTTTTACTAATAAGATGTCCCTACACTCTTTTGTTGTGCCTTAATTCAAATATTTACTGCAGACACCATCCTTTATAAACAATAAAGAAGAGTCAAAGTGCTGCTGTAGCCTCAGCAGGGGTCAGGAGCTTATCACATGGAGCTTTTTATTGCTGGGTTTCTTTCAGCTAATCATATTCCTTAGTCATCGTCTTATTAGCCTAATTGCCCCCCATAGGAGAAGATAGGGGACTTATTTCACTGAGACTGAGGATTCATTTCATGTTTCTCCTCTTATTGTTGTTTTCATATCTACGCCTCTGTATTTAGGGAGGTTTTGGAAGAAGCTGCTTATTGTCTCCTCTAAAGCAGTGCACTGACAAAAGAGGCTAAAGTGATTGTGTAACTCTCAAAGTGATATCTGACTTTGTTAAAGCAAATACTTTTCCTTACAGATAAATCCCAGAAATTGAAAGATGAAGTGAAGTTTCTGCAGAGACAACCAGTGTTTGGTTTCTAAACTTTCTTCCACTGTTTGTCACTGAGTGCACCACAACAATCACTTTAACACTCATGCTTTTGGTTACACTTCACAAATTTTTTGAATCATGTTAAAGAGGTTTAAAATCTATCATGGGTTTTTTTTTTCTTTTTGTGTGGTCTTTTAAATTTGCTTGAAATTGATGTTCTTTTACTAATGTCTGTATTTTGTCCGTGTCACATTACAGTGCAGCGCTATTCAAATTTCATCCAACATGAACTGATCTTTGACAAAAAGTGTTTTGGTCACTGTAGCAAGTCTTAAACATATTCTAGGTTTTATTTGTGCTGTGGTGTTCACTAATCTGCCAAATCATATGAAAACAAAATCATACAAATCATATGGAAAGAAAAAGGTTTGCAAGGAGGTGGGAATATATATATGTCAAGAGATTAAAAAAAAAAAAAACTCTTCAAAGTGCATTTTCACATGAATGTATAATAACTTTAGGGAAAAATCAGTCAAAGCACTGTAGTGATGAGACATCAGCAGCTACAGTTAATATTATATTATAATTTTATCACGTAAAAAGCATGGTGCCATTTAAAAAGACACACATTTAATCCAATTCAGTTTTATTTATATAGCACGAAATCACAACAACAGTTGCCTCGAGGTATTTTATATTGTAAGGCAAAGACGTCAAAATAATACAGAGAAAACCCCAGCAATCAGATGACCCCCATTAACACTTAGCACTTGGCGACAGAGGGAAGGAAAAACTCCCTTTTTATCAGGAAGAAACCTCAGGCATAACCAGGCTCAGGGAGGGACAGCAATCTGTGGTTGGGCGTGATGGGAGGGACAGAGGACAAAAGACACATCAGATCAAAATCCCTGTATAGGAATTTCTTTTATTTATGCATTATTCAGATTATTTTATTGTATAATGCCTTGGTGCCACTGGATTTTAACATGTCTCACACTCATGCAGTTAGACAGAGGGTGGGGGTCTGGTAAGGAAGTTGGGGGAAGCAGACAACTCCACAGGAAGAATCTTTTGTCTCTTCGATGACTCTGGGAGGTAGCAAGGGAGTGTGAACCTTAGGGTGTGAAACAGCTGTGTACTGCCTTTTGTTTTTGAAGAAGGTATTTAAGTGAGAGCCACTTAAGAGACTCTGCTGACAGTCTGTCCCACGATCATGCAGGCTCTCCACCAAGCTTGGTTTTCTGTTCTTTGTTTGTGATTAAAGAATGTTAGCTACCGCTCACCGCTTGTCTGCAGGCTTTATTTAATGGAAAACTTCCACAACATCCCCAAGCATCAACCTTATCTCTTTTATTGTGTTTAACATGACCTGGCAGCACAGCGGTGCAGTGGTTAGCACTGCTGCTCCACACCAAGAAGGTCCAGGGTTTGACTCCACCAGCTGTCTGCAGTCTCTCTGCACAGAGCTCCCATGTTCTTCCACAACACTCTGGCTTCCTCCCACTGTCCAATGACTGTTAGGTTAGGTTAACTGGTGATTCTAAATTGTGTGAAAGCAAGCGTGAATGGTTGTGCAATTCTGTGTATTAGCCCTGCACCAGATTGGCGACTTCTTGCCCGATGGCAGCTGGAAAACCCTTCAATTTCATAAGTAGTAATACTAGTTGTTCAACACATGCATTAATAGCAGTGATACTACTGAACTGCATTCCTCGTGGCCCAAGATGTCATTTGTCATTCATATAAGAGTAAATAGTTTTTCCACTACTTTCTCCTACTTCATAAGGTTTATAGTACAAAACCAAAGGGGAAAAATACACAAGGAGTGTGTACAGATCCTTTTCTATGTCACCTTAAGCGCCTGGTCAAACCAGCGTGCTGCAGTGTCCTCATTTGATTGGTCTGGATTAGAAACATAGCCTATAGTGAGTTTGTCAAGTAAATATGTACACACAGAGAAATGACTGTAGACTGAATTGCCTTACTGTCTTGGGAATTTTAAACCCTAACAATGCAAGTGAAAAAACATTATTGTTGAAATTAATATAAATATTTTTATTGCAATTTGTAGGCTTAAACAAAACATAGCACTGTTATGTGGAGAACTGGCTCTCAGCTTCTCTCTGCGAGGGAGAAAGTTGTCCTGATGTTTTAATCTTTTAACAGTTTCGTCCGACCAAACTGCAAGAAAACTGTTTGGTTAAAGCTGAAGATATAATGTGTGGACTCACTGCTTTTCTCTTAGATAAATCTGTAAATGTTGTTGAAGTTGAACAAATTTCTGTGAGATATTTATGATTAGTTTTTACATCTTACAAGAAACAATTCATTTAAATGTGAATACGCATAGTGGAAATGAAGAGTAATTAGTTAATTCCTTAAATAAAACAATTGTGCCGCCAGCTCTGTATGTCTCCCTGCTACGGATTTGAAAAGTTCTTCCATTCACAAATGTAATTTTTGTGCAGATGTACGACAGGATGTGACACCAGTTTAAATGGAGGGGGGGGGGGAAGGCATTTGCATTTGTATGAAGAAGCAGCTCGCTGTATCGTTCAAGTATCCTGCTTCCAGCTCTTTTCATAATTGCAGCGTTAATTCTGTCCCATTTCTGGTCAAATGGTCAGAACTGCTTTCTGTTCTGCTGCTGATCTCACAGCATGTGGCAGTGAGATTACACACCGCCCTGCCTGAACACTTACACCATCCGCCGACCAGCGACCGTGTGTTCCGTGTAAGAGGAGGCACGGCTTTGCTTGCCTTTAATAAAGACTGAATAGTGGCAGCATCTATCTAAATTAGGATTAGACTTTGCAAACAGATGTTCCTCTTGCCTGGAGTCTTTAAAAAAATGTACTTGCACACAGCCAAAGATTAGCATTAACCTGACTTAATGAACTTTACACTCTGTTGCAAGCCTGTAGGGATAATACAACAAGTCTACTGTGTTTATGTAATGCTTCATCTTATTTATACCTGTGCCTTTTCTCCAAATAACACACCAAAAGCAGGAAGATACTGGGATAAAAGTGATGAGAGATGCCTAATTTAACAGACTCTTTATTTGGATTGGCCAACTATAAGTATTTCTCTTGAAGTGTGTGTCTCTTTATGTGCATTGGTGTGTGTGGCAGACAATGGCCAGGATTGCGCTCCCTGTTAAGTGTTATATTAGCGCTGGCCAAGATGGGAGGAATGGAACGAAACATTGCCTATTGACCTGCTGATTAAGCACTAGCCATTATTGCTTGAACTAATCGTACCTGATGGCTCCTCCAGGCAGACTGAGAGAAAGAGAGATTGGGAACCAGGCACGGCAGAAAGTCCTGCAACTGATTAATGTGTGTATTTGTGTGTGCGCGTGCGTGCGTATGTGTGTGTTCTCCGTCCTTTCTTCGTAATAGCATCAGGCATCTGCTTGACCTTATCTGTGCACTACATTATTATACTCCATTGTGGTCATCGGGCCATCTGGGGTCTTGGCATTGATCTTATTCTATTATCTTCTGAAGTGGATTTTCTTTGTTGTAAGAAACTACAAATGGGGCAAGACTCCAATACTCCCATTATACCAGGGCCAAGATGACCCACACTGTTTTGTTAACTTGCCATGCATCAAGCGCTTGAACTGTTTGTTAAACAAAGCAGCAAAGAAATGATTATGAATACCTTTTAGGCTCTTAATGGTTAAAAAAAATCCTGCATTCGCAGCATCTATGCAGCTATTTGACATCAGCAGAAAATACATGAAAGTAATAAAAGCTGACAAAATGTCCTTTCAGTAACATATGTAGTCTCTCGGAACATTTGCCCCTTTGCTTTCTTGCTGCCCATTAGCTGAGAACATTGATAGCACTTTCATGTCTCTTCTCTTAATATGCAGCCTGCAGCAGCTGCTGCAAAGATTACCTTAGCTGGGTTTTTCCTGGCTTGCAATGGGTCTTTGGGGGGTTTCTGCTTACATAAAAATGATCGGTCCACTTAATTCTGTATAACTACAATAAAAGTAATGAGTCTGTTTTACCTTACCTGATAGAAGTCTGAGCATGTTCCCTTTAAGAAAGGAAGCATACAACACTTGAGAAAATAGTACCAAATTACCAAAAAACCCAATTAAAATTGCTTTCTGTTTATTATACAGTGATTTTTCTTTAACTCTGGCTAAAACTATAGCCAATTTATCAAGACTATTTTAACTACCTATTAAGCCTACAGCGGGAAAATGTGTTGCAATATACTGTAAAAAACACTGATCTCTATCCATCGGAGTGACTTGAGCTGCAGGCGTGAAATAATTATTAATACCAATACTATTGTGTTCAACAGAAGGATGGTGTGGCCCACAGAAACCCTAGCATTCTGCTAATGCACGCTGATAAAGGATTTCCGACAGGGTGTACTCGCTTGATGGGACCAGTTTTGAAATGTTAGCCACAACAGATGTCAGGAAAATTGTCATTTTCAATCACAAAATAAATATGAATATTAAACAGCTGCTGTTGGATGCGTGATGTCAAAACTGTGGTGCTGTGATTTAGGCCTACAATCTCTTGAATGATTTAAAATGTTATTGTTTTGACCCCCCTCTGTTACATAGATAAAGACTTTATTTAATCCCACACTGGGGAAATTCACTTGTTACAGCAGCACAAGGGTCAAAAAGAAAAAGTGAATTAGAGATATATTAGAAAAATAAAAATAAAAAAATAAATAAGAAAATACAGTGTACAAAAAACCCTGATAAAAATATAGATCCAATTAAATACAGCAGCAATTTGTACTGTGTATAAGTGGTTGCTATATATTGTAAAATATACTAGAAGACATCTCATATTTTTGTATGTATAGAAACAGCAGTGGGAATGATAGTATATACATGTATTTTTTAATACATCACTCCAGGAATTTACAGCAAGTTATAATAACGTCAAGAACAGCTTTCTTTTCTTTTCTGGTACATATGAAACAGACAAGATATAGCATCTTAATTAGTGATGCTAGGTTTAGGATGCTTAATACTTTTCTCTCTGCTTGCAGTAAGCAAGGCCAAGCTACACTTCTCCTAGCTGTTTCATATTAAAGAGGGCCAACTATGATATTTTTATTTGTAAACTCTAACTACAGTAGAGTAGATAAAGTAGATTATTTGTCTTGTACTGGGTCTTGATGGATTCCCCTCAGTTCATCCGCAGTCTAATACAATATATTTTGCACTCTCTTTCTACTTTAACCCAACTTTCTTCTGACTAACAGTACCTCATAAATGCAACGTTTGAACAGTAGGTGGGAGGGGCTTCTGAGTGTCTTATTAAGGCTTTCTGTGCTCCTTGACATCATGAAAATCCAAAACTAGAAAAAAATACTTACCATCTGTAGTACATTCACATCCACAACATAACAGCATATGATAGGGAAAAAAGGGAAAGAAATACATGAACAGATATGAACTGACTGAATTAATCTTCATATTTTTCAAGGAAGCAAAATAACATTGGGCCATAGGGCCTTACAGCAAGAAGGTCCTGTGTTTGAGTCCATCATCTGGCTGTGCCTCTGTGGACTTGTATTTTTCTTTGGATTATTGGGTTCCTCTCATAGTCCAAAGACTTACATTGAAGTTAGGCTAATTGGTCTCTGGGCAGGGTATACGCTGCCTCTTGGCCTATGGCAGCTGGGATAAGTACCAGCTTCCCTGCACAACCCTGAATTGGATAAAGTGGATAGATGATGGGAAAATAACATTATAATGGCACACAACTGGTTAAATTATTTAAGTATGGGGTTTTAAGTAACACTGGCTACCAGCTAACCTGTCCGATTTCTCCACAAGTGAATGGTTTATGTCTTTAATAGTGAGGTTCACATTAGGTAGTAGCCTTTCTCTTAAGGAGAAAAGATGAAAAGATCGGACAATATTTCCCACATGTCAAACTATTCCTGTAAAGTTTCAAATCTGTGACTATGTGTCTTTAAATTATAAAGAGTTCTTTTGACCTTCAATCACTTTGGCAATATTTCTGGGCTGCCAAACGCCATCCATCCATCCATGTAGTTTAAACTGTGCCCATAAATGTCACAAGTGAAAGGGAGAGGCTATTATTAAATCTCACAGTGTTATACATTGTCTCAGCTCACAAGTGAAACATTACACCTGCATATTTGTTAGAGAATAAGAAATAATTCACTGCACATTATATCTGAGTCGGCACAGTTGCTGGCACTATTTTACTCCTTGCCTTTGTGGCTTGAAGTGTTTTGGCTGAAATCCATTTCAGAATCAACATCCAAGAAATGAGGCTCTGAATGCGCAAGGCTGCACCAGGGCTGTGATACAATCCAAGCAGCTTTTCTCATTAGTCATGTTTGCTGTATTGTTTATGAGAACAACCTGAGGTCGGCAGTAATTGACCGCACGTACTCGTACTGTTGAATGGTTCACAGTAGCGTTTCCAGTAAGCCCCTTAGTATGCTTCAGGCAATAATTGAATGAATGCAGGTAGAAAGTGGTTGGTGATGTTCTCTTCCCTCCCATTTTTGTCCGCGCCTCTCTCCCGTAACGTCTCTGCTGAGCCTCCAAACCTCGGGAGCTCCTCAGGCTTGCTGTTGAGCTCGCTAATGGATATCTGTTTTCTCTGAGCTGCACTGTATAGAGGGGATTTTACCTCATTGAATATTGTGTTATCTAAATCCTCATTAGGAGTGACTCAGAGAAGAGAAGAGGCAGTAACAATAGCGCCAATTTGAGCTACACTATGCTTCATGAGCTTTTTATATTCATGAGAAACTTTTTCTACACTGAATTAATTCAGTACGGACAAAATTATGTAGCAACATCCACTGCTGATTTTTAAAAAGTTCTAAAGAGTAAACCAGTCATGTATGGATTGCCCTAGTATATCGTTTTGACTTTTTTAACATTTTCATTGTATTTTAAACAGAAGAGCGAAACAACGCATGTGACAATAATGATCACAGCACCTTTGAAACTGCGTTGATATAGAAATACATTACTGAAAGGCATAAATATACAAATTTGAGAAATTTAAAACACATTTAAAACATTTTTTTGTCGTTAAGAAACATCAGTCATATTTTTGAACTCTTGCTAAAAAATATATATGAAGTCACAAATTAACGTTTGAACTGGTTTATGAACGCTTAATAACCTATTTACTAATCATTTATAGATGAGATTTGTAGAGGATTAACTTTACAGTTAACAATAGGAAAATGTAATAAATACAGCTAGGTTACTGACGGTTAAAACTCCAGTTGCTGCATGATTTGGCAAACTGACATCGCAAAGCAACCTCTATTACACTTCGATCTGGTGACTATGGAGGCCATTTGATTTCAGTGAACTCACTGTCACGAGTAACCAGGTATTTCCAGGCTGTAGTGTTTAAACAAAGCTCATTTGGTAATGAGGGAACCAAAATGTGCCAAGAAAATATCCCCCACACCATTACACCACCGCCAGCAGCCTGAACCACTGATACAAGGTGGGATGAATCCATGCTTTCATGTTATTTATGTCAAAATCTTCCCCTGCCATCTGAATGTCACAGAGAAAATCAAGACTCATCTGACCAGGCAACAGTTTTTCCAGCCTTCCATTGTCCGCTTTTCCTGTTCTTGGCCTGACAGAAGTGGCATCTGGTGTGGTATTCTGCTGCTTTAACCTATCTGCTTCAAGGTTTGACATGTTGGGAATTCAGAGATGCTCTTCTGCATACCTTGGTTGTAACAAGTGGTTATTTGAGTTAATAGTGGCTTCCTGTGAGTTTAAAGCTCCCCTCTGAACCCTTTGACAACAAGACATTTTCACCCTGAGAACTTCCGCTCACTGGATATTTAAACATTAGTAATTTGTTACAAACCACTAATCAATAATCTTTATTTTTTTAAGGCTTGTATGTATAATGTATAAGCACAACTATTGTGCCCTATTAGAAAGTTCAGCTAAAGTAACATACAGTAAGGCTTAAAGGAGGTAGATGTGACTGCTTTATTCACCCCCCATTGGGGCTGATTAATTTTTTGGTGATTATAGTGATTTACACAGCAATTAAGAAACAAAAGGAAGGAGAGGCAGAGGGTTTTAATGTGGTCAGCAGGGCTCCAGCGACGCTGCTTAAGTATGTCATTTGCGATGGGTACAACATTTCATGAGAGTATTGGTGACAGGTCAGCCCAGTGTGTCTCCTCCCCACATCTCACCACAACCCAGCTGTAGTTTGGCTGCCATGGCCTGCGGAGCAGCACTGGCCTTCTGTGTTCGAAGCTGCGGTGCTTCCCTACAGTGCCTCTGTAAAATTAAATCCAATTATATATTTCTTTAAATGCCATTTTATCCTGTAGGGGGGCTGTGGCATTTTGAAAGGCAGAAACATCACTAAAGCCTGCTTCCTCGTCTTCTTTAGTCTCACTCGTGGCACTTTCTCCTGCTGTATTAAAAATATGCATGAGCTTATTTGCCCTGATGTGGTGTTGTTGTTTTCCTCCCTACTCCTCCTGCTCCCTCTCTGCTCACCTCAGGATACACCCCAGTCCTACCGCGGGCTCCGGCACA
This sequence comes from Copadichromis virginalis, assembly GCF_057382275.1. Taxonomy (NCBI): domain Eukaryota; kingdom Metazoa; phylum Chordata; class Actinopteri; order Cichliformes; family Cichlidae; genus Copadichromis; species Copadichromis virginalis. The sequence goes on from NC_140624.1 coordinate 15,848,671, forward strand.
GCAGCCTCCTCCGTGAGCACCAGTCAGGGCAAGCCATCACTCCGCCGCATCAAGGGCCGCATTCATAGGAGCAAGAGCTTGGACAGCATTGACCTCCTTGATTCTAATGTAAGTAAATGCACTGGATGCCAAAGTGATGATTTTTTTTATCATAAATACACATTTCCAAGAAGCCAGAAAAAACAGAAACACAGAAAAATTGCAATTCCAATAACGTGCCAACTAAAGAAAGAAGTTATTTAAATCTCTAAACATTTGCCCCTGTAAGGCAGGCCAATCAGGACCTGTTTGTCCCTGGTAAAGACACACGACCTGTAAAATTCACATCAGTTCTGCGGTTCTCCAACATTCCCACATACAAAGCTTGACAATAACATAAATAAATAGTTACATTAGATCATTTCAAAGCAGCAAGAAGAAAGGTAATAATAGAAAAAGAGAAATCCTTCAGCTGAGATTTGTATTCCATGAATATCAAATAGCTGATTTATAACCGGATTACAGGAGCTTTACAATGCAACCCTTTAATTAAAGTTGAATATTTCTTATATTCTTGGGTGCTGATGAGAGTTAGATTAGCGGAAACTACACTGTGCACTGACAGATGACTATAATATTCTTGAAATTGTTCCGTGATGGGATGAGTAAGCAGTGTATTTGTCATCATACCATTATTCCAGGGTTTCTACAGTTATCTTGAAAGACTGCTGAAATTGAAAAGCTGAACAGTTTCTCAGTATTCGTGTCATCATCCATGTACAGATGGAGTGGAGGCAGCTTGAGATTCAAGTTTGGCTTCAAAAGAAAAAGTACTGCATCATATTAGATTGTATAGTAGTAGCTGTCAGTATTATCAAGATATTAAATAAATGGTATAACACTGTTGAGGAAAAACGCTATTTTTTATAGCTTATTAAAGCGTACTCATAAATATGAAAATATCACTGCAAGCTAGTTAGACTGCAAAGAGAGGTGAAACAAATGCCTGACATTTATTTAATCCTCAGCATAACTGACGTGTAAAAATGCTGCGATTCTGTGGGGTAATTTCATACTTGAGGTGTATTAGTGGTTATATAACGAGATAAAACATGTTGATGTTTGCCGGACACAGTCAGGCTCCATGTCGTTCCATTTCCAGTCTTTATGCTTAACTAAGCCGACCGACCTGCATAAAAGACACATTTTCTCACAGTGACATTTAAAATCTGCTCTAAAGTTTAAAATAAAGTTCAGGATGCTGATGAATATTTGAGGTTTATATGATCCAAAATATATAAAAACGGTTAGATTATGTTTTAGGATCAAGCCACACACAGAGACACACATACACAAAACACTCTTTTTATATTCAGAGCGCAGGTGTCTCAATTGTTGAATCCACCAAACTGTTCCTAAATGCTCAAAGTAAAACCTGTCACATTTTTCCTTTCAAATCCGTAAAGTCGCTTTAAGTTATCATGACGTGCTCTTTGCAAAGCGCTTTCTGATACATGAGGCATAACAAGGAGGAGAGCGGCTCTAATGTGCGCAAATCAAAGCAAACACAGTTGTAACGCACGCATTCACAGACACAGCAGTAGACTGCTGGAGGGCCTCCGCCTCAGGGGAGCAGTATCGCGTTGACAGCTCGGCGATGACCTGACTAGGAATTCTGCACAATTGTTCCATCTCATTAAAGGAAAACCTCTCAGCAGGTTTAATTATTAATACAAGGATTGGTAGAAAAAAATAATACCAGCCCTTGAGAACATGAGTTTTTATTGCCTCTGGGGTATATATGTAGTTTCTTTTGAAGTGCTGTAATTTATTTTAAACAAGTTATAATCACATAAAATGCTTTTAAATACTATTAAGTGTATTTTGAGAGCTTATTTTTAGCTTCAGTAAGCAAATAGCAGCATATAGCACAGTTCGGGTTCATGGATTTGTTATCAGTTTTGCAGGTATTTGTGATAAACCACATACTGGAAGCTGTTTGACTTGAGGATGGCGTTATATGAAAGAGGATCCCCGGTGTTGCTGCAATCCATCTGAACTGAATTTCACAGCAATCAATCCTGTAATTGCTGAAGTATTTTGCCCAAAACCATAAATCACGACCTCATGGTGGCATGAGAGTAAAAGTCGGAGCATTATGAGAAAAAAAAAAAGGATTTATCCTTATTTATCCCCTGGTGATCATGGGATATCTGCATTAAATTTGCCTTTGTATAAATCCATAAAGTAGTAGCAAAGATACTTTTATTTCAATAAAAGGAGAAACTGTTGGCCTGAAGTCACTATTGTAGGATTCAGCATAAGCGCAATCCATCCAATACTTGAAATGCTTCAGTGTAAGTGGCGGATCAATTGAGTGACAGGCTGATATTTTTTTTTTTATCCCTAAAGCCATTTAATTAACGTGGCTAAAAGCAGCGAAAACCCTCCTGCACAGTGAGTTTAGCGGCGCATATCAGTCATTGTCTGCACTGACAAAAAAAAGGAAAGAATTGTCATGATTGACTAAACAAAAGACCTACATTTGAAAAGTAATTACAAAATCAACATTCAGTTCCCATCCAGCAAACCTGGCGGTGATATGGTGGAGGCTTTTAGGCTGTAATTGACAGATTAGTGGTGGCCTTGATTTTGAGCCATGCATAACCAACCTAAGCTTTCATTGGAATAAAAAAAGCAGTGTGGCGTTTCTGCATTCTCGTTTCCTATCACGCTCTGTAAGTCATACACCGTGCTGTCATTTGTCTTTATGACCTACTGCTCAGAGAGGATACTTGAAACAGCCTGAGTGGCCACTACCTCACCAGAGACTGAGAGCTCAGCTAAGGGATCCTGGGCCTTTCCAGGGTATATTTCTTTAGCATGGGCTGCGTGTGCAATAGAGGAAAACTTGCTGACTTGCCCAAACTCAAATGCAGCTGATGGAAGTAACGGTCCGCCTTACAGTGAGTGATGACACCGCAGGATGCTGAGCTGAGGAACAGTTTCCATTACATCCCGCTGGCATGTCACACCAGACACAACACTGCCACTGAGCCTCTGGATGATGTGCATTCATTTTATACAATCCCACCCCCCAAAAATTAAAAAATAATGTAAAAACTTTTGCCTGTTTGGCTGATTCAACACATGGGTAAAGATATTAATCAACTGAGTGTATGAATTCAGGTCCATAACTATCATTGCCCATCAGTGTGGAGCTAAATAATCAATAGTAGTTAAGACTTTGTTTATATTGATTGCTTCTTTTGATTGCTTTTCTCTCTTGATAGTCAGGGGAGGACTTTGGCGCGTGGCCCACTCCCGCTGTCATTTGTATTGGCAAGCAGTGCACTTGTTCACAGAAAGCTTGAATCAGATTTTAGTGCCAAGGCTGCAGAAAGCACAACAGAGATGGAGAAGGGGGGTTAACTACAGTCTTTTTATGCACCCAGTGCCTTTGTGTATGGCAGGAGTTATTTTTCCATGTTCACGAGTGACACTAACTTTGCAAAGCAGTGTTGCACACAGTGGAGCACAAAATCCCATTTTCGTTATCATTTACACTTCTAATATCTTTGACTCCGGTGCTCTAAAAAAATACATTGCTTGATGTATTTTGTTCCTGAATGTGTGGCTCTTTGCGTGCGCTATGTTACATCAAACGTCTTTTACAGACGAGCAGAAAAAGGCCGTGTAGCCTTGGTGCAACTGGGCTTGCTGTTTTCGTGTGTGCGTTGATTTTGGGAGAAGATGTGTTTTTAATGCAGTGTTTTTCCTGCTCTCTCAGCTGTTTTGGAAAATGTTAAAGGAATGTTTGCTGCAAAGGCTATAACCAGGTGAGCTGCAGAGAGAAGCTATAACTGCATCAGCAGGGAGGAGATGCAGCTAAGCCATGATAAAGAGCACAATTAAATTAATTACTCCTTAACTGATCAGGATCAGTCACTACCTGTGCCCGAGGTTTGCACCGGTCAAAGCCTAATCTCTTATTAGTTCTGCTTGCCTTATTCCACTCTCAAAATCCCATCCTTGGCTGCAATCTGCCATGGACACAGGCACTCCCCCCCCCCCCCCCAACTACCACCTAAAAAGCCCCAGCGTAAGCATTTATTCACTGCTCAGTCTTAGGAAAGTGCTGCAGATGCATTTACAGAGAGAGCAACTGCAGCTGAATTAACCAATCTGCATATTCAGGGCCTGTTACCAGGAGATTGTTCCCATGCGATGAAGGAATGGAAGAGCGGGAGCGGAGGGCCGCACCTGAGCGGGACGCACAACAAGAGCTGTGGAAAGGAGGGATGAACAGTGCATAGGGGGTGGGTGCAGGAGATTTATCACGACTAACACAATGGAAGGAGGAGCAGGGATGAGTAAGGGGGGTCATGGGGGAAGAACTGGGATTGGAGCAACTGATTTCCTCTACATGAGGCAGGTCTGTTATGTAAGAACAGTCAAATGGATGATTTTTATGTCCTGTTGGTGATAAGCACTTGAGGGGTGGTTGGAGGTGATTCAGGGGGCTTATATGTGACACTGAGCTTGAGCGGACCATGTGTGATGCTGCTGATGTGTGTGATCCCAAATGCTGTGCGGTGGGAATGGCAGATGTTGAGGACGTGTCTTGGGGGTGTGACCCGAGAACAAGGACTATCTATGTGTCCTCGGTTAGGACATCTGGTGGGGTCAGTTAAGGCTCTATGATGACACTGCACGGTGCTTTGTAGCATTTGCTAATTCACAAAAAATTGTGCATTTTGACCCCTAATTAACTAGTTATTGCATGTTTATGTAACGCTTCTGTTTCTGTCAGCATTTGCGATTTCCTCTTGTCCAGAGTCCTTGCTTGTCAGTGGACAATTTGAGGAAAATAAATTGTGCCTCTGAATTGTTATACTCTAGTCCCTCATCTACAACAAATCATCTCAAAAGAGAAGACTCAAACTCACATAAATTCCAACAACTCTATTGACTTTTCCACTTGATTTATGATAGGGGGTGCGAGACCTGGGCAGCGGGTCCTGTGTGCAGCTGAGGTTTACTGAAAATGTTGCACTACACCAACATCTCACACACATGCACATTTCCTGTTGTAAAAATACAGCCCCAATCTATTACCGCCACAATAAAAGACCCTCATTACGATGTTGGCTGATTTTCAAGGAGGACTCAAAGTTCATGTTGAGGACCTGAGGGTATGGTCAAGTGAAGGACGCCCAGCAGGATGATGTAATGTTGGTATGAATCAAAATGGTGGCCATGGTGGGCAAGTCAGGCATGAAGAATGGAAGAGTGAGGAGGCTGCGCCGAGACAACTTAATCAATCACGAGGGTTGTGGATGCGCCGTAGATTACAATGTCCGCTGATTGATTATCATGACATGAGCGCATGCTGGTTTTCTGGAAGCAAATACATTTTACAGGCAGCAAAAATATATGTTGCATTTCCCAGCAAACACCTCAGAGGAAAATGTGATACTAATCATATCCACAGATGAGTCATTGCATTGCTTATTGAAAAGGGTTCAGAATGATTTATTATGATAAGTAAATAATTATTGAAAAGGATGACAGTTTTTTCAACATCTGATGGTTTTATTTAGTCCAAATACACCGAGTCTCTCTCCTGAGAGAAACAGAGGTTTTAAACTTTTAAGAAACTAGTTCCAGCAACGGTGTGATTATTTTCTAAAATGAAATGGACATCAGTAAGTGATTATCACAAATAGCTGCTGTTTTATTGTCTAAATAATAACCTTCCATTGTGATAATGCTATATTGTGAGCTTTTCCCTTTACTCATTAGGTGTTTACATCAAGCGACATACTCGTTGATAGTATCAGATCATACAAATTCAGGTGAATGACGATCCAGTCCAGATGGACATTATTGACATTTAATTCTGTCTTTGAAGGAAGTCGATATGTTGATGTCAGGCAACAAGGACAACATCAGCCAATAACAACGCCAATATATCAGTGCACCCCTAGCTTCAAGTACTGTAAGGTTTAACATGTCACATCATGTTAAATGTAAGGTTTTACTTTACTGATTTATATTTCTACATGACAGCAGTGTGTGTTTGTATTTTTTGTGTAGTTAGATGTGTGCGCACTCGCTGTGTAAGCGGTGCGTCTGTGTGCTTCTTGCAGCCTGCCATGTTTCTGTACATGTAGGATGTGTGTTGATGCCCAGGGAGGCACCATATGCTGTTTAGGCTCAGGAGCATCCCATCACGGCAAACCCGAACAGCCGCAGCTCCTTCATGCGTCTCCCTCCATTAGATCGCGCGTGCATCACCCGCCAACATGGGCCTGCAATCACGCAGATCCACTCTCCTCCTGCTTGTGTTCACTCCATCATGAATAATTCTTCATATAGATTTCTTCTTGCGAGGCTTGACATAGCCAGGTTCAAGACAGATAAAGTGTTCTGCTGAAAGCCTGCAGAGGGCAGAGTTTTACTACTTAAATGCACAGGAACAGAGTGACACATGCTCTCTCTTTTTTTTTTTTTTTTTTTTTTGCACAGCTGACACAATAGAGAAAAAAAGGGGGGTTGGATGTTGGGTTTAGCTTTTACATAGGCACTAATGTTACGATACAAATGATCGCGACAATAAATGAACTGTGCAGCCACAGGAAGTGGTAGAGTTGATTGCTGAAGCCGATGATACAGAATTGTTTAACTCCATGCTTTTTTTAATTTATTGCATTAGGGGGGACACCTTCAACCATGCACTCTATGCCCTGATTTATCTTTTTCTCATGGGATCTGCCAGTGACTTAACCTGCACTTTAGTAAAAATTATTTTCTAGTAGAAATGAGAAGTGGAGATTTATAGCATGGTCTGGTTTATTTCCGCAGTGCGGTAAATTACACCTGGGTGATTTTTCTCCCTTTTTCTTCCTGTCTCTGTTACCCCTATCAACTGCCCTCCAAAATACCCCTTCGGTCTGGTCCAAAGGGACCATCTGATTACAGTCCACCTAGGCCTCTAATTGCTTTACTATCATCCCGAGCAAGGTTTTTCTCTTTGGAGCAAGCCAAGGATAGACAGCCGCTTATGAATCCAAAATAATTTAAAGTTCTTGATGATGGGGAATAAGAAGCAGCCACCTCATAAATTTAAGCCTTAAGTGATATTTCACATCCTGGGTCACACGGTGTGTAGGTGGTTAGGCCTTAGATCACAGGATTTCAGCAGTTCCTCTTAATGCACGCTGAAAATCAACACATTGGTGCCATTCAGCACTCTGCGGAACCAAAACTGGTCATCTAAAATCTTTAATTCCCCCTCGAGGAATTCAGCTTCATGGTTAACTTTTGCATTTGCTCAAAGGCAAAACAATTTAGCCCCCCCACCTTACTAGTGAAAAACCTCTCTATCATAACGCGCATCCACATTAACTGATTGGAATTGTTCATCTTTATTAGCATTCATGCTCCCTCCTGGGATAAACATACTTAGGTGATTGCTTCTTTGCCGGTGTACATGATGTCGTTTGATCCAGAGGATTTGGATGCTGTGGTAGACTGTTGTCACATGATCCGCAGGCCGGGGATGTGAGGCCGTTTCATGTCACCTGATATGTCTGAGCTCTCAGCCGTTGGTGGGAAAATGAGACACAGATTATAGGTTCATTTGGGGAATCTTGGAAAATATGTGTTTCCTCCCTCCTGAACATGATTTTAGCTTTTAAAAAGCATGAATCAGTAAATCCAGATTTGTCCTTTCTCAATCACATCCTGAACATCCAGTCAGATGGTGTTTGTGTCATTCCTTATTTTCCACTAACTCTAGATCAGAATGCTTGCACCAGTTTATTAAACAGGCTACCTGTGTTTAAAGTGGAAATTTAAAAAAGACACTTATGTAATAGAGTATTTTCTGGGATAGCATTTTTGATCCGGTGCAATAATACGGATGGTGCAAAAGTCAAATTCTCCACAGATATACGGTGACAATTTAGCTGCTCCTTTGCAGCAAAAGCACATTTCAAAGCAGCCATTTGGCAATTCATGTGATAATAAAAATAAATAAATTATTAATTGCATTCAAAGGAAGCAAACCACAAAGACAAAAGTGAATCATTAGCTGTGCCTTACATAAAAGCGCAGTACTCAAAAGGTTAAACAGCAAACAGCTGCATGATTATCATCATAAATGCTATCTATATTTGGATGCAGGAACTGAATATTACACTCCAGGTTAAATATATATATTATAACTGATGATGCAATCACAAACTGTAAAATGAGCTTCTAATCCAGGTACCAGCAGCAACATCGTGTCTCCTAGAGCCTTCAGCTGGATTTTACCGCTCTACATGCTTTACAGAGGTCACACTTCATTCATCTATAAAACGCTGTTTGATGGGTGCTTTTCTTACCTGTTGACTTTACAAGATGCCTCCTACTCGTGAGATCACGAATGATGGCGTCTATGTGCCGCGCTTCATAACGTCACGGCCCTCTGAAAACCTTTCTGTCCTGAATTAATGGCTTGGCTGTCACGTCAGTGGGATGCTTTCTCATGCTAGAGGTCAGTGATGCTGACAGAGGACAACACAGAAATCGCAGAAACACAAGCCACTGTACAGTAGCCAGCTCACTCCGTTATGGGATTACACTGATGTATTCCAATTTGTAAAACCAGCCACTGGGTAACAAGATAAGAAACCAAGTTTTGCGTATCATCTTGCAGCTTTGGCAACATGGAGTCATGGAATATCATATATTATTCCACGTAGCTATTGGACAAATGCATTTATTTTCCTCTGCTGCAGTGCTATGTTTAACTTCTGTCATGTCATTTGATAGCTGTGGTCATTAAAGCACATAGATGGCCACGCCAGCCTTTGCTTAGTCGGCTGTTTTCCTGACCTGTACAACCGAGAGGTGACTCACGTGCCGTCAGGGGCAGTGCACTCTAAAAGCCAGCCTGCTGTGAATTTCTAATTTGCTTTTCCACTCGTGTGATTCGTTCCTACTCTGGTCATACTTGCTTTGGATCCTGTCTGTGTTTTTAGATGCACTGATGGGGGGGGGGGGGGGAGAAGACGCTGTATTATTCTGTTGCACGGCGTGTGAAACTCCCTCTGTGCTGTTGAAGTCAGTGATGCAAACACTCTTGTAGCAATAACAGAGGGTACGTCAAGGGCTTCTGCAGAAATACATTAAGAGGCATGAGCTCACATCAAAGCTACTTCAATTCACAGACGCAGATGGCAAAACAGGACATGCATTACAAGTATGGTTTGATTTTTTCTGCTTACAAACTTTGAACATTGTAATGTGTGACAAGAACTTACAATGATGAGTCTCATCCTCCAGATACACATCACACTCTCAATTACTGCAAAAGTTTTTGCTGTTATCACAATATAAGCACAGAAAAGTTGTAAGTTACAACTGCTGCTCATTACACTTTGCTTTTCCACACGACATCTGTGCCTGCCTTTGTTTATCTAATTCTTATGACCTTGGCCAACACACATTCTTCCATTCAAGATGCCCCTCACCTCCCCCTTCTCCTTCTGATCCTCCAATGAAATCTGCAGCGATCTCCTTACGTCAGCTACATTGCAGGACCTCTGTTCTCCTCCAGCATTATATTCAGGCCCTGTCTTCTCCTGCGTTCATTAGTGCCAGAGGTAGAGGTGACAAGAACGGTCACACATTCTCAAAGTGATAAAATACACAACGGACGGCGCTGCAGGGAATTAGTTACTTGTGGAAACGCTAACAAACTAAAGTGCATGCGATAGAGTCTTAAGAGTGGAGTTTGGTGCAGTGCACAATTTACATTCAGCTGTATATTGATTAAATCTGTATGCCCCCATGGGAAGGAGTATTGAGCATCGTGACTGTAGGCTGGATTTTAATTCTATCCTCTGCATTTTAAATGGCTTTCTGCACCATGTAGTTACAACTTAAGTAACCTACCTCAGCTTTTCCTATAAAAAAGTTTACGTTTGAGGTTGTTAAAAGTAATAGCTAAATACATTTCTTGGTGACACAGTTTGCATTCAGAGCAACATAAGGAAGGCATCTATTCACACATGTGGAGAAAGGCATGTGGGATAAAGCGTCCTGTCCTTGTCCAGCACTGATGCCTTTAAAGGACACTTAGTGAACCCTACAGATTTGTTAAAGTCAATCTTTTGAATTACTGTTAAGTTCTGCTATTTTTTTTAGTGAGATTATATAGAGCTTGAGGTTCTGTGTCTGTAACTAATGAATATGTGTTCTAGCTTTGTGTTAAATGTTTACAAATGTTGTTTGCTTTAAAAAAAAAATCTTGGAGTGTCTTAGTTTTGACACTAGCGAGTACTGCAGCATTTGAATGAGCTGTGTTTTAAAAATACTTTCATTATGTTGGCAAAAAAGCAAAAAATACTATTTTAAAACTACACTTTTAAAAGTATGAATGCAAACACTGCCAATAGCCCTGTCATCCTCACACAAAAATACCTCTCTGTACTTTACCTTTTTGCACAATATGAGGAAAAGAGGGCAGACAATTTGGTTTAGTGCAAAGCATATTACCTGGAAAAAGGGGGGAAAAGGGCAGTTTGGTGGTCAAGACAAATATTAACTTCAAAGTTAATAAGTTTTTAGCGAATTGCCGTTCTGGGGGTTATTTATGACTGACTACACACTCACAAGCTTTTTATTGACAACAGAAAATTTGTTAACCTAAATAAAATGAAAATTTACCTGCTTTTTCTAATTTATTTGACCATGCGCTGATCTGCTGCCTAAACTTGTGTTATTATTTAGATTAAAATAATGATAATTTAAAACAACCCAAGCAATAAGTGTCCGCTGTTAGTCAATAAACATGTTCACCTAATGTGAAATTTAAAAGGCTTCTCGCAACCAATGCATTAATTTAAACCAGATTTAGTTTATCTAACGTATAGGCTAATAATAAATTTAAAAAGTGTAATTATAACAAGTTACATGAAAAAACATTAACAATCGTCGACGGTCCACTTCAGGAATATCTAATTACATTGATATTTATTAATCGATGACAAAATAACAGTCGCCTTAATTACTCGGGTCCTAAAACTGGATAATGATATGTTCACCGCAATCTGATAAAGCGTCTTCGGCGTGTTTTCTCCATCTTCAACGACGCGCTGGAATGGCGCTTCGTGTTGCTGGATATCACTGCTGCTGCTCCTGCTGTGGGCAGCCTCTCTGCTCTGCATCCCTGCTCTCCTCCTCCTCCTCTCCCCCCGCGGATAAACCGGAATGGTTTCTTCCAGGCGAACCTGTCACTGTCGCCGCGGCGGAGCAGGGAGCCGAAGTGTGAGCGCAGGGGGGGGGGGCAGGCTTCATCCACTGCCTGCCATTGCAGTGCGGCGGCTGCTGCTGCTCTGGAGCCACACCAGAGAGACCCCTTTCCTTTTATGTGAGATTTTAACAAGCACGCCGAGAGGACCATTGCTTTCACGAAGGTGAATGGTTATCTTGATTTTTTTCCTCAAGTGCGTTGTTGGGGAGCGTGTTTTTCTTTGCAGCCGTAGGAGTTGACTAGATGTGTCCCCCTGCGGGTACAGGCGAACGATAACGGTGCAAGCCGAGGTAACTTAGCTACCTCACTACTACCAACTGCATCTGCGCGCTATGCTAAGGGGTTAGCAAGTTGCCACGCTAACGTACCTCCTATTTGAAATGGCCAATAACGAGGTTCATTAACGTATTTTATGTGGGACATGCATAAACGGTCAGAATAAGCTACAGAATGCCTTGCGTTAGAGCTGTCATCGAGCGGACGGGTTATTAAGTGCGTCCAGGTAAGATTAGCTGGGAGTAGCTAGCCTAGCTGCTGGAACAAAATGTCGGCCAGCTAGGGGGCTGATTTGACCAAGAGGGTATAAAAGGGGCACAAGATTTAGTGTCAGGGTGCAGGACGCAAGGAGGGAGTGGTAATATGAAGTCAGCTGCTAGAAATATGACATGGTTTTTTTTCTTCCTCTTTGTAAATTAAAGGGGGAGGTGGTGCGCTGTCTCACCTTGTACTGATGTTCCGTTAGTAAAAAAAAAAAAAAAAAAACGAAGTGGGATTTTTGGGAAAGTAGTTAGGTCCCTAGCTGGGATTAGGTTAGTGGCACTGGACTACCTGCTCGCCTGCCCCGCTGTCGTTACATTTTAAACATGTCATAATAATACCAGCTATGTGTGTGCTTGTGTGTGTGGGGTCTTTGATGGGGATAAACGACTGTTTGGTATGGCGCATGCAGGCTAACTTTCATTGTTAGTTTCCATACTAACCAATGGACAGCTGCTAACATGAACTGAAGGCACCAGTGTTCACCTGTTTAGTATTGATTGATGTAAGTTTTTTTTTTGCATGTTATTATCACTTATCTCGTTTTCACATGTGCTGTAACCTATTTAATTTATGTACAGAAGACACTAGCATGTTAGGACGTGTAGAAATAAGAGATAACAATGAAGATGTGAGCTTCAGATTCTGACTTGATGTTATCCGGGATTTTAGTAATCGAAATATCCTGTATTGACTCTAATTTCTTTACCTTATCCTTCCAAAAGCTTCTTAAGGGATTCCTAAGTCAGTTTAGCTGCAGAGGAAAACAATCAACCACCTCTTTCTGGTGGTTCCTTATATCTCACAATCTTGTTTTGAATACAAAAGAAGATTGTGAGATGTCTAAGCGTCACTTCCGGCCAAGATGCCAGGTATTAAATGTGTATGAAGTTCTGTTATGTTTTTTGGAAAAATATAGCAGTGGTCCTGTCATGCATTTCACTTGTGTTGTTTTTGTTAATACAGTCTATGACTTTAGCACTGAATGCTATTTAACAATTACAGTGATTTTTTTACCCTATCACATATATAATTACTGCATATTTTACTGGAAGTTTTGTGATTCATTGACGCACATCTTCATCTTGAACTCCCTTGTGCGTGCAACTAAAATGTGTAAATGCTGGCGACTGGCATTGTGATAGTAACACTAGATGAATCTGCAGCTGGGAAGGAAAATAGATTTGTCAAATGAAGTGGGAGAGTCGTACTACAGATGTTGTTTGTGGTTACCCTTCAGATGTTTCATTGCACAATCCAGTTTGCGTCTTTCTTTCCCTGCTGAAAAACAGATCAGAACACAGAGCTGTACAGGCAGCAACTCTGGCAAACATGTTACTGTGAAGAAGAAAATATCAACCCAAGGGCAGACATACATGTTGGTTTGTATGTTGCCCTGAGCTGTCATGAGAGCAACCATCATCTGAGTCATTGCGGTTTTGGAAGGAAGGACAAGCGCATCTGATATTTTGCCTACTTAAGTTAAATTTGACTGACTGCAGCTTTGTAATCCTGTGTATTTATAGAAACTGGCTGGAATTAGGGGCTTATCTGTTTGGTGGTGACAACAGACATACTAATGAGACTGAATTACTGTATTTATGCCATGTGTTTATACATGCTGCACCTATAAACCTTGGTTTTGCAGATAGGACTATGCACACAGATTGCTTTCTTATAAAGGATATCAAAGTGGATGGCCTCCGTGTAGATGATAAAGAATGTGTTTAAATTAAGGATGCTGGAAAACAATGGCTGAAAATGTTTGATTAGAGCCCAGTCCTGATTGTTGGGTGCTGATACCAATTTACATTTTTAGGCTTATGTATATGCAGACACAAGTCAAAGCTACATTAACAAGGAGAAAACAGAGCCATTGTTTATTAATTTACTGGAAATGTATTGTACAAACTAGATACCTGAAAATGAAGGTAGATGTCTTATCGTAAATTAAGTGTGACTTTTCCAATATTTAAAATGAAAATATGTTTTTAGGCTGTGGCTGAATATACTGGCTTTTACCCCATCCAATTTGGACTGTAGGTAACTGGATTCAGTGCCAACCTCCAAATCTGCTGGTGCTGCCGCTGCTAATGTTAGCCACATTTAGCAAATAATATGACAATGCATGTGCAATTTTGTGCACACTGCAATATGCCACACATTTTAATGGCTTTTAAAAGAAACTGAGAAATGTGATTAGGGCTGCAGCTAGCGATTATTTCAGTAATGATATAATAATAAAATAATAAGAATACAAAAATTCAATTAATCTTTACTCTGTGTTCTTGGAAGGCTTTGTGAGTTCCTGTACATGGGTTTCTGTCTGTGGAAGTGAATCAGTGAGTTTGTGTCTGTTAGCCTTTAAAGGAGAATGGGGTGGGTGCAATGAATAGACGCCAGCGTATCAGCACTCTGAAGTTTGCCCTGTGCTTTGATGCAATGTTTCTGCGCTGCTTAAAACAAGATGTTATGATGGTGTAGACGTTAATTAATATTAACGTCTCAGTGTCCAACCTAAAATCCCGCACGTCAGTGGCTCAGTTTTACTGGCCCATATACATTTTTATTGGTTTGTGGAAAAAAAAAGTTTTCATTTTTGAATATATCAATGCAATTTAATTGAGACAGTATTTTATATTATTTCACTTTGAATCCGAAAAATGTTTCTGAAAAAATCTTGAAATAAATATGGTCTAGTATTGCCATGCCCGTTTTCGACTCGCCCATTTTCGTTTCCATGTACAATAGGATGGCTGCCGTCAGCCTTCAGTAAGCTGTATAATTTAAAGGTGCCATCAGACTAAGTTAACAGTTAATCTGCAGATTTTAATAACTTCTGGAGGCTTACTGCAGACTTTTCGCTGTGTAAAACAAACTGCGGTGGATGGAGCAGCTACAAAGTCTGTTTTTCTTCACGTCTGAGTTTGTTGATCACGTGCTTTGATGAAGGACTCCCGCTCGTTTATCCCAGTAAAGGTTTTAATAATGATTACGGGAACAGCGCTGCTGTTTGGACGCTAGAAACACGCCGCTTTCTTTCACGTCTCAGTAACGGCTCCGCCTCTTTGCTCTTCGCGGTGTGTAAACAGACTCTGTTTCCATGTTAAAGTCATCATCACTGCTGCTGTTGTCAGTGTTTCTGTTTAAAGCTGGAAGCTGTGTGGACTTAATGTGGTCAGACTTTTTATTCACACGCTAATCCTAAATACGTTTGTATTGCTGTTCTGTTTTCAGTTGCAAACATGGGAGAGATGCTCGCTTTCGCGTTTCCATGGTGACATGGCGCTTCAGAGACAAAGCATCGAGAACTTTTTTTTTTTATATATAATTTTTTTATAATCGAATTATTCGAAATACTCGTTGCAGCTCCAAATGTGATTGATACTCATAAATGGTTCTTCAATAAAAATGCAGTATTTTTGGACTATGCCTAGCTTAAAATCACCTCAGCTTTGACTGTTTTGCCAACTTTAGATGAGTCAAGGGTATTTTTTCCCACCACATTTTTAGTCAGCCAGGAAATGAATCACTGGGAAGGTCCCTAGTAATTATCAAGTTACTGCAAAGATGATACATAAATATGCACCATAGTCTCATAAGCTGTGATGCTGACTGTGCTAATAAGGCATTGCAAACAATGAGTTTCATATCTCGATATACGTTCTGTGTAAGTGCAAGTGCGTGAGAAGTGTTCCCGCTGATTTACCCAATGTGTTACACTGTAAATAGTTTGCATTTCAGTGCTAGTGATAGCCTCAGGGGCCACTAGAATAACAAAGAGGGGAATTAATGAGTTAGCCTGTGCTATTTTGAAGAACTGTAACATAGGGCTGGGCCATATTATACCGTTCACGGTAATACCGGTATAATGTTAGGCAACGATAGGAAAATGAAATATCGCGATAGAATGGGAGTAAAACGCGCATGCGCAGTGCCTTTGTTTTCATACGCACATGGCCGATTGTTGAGTGAAACAGATGAACCAGAATTGGTTTGTAAAAATGGTGCAACTTCCATGATGTGGAACTGGTTTGGTGTTTGTCCGTCAGATACACAACAAAGCACATTTTTTTGCAGAACATGCAAGCGGCCGTTGTTATTGTCATATTTGTCGGACTAAGATGCTCTTAAATCTGGGAGTAATCTGGGTCCTAAACTCCGTATGTTTCAGGTCTAACGAACACTGCAGCATCACTGAGCGTTAAAAACTGTCTAAATTCTTTCATCTTTAATAAAACGATCAGCATTGCTGCTTTACCAGGTGTAACTATAAAGTTTAACTTCCAGGCATCCATGAAAACAAAAGTTATTACATTTAACGGAGTTAGAAGTTAGCAGGAAGCTAGCGGAAGTTAGCTCGCTAGTTTCGCTAGTTACCTAAGCATGATATTGCATGTTCTGACTGAGAGATTTCTGAAAAAAAATCAAACGTACAGCTCTGCTATCACTTCCAACATAAATGAAGACAGGAAACTAAACAGCAGTGACGTTTGTAGGGTTACTGAAGTTGGGCTAGCTGGTATATAATGATGTGCTACGTGATCGCTAGCGACACAGCTATGTTAGCATAACATAAACAGTGAAGCTGGAGGACGAACACTAACACTTTTCCACTTATAAAAGTTAACGTGAAGGTTCTTCATGGTTAGAGACAAATGCAATCGCATGGCAGGATGCTGTAAACGGACCAAACTTCAGTCAGGAGAACAACTGAGATAATCCATCCACAATACGAGGTTAGTCATCAATATACTGCAGCAACATGGGAATAGAGCAGCTGCCAGAGAATTCAACATTAATGAATCAATGGTACAGAAGTGGAGGAAGCAAGAAGAATGAGTTTAATAAAGTTTGATTTATCTGACTGCTTTGTTTCACTTAATGTGCCTTATAATCCCGTGCACCTTATGGTCCGAAAAATGCGTACTGCACACTGCAGTTTAATGTTGCAAAGCACCTCTTTTTAACTTCAGTGGATATTATACATGGTTATGCTCAGGATATGTCAGCCCATTTCTACTGGAAATGCCTTTTGGTTAAACTTTCAGCAAGGAATTTGCATTTGCACTGTTACATTTTTATAAAGCTTTAATGTACATAAAAACCAGCTTCTTGTTTAAGTGAAAATAAATGGAAGGTTGTCTTTTTGCGCTAGTAATGTTGTGGAGTTGTATTTTGTCTCGCATCAATTATATCGTCAGTTATATCGTTATCGCAAATTTTCAAATATATATCGTGATAAATATTTTTGGCCATATCGCCCTGCTCTACTGTAACATCTGTGCTTACATCTGTCCCAACATGTTAGTGTATCGTACTATAAGGATTACAGTGTATGTACGTGTCTGTTTCCTAACTCCTAGACACGTTAAGCAATGTGGATGAAACTTTCTATCTAGGATTATCAACATCTATATAGCTTTTGGGAATTATTTTATAACAATTAAGTCTATACATATTATAAATACTATTTGCGGTAGCTTATTTCAGAACGAACAGCTGCATTAACTGTTCGTAAGTTGTTGTTTGCAAATACATGATGATAAACAATTTTTAATGCAATGGCACTTTTGGATCATTTAACTGTGTCGTCATGCATATCTGTAAATAAGTGTACATCAAACAGTGACACCAATAGTTACTGTAATTCTTACACAATGAAAATGTTGCTTGCAAAGAACAAAAATAAATTAATATATTTATCATGCATTTGTTTGGCATTTACTATTTGACTGTGTAGAGTGATATAATGAAGACAAAAAGAGTAACATGTTGACTTAACATACGTGTTTGTGCCTTAATACATGAACAAACTGAACAAGCACCACAGGCCTGGCAGGAACTTGCCACGGGGCAGGTTTTTGCTAATTTACTATAATTCACTCGTGGTTTTTGTCCATTTTTAAAAAAAAAATATCATTATTTATTTGAACGACTGTTTTCACAACAAAGCATAGTTTGGAAGTATCTAATATTGCATGTGTTTAAGGCTTTTGAGTTAGCATTCTGTAGATCAAGCTATAAATGATGGTATTTTGTTTCTTATGTACTACCTCACCCTTGGACTACATTTTGGAGACAGTGTTAGTAGATCAATGGGTGTGTTGGACATGAAAAGGTCATTGCTTTGATCTGTGGCCAAATTTAGACTTCCTAGCAAACATGTTTTAACAATATGTCATTGAAATCTATGTTCTCATAATACATTTGCCCTCTGTCTGGTCATATGGCATGTTTACGTTGTGGTTGTAGTTTCAGTTACACAGAGGCTAGCTTGTGTAAATCAAGGCTGTCATAAATCCCGGTGTGAAGGGGATGTGGAATTATCAGGACGAATAGGCTTGGAAACTCTTTCATCAGTTTCATTTTGGCGTGAACCTCCTTTTTCTTATACTGTAGAAACCTCCCTTATCATTGCTGTTTCTCTTTGGCTCTGCTGTCCTCATTTCAATCACTGTGATGAAGAGGAGGTGGGGGCAGGTCAGTGGCTCAGCTTATCAGCACATTCCTGCCTTCTTGTGTGCTCTGTGTGGGGCACTGATAACTTCCACTGGGATGATTGAGTTCAGGACCAGATTTCCTGCTCTTATGTGCTCAGGACACTCTCGGGCTCTGGTTAGCATCACTAACTGGTGCTGTGGGGCCTGCAAATGGTCTTAGCTCACATTAAGCCTCCATCCACGTGAGTGAGTATCAAAACTTTTAAATTATGTTGTTATAGTTAATGGGACATAGCCAATAGGAATATACGTATTCAAATTCTTTCTTCAGAAAAAAAAAAATTGTTATTTTTACTAAAAACGGCTATATCTGATTTTAGCAGAAATCGTCTAAAAACGCACCTGATCAGCATCTATGGCAATAGCATCCATGGTACTAACTCTAAAGAGGTAAATATTTGCCCAGGGGTTCATGGGAAAACTTGGGGGAAAAAAGAAAACTGATTAAACATTAGATCTTGGAGTCATCCCAGTAAATGCTAATGTCTCCCATAACTGCATGACTTTCAATTAAATGTTTGCTATCTTAATTTAAAAAGTGATGGACATATCAGTAATTTATAAAGGAAAATATTTTGGAAAGGTTAGGGTTAGACATCACTTAATGCAGATTGGCATTTAACTTACAAAACGATTATTACATATACTGAGGCAAGTCATCCAGTCAACTCACTCTGTTGTCCATTATTTACTACACCACATGTGCTGGGTTTTTGCCATGTGTTGTGCGAGAGGGTGCAGAAAACAGATAAAGTGAAGAAGCAACACATGTCTTGTCTCATCTGATGAATGTGTACAAGAAGAGGAGTGTTGGGCACTTATGACAGCAGCAATGTGGCAGCCAAGGCTCTAATAACAGCTAATTATCATACTGTCTAAACACTAATCTGGAAACATGTTAATTGCAGTGTTGACTGCTAGTCTTGACGCTTAGCACATTAAATAAGATTTGCCTGCAGACTGCATTCATTTCAGGCTGAGAAACCCAAAAGAACTTTGGCCTTTCGTGTAGTTTCACATTCAGTCTTTATGCCCAAACATCACCTCTTCAAGGTAGGATCGTGTACTATTTTGAATTTGAAATGTGTTGTTACTAAGGGAACCTAAAGAGTAGAAAGCTAAAGATATAGTTGTAATCTGAGGCCAGGATGCACTTTAATAGAAATCCAAGCACAGACTAAAAGCAATTAAATGATCTGTATTCTTTTATGGTTTGCAATGTTTTCCAGCACCAGTTTTAGTAAAAGCAATAACTGTGGTATTTAATGTGAACTGTGAACGTACAGCTCAAGTTTCTAACGTTCAAACAGAAACTGCTGCAGAAGTTAATATGCTGTAAATATGAGTTCAAGTTACTGGAAATAGAGCTGTAGTTCATTTAAATAAGGGAACTGGCGGTTCTGTAGCTCAGTATCTCACTCAGGTTATGCCAAATATTTAAACATTTTAAAAGAAATTTTTTAAAATCTTTACATGATAAATATGCACACAGAGTGACATTTAAAGCATTTCTGGACCCCATTTTTTTGACCTTGTAGATGTGTGTTTTGCTGTATGTAGCTACACATTGTTTAAAGAAGATGATTGCTGCTCAGGTTCTTTACATTCCTTTTTAGTTTGATGTGGAAATAATTAATTTGGAGGCAGGAGCTAGTGGAGAGAGCAAACTATGTGTGGAATCTGTCACCACTCTCAGGTTCAGCTGAGAGGGATGTAAATTTAACTCTTCCCCCCTTCCCCGCCGGTGACTGGGTGTCTGTCAGGCTTGTCCAGCTTTATCATTATCCTGACTGATGAGTGGGATTTCATGTCCCACATGGCCTTAGTAAGCTGTGAGCTCATGTCCTTGCATACTTGTGAAAATCTGCTGCTTTTTTTGTTTATTAGTCTATTTAAATTTGAATTTCAAATTTAAATTTGAATGCTTGGTCAATGCTGTTTTACAATATGAGAGGCTGAAAAACTCTTGTTGTAATAGTTGGTGTGTTTGTTCATATATTTTTTTTATTGTGGTGCATATTATGCTCCACTTCCTCTACCAAATGTGTAAAAACACAATGGTAAGCCATTCTCAGATGAGTCATCCATTTACTTTGTCTGGATGCACAGTGCATCTGTGTCAGTGGTCACTGCTGCCGAACATGCTCAAAGGGGCCAGTGTAAAGATTGGGTATGCAAATGATGCCCTTATAGCAGTCTGTAGTGACTGTCTCAATAAATGTCAGAAATTTTAGAAGTAATGAGCACTCTGTGACAGGCAGTAAAGGAGGTTTAAGTGCATGAGGTTGAGTGGATGGTTTATAGTTTAATGTCCAAAAAGGTACCCAGAGCTTTATGTGGGTAGCTGATGTCGTTGTGAAGGATGAAGTGCAGAATAAAATGCTGCTACTTCAGCCTGTAATACAGTAGAAGTACAGTAGTTTTTGATGCTGCTGTAAAGTGAAGGGTAACGCCATTCCATTCCTTGATGACTGCTCTTTTCTTATTGGTGGCGAAGGAGACAGCAGCTCTCCACAGACTTGGTGTGTGTGTAGGTGGCTGGGTGGTTGGCATATAGTGCAGATGACTGAAGTTGCCTTGGGATGAATTCATATGTTTGTGCAACCATGCAGATTGTCCTTGCGACAGGAAGCATTCAAATCAAAACAGTGTAAAATGACTTGACTACTGAAATAAACGCAAGCACCCTTATGGTGTCTTACAGTGTCCTCTAAAGGCTGCTTGATTATATGTGGACCACAAACACTGGATTGTGCTTCAAAGAGGCACATAAATGTCTCCACAGGGGGCGATCCAGTGGTTGGATGGTGAAAACGCAAACTGCAGCTCCACATAATTCCCTTTTTCTCTTTAATAGATTTTTTTTACTGTCTCTACAGCAAAGAGCACGAAGTACCTTCACAGATTTGTACATAGTTAGATGTCATGGGTAAGATAATAGTTCAGTTAATTATAACAATAATAGGTATGTGAAACCAAACAAAAAAAAGAAACAAACACATTAGTTTGTGTTTCTTATTCCCAGATGTCTTATTTTTAATCTTAAAGATGCTTGGGCTTAGTAAAAAATGCCCTATAGTATACGGCTGACTGAAAGCAGCTGGTAGCTGATTGAATGCACTGATTTTGTACATTGTTACTGTTAGACATTAAAATGTCAGTCATTTAATATTGTTCATATTTGCACTCATCTGAAATGCGCTCATATGCAAGTTAAATGCCAACAGTGGAGATACCTGCACTGCAGAGGTTGCATTCTTGGAAGTTCAGTTTCAGCACGCTCGTTGATATTCATTTCCCAGTCATATCGCTAGGGAGTAGCTGTGACCATGCACAGCACATGCTCCCTTGCCTAAACAGACTAACTGGTGATGTTTTTATGATAAGCATGGGGAGTATGTTTTCATGTTTGAAATTATAGCTAAAGCGCAATATAGTTGGTTATATAATGTCCCTGACTGAAGCTACAGTTGCAGTTAGAGTAGTCTGAACCAGTGCTACAAAAGTGACAACAAACAAAACACAATGATATTTTAGCTGTTAGATGTTCCTGATTGAACATTTTACTTAACATGTTAGGTTTTTGTTGCTTTGCCTGCCTCTTGTATTTCCCTGTGTGGGTCTTTTCATTTCATGTGCAGTGTCATCAATCTGTTAATTTTACCCAAAGATTATATGAATGTCAGATTTAAAGGTGGTTGTGTTTTTGCTGTAATCATGGAATCTGTGAATACTGACCATGAAGCTAACAGAACAGCCAATCTTCTGTTGGATTTCATTAACACGTTTAGCATAATTTATGCATGTAATGCAGCACACCTGAGAAAAGCAGGAGGTGGTTTGTAATATCCCACATGCTGAGCGAATTGGTGGATTCTGCTCCGATTTAACGGCAGCTCAAGGGTTAAGTCCGATACAGCAGTTTACACTGCGGATGGATGTTCACTAGTACAGAGGAGTCCCATGCTGTAGCGGAACTGCAGATCCCACACAGATCGCTGCCAAGCTGGAGGGGATTTGTTTCGATCCCCTGAGTGTGTAAGGATAGAGTTAGAGGGAAGGATACATTCAGAAGGAAGATGTTGGTAGAGGACACAGACCCTCACGGGCCAGAGGAAACGTTAGGGTGTAGCTGCGGAGTGTGTTTTATAACCCCTCACCTGTGGTCGTAATTTCTGTGGTTTCAAATCTAACAGAAGGAAAGAGGAAGGTGGGGGCAGTGTTCCTCATAGCACTGATTGGTGCAGTCATGCACTGAGGCTGCTGATGTGCGTCTGCAGGAATCTCCTGCTGGATTTACTGGGGAGTAGTTGGAGTTGGAGACGCTTTTCTCTGTGTCCTCTGTAGTGAGCAGGATGAATTCATGTAAGTACCTCTAATCTTCTATGCATCAGTGTTATCTGAATACTTATGCAGCAAATAGATGAAAGGAGTAAAATTGAAGGAAAGGGAGTTTCACAGTTTCCTTTAGATAATACATGTGCTTCATGGCTGCGGATTAACTTTTCTATCAGTCTTCTGGGTTTCTTCTCTTGACCTTCGTATCGCTCTCCTGCATCTCTGCCACTGTGTTCCCTCAGGTAGAGATCCGCAGTACGGTGTCTTTCCATGTTGTATGTGTAGAGTGTCACTTGTCTCTCAGGGGAACCCTTGACTGGCACTAAGGCATGGGCTCTCATTAGCATTGGGCTATGCTCTCCCCGGCAGGAGAGTTTTAGCAGTTGTCAGCACTCCCCAGTACATCGATTTCAATTGCTGAAGTGATCAATCATCTTATTCTACTTTGTTGATTCATTGCCAGCAGCCACAGTGTTGTGTATTCATGTTGTTGTTTTCTTGTCTTTGGCTGCAGTGTAATTTGAAAACTGTCTTGGAGAGAAGCAAAAGGGAAAGAATTGTTTTAACTCAGCAGTATGTTTATTGCTAGGATTGAATATTTAAGCTTGCAGCAGACTTGGCTTCATTTGGCTTTATTGCTGCTAATCATGTGCTGATGCATGTGAACAAAAATAATTGTGAATTATTGCTTTCAGCCACCTGTAAACCTTTAATTATCATATTTTATTTGTTTCGACTCATTACTACTCTTGAAATATGAATAGTCACATTTTCATCACACTGGCACTGAAACAGATTTGTGAGAACGATCAAAGTCTCTTTTTTTCCCTCAGACCTTACAAAGAAATACAATAAATAGGCAGTACAAAGAGAGAGTGGATGTATTTTCTTTGCAGTATTTTATCATTTGTTTTGGTCGATTTGTGGCATTTACTACAACAAGAACCTATTAAATGTTCCTCAGTGTTCATGCTGCAAGGTTCCCCCCCTAAATCACTCTGTTGCAGCACCACAACAGTAGAATTAATGAGAGCTATTTTTAGCTACTCTGGTCCCAGAGCGGTCAGAATTGAATAAGTCTCTGCCTCACCCCTAAACCATACTTCAGCACAAAATCGCACAATGTTGCCTCAGTTATAACAAAATATCATTTGCTTTTTTTACGCAGAGTTGCGTTTTTTTAAGCAGGGCTGTTTGATTATGGTAAAATAAATATTATCATCCTGATTGTTTGAAACAATTTAGAGAACATAGTTAGGCTTATCGTGTGTTTTGCTAAACTCTTTAAAACAAAAAGTGTATCCATTTGGTTTACCTCTTTAGTTTTCCTTCAGGCTCTCTCTTTGTTATCTTGGCTCAAGCTTAACCAAACCTGCTACAGCCTGGCAGGGAGGGAGGTTTTTGCTTTTAGGGGAGGGTTGAAGGTCACCGCTGTAAAAGGAGAGGGGTCTGCTCGATTCAGTGACGCAAAACAAAACTAGAGCACTATTTTTATGTTAATTATATTGTTTTCATAATCATTGCAAGTCAGGTTTGTAGCTGCACATTTGATTAGTTGCAGGCCCTTTATTTGAAAGTGACAAGAATTGTCACAGCTCCCTGCCAAACTGTCTGCTAGTATTTGCCAAGTAGACAAAATTTACTGTTTCGCTGACTTCAGAGAGGACCTCCGGGGCACACAAGTATATGTAAGTTTGTTATTGCTCAGTTTTATTGCCACTGGCATACAGATAGTACCTGTAACAAGAAGCCATTTGCCCCTCAACTTGCAAAATACACATGTGCCTTTTTAAAAATATCTTTTGAGCAAGAAAGCTAGATTTAGCTTCTTAAATCTGAACGTCATCTGTTTGTTTGGAAACTAGGTTGGTCACGGTTTTTGGTTTATAGAGCAGCTGAAGGAGTAATCAGGAAGATGAGCTATGATCAGTAATGACAATAATTGTTAGTAGCATTCTGTAATTGATTTACAAGTGGAAATTAAAAGCTTGAAAGACTGCTGGCAGAGCAGTATTTTATGGACATGCTATAATAGTTTGTTCTGCAGAGGAATAAAAAGCCCAGTGGGCTCATTGATGATTGCGTTGTTTTACCATTTGTGCATTGATTTGACACAGTCCTCTTTGAGCAGAGATTTCCTCTCCGTTCTCCATCTGCATTAAAGTCCATCTGTGTTGTAGTGCTGGCTTCCATGTTGCCTAGTTGTAATCCCCCAAGCATGACCCAACCAACATGGTGTGTCTCACTGTGAAGCGGCTGCCAGGCCTGGCTTTAGCTTGAGGCATGAAGCCTCTCTTGGCACCAAATTGTGGCTGTAAAGGGTGTACACATTATGGCACTGAAAGTCATCAGTCACGGGATGTTGGTGCAACTTTACAGCAACCTATGCTCATTTCACTGAAAACAACATACCTTACTTTGTGTTTACTTAAAAGAAATGTTTTGGACATTTTTGGAACAGGAAATGAACATATTTGTTTTTGACAAATATAAAGTCACTAGTTCACTGTTTAGATCTTATGGCAAAAAATAGTAGTGCTCATTTGAGCCACAAAACTTTATGAACTTTATGAATTGATTTGGCCCTGTCTTTATTTCCTTTTTTTTAAATTTACCTCCTACAGTTTAGAGGAACCTTCAGACCTGTCCTGAAAGGCCACTAGAAAGCCACACAGTCCCCCCTCTGTTACCAGAGCAACAAGCTCTGCAGGAGCAGGAGGTAGCAAAATTATATCCCTTCACAGTGAAAGGTGTGTGCATGTGATAGAGAGAGAGAGAGATTGTTTTTCGTCTTTTTCCCTTGGTATTCGGTCCTTTTGTTTTGCCCCATTGCAATTTTTCAGTGATTTATTTGTATTCAGTGGAGCTTTAGAAGCATCCTCTAAACATGTTTTCCAGACAACTAAATTGACATCTCTTGCTACCCACTCTAAAACATTATACGTTTGTGGGCGTACATGTTTGTGTTATGCTGCATAAATGCTTATAAAGAAGTTTTGAAAGTCTGACTATCAACTGGAAACCCCCCCCCCCAATTTATCAGTTAGAAGCAAGTCTCTATAAATTTAGGCAAAATGTTTGAGCTCTTGGCGTCAGCATTTGCACAGTGCTGATCAAGAAGACTGGGGCATAAATCCTCCTCCCTGAAAGAGCAAACTTTCTAGCGGGAGATCATTCCTCTGCTTTCACCAGACTTGTTTATATTCAGATGCCCCCCACCCCACCCTTTCTCAAGAGCAGATAATTCAGTGTGAAAGGCCAGGGGGAGTTCCCCTGTTCAAACTTTGGTTCACCCTCCTTGTGTGAGCCCCACTATAAGCTGCTTGAGGAGTTTGTGACTGTTGCTGCCAAGCTGAGCACGTCTGGGGCCACTTGTGGCATTTTATTTAGCTGCCTGTATTCCCAGACGCCAGCTAATCTTTGGCATTTGGCCGACAGGTCGCAGCAGACATAAGGATGATGTGTTGAAGGAGGCCAGGGTGCTAAAACAATAAACGGCACAGCAGCAGTTGGTCAGCTAAGCTGCTGCCTCTGAATATGATTTCTGCTGTACAAAAAAAAGTTGGACATTGTTTTCTTCACATCTGAGTTACTTTTTTTGTTCAGACATTTGCTTCTGCAGCAGCATGGCTGTTGTTATTTTCAACTTCAGAATCTCTGGGTGTGTTTTTAGTGTTTCTCATCACACACATTTTGGTGATGACTTAAAACTGTGCAATATTGCAAAATACATTTTGATAGTTTAAAAAAGGGTGTCCCTGAATCTTAACTACTGTGTAAGGTTGATTAAATTGTGCGTCCTTGGGCTCACAATCCCTTAGTACCTTATATTTTTGTTGCCACACTCTGACGGGGGATGAATTTGGGGGTAAAAGTAATGGGATGGGTTATCTTGTTTTCATAATTGATGGATGCCATTAAGGACAGGTAGCTTTACTGATTAAAAATGATTAACTGAATATCCCTATTCCCTATATGAGATTTCATAGTGGTCTGTAGTTCAGTATTTGGCCTGCAGACCATCGAAGGTTTTTAGCTGTTTATCGCTCTTTGTGGCTTAATAGCACTTCCATTATCAAGTTGTCATACTGATGTGCTGCAAAATGGCTTTCAGTGTGAAACTGGACTGACTCTTGCTAGATGTTTTGCGTTTGAAGCTGCCAACCCGTCGACAGCAGTCTCAGTGGCAGGTCTAAGCACTGGAACCGATGCTCCTTTTCAGCGTGAAGAGTAATCTCCCTTTGCTCATTTTTCATCACATTTTAATGTACCGCAACATGAGATTTCTGCATAGGTGGTTAATACTGTAAGCGTTCGAGGTGTCAAAGAAATAACCAGCAAAGCAGAAGGGGATATGTGTGGCAGTCTCACCTATTAAGATCACAAGGCTAGGATCATTTTGCATGACAGATGGGGGTTATTGCATTAAGTGCTGTGATGGTGGTTGTAATTTGCCCCAATGGGAATGACCTCGTAGTATTTTATATGCAGTCCTTGAATGTCTAATGTGTTGTGAGATTGCAGTGGAGGTAAAATGATACAGAGCCAGAGATAAGAAGCGGGCTGTAGGTCGCAGAGGATGGCGTTAACCCAGCAGCTGACTGAGGTGACCTTAATCTTATCCTCTGTGGTTGTTAATGGGGCTGAGGTTGTCCTTCAATTTTAGAGACTTACTGCCAGTGTGGCCCTATTTAATGAAGGAGGATCTTTGTCTGTTGTGCTATTGTACTCAGTTCACTGTAAACTTGGGACCTCATACTGTGGACCCACTACAAAGAAGACTGTCTAGTCTAAAAACCAACATGTTTATGGTGTGTGCCTGGGCTATTTGCTGTGCTCTGTTGTGTCATCTGTATCACTGTGAATCAGCAACAGTGTGAAACAAACAAGCGTCCTGATGTGTACCCTGTCTTACTTTTTAGTGGTGAAACACTTCCCCTTCCACTAGGAACCTTGGTAGAGGACAAAAAATAATCAGTGCTATTATTGTGTATTCAAATATTCTGTTTATCTTTTTAATTTTTTTTACTAAAGTCTCTCAGTGTGCTTTCACAGTCGATTTGCTGTTTATAATCTTTACATCCTTTATTTGCAGTATGAATAATACAATATGAATAATGAAATGTAGCCTAGATTGCCCAAGTGGCTGATGTTCATAAAGCAGCAGTAGTCCAAACCCTTACCCTCTATTTTTTTCAGTATCTCAGTATAAGTAGCTTTTGCTGCAAAAGTGGTAAATGCTACTCTACACATTATGCAGACATTTAGCTTGGACAGATAACGCCTACTCTGTTCATTAAAAAACAGCACATTGGACCTTTTATGCAGACTTTGTTAAAGGTTAAACACTGAAGGAGACACTGTCAGATGTATTTTGGGAGCCACTCTTCCACCTTTTTATCAGTTGGAATAATGAATTATTTTAACTCTTCTTGTCTGAACTCTGGAGCTTATGTGTTAAGCACTGCGCAATTTCTTTGCCTTTCAGAGTGCAGCAATGGAGGAGACAGTCATTTGGGAACAGCACACAGTAACACTACACAGGGTGGGTATCTGTTATCCTTCCTTTACTCTCTATAATTGTCTATGTTGAAATTATGCCCTATCCTAAACGCTCTCTGCCCTACCTGGTTTACGTTATTTTCCCTCTATCTCCCATCTCAGCATTTTTCTTCCCTGCTATTTTCAGGATCACAGCATGTAGGGAGTTAGCTCACTGTGTAATTAATTGCACGTGGAACAGACAAAAAGCTTTTCTTCTACACGATTCCATGTTTTTGGCTGTGGAGCATAAATTGCACAAATGCTGATCTGGCATCTTTGTGCACATTGTTTGCACGCA
Organism: Copadichromis virginalis; assembly: GCF_057382275.1. NCBI lineage: Eukaryota > Metazoa > Chordata > Actinopteri > Cichliformes > Cichlidae > Copadichromis > Copadichromis virginalis. Next base: position 15,877,178 of record NC_140624.1, read on the forward strand.
AACTGCATCGCTTCAAAGTGTTCGACTGCTGTATTCTGTAGAGGTGGTTTTACAAACAATTATTTTGTTGGATTCGTACCAGGAGGTGGTCATTTAAATACATCTGTCTCTACTCATCAGTTAGTGTCTTGGTCCATCCACACATCCTTATCTTTTTTGTGTTTTGTTTTTATTTCTGTGTGCAGGCACCAGGGTTTGGCTTTGGGATAGCCATTTCAGGTGGACGGGATAACCCTCATTTTCAGAGTGGTGAGACCTCCATTGTCATCTCAGATGTGCTGAAAGGAGGCCCCGCAGAAGGCCTACTGCAGTAAGATTTAGTTGTATTATCGGGAACCCAGTCATGCAGCTCATTTTTTAGTATTAAATTACACTGCCTGCTCCATAAAGACTCCACTGTCTGTCTGTTCTTGGTATCTCATTTCTTTAGGGAAAATGACAGAGTCGTTATGGTCAACGCTGTCTCCATGGATAATGTGGAGCACGCGTATGCTGTTCAGCAGCTTCGTAAAAGTGGGAAGCTCGCCAAAATTGTGAGTGTCACATCCCATTATGAAGTCTTCTTGGAAAGCTCATTTTGTAGTCAGACTTAAAAAGTGTTTGTAGCAGAGATATGCATATTGCTAATAATGTTATTTGGGCTCTCTCATATGTTTTCGTAGTTCACTAGCAGAAGAAATGTGCATGATAAGGGGAGTGCCTGGCTCATGTTGGTTGTCAAGCTCATTTCATGTCTTGTTCCCTTTGTTTAGACAATCAGGCGCAAGAGGAAGGTGCACGTCCCCATGGGCCGCCTGGGAGAGAGGGAGACTATGTCAGAGCATGACGAGGAGGAGGATAGCTACGACGAAGAGATATATGAAACGAGAAGTGGACGCAGTGGCGTGTACAGCGGTGTGGGCGGCACTATGGGCAGGCGCAGTGGGCGGAGCGGCGGTCGCAGGGACAGGGAACGTGAACGCAGCGGCTCACGGGAAAGAAGTCTCTCCCCACGCTCAGACCGCCGCTCGCACAACCTGCCCCCACGGCCCGCCAAGGTCACTCTCGTGAAATCCCGCAAAAATGAAGGTGAGGCTCACAAAGTCGGGGATAAAAAGGGAGTCAGAACAGTGGATAGTGAAGCAGGGAATCTCCTGCCATTTGCTTTACATGACTATTAACAGACAACCATATTCTCTTTTAGAAGAGAATAAAGCCTCCAAATCAGCATTGGTTAACTGCCAGAGCAAACAAAACTTGCCAGCCACAGCAAAATCCAAGTAAACTCAAGTAAATCTAAGTAAAAGAGCAATTAATCTTCTTTAATCAGTACTGTTAATCCCAGTGGGAGAAGCAGATGTCAGCAGAATCGCAGTCAGCGTGGTGTTGTCACGTGAACTCTGTGCTAACGTTGTCTTTGTTGCTGTCGTTCACTTTGTAAGCAGAATATGGCCTGCGCCTGGCCAGCCACATCTTTGTCAAGGACATTTCCCCTGAGAGCCTGGCAGCCAGGGATGGCAACATCCAGGAGGGGGATGTTGTACTGAAGGTGAGAGGGGAAAGGCAGAGAATCACTGGAAACATAGAAGATAAACTGAAAATGTTTGATCATGTTCTTTATATAATCTAACCTGATTCAGATAGAAGGATGTGCAGTATGTACTACTTTGTCTCATTGTATTAATGTTTTGGGAACATGCTGTGTAGAAGGACACCGTCACATTTAGCAACATGCACATCTTGATCCTTTCCTTTAATGCATAGACTGGTTATGGGGAGGAACATTAATGTGGTCTCATACCATTAAGATAATAACCCCAGACATGTCACCTTTTGTAATGTTTCTCTTTTCATTCAAGTTCTGTGGCTGTGTACGAATGTTTACTTCATGTCATTTCTGATGGCTTGTTTTGCTGATTCTTTCAGATTAATGGCACCGTGACAGAGAACCTCTCTTTGATTGATGCCAAGAAGCTGATAGAAAGGTCAAAGGGCAAGCTAAAAATGGTGGTTCAGAGGGATGAGAGAGCGACCCTGCTGAACATCCCTGACCTCGATGACAGTATTCCCTCAGCCAACGCTTCTGACAGAGATGGTGAGAGTGATGTGAATTCAACTCAAATGAGTGGATACGAAGAAAGTCAGACTTGTCAGGGCAACTTTGAGGCTGCGGCCGTTTCACAGTATCTTTATGTTTAACCAGACATTTCAGATATCCATTCTCTGGCATCCGACCATTCCAATCGATCACATGACAGACATCGTAGCAGCCGCTCCCGCTCTCCAGATAGACGATCTGAACCCTCAGACCACTCCCGACATTCACCTCCACAAATCAGCAATGGCAGGTAAAGAACATCAACCCGGCTTTCAGGAAATGAATAAAATCGTGGGATATAGTTGCAAGAAACATTGTTATTTTTGTATGTATATATTCTGGTTTTCTTCTCTTCACAACTTTCTGTGTTTGATGGAATGAAGTTTAGAACAATACCAATTTAAACTTGAACAGCACCATTGATCACCAAAATGTGGGTGGAGTACAAAACCACTTTGATACTGGGTTGTCCTAAGCATAATTTCTCTACTGGTTTTTAGACTGTTGTTGATTAATTAAGACAGTAATTTGCTATTGAGTGAAATTAAAATAAATTATATGCAACCATTTAGTAAGACTTTAACATCTTTTAAGTAACCACAACTGATGATATTTGATTCCATGCTTTAAAACAAGCTTTTTTCCCTTCCTCTTTTCTGTTTTTCTCATGAAAGGTAGTGTGTGTTAGCACCAACCATTACTCCATTCACCACTTCTTTTGACTCTAACGTTGTTTGAAAGTACCTCATTAATTCTTCATTTAAACTCAATAGAGCACCACAGTTGTTTCCCTTTCACTCTGCTCACTGACCTGACAAAAAATAAAAGTCAGCTGTTAAGCCGCAAAAGAGTCGGTCTTGGTCAAAATTACGGTTGAAAGCAGATCAAGAGTCTGCTCTGCTGAGCGTAGAAGCTCACTGCTCTTAACTCTTAAACATGGTGCCATAATTCAAAGCTGTTGCTGAATGGGATTTTTCTGCACTTGGTTATTCCTGTTATACTTCAGCAGCTGGAGAAATCCAAATTCAAAATTCAAATTTTTATTTGTCACGTACACAGTCATACACAGTACGATATGTAGTGAAATGCTTGGACAACTGCTCGTGACCTAAAGAAAACAAAAAAAGGAAAAGGCTATGAATAAGATAGGAAATAAATATGAAAATTTAAAAAGGGTAAATTTAACTAGGAAGGAATAGAATATAAATTAAGGTTAAAAATGAAATAACTGTACAACACAAATTAGAATGAAGGGTAAATTTAACTGGGAAGAATAAGATAAAGATAAATATATAAATTAAAGTTGAAAATAAAATAACTGTACAACAAAATACACAATATAGAACTATATAAGAATGTATGAAGAAATCTAAATATAAATAAATATATACACAATAACAGCAGCTGTACAAGTATTAACCGGAAATGAAGAATATAGTGACCAGTGTTGTGCAAAACCAATGTCCAGAAAGTCCAGTGTGTGTGTGTAAGAACTGTATGTGTGGGTCAGTACTGTGTGGTGGTGTGATTGAGAGACCGTATCGCCTGCGGGAAGAAGCTCCTCCTCAGTCTCTCTGTGTTGGTCTTCAGGGAGCGGAATCGCTTTCCTGACCTCAGCAGAGAGAACAGTCTGTTGTTGGGATGGCTGAGGTCCTTCACGATCTTCCTGGCCTTGGTCCAGCACCGCCTGCTGTAGATTGAGTGCAGGTCAGGGAGCTCGGAGCGGATGGTGCGCTCAGCTGACCGCACAACCCTCTGTAGAGCTCGTCTGTCCTGCATGGTGCTGTTCCCGAACCAGGTTAAGATGTTTCCCGCCAGGATGCTCTCTATGGTGCACGAGTAAAAGTTCCTGAGCACCTTGGAGGGCAGTTGGAAGTCTCTCAAGCGTCTGAGGTGGTAGAGACGCTGTCGGGCCTTTTTCACCACGGTGTTGATGTGACAGGACCATGACAGGTCCTGCGTGATGTGAACTCCGAGGTATTTGAAGCTGTCCACTCTCTCCACTGGGCACTCGTTGATGACGGGGGTCTGGTAGTTCCTCTCCTGCTTAGTGCTGAAGTCCACTATCAGCTCCTTTGTCTTACTGACGTTTAGAAGGAGGTTGTTCCTCTGGCACCAGTTCTCCAGATTCCTAATCTCCTTCAGGTAGGCCGTCTCGTTGTTATCAGAGATCAGGCCCACCACGACGGTGTCGTCAGCAAACTTGATGATGGTGGTGGAGCTGGTAGTGGCCACACAGTCATGTGTACAAAGAGTACAGCAGGGGGCTCAGAACACACCCCTGGGGGGCTCCAGTGCTGAGAGTGGTGGAGGCTGAGACATGTCCGCCCATCCTTACTGCCTGTGGTCTGCCAGTTAGGAAGTTGGAGATCCACTGACACATAGATGAGCTGAGTCCCAGATGCTCCAGCTTGGTGGTGAGTGTGGAGGGAATTTCAATTCAATTCAATTTTATTTATATAGCGCCAAATCACAACAAAAGTCGCCTCAAGGCGCTTCATAGATACAGAGAAAAACCCAACAATCATATGACCCCCTATGAGCAAGCACTTTGGCGACAGTGGGAAGGAAAAACTCCCTTTTAACAGGAAGAAACCTCCGGCAGAACCAGGCTCAGGGAGGGGCGGCCATCTGCTGCGACCGGTTGGGGTGAGAGAAGGAAGACAGGATAAAGACATGCTGTGGAAGAGAGACAGAGGTTAATAACAGATATGATTCAATGCAGAGAGGTCTATTAATACATAGTGAGTGAGAAAGGTGACTGGAAAGGAAAAACTCAATGCATCATGGGAATCCCCCGGCAGCCTACATCTATTGCAGCATAACAAAGGGAGGATTCAGGGTCACCTGGTCCAGCCCTAACTATATGCTTTAGAAAAAAGGAAAGTTTTAAGCCTAATCTTAAAAGTAGAGATAGTGTCTGTCTCCCGAATCCAAACTGGAAGCTGGTTCCACAGAAGAGGGGCCTGAAAACTGAAGGCTCTCCCTCCCATTCTACTTTTAAATACTCTAGGAACAACAAGTAGGCCTGCAGAGCGAGAGCGGAGCGCTCTAATAGGGTGATATGGTACTACAAGGTCATTAAGATAAGATGGGGCCTGATTATTTAAGACCTTGTATGTGAGGAGCAGGATTTTGAATTCAATTCTGGATTTAACAGGAAGCCAATGAAGGGAAGCCAAAACAGGAGAAATATGCTCTCTCTTTCTAGTCCCTGTCAGGACTCTTGCTGCAGCATTTTGGATTAGCTGAAGGCTTTTCAGTGAGTTTTTTGGACATCCTGATAATAATGAATTACAGTAGTCCAGCCTGGAAGTAATAAATGCATGAACTAGTTTTTCAGCGTCACTCTGAGACAGGATATTTCTAATTTTAGAGATGTTGCGCAAATGGAAGAAAGCAGTCTTACATATTTGTTTAATATGTGCGTTGAAGGACATGTCCTGGTCAAAAATGACTCCAAGGTTCCTCACCGCGTTACTGGAGGCCAAGGTAATGCCATCCAGAGTAAGAATCTGATTAGATACCATATTTCTAAGATTTTCAGGGCCGAGTACAATAACCTCAGTTTTATCTGAATTAAGAAGCAGAAAGTTAGCGGCCATCCAGGTCTTTATGTCTTTAAGACATTCCTGCAGTTTAACTAATTGGTGTGCGTTATCTGGCTTCATGGACAGATAGAGCTGGGTGTCATCTGCATAGCAGTGAAAATGTATGCTATGTCTTCTAATGATACTGCCTAAGGGAAGCATGTATAATGTAAACAGAATTGGTCCTAGCACTGAACCCTGTGGAACTCCATAATTAACCTCAGTGTGTGAAGAGGACTCTCCATTTACATGCACGAATTGGAGTCTATTAGATAGATATGATACAAACCACTGCAGCGCAGTACTTGTAATACCTACAGCATGTTCTAATCGCTCTAATAGGATATTATGATCAACAGTATCGAACGCTGCACTGAGGTCTAGCAGGACAAGCACAGAGATGGAATTATGATGTTAAATGCAGAGCTGTAGTCTATGAAGAGCATTTTAACATAATTCCCCCTTCTAGTGTCCAAGTGAGTGAGTGATGTGTGGAGGAGATGAGAGATGGCATCGTCTGTGGAACGATTTGGACGGTAAGCGAACTGTAGTGGGTCCAGTGTGTCTGGTAGTGAAGAAATGATGAAGTCTCTGACCAGGCGTTCAAAGCACTTCATCACTACTGAGGTGAGGGCTACAAGGCGATAGTCATTGAGAGAAGCAGGGTGGGGTTTCTTCGGGACAGGAACAATGATGGACTCTTTGAAGCATGTGGGGATCACCGACTGAGATAAAGAGATGTTGAATATCTCAGTGAACACAGGAACTAGCTGGTATGCGCAGTCTCTTGGGATACGACCTGGGATGCCGTCTGGTCCTGCTGCTTTCCTGGTGTTCACTCTCTTGAAGGCTCTCCTTACTTCATGCTCGGAGATGACGAGCACGTTTCCGGTGCTGGCAGTATCTTCCTGTCTGCAGCCGTTAGCGCCGCTAACACTAGCATTGTTGGAGACCTTAGCTGCAGCCTCGAAGCGAGCATAGAAAGTGTTCAGCTCGTCTGCCAGAGTCACGGCCGCGTTCGTCATACCGGTTGTTGGTGCTTTATAGTCCGTTATTGTCCTTAGTCCCCGCCACAGGCTCCTAGAGTCACTCTGTTGGAGTTGTGACTCTAGTTTCCTCCCGTAGCGCTGCTTCGCCTCTTTCACCGCCCTCCGCACATTATATGACACAGCTTTGTACGGGTCAATTTCCCCGTCATGAGTCCCGTGTTGTAGGCAGCGGTGCGGGATCTCAGAGCGTCGCGGATGGTTTTATCCACCCACGGCTTCTGGTTGGGAAACGTTGTGATAGTCTTTGTCTCCACGGTATCATCCGCTAGTTTCCCGATGAATCCCACAACCGCTTCCGTAAACACGTTGACGTCATCGTCGGAGCTGTTTCTGAACATGCCCCAGTCTGCGTCATCGAGTGCGTCCTGTAACGCGGCCACCGATTGATCCGTCCAGAGCGCGACCTTCCTCTGAACCGGAACTTCCTGTTTCAGCCTTTGTTTGTATTTTGGCATGAGGAAGATGGCGGCGTGATCAGATTTGCCAAACGGGGGGCGGGATTGTGCCTTGTAGCCGTCCTTGACCGTAGTGTAGCAGTGGTCCAGTGTCCTTTCACCCCTGGTGGGGCAGGTGATGTGTTGATAAAAGTTCGGCGCTGCGCGTTTGAGGTTGGCGCTATTAAAGTCCCCCGTCACAATAAGCGCAGCGTCCCGGTGTTGTGTCTGGTGCTGTGTGAGTGCCTCATGCAGCTCGCATAAGGCGGTGACCGTGTCCGCTTGTGGTGGAATATAAACGGCACTTACAATGACCGATGTAAATTCCCGAGGTAGATAAAAAGGACGACACATGATGGACAGTAGTTCCAGATTTGGTGTGCAGGAGCGTGTGAGAGGAACAACGTTCGCACTGTTGCACCAGTTGTTGTTCACCATTAAACACACGCCGCCTCCCCTTGACTTCCCCGAGTCCCGTGTCCTGTCCATGCGGTGAACCGAGAAGAACTCGGCCGGCTGGATGGCGTGGTCCGGCACCGCTGGGTTCAGCCATGTCTCGGTGAAGCAGAGGAGATTGCAGTCCCGAATGTCTCTCTGGAACTTTATCCTGGCCCTGAGGTCGTCAAGCTTGTTCTCCAGTGACTGGACGTTGGCGAGCAGGATGCTAAGCAGAGGTGTGCGGTGTGCACGAGCTCTCAGCCTGTTCCTGACGCCGGCTCGCTTCCCTCTAGGCCGCCGCCGCTTCCCTTTGTTCTCCCTCGAGATCTCACTCGGCCAGCTCGGATCCGATCAAATCCATACGTTTGGTGCCATTCCCCTATTTGAATATTGAGGATTTGATAAACGAATTATTCGATTTAATGTAGTTCAGTAGAGTTGTTGGGACTTTGACAAACGACTGTATATTCACAGCCCTCAGTCTAAAAGAAGTGATGAATTTGTGTGTTGAAGATCGGTCTTTTGTGTAACAGCAAATTATTAACTGATGGATGTTGCTGTTGATATCAGACATCAATTATTTAGAGACATTTCTTCTCAAGATGAGAGAATCATTTGAATGTGTCACTGGATCTTCTTCTTTTCAATGTTTTGGTGGACAAAACTGCATGTTCACCACAAAGGAAATCGTGACACACAGTAATAAAAGGCCATCTCCAGTTGCCTGTTTTAAGTCGCTCTCTATTTTTTCCTATTAGGCTCATCCTTTCTTGTCATTTTTAATATACAAAAAGCGAAAATCTCTATAATGTTCTAAACAGTGGCACGGGCACACTACCTTGTGTATTTTAGTTAACAGGAAGGAGTTCTTGTGACAGGATGTTATTTGATTTGTTTGTTTGAACCTGATCAGTGATCTGGAACCCTTTCTCTCAGCTCGTGAAGTTGGCAGTTAAGTGCAGCCTGGGATGAAAAGAAGTTTGTTCCTGTCCAGCCAGTTCAAGCAGGATCCTTTGTAGTTACTTTGTCACACAGTCTGTGAACAAAGCAGCTCTCTTCCCAAAAAGTTAGCCATGTGACCAGGAGAGCCACAGATCTATGCCACTGGGAAGCCTGTCTTTATCCCTCCTGTTCCTATCACTTGCTAAGAAATCACAATCAGCATCTGAAGTTTCTGTTTGTCAAAATGCATGGAAATTTGGACATCATATGTCACTGTATATTAGTTTATACAGTAGTTTACGCAATTTTTCTTTTTAAAGGAAGTCAAAGTAAGCTGGTCTAAAGCCAGAGCCTCACAGTGAAATTCACCTGGAGGACAGAACCCACTCTGACACCTTGGATAAGCTGCTCTAAAAATAGAGCACGAAAGACTGGAAAGACAAAGTGATGACCTTCAACACTAAGATGCAGGCGTAGAAAGAAGCTATTCATAGCAAATGCATGTTCTGTTTAAGAGACAGTTTCATGTTGCCTTGCAGCACTACATCTGCAGAATGCATTATTCATGATCTCGTGCCTCATGTTCTAAAGAGAGGTTATACAAAAACATCTTTTTGCATCTTTAGTCACAGAAGTCGTGACGACGAACGGGCCTCAAAGCCGGCTTCAACACCAGCGAAGCTAGCGGAGGAGGTACCTCTGCCCAAACCGAAGGAGTCAGGAGGCAGAGAGGAGAAACAGCTCCCACCCCTCCCAGGTCAGATGTAAATCAGTCAGCCAGAAAATTACATGTTGGTTTGTATGTCTAAGAATAGTCATTTGTAAATCAGTGTGAATCTTGAGAAACGGTGTGTAATGGCCCTGTCTGTCGTTTGCAGCAGAAAATTTACATGAATTAATGAACTCTTATTCGAAACAGTTATTTTTGCCCTTTTTTGGTTGTTGCGCTTTTAAAAAGTTAGATCCAGACGCCTGCCGAGCCTGGCTGAGTCAGCCTGGAGCCAAGTGAAAATAAACCATATGAGCTGATCGAGCCTGACGTTCCTCCCCAGCCTCCAGCAGTCTGCTGCCTCTCTCTTTGACTTCCTAGCTCAGGACACTGTGTGCCTTGAGTGTGCGTGTGTGCACACAAGAATGTGTGTGATAATATTTTGCTTATATGTATATGCACACTGTTGTTGTTTTTGTTCTTATTCTCACTCATTTTCTGTCTGTGTGAGGGTATTCCTTTGTTTATGATGATGTACAGCCAGTGTTACGTGTTCATCATCTGTCTGCCATAATAACATGAATCCCTGCACATTTGTATTTAGAACCCAAGCCAGTCTATGCTCAGCCCGGACAGCCAGATGTAGACCTGCCTGTCAGTCCTTCTGATGCTCCTGTGCCAACTACTGCCCATGATGATAGCATCCTACGGTAAAGTTTACAATATAGTAATATCCTACACTCTCTCTCTCTCTCTCTCTCTCACTCACACACACACACACACACACACACACACACACACACACACACACACACACACACAGACACACACAGCGGGGAAAAAAGTACTTTTGACTACATCAGGAGAGCTGTTATTCAGAAAAATGTTTTAAAATGCTTCCATGCACAGTCTTATCTGTAAAGCGCAGTATCTGCAGGCTTCAGACTGCTCTAAACACTCAGTGGCAGGTTTTTTTTTTTCTACTCTTGGGTCTCATTAGCCTCAGATAAAAAGGATACCCTAAATGTGGTCATCTCAGAAGTGTAGGTCTGACTGTGAGCACAGCAGCCCCTCCCACCTGCTGTTCACATGTTTTGTTTTCAAGGTGCAGCCAGTCGGGAGAAAATACAACAGGGAGGGTGGTCTTGAAGGGAACAGTTAAAAGGGCTTGTGGATTATTTTGAGCTGTGAAGTGTGCTGTAATGAAGATTTGTAGCTGAAAACGAGGGCAACGGGACCCCCATTAATGGTTAGCTGCCAAGTTGAATGAGCAGGACGCGGAGTGATCAGTGGTTGTGTCTGAGAATGTTTACTGTTGTTATTTTTGTTATTAGCAAAAATACTGAAATCTCTTTAGAGAAATCTGGCTGACATTTAAGTCATATCAAAAGAAATGAACTTGGCAATTGTTTTTATTCTCAGGCCAAGCATGAAGTTGGTGAAGTTCAAAAAGGGGGAGAGTGTGGGTCTGCGGCTCGCTGGGGGGAACGACGTGGGCATCTTCGTAGCTGGAGTGCTGGAAGATAGTCCAGCCGCTAAGGAGGGCCTAGAGGAGGGCGACCAAATTCTCAGGGTAAGATTATTTTTAACGTAAGCTGATTGTGAAGTGAGACAAACTGCAACACATATGATGAACAAGAAAGGGGAGCTGTTTAAGTTTGGAGAGAAAAGTGGAAAAAAGGGATAAGCCATTTTGTTTTAACAGTGGGCACATCATAGTGCGTGTAAACAGTAGTGTTTTATGGGAAATGTTTCTGAAACATTCCCTTAAATATTCATGGTGTTATACTCTGGCTGCTCCAAAATTCCTCTATCTTCAAGCTGGTCTCTTAGCAATAGCCCTGAGGGAGCGTACACAAAAACACCGTTTCCTCTCGCTGTGTTTGTCCCATTCCCTCACAGTCGTATATCTCACTGTTTGTTCCTCCTCCTCTATTCTCTGAGTATATTGAGGAATGACTTGACTTCTTGTAGTGCAATAAAACCTGCAGTTACCCAGGCATTTCAGAGAAGAGGAAAAGCTATGCGAACCTCTGTTTAAATGGAGATTTACATTTTCTGAGATGTGCTCCTTGAACAATAAAAGCTTCTGCTTAAACTTGAAAATCCAAAATAAAACATTTTTGTATGAAAACCATAAAAAACATAAACCAGAAACATGCTTTTTTCCAAATTCCAGGTAAATAATGTTGACTTTGCAAACATAATCCGAGAGGAGGCGGTGCTCTTCCTCCTGGACCTTCCTAAGGGTGAAGAGGTCACCATTCTAGCCCAAAAGAAGAAAGATGGTAAAGGAAGTGAAAAGAGAACTAAGAATTATCTAATAAGCTGATTGGTTTGCTGATACTGACTTAACGCTCTGTACTGTTCAGTATATCGGCGGATTGTGGAATCAGATGTTGGTGACTCTTTCTACATCCGGACACACTTTGAGTATGAGAAGGAATCGCCGTATGGTTTGAGCTTTAACAAGGGCGAGGTGTTCCGTGTGGTGGACACTCTCTACAACGGCAAATTAGGCTCCTGGCTGGCTATTCGCATTGGCAAGAACCATCAGGAGGTGGAGAGGGGCATCATCCCCAACAAAAACAGGTGAAAGCATCCCTTCTCATCTCCTTTCGAGTTGTAGTTAGTGTGTGTGTGTGTGTGTGTGTGTGTGTGTGTGTGTGTGTGTGTGTGTGTGTGTGTGTGTGATGTCTTTGTGTACTGGCAGTGTTGATATTAGTCCTAATGACAGTATCTCTGCTTTTGTCTACAGAGCAGAGCAGCTCTCCAGTGTGCAATACACTCTCCCCAAAACAGCAGGTGGAGACAGGGCTGACTTCTGGAGGTTCCGTGGTCTTCGCAGTTCAAAGAGGAACCTGAGGAAGAGCCGAGAGGATCTTTCTTCACAGCCAGTCCAAACAAAGTTCCCAGCTTATGAAAGAGTTGTGCTGAGAGAGGGTGAGGTGTCTGTTAGCCCTTTTAAGAGTAACAGCACAGTTTTTTTTAAGTCTGTTAATGGTTTCTTTTCTCGTTGTGCAGCTGGCTTCCTAAGACCGGTTGTAATATTTGGACCTATTGCTGATGTTGCTCGTGAAAAGCTTTCCAGAGAAGAGCCAGATCTTTTTGAGCTTGCAAGTATGTCAGTAAACTGCATAAAACACATTTAGTACTCAAGAAAATGTATTTGTCTTAAAATTGTCTCACCTCATTTCCTAGAGAGTGAACCGAGAGATGCAGGAACAGACCAGCGTAGTTCAGGAATAATTCGTCTTCACACTATCAAGCAGATCATCGACAGAGTGAGCTCTTTATGATACATGCATAGATTTTAAAAATAATATATAATTGTTTGTGTGCGTGCATTTGTTAAAAATAACTCTTTCTTTTCTTAATGAAGGACAAACATGCTGTACTGGACATCACTCCAAATGCTGTGGACAGGCTGAACTATGCTCAGTGGTACCCGATTGTAGTCTTCCTAAATCCCGATAACAAACAGGGTGTGAAGAACATGAGGACCAGGTTGTGTCCAGAGTCCAGGAAGAGTGCCAGGAAGCTCTATGAGCGAGCCATTAAACTGAGGAAGAATAATCACCACCTGTTCACCAGTAAGTGGGAGAGAGTTATAAAAATACCAGTAAATGAAAAAATGTAAATTGTCTTTTTTTTTAACATGCTTTGTTCTTAATGAGCTGCCTGTAATGTAAACTATTCTCTTAGCGACCATCAACTTGAACAATATGAACGATGGTTGGTATGGAGCGCTAAAGGAAACCATCCAGCAACAGCAGAACCAGCTGGTGTGGGTGTCAGAGGGCAAGGTGAGTCTATTCTGCTGCGCTGAACACCATTACTGTGAATAAATGAGCCATCAGGTGACGGTTTCTCTGCTCTATTCAGGCGGATGGTACTACAGAGGATGACTTGGATATCCATGATGACCGCTTGTCCTACCTTTCAGCACCAGGTAGTGAATACTCAATGTATAGCACAGACAGCCGCCACACTTCTGACTATGAGGACACAGACACAGAAGGTGGAGCATACACAGACCAGGAATTGGATGAGACTTTGAATGATGAGGTGGGTCTGCCCACGGAGCCTGCCATCACCCGCTCCTCAGAGCCTGTGCGAGAAGATCCTCCTGTAATTCAGGACACCCCTGGTTACCCTGGATACCAGCACCCCGTGCAGCCTGACCCAGCCAATCGCATAGACCCTGCTGGGTTCAAGATGGCTGCTCCGCAGCAGGTAAAGTTCATATCTGGCATTGCAGACAGGCTTTGCCTTTCAAAGATGGATGCATGGGTGAAATTATATGACTGAAGAGCAGAGGAATTACTCCTTTGTATTTAGTGATGTGTCCTGACCTTTTTGTTAAGATTAAAAGTTTCTTGACTAAGTAATGAATATTTTTAGAAGCTACTGGTATGTTATCGATTCTAATCACATTTCTGCAAGCGATTTCTCTGGCTGGTGTAAAACTGATTCAGTGTAAGGAAGAAGATCACGGTGTTGGGGTAAGCTGTACTTTCTGTGCCCTTGGCAGGCTGTATTATAAATGTCTCTTAACAATACTTCACAGCAAGGTGAGGCTGCTGTGCCCATGCCCTCGTTGCCTCCGACGTCGGTAGCAACCCCTGCTGCTGAGCAGTCTGTACAGCTAGAGGGTGTGCACCTAGAGGAGCCGCCTGCTGCAGCCGCAGCTCCTCAGGCTGACTCACTTAGCAGCCCCAGCCCTGCCCCTGAGCTTATTCAGCCCCCACCACCACCACATGAACCCCACCCGTCTGGACTGCCTGGTCCAGAACCAAAGGTACCCGCTGTTTCACCAGCCACTCGGACCGGGCCTGGGCCCCAGCCTGCTGTTTTAACTGCCTGTCTTCTCACACATGCTTTCCACTTGCTCTCTGCATGACACGCCCACACTGTGTGACTCACTGAGCCCACTGTGTGCCTCTGGCTTCCAGAGAAAATGTGTGACAGACTAGTCCACATGCACCACAGTGGGCTGGGAGACCAGAAGGACTGGTACATCTGAGTCTTTGACCAGGGTGAAGACATCCACAACCAGCCCTAACTGTTGCCTTACTTCCTTTGCATGGCTCCTAATGTTTTTTGGGTTCCTTTCAGCTTCAACTTTTCTTCTGTAGATGAAAAATAGTGTCACAGTAGCATCGTAGTGGGTAGATGTGTCGTCTGTCGTAGTGCCAGTAGTTTGACATTGCATTATATGCAAACTGAATGTTTTTTGCATGATGAAAGCTAACCTGCAGACAGTACTCTTGGTAATAAATTCCTTTCAATGAGCAATTCTCCCTATGGAAAAACAAACTTGCATCTGCACACTGCATTATGTCTCTCTTGTGTAGTTACGCCCTCTGTATATGCCAACAGATCAACCTTCCATAGGAAGTACTGTAACTAGATTTGCTGTCTACAGGCTACACATCATTTGTTTGAAACGAGGCCTTTCAGAAATGTACAAATTACTTGCTAGTGTGCCATTTATCAAACTTTAAAGATGTAAAATTCACTTGTGTTTATATGGATAACCACCATTCTTGAAAGGCATCTTGTCAAACAGGCATTCAGAACTGTTTTTAATAATGGGAAAAGGTTTGCCTGAGTAAATGCACTTTGACTTAATCTTGGTTTAATTCATCGGTTGAGAGATTTTCTTTGGTTAATGTTATTGTTAAACTTTTCAAGGTTTTAGTTTATTTCCTGTTAATTAATTTAATCTTAATCTGGTGTTGGGAGAATACTGGCTGCCTTCTGTCCTGCAGCACTGGTTTGTTAAAAGTTTGCAATGGGATGGATCCATTCATTTAATTCTTTTTCTTCACAGATGTACAAGAAAGATCTTTACAATATGGAGGACCCTGTGCGAATCAACCATAGCCTAAAGCAGTCTATGAGCTATAGTCACCAGCCGCCGTACCAGGACAAACAGCCATACCGCGAATACGACCACCCGCCTTACGGATATGATGGAGGCGGCTACACGGAACCAAAGCCTCACAACACTGATTCTCACCTGCACTACGACAACCGTGTGCCTCATTACAACGAACAGTGGCCCCCCTATGACCAGCAGACCTCGTCCTCCCAGCCCGCAGGGTACCAGCCGGGCCACCAGCAACCCATGGGCTACAATCCCCGGTCCCCCTATGAGGATGGACCGGGAAGGGACTACAGCCCCCCTCAGCCACGCTATGATGAGGCCCCACCAGTGGGCTATGATGGCAGACCTCGCCACAGTAAACCTGGACCGATTCGTTACGATGAGCCCCCTCCACCACCTCTCCCTCCGGCAGGCTACGATGCACGTTCCCCATATGAAGCAGAGACCCACAGCTTCCCCATTAACTCCCCTCGATCACCAGAGCCTTCGAAGCAGTATTATGGTGACTCTGGTCTGAGGTCGACCTACATGCCTGGGCCTCCAAACCGGGGTTTTAAGCCAGGGATGCATGATGCTATGAGAAACTCTGAACCCACCATTCCTCCACCTAAACCAGAGGCCCTGCCCTCCCCAGGCGATCCAGCAATCACCCCAGGGTCCAAACCTCCTCCACCTCCACCCCAGGAAGACCTGGATGAGGACCCAGCCATGAAACCACAGTCAGTGCTCAACAGGGTCAAGATGTTTGAGAATAAACGGTCGGTTTCTATGGACAGGGCTAAAGAGGGAGGTGATTCATCAGTACTCCGGGTATGTTTATCTCACCTTAGTTACAATAAGGATTCTGGCTCAGTAACGCAACAACGTTAAAAACTTGATGTTAGAACTCTGTATTAACTTCATCACATTTCAAATATTTGCATTTGTATTGCTAACAGCAAACTGGTTAGAGTCCTAGTTTAAATACAGATAGCTATAATCTTGAATAAAAATCCTATTTAAAAAAACATTTATGTATGATAATAAAATATACAAGGTAAGGTGTAAATGGAGTCCAACAGGATATGGTATGTTATGTTTCATTGATATGTAGTTATCTTGAAAACGCAAGCTTGTTTATATGAGATTTTTCTTCCTTTTTTTTTTTTTTTTTTTTGTCTGAACAATTTTACATCTTTCAGGCACAATGATAGATATGTGTGCAAAATCTAAATCTAATGCAAGAATCACTAAAGCAGAGGCCCATGTTTGTTTTTTCAGCCTGCAGATATTCCTAAGCCTGTGATGGCACCTGGACCAGTCCTTAAAGCCAATTCCCTCAGCAACCTAGAGCAGGAGAAGTCCTCCTATAGGTATGTAACCCTCGCTGCAAAACCCCAGACTACAGGGTAGGTGAGTGAAGGACAGTCGCTCATAAGATCCTTGAAAAGGAGTCTTAGAATTCATTTGTTGTAGTTTGAGCTCCATCTAGTGGATGCCGCAAGCCCTGTAGGTTAGCCTCAGTGTCATTGGCTGCCTGAGCTGCCCAGCTGTAAAGATTCATATTGATTTCAAAGATATCTGATAAATTAATCTCATAGACTCTACTTTAAGTTAGTGTACAGTTTCTGATTTGCCTCAATCATTCTGCTGTTTGTCTTTTTCTGCAGGGCTCCTGAACCACAGAAGCCCCACACCAAGCCCCTGGATGATGTAGTCCGTTCCAACCACTATGACCCAGATGAGGATGAGGAATACTACAGAAAGCAATTGTCCTACTTTGATCGTCGCAGCTTTGACAGCAAGGCCATGGGCCAGCCCGCTCCTGGCATTAACCGCTTCCATGATCTGCCCAAACCACCTCAGCTATCCTACCCATACAACAGGTATAACAGCTCAGCCTGTGCCAAAAGTGCTGCCTGTTGTACAACATTTCTCAGGTTTTAAGTCATCACAGCTGTTGAATAATAATTGTTTGTGCCATCTAACTGCAGAGTTGAGTCTGTGGAGAAAGTGAGTCCAGTGGAAAAAAGATACGATCCTCTGCCACAAATCAGTCCCTCTTCACAGTATGGGCCCCCGGCCTCCGCCATTCCACCCGCCACACTCCCCAAACTCAGTCCTGGCGATGGTAAGCTTCCTAAACTTTCTGCTGGCCTTCAAACCTTCGTCTGTACGTTATTACATGAATAACATACACATGACATGAATTATATCTGTGCCATGACATGCTTTCTCCAATAAGCTTTGCCTTTTTTGGCCACTTTTTTTCTTCTGTTCTCATATACAGTCATATACATATCTTCATATTTCTTTTCCTACTGTTTCCAGTTGCTTCCTCTCACATCTTTTTGTTTGTTCTTAAATTGATTTCTTAAACAAGACCGTGGTTTCCAAACTAGCATTGGTTGTCTAGAATGTTTTGGGGTTTGTTTGTTTTTTTAGCCTTTTTTTTTCTTTTGTGCACACATGCATTATAAAGTAAACATAGTGCCTCCTGCTACTGCTACCTCTTTGTGTTAATGTAATTTTGTAGGACTGTCCCTGAAGTGATAATGGCTTTAAAAAAAAGACTTTTCTCTCTCTCCCTGTGAGATCAGACTGGCTGCATGGTAGTCAGACCAGAACTGTAAGCAAAACTATCTGTGGCAGGACCTTTTTTTGCTTGTTGCTGATGAAAGATCTCTACTGAGTGTCAAAGCTCGGCACAGTTCTGTAAATCTAGCAAAAAAATCTTGATTTTGCTCATTTGTTGGTAGTAGCTAAACTCTTCAGTACATATAGAAAGTACATAACTGTATATATAATCTCTTGTGTATGTTTAATCAAGACTGTATTTAAATTACTTGATTTATTATATCCTCTTTCAGCTAACTCCGTACCTGAACCATTGACCTCACCCAATCCTAAACCTGAGCTGACAACTCTTAGGCCGACCAGTAGGGATGAACCCACACCTGGCAGTTACCTGCCCCCGAGGGGCCTTCCCGACAAATCCCCGGTCAATGGCACTGATGCAGCACCCCCAAAAACCCTGAGCACTCCTGCACCAACTAGCTATAACCGCTACGTCCCGAAGCCTTACACCAGTGCAGCCCGACCCTTTGAGCGCAAGTTTGAGAGTCCCAAGTTCAACCACAATCTGCTGCCCAATGACACACAGGTGAAGACGGACCTCCTCAGCAAGCCCAGTGTGGTGAGCAACAGTAGTGGGAAACCTCAGTTGTCACCGCAGCCCCTTGATCACGACAGTGGCCTAGACACTTTCACACGCACTATAGACAACAGGCCCAAATACCAGCACAATAACATCAACGCCATTCCCAAGGCCATCCCTGTAAGGTAAGACATGTTCTCACCCCTAGTAGCATTGAATTCTCAGAGAAAGTAATTACTGAGCTGCTGAGAAAGGGAGAGAAACTTGTTTGTGCACAGGGGGTTTGCTCTCATGCCCTCTGCTGTACATTATTCTCTGCCTACACTGATTTGACTGATGATGTTCTCCTCTCTGCTTCTGTCCCTCAGCCCCAGTGCACTGGATGATGACGATGAAGATGAAGGGCACACAGTGGTGGCCACTGCCCGTGGAATATTCAACTGTAACGGAGGGGTCCTGAGTTCTATTGAGACGGGCGTCAGCATCATCATCCCCCAGGGTGCGATCCCGGAGAGTGTCGAGCAGGAGATTTACTTCAAGGTGTGCCGGGACAACAGTATCCTGCCCCCCCTCGACAAGGAGAAAGGTCAGTTCCTCAGTGCTGGATAGAGATCCTCCCTAACCTAGATTTATCAACTTGTGAGATGGTACAGAATCTGAGGAAACTGGTGAAGGTTGTGAAATGTTGACTGTAGTAGTGCAGGGGCTTTGTCTTCCTAGATGAGAATAAAGTTTTTCAAGCTATGCATTTTAAGTGATGTAAGGCTTGGTGATGTGTTTGCCCATGGAAGCAAACACACACTTCTTACCACCTTATGCATCACTAAGAAAACTAGTCTCATGAATTGAAAATTGAAAAATGATTTCTGTATTACTGAATATAGATGTTTTCCTCTAGATCACGGTAGGCAACTCCAGGCCTCGAGTGCCGGTGTCCTGCAGGTTTTAGATCCCACCCTGGGTTAACACACCTGAATCAAATTACCAGACCTCTGGAGAACTTCAAGAAATGCTGAGGAGTCATTTAGCCCTTTAAATCAGCTGTGTTGGATCATGGACACATCTAAAACCTCCAGGACACCGGCACTCGAGGCCTGGAGTTGCCTACCCTTGCTCTAGATCACATTAGTCTGGAGAGAATGCCTGCCACCTCTGAAAAACTCTCTGGTCCCCAGTGATCAATTACATTACTTAGTGGGTTTGTGTGGAGAGCTGTTTTGGGGTATGTATTTGTTTGTTCTGGTGCCCTGGTGGTGGTGGTGGGGCCTGCCTTGTGGTGTGGGGCCTGGCCCGGATGGCTGGCCTTTTTTTTGGGGGGGGGGGGGGTCCTGGTATGAGATCTAGGGCCCTGGTGCCCGGGGTTGCCCCACATGGGGATGTCCTGCCTGTGCTTTGTGATTTCTGGGGTACCTGCAGACAGTTTGAAGGTTGTTCAGTTGAGAGAACACTTGTCACTTGGCTGTGGTCTGGATTGGGAATTGCTTGTCTGGGACTCAGGCAGACTGAGTGGGTGACTGAGACTTCTCTGTGAGGTGCAAACAGTGGGTGCTTCTGCTTGCTTTGAGTACCCGTTTGTATTTTATATGTTTTTTTTGTATTTATGTGAGCTGTCAGACATGAAAAGCTTAAAAAACAAAGTTTAAGTTTTGCTTTTCTTGGATAGTTGTAGAAATTCTCTTTGAGTTTCAAAACCAATATAGAAACTACTACAGAAAAAAGACCCTGAACTAGATAGGGAAATAAACAGTGGTTATACTGGTGGTTACACACTTTTAAACAAGCATATATTTCTTATTTACTACGATGGCCTAATAACAGACTATTAAATCGGGTGTTTGGTTTGTGAAGTTTAACTCTGGTTGTATATCTGTGCAGGAGAAACGCTGCTTAGTCCGCTGGTGATGTGTGGCCCACATGGACTCAAGTTCCTGAAGCCGGTGGAGCTGCGCTTACCTCACTGTGCGTCAATGACCCCTGATGGTTGGTCTTTTGCTCTAAAATCCTCCGACTCCTCGTCGGGTATGCTGTCCTCTCTCTGTCCTTTTGGGGTCTGTGTGCAGACTTTGGTGTTCAGCAAAGCGAGTTCATTGCTTTCTGAATCAGTTTAACACTCACATCTGTTTTCTGTTTCCCCCCCCTCACCTTTTTATCATGCATGTGCTGTTTGTTGGTGGTGTTATTTATTTTGGGCTCTCTGTTAGTTTTTATTTTGGGCTCTCTGTTAGTTCCAATTAGTTATATGAACTATAAACAGACATAAAGAGCTAGTATTTTTAATCTTGAAAATCTTACCAGCTGACTCTGAATCAGTTTTCCGACAGAAGCGGTTCCACATCCAGTTTAGTGTGGATGAAGGTGCTGCTGTAGACAAACACAAAGTCTGTGGGTTGGATGACATTATAAAACTATCATTAGACTAGGGCTGCCACGATTAGTCGACTAGTCACGATTACGTCGACTATCAAAATCGTTGACGACCAATTTAATAGCCGACGTGTCGTTTGAAGCTTTGTAAGATCACAAAAGACGCAGGAATAAGTAGTAGGATTTAAGAGTGTAATAACGGACTGAAACAGAAGATGGCAGCACTGCATGTACAAGGATGCCAGCTGCCGTTAAACCCTGAAGAAGAAGCTGCGTCCCAGAATTCATAGCGCAGCCCAGTGCGGCCCTGCTCAGTTTCCAACAACGGCGGCAGCTAGTTAGTTTTAATATTACTCTTATTATTCTTTCTGGGTCACAAAATAAACGTTTAACATGTTTTCAGAATGTAGCTGTGTAAACCTCAAATATCTGCTCAGTTTATCAAGACACCACATATTTTCAAAAGCGCTCCGACGTTTTCGGAGACGTCTGTTACCCACCAGCTCGATAGCGAGCCGGGGTTCAAGGCTCACTAGAGCTGGAGAGAACACTGGACTCCCGGCAAATCGTTTTCAAACCCACCACCGTCTTTCACTACTCAGGTTAAATATGATATACAAGTCACTTGGATAACTTAAAAATGTTATTGTTTGGATTTTTTTTTAAAGTATTTTATTTGTTCCTAAATCGGTTTGGCTGAGATTAAAGTTATAGTTTTTACACAGCTGAATAAACGTCAAGCAGACAGCTGATTATCAGAAGTGTGAGATGCTCGAGAATTTACTCCGGTGTCCTGTTATATTTTAGATAGCAAGGAGCAGACAGCTGAGTTTATTAAACTCCACTGAAACAATCTGCAAATTTGATTAAAATTTAATAAACTATCATCTTATCTTTATTTTTAGTTAGCACATGCCTTAAACACTTCAAGCTGTAAGCTAATGATAGTTATATAAGAGCAGATGCATGCTGGTGCAATAAGCTGTACGTTTTACATCCAATGGATGCATGATCTGATTAGTCGACTAATCGCAAAAATAATCGTTTGTGGCAGCCCTACATTAGACCAAACGTTAACATCGCTGGCCACAAACAATTCACTTTGATCTTAAGTGGGCCATACCAATAAAACTTACCTCTGTTTAACTACACATTTAATGTCTGTGATGTCCTATTATAATTTTTAAAAATGGTAATTTCAGCAGTATTTCTCAGTTTTTCTACAACATCATAAAAAGCTGCTGCAATAAATGAAAGTAATCTGTTAGCACAACTTTTGCAAATAATAAATATGTAAAATAACAGTAGCATAAATGTCGATTGGAGAGGTCTTTATCAGTAGGAAGAGCTGTGAAATGTGTGAAAAGTTAAAAGTAAAAAATTCATGCCGTCTTTCACATTTTCCAAAGCCATCCAGTGCACCTCATTGGAGTCTTTGATTCGAGCCCTTATGTTTGAGGCCCCTGGTCTAAACTGTTAGATAAGAAGTGATACCAGTGATACTGGATTTCTATTCGTTTGGAGCCAACACCCAATATACATTAATTAAAAGGAATTATTAAAGGAGCTGGCATCATTATGTTTGGATGTCTCCATAATTGTGAAAACTGAGAGTTGTGTACTATAGAAAACGAGTGCTTTTCTCCTGATGCTTTTCTCGAAAGTATAATGAGCACGTGTCCGACCATATCAAGCAGATACATACCAAATATGAGCTCACGACCACACATTGAACTTTTCTTTGAGGAAAATTCCAAACAGGACCTCATTCCAGCTGCTTATTTTGGATGGATTTGCTGCTTTTCCTATGGAATATTAAACAGGATTTCTCAGAAATGTTTAAATTTTACAGTTACAGAACAAATGCCCACTTGTTTGATTCTTGGTCTTCATTTGCTGAATTTTTATGTTTAATGTCACAGTTTGTGATGTTTTGCATGCCAGATAAGTGTTGTGACCAGTAAAAAGATGTTTTATGAAATGAAAGAAATTTATAGGCATGTTAACTGATCTAGTTTCAGAAACCTTTACATGAGTATCCTATCATCTATACTGTGACTGTACTTAAATTCAGATGTGAGTCAAGATGTAGGAAATAGGGTAATGTTTTATAATCAAGGTATAAGGTAAGTGCTTGGGAGATCTTGTGTTTAAGTATAATCTATTGAGAAGTAGGGCTGTTCGATATAACGATATATATCGGATGACGATATAAAAACGTCTATCGTTTCATTTTACGCTATCGTTTGTTTCGTGGTGTCGCAAAATAAACTCTACGGCAATATTTTTTCATTATTTTGATGGTCACTGTAGTGGTTATATTAATTTCTTAAAGTTCTCTCTTTCTCTTATATGTAATATAACCATACTACTGATGGACAAGCGCCTGTTTTTATGCGTTGTCGTTAGCAACAGCGACGGTAACACCTTCGTGTGTCCGCTTGTTTATGTTCCACATAAACCTTTCACAATAAAGCTCAAGATCCTGTTGAGACTTTTCAAAATAAACTGAATCACGTGAAAGAGCAGATTATTTACGAATGAGAAGTAAAAAAGAGCCGCCAGGTGCTAAAAAATAAACCTTAGACTCAAACATTAGAAAAGGCTTTTCCCCGCAGCACGCCGTGTAATAAATACTCACAAAGAAAACGGCGGCCGTTACAACTTATGTCTAAAAATGTATAGTTTCATGCATCTGTTAAAACACTCGACTCCATGACGCGCAGCTGGAAACATTTCATGCAAGTCGAGCTGCCCGAGATTCACAGAATTTACAGAAAATGTTACATTTTTGTGATTTATATCGTTATCGGGACGATAGAAGTCTTATATCGGGATATGAGATTTTGGTCAGCGATTTTGCAAAATGCCCAGACCAGCCCCTCACTGAGCAGTTGAACAGGTGCACCTAATGAAGTGGCCAGTCGGTGTATATTTAGACACACACTCAGGGTTCTTGCTTTTAGTAAACTTTTCTTATTACTAAAGTAATTATTTTTTGATTTAAAAATGACAGTAAGGACTTCAAATCAAATCAAATCACTTTTCAAATCAAATCAGATCACGAGGCAGCACGTAGACACTAACTTGGCGCTGAATGCTTTTACAAAGGCCAGCCAGGTGTACATGACCTTTCAACTGAAGTCCTGCTAGTTTGGTTGCTTCTAAATTCATGTGTGGAATAAGTATGTTGAAATTCATTAAATTAAGTACTACTTAATTACATGCACTCATCTGAGGAACATAAATTCATGAAACACCCTTCATTAATTTGTGCACTATCATTTGAAATCACCAGCCTTTGCATTTTTATTAAATCGCGTGTTTCGAGTACCTTCAGTTTCAGTTTTCTGTATTTTAAAGCTGCTCTCCATCAGCTGACGTCACGTCTCTTGTTCCCCGCAGGTGATCCCAAAACTTGGCAGAACAAATCTCTCCCTGGAGACCCAAACTACCTGGTGGGTGCAAACTGTGTGTCTGTGCTCATTGACCACTTCTGAAGAGGGCAACAGCTGGCCTGTTACTGAATGTGATAAAGCAGGGGACCCGAGTCTCCCCTGCCGTGCCCACTCCACGGTGCAAAATGCTTGATGAAGTATGAACTCAAACTCACGTTGTTTACTGTGCCCAAAATTTAAAAAAACTTAAAAAAACACACACAAGGAGAGTCAGAGTCCAGCATCCCCAAGGCTGTACTCCTCCTTTCTTTTCTTTCTTTCTTTTTTTTTGGTTTGGTGCTTACAAGGCTTGCAAAAAATAAAGATGAAAACGTTATTTAAACAAAAGGAACTGGAGTTGGAATGCATGACCAGTGCCACAGACTGAATAATCACATTTTGACATTTTTAGCTAATTTTGTAAAGGTTCAGAGCGGTGGAGGAGGTCAAAACAAAACAAAAGAGGATAATTTTGAAAACTTGTTTAATATTGCAGTTTGATTTTTGCATACTGTAAAAATAAAAACAAAAATAAAACAACAACTCACAAACAGCAAAGTTTGTATATGCAAAACTTTTGTTTGTGAGTTCTGTGGTCATGCGTTTCACTCATGATGGATCTCTGAGGACTTGAGAAATTGCTCAGCGTGACTCATGAAGACGTAGGCATCATCGAGATTTAAACAAAAAAAAAACTAATGAAGAATGAAGGTTAAGTATTAGTATCAGACACCCGCTCGTCCAGCGGGGTTCTCTCTGTTTCAAACGTGTTTTTTGTAGAAATGTTTTACCGTAGATAAATATACTGACTTGATTTTACAAACTCCTGCTGTCTAGAGATCTATGCATGTGCTATGACTCAGGTTCAGAAGCCTGCTACTACTAAGTTCAACACATGAGAAATCCCATCGTACACTGCAAGCAGTGATGCCTTATCTGCATATTAACTTTTCAGTGAAACTTTAAAACATCGGTTCCTTCAGTTGTAGCGATCACTACGGAAGAAGCAGAAGAAGAAGAAAAAGAAGTTGTCGTCGTTGTCTCTGCATTTTCTCCTAAAAACGGTGAACTCGGATTTAGCACACGAGAATAATTGAGACTGGTGAAAAAGGTATGCTTTCTTTTACTGCTATGCATATGAAGTCTGAGGAAATACAAAAAAACAAAACAACAAGCTAGAAGATGTTTAAGTTGTGGCTGTACATAATGCTAGCATATGGCCTTGGTTCTCTGTAAATGAACTTTTGTACATCTTTGTTATTTTGTATAAAAGAGAAAATGTTTGTTTAAAAAAGAGAAAGCGGTTACATTGGTTATGTTTGTATTCTGGTTATACCCCTGAGCCTTGGAACTGACATAAGCAGTAATAAGTCCGACTTTTCTACCAACGTATACAAACACGTACACACATTACAAACATACACACTACTTAAGGCATTTTTAACTGTCAGAAAACTTTTTATTCTTATTTACAAAATAGAGAAGTGCTCGGTTTAAATGATTTTAAAAGACGTATTTGAGGGGGGCTGCTGTGAAGAGTGGTCCCTTCCTTTCTTTGTGATACTGGATGCTGTATTGTGTGCCCTGAAATGTATTTTTGTACTAAGACAATTTATTATGGCACATCAGTACTATTTTTCTTTTGATATGACGACACTGCTTCAACCCGACACTAGTTTTTTGGTTTTTTTTCCCCGTGTGGCTGACATTCTTTTTATTTATTTTGATTTTACTTTCATTTGTTTTCCTTTGCAACACATTTCTAAGTATACCACTGTATTACTAAATAAATTCATTTATAAAGTAAACGCTGCCCAGATTCCACTGTTGTGTTGTTTCCCACGTCTTTTTAGATAGCGACACAGCAACACCAGTTTATTTTCTGCCAAATGGATCCGAGATGATTCCCGCGAGGGTTCAGGAGTTGGCGGCTGTTTTTGAAATAATTTATTGCTCAGTTTTGAGTTTTCTGCGCCTGCCTGCTAAAATGTTCCATCTGTAAATGTAGTGAGACGTTGGGGTGGGTTACTGTTCACACAGCGAGCTTAACTCCCTGTACTGGATTTTCTGGATTTTTGCATATCAGGAAAAAAATCAATAAGAAGGCAAGTCAAAACGTGTTTCTAGAAATGTTTGCATGTTTACTAAATGATTTGTAGAAACCCTTTAAGCAGCATTTAACACTGAGCACATCTGCAGCCTTTGGACTGCTGGATTTGAGGAACTTCTCGTCTCCTATTTGACAGGAAGCATCTGTTTACCATCTTCCCCAGCCTTCAAGGACACTTTGGCTATATTTATCCTTTTCTAGATTATGTACACTCATAGCACCATCCCACCACTGCCTTATTGCATTATGAGGGTTTTATCAGGAATCCAGTGACAAGTGCTGTTGATCAGAGTATTTTTGGAATTCGACTCATAAGATCGAGAATCTGTGTGCTGTGAGTTTGAATGCTGTTTAGTAAACTCAAAGTAGGTTGTCAAACTGAATTCATAATCCATTCCCTTCACATACAAGGTCTTTAATAATCAGGCGCCATTTTATCTTAAAGACCCCATAATACCATACCCACCACTCTACAGCAGTTCACTCAGACTGCGGCCTCAGTTGTTGTTCTTATCATATTTAAAAGTAGAAAAGCAGCCCCTTCAGCTTCCAGGCTCCTCTTCTGTGGAACCAGCTCCAAGTTTGGATTCATCAGACAGACACAATCTCTCCTTTTAACATTTGATTAAACTTTACTTTGTGATAATGTAGATCGTTGGCGCTGGATCAGGTGACCCAGAATCCTGTCTACACTGCAATAGGCCCAGGCTGCTCGAGGCTATCCATGATGCAATGAGTGTTCATTCACCTTCTTTTCCCCTCACTGTGTTTTATACACCTCTCTGCATTTAATCATTAGTTGTTAATAATCTCTTCCACAGCGTGTCTTTACCTTACAAAAATGGAGCGCTTTGACTCAACTGTTGTGATTTGGCTCTATATAAATTCAACTTGAACTGAATATTACTCTGAAGGCCTGAGTGATGGAGCTGTGGAGATGGCAGGGTTTTTTTTCCTGCAGCAGTTTAGCTGCAGTCAGGATGGAGTGAACGTTTGGTCTCCTCATTCAGTCAGCTTTCTGGATCCATCATAAACAGCAAATGTGGTGCTTTCACATCGTCTCCCCCCCCCCCAACTGAAATTCCTGTTAGGGCTCTACCAAAAACCAGTTCTAGTCTGTGGTGCTCTGTTTTAAATATTTTCTGATCAGAGTATCTGGGTGGAAAAGTTCATTGACCTTCTTAGAATTGCATCATTTAAAAATCCGTATTATACAAGTGTAACTATTCCACATAAAATGTTTTTGTCATATTGCTGTAGGCCCTGTGATTTGTACAAAATAAAGGTCAATAGGATGGAATAACCAAACTTGATTTTTTTCCTGTATAAATTCGATTGGTTTAACCTTTACTCTGCAGTAGCTCAAGGGAGTCATTTAAGACAAAGTTCAGTGTCAGACAACATTTAGAAATATCTTATCAGAGTTCACTGATCTCTGCCTGTTTGTCAGGTTAGTCACCCCGCAAGCCTGCCTGGAGGTTCCTCTTATTGTGCACATATGTGGTTATAAGGGCACAACGGCAGCTGCTACATTAACACTTCAGCACTTCAGGGCAGTGTTATGCAATAAAACTGTTAATTTACAGTGTGTGTCATCAGTACACAAACAGATAACGCAGTGTCTGCTTTTACCTCTGTACAAAAGTCCAGTTAGGTAACAACAAATCCCTACATAAGAGATACAGTAGATGTTGAAAAGTCAATATCCAGACTCTGATATCGGAATGGATTAAAAGAGCTTCAGTCCAATGTAAAAACAAAGGCGATTACAGTAAAATGTGCATGTTATGGTTAACTGTCCAAAGAATTAATTAACGAATTAAGAACACAGTGAGTAGCACATACTCTCTGTATCACATAGTGTCACTGTAAGAGGTGAAGGTAGCTGTGCTAAAGATGAGAACCATCTCTCCAAACGTGACTTGACGTTTCCGAGTCCGTCCCTGAGATTAGTATCTGTTAAGATCCATTATTGTTATTTCTTTGCAAACAAAGTGGCTCAGCAGTGACTACTTTAGCTTCTGTGTTAGAGTTTGACTTCCTTCGAGACGACTGCTCTGTAGATTTCTTCGGTCAAGGGCACATAAGTCTTTTTTTCAGGATCCAGGAAGTATAGAGGATCTTTGATGTGAGCTGGGTTGAATCCTTCCTCCACCAACTTCACTTTCTTCATCTTGAAGGTTCCCGTCATCTCCAGGCAGGGCTGCAAAACACAGTTTGAAAGATGTTTTTGTGTCAAGCTTTAGTGTAGAACAAAAAGCAAAGAAAACCAAAACATAATTAAGATAAACCACCAATAACAATGCTGTCAATCAGATCAGATATCAGCTACAAACTGCAAAGCAATATTACACAGTTATTATTAGAGGACGGCAACATTAACTCAAAAGAGATAAGAGATAAGAACATGCCGGTGCTTCTATCAGTCAAAAACGGGAAACTGAAGCTATAATTCACACTGACAGATCAAAGTTCACTTAGAAGATTGGGAAAAACATCTTCTGGTCTAACGAGCGTCTTATTCTGCTGCAACAGTCAGATGGTAGGGTCACAATTTTGGTGGAAAGAGCATGTAATCATTGCTCCTTCATGCGTTGGCTCAACAGTTAAGGATAGTTTTGGTGTAATAGAGTGGGGGATATTTTCTTGGCTCACTTTGGGACCCTTAGTATCAACTGAGCATCGTTTAAACACCACAGCCTATGTGAGCATTGTTTCTAATGTCCATCCCTGTATGACCGCAGTGTATGCATCTTCTGATGGCTTCTTCCAGCAGGATAACGCACCATGCCATGAAGCTCATATGATCTCAATCGGTTTCCTGAACGTGACAGTGAGTTCACTGTACTCAGATGGCCTCCACAGTCACCAGATCTCAATTGAGTAGTGTGTTTGAGATGTGGTGGAACGGGAGCAGCAGCTGTGTGATGCTGTCAGGTCAACATGGAGCAAAGTTCCTGACAAATGTTTCACCTTGTTGAATCTATGCCACAATAAATTAAGGCAGTTTTGGGGGTAAAAGGTATATTAGAGTAATTTCCTTGGTACATAAATCCAAATATTTCATAGTTAAAGTAGCTGTAGAACGGTCCTGTACTGCACTTTCTTGGGAACTTTCTTTTTAATCATCTCCAATAATTTTATCTGGAGGGCACATCCTCTACGGTTTTACCAAGTCATGAAAATATGTTGCCAGAGTCAGCATTTCTTGCAGCTGTCCCTAACCCTGAAGGAAGTGTTAGGGTTACATCACTGCACTGCCTTCCTGTTTGGTTCAAAGGAAAAATCTGAAATCCTTAATATTTGTCTAGAAAAAACAACATTGGGACCCAATGACACATCTGATTTCTGATCTGCATTATTGGTAATCTTACACAGTAAAAACTCGGGCTCAGACTCTGATCCACACACCGCTTCAGCCATCTGGATTTCAGACACCAAGCGTTTAGCACGTTTAGCCTTTGAGCATGCACTAATTAAAGGTGGAAAGGATGAACTCCGTGAGTACAGCAGAATCAGACCACAAATTAAAACAATATCTTTAAGCCATAGCGGCCCGTCTGGTCTGGATGTGCATGTATTATTTATTTATATTTATTACCTGAATCCTGATGAATCTGGGTCTCGCGTAAGCTGGGAGGTAGTTGACGACCTGCGTGTACGTGGCCGAGCAGTCGAACTTTTGTCCTTCTTCCAAAGTGAGAGCTGCCATGCCGACTCGCCCTTCATGACCTTGATTGAAAAATGAGAGAAATATGAAATGCAAAGTGCAGACAGCTCTGTAAGGTTTTAATATTTATGACCCGAGTGCGTTTACCTTCAACTTTCACACCGTAAACATTCGCCTCTAATATGCAGTGAACCATTGTGAGAATGTCTGCAACCTCCGATGTGGCGACATTCTCTCCTTTCCACCTGAAACAAAAAACACGAAAAGACTCCAATGAACAATTTCTGCAGCACAGTTTGAACCTGATCTGCAAGTAAACACCTGCACAAAAGAAAAAAAGCCATTTTCACACACACTATTCTAACCAGCTGTTAATTGCATATTTTTATACTTTTAATAGCTGAGAACTAAACCAGACCAAACGGTGACTCAGTCTAGACTCGATCATCTGGGCAGAACCACAAAAACAAAGCGACAGGTCAACACAAAAATGAGTCACAACTTGCCTGAAAGTGTCGCCGACTCGATCTTGAAAGTACACAAAGTTCTCTTTGTCGAACCGAAGCAAATCGCCGGTGTTGAAGTACAGGTCGCCCTTTTTCAGGACGTCTCGAAGCCGCTTCTTCTCCGTCTGCTCCTTGTTACCAGCGTAGCCAACAAAGGGGGACCTCTTTGTTACCCTTCCCACTAAAAGTCCCGTTTCACCTGGTAGAGACATCAGGAAACAAAATAAATCAAAACTCCTTTTTAATTTCACTTCTATCAAACTAAAACTCCTTTAAATTGAACCCGATTTCTCTTTACAGACTCACCTACGGCTGCTTGGATGCACAGACCCTGCGAGTCCCTGACAGGTTCCTCCTTCTCAATGTCAAACTTGATCAAAGTGTAGGGGAAGAAAAACTGGAAAAGGAAGAAGGAAAGAAAACCCACCAGTTAAAATTTTTAAAAGTAGTGGAACAGCCAGCATGGCAGCAACTCTGTGAGGACGCACAAACATCAACATGCTTGTTTCAGGATTTGATAAAAAAAATAGGATTTAGGCTTATCCATGTAACTTTTCTAAGTATTGCAAAGTTGGTTCACTTATTACAGGGTTACATCACCACTCTGACTTACACTATAAACCAAATCTGCTCTGGAACAGGTTATGAGATAAAGTCAGATATGTCCTGTGTATGCTGATCTTGCTTCATAGTACAAGGCCTATCTCTATCTGAGGTCCAGGTAAGTGATTGCGCCAAGAAATGAGGGTGATTTTTAACAGATAAAGTTTTAGAATGTAAAGTGCTTAGCCAAGAGAAGTGATTTGAATGATCTGATCATTTAAAAACACTGTACACATAATGGCCTTCATCATTTGTGTGTACAGAGAGTCTGAGACTCTTCTTCATGGGGGACAAACACAGTCAAGTTTTGCTTAAAATATCTGTATGCACTGTTTGTCCAATCAAACGGCCACCACAACTTTAAATGTAGTCGCCCTTTGCCCGTTTATCATTTTGTATCCAAGAATGCATGTGTGGGTGTTTATTTTCAAATTCAACTCACTCCTGTAGCTGTTGATGACATTTTGCTCCAATTTAATTTAGATGTGATCGACCAATGTAAGCTCCAGATATTAACACAGACATTGCACCACACTGTGAAAACATGCGACTTGCTTCCTTTTCCTACCCGGTGCACAAAGTTGACTCGTCCGACTGCGCCGATCTTGGACGTGTAGTTGATGAAGCCGATGTTTCCCTCTGTGGCAGCGTACAGCTCTCTAACTTTAATGTCTCCAAAGCGATGAAGAAACTCGGACCAAACGTCCGTTCGGACACCGTTGCCGATTGCAATTCTCACTTTGTGGTTCTTCTCATCGTCTTTCTGCCAAGAGCGGGATGGACACGGAGATATTCCACCATCAGGACAGCGGCTGACTGACGTAGCTGCAGACTGATTAGGTTTCCTCTTACCTTGGGCGTGTTGCAGAGATAGCGCAACGTTTCGCCGATGTGCTGCATCACCGTGATGTCATACTTCTTGCAATCATCCCAGAACTGAGAGGCAGAAAACTTTCTCTTCAGGACTATGGTAATACCTGCAAGTCAAATCATATTACACAACCTTTATCTTCCTTAACCGCTTAAGCTCCTGACCCAGGCGTGCAGATGCTTTTGCTCTTGTACTCTTGAGAGGATTAAGAGGATCATTACCTCTCTCGATGGCTCCAGTCATTCCGATCAAGAAGCCGGCGCTGTGATAGAGAGGCAGATTGATGTAGAAGATGTCCTCTGCTGTGACTCCACATATCGACTGGAGGAAGGAGGCGGCCCACACCCTCTCATGTGTGACAATGGCTGCTTTAGGCAAACCTTCTCAGGGAAAAGAATAACAGATTGTGCTTTTGAATTAAAGAGGAACAAAGTAGTATGATGCACTTCACTGTGGTTCATTCATTGATCCTGAATCTTCTAATGACTGCACAAAGCAACATTTAATCTTCTCAGCAACAAACAGTCCCAAGTAGATGGTGAATATAATGGACTCTCAGCAGCTATAGATGCTGAATTTTTCATAATGAACTGGTGCAGATAACTCTAAATGGTGAAAACTAAATAATCGATCAGGTGAATGATTCTTCTGTTTTTATCCATGCTGTGCCGAAGCCACATTTTGTTTAAATGGAAACACTGAAAAAAAGGTGTATTGAAGTCGAGGAGAAAATGACTCTACTTCTTCTTAAAGTTATGGTAAATGGACTTGTACCACGCCTTTCGACATATCTGCATAGGTTATCAGTCTAAGGAGCTACACGTAAAGGATAAAGGTCACTCTGGACTGAGAAAACAGCGCGAGCGAGGAGTGAAGAAGGACATCTATGTCCACTGTGAATGACCATCACGGAACAGCAGGTTTGGCTTGTGAAGCCAACTATTAGCAGCTTACAATTCAGCTTAAAAAAAAAAAAACAACAACAACAAAAAACATACAAAAAACTTAAAGACGTCCAGTTGCCTTCTTTTTTTCAAACTCCTGAGACCACGCCTTTTAACTCAAGTTTAGCACTCAGAGTGCTTCCTGCCACAGATCTCATTCACCCAATCACACACACATTAATACAGTGCTTTTTTCTAACATGCATACTCCACTGAATGCATCAGGAGAAACTTGGGTTCAGACCACCAGCTCCTGGTTGGTAGATGACCCACTCTACTACCTGAGGCACAGCAGGTTTATAGAGTCTATAGAGTGGTGTTCACCTTTACGATAATTGTATCTTTTAAAAGAATGAATATAAGGCAATAAAGGTAACAGAAGTTGCTAAAGAGTGGACTTATACATCCATCAGGTTTTCTGCAGATCCAAGCTTGTTCAGCACATCGTTGTAAAAGACCGTCTTAAGGACTCAACTGGGACTAAATTTTGATTTAAGCCTATTTTCCACCAGCTAAAACTAGTATACCATTTAAAATGACGGTGAATAACAGATGTTCCAGCTTGCATCATGTGCTACTCTTATCTGAAAAAGCTCTGTGGGACATACAGCATTTAATTTAGGCACATCCCTGTAATGCGCCTTGATGGAGCGAAGATCAGCAAGCCTGCATCAGAAAGAACAATTGTGCAGATTTTTTCCCCCTCACCCATTAGTCTGATCAAATTTAATTACCACAATTAAACATGTGTGCAGGCTTCACACAACCAGGACTTAAAGGTTCAGTGTTTATGTTTTCACTTGTGTTAGTGCTATGAAGTAGTGAGAGCATTCACAGTTTGTCTAAATCAGGCATGTGTAAGATGTGTAAGACACACAATCTGTCACTAACACTGGTACTGTGCCAAGACATTCTGCAGTGTGCCAATAAAGGCAGGAAAGAATAAAACTACTGGCTAGTAAACTGTGAAAACAATGCAGAGTGAGGGAAAAAAAATCCTGTAACAAGAAAACCCCAGGGTTCACTTTTTATCAGTTAGGAAGCTGTGAGTGTGTTTGCTTTTTGCCTTTCAGCAAATGTTATTGCCCACAGATGACCACGTTCAATTAACACCCCTCTCCAAGAACAGAAGGTGTGGCTGAGCACAGATCTAGTGTTTGAAGCTTGATGCACCTCATAAGCTTGACTGTTATCATTGCAATCTTATTTTGCGTGCCAGTGTTTGTTTCAGAGCAGTTTGCTGTTGTTACCTGTGGTCCCAGATGTGTAGATGTAGAGAGCGGTGCTCCTGATATGGATGTTGGCCCTGAGGTCCCGGGACAGTGGCTGATCTGAGGCCTTGGAGATCTTGTCAGACAAAGCGGTGATGCCCTGCACACTGCAGCTGTCCGACATGAGGTACACGCTGATACCCCGCTCCCTCAGCGTCGGCAGGACCTCCTCCACAGCATCCTGCAGCTCTACAATTAGACAGTAGCTTTCAGCTCAACACAGCCCGTCATAGCGCTGTGTTGCCAAATGTGGCACATGTGCACCTACACATGTCCCTGATCCCACTGGGGTGGGAAGTTCAGCTCTCATGCATGCATTTCTTAGTAAAGGCCTTTTAAGTTCTGTAATGAGAACGCAAAGAAACACGTTTGCAAGCTGAGATTGTTCTTCCGATGAAGTTGCTCTTCAGTGTGGAGCATAAAGAGCCCCCTTGTTCTTTAATCATTTCTGCTCATATGTGAAGTATTCGTTTTCCTTTTTGCAAATGTTCATCCGTTCAAAACTGCACTGCCACAGTTGGAACCACCAAAATAGCTTAAACACTGCTTCTCTTCTATGTCTAACCATTATAACCAAACACTGGCGTTCATGTAATTTGTATGAAACGTGCCGGCTCTCTCTTACCCTTTACCCGCCCCTGTTGCTTGTCTCGTGTTTCTATGGTGTATTGATAGTCATGTGCTTTTGTGCTGAGGTGTTTTTTCTTTTATCAAACTGTTCTCCCACTAGGAGCTCAGTCTGAGTGGAGTTTTTTTTCTCCCCCTCTTACCTCATGTAGTGTATTTTCGTTGTTTTTTTCCTATCAGCCTACCTTCTGACATGTCTGCCCAATGTGATGTTTGTGTAAAGTTGGTCAGAAGGTTCCTTTGTGAGTGCGCATGCGCCATTAGCGTGCTGCCTGCTGTAACCCCTAATTTCCCTCGGGATGAATAAAGTATTCTGATTCTGATTCTGATTCTGATTAATCAAGATCGTATCCCCTCCATATATGCAGATATAGAATAGCAATTAATCGATCCAGCAAAAATGCACTTCCTGCACTTTTTTTTTTAATCTATTTAAGTTTATCCTAACGTCTAACTTTTGGCCGCGACTAAAGCTGATCAATAATAACCTTTAAGCAGAGGTTATTGATTGGGACTGATCTCAAACAAACGTTTAGGTTTATGTCGCAATTTACTCAAAGACCGACTAGCTCAGTTTTTCCTTTGTGGAAGCACTGAGTTTCTAGCTGGAGGTTTTTATAATTAAGCTGGAAGTACAGCATTCATGTGGCAGGTGGTGCAAAGCAATTTATTTTTATTATTATCATCCATGCCTTCTAGTTTAATTTACAGACAAAAAAAAAAACGGGGAGAGAGTCCCTGACGCAGGTTCACCGTGCCAATAAAACTGCGATCATCTGAATAAGTGCACTTTTGTTTTGCATTATCGTTCATCACTAACAGATGATGGAAAAGGGCCAACACTGCACTGTATCTAATCTTAAGAGTGTGAGTCAGAATCTAGTCAGTCTAGTCCTTCCAGCATTTATAGACCACGTTATGATCTGATCTCATTATTGCATTATTCAACAATCATTACCTGCAAACTAAATACAGCTGTCAGAACAATCAGTGCATTTATCCATCTGCGATGCAGTGCGGAATAAAGCTTACTATAAATATAAGACACGAGGAAAGTGGCAGGACAGATGTGACGGGGTGAATTATATTGTCAAGTAGCCTGCAAAATCTGCACTGAGCAGTATCTGTTTGCATTCATTTATAGAATTAATATAAACTGTTGTTTATAAACTCTTTATTTTAACATCTTTGATGCGTAAAAGGGTTTAATTTAGGATTTTTATTCCCTGTTGGGTAAAACGCTGGAGACCCACGTTTCTCTTCTGCAATGAATTGCGTGGTCAAAATCATTTTACAAGAAGAATTAATAATATAATATCTGAGGATACTTTCCGTACTTGCACAAAAGCCGAGCATGAAGAGTTATCTCTCACTTGCTGTCGAACTTTGAACTTCGCAGTCCTGTGGGAGACGCGTCAAATAACGAGAGCCTCCTCTGGTCCGACGCAATAATTTATTTCTCGCTGTATCTCACCTGAGGAGGCGATGATCACTTTGGCCCCGCAGCAGGAGAAGCAGTGCAACAGGGACTTGGATCTGATGTTGAAGTTGAGCAGGGCAGCCGGGCAGCCCAGCTTCGCCAAACCGAGCCAAGTCCAAATGAAGCTGGGCTCGTTCGCAAGGAACAGGGCCACCGTGTCCCCCTCCTTCAGCCGGGCTTCAGCCTGCAGGGCTCGGGCCACCTTGTTGCTCTGTTTGTCCACTTCGCCATAAGTGTACGAGCGACCTTCGAAGTGTACAAAGATCCTTTTGGGGTGCCTCTTCGCTGCATCCAAGAAGCAGTCCAATATGCTGTAAAAGGGCTTGATTTTCTTGTATTTGGTTAGTCTGATGCCACATTTAATGCTCTTTAGGATGTACGCGAAATCTTCGCCAAAGTAGGGACAAAACGCGCTGATGTAAAAGAAACAGAGAAGTGCCAGTCCGGCCAAGACGCTGAAGCAGATGTACATTTTGCAGAGCGCTGAAAGAATAAGTGGGGAGAGGCAGAGGAGGCGCACACTGTGCTGCTCAGTCAAATTTGTGACAAAGTTCACCGTCTCGACCCGGGGCGGTGCTCGGATCTGCCCCGCTGACCCCTCCTTCATTTCGGGGAATATTTTTCAGTTGCTAAATCGAGAATTTCCACTTCCACTTACAACCTAACTGTTGATGTTATGTTGCATTTTCCCCCGATGTCATGAAAACGCCTTCTAGCGTGGTAAATAGTGGGAAAAGCGAGCAAACAAATCAGTTTGGCACTTTATTTTGAAGGGAGACTGAATGGATTGTGTTTCAGTACATCGGAATGATTTATGCGAATAATTTCCTCGTAATTATTTCTAAACACAAACAAGTGGGAGAAGACTGAAATCCACCCACGCATATTAACAAAAACAGTCATAAACGACGGACAGCGAGTCCGTAAATGGCAACCTTTATCATAAATCCGCAATCTGAGCGGTGGTGGGCGTGCGCCAGTGCGCCTTCTGTATTCGTCTGCTGATTTATGGGGAGGAGCTCCTCTGCGAGTTGCACAAACGCTCGCTTTTTACTCTCTGGGGGAGAAATAACACAAACATCTCGCCGCACCCTGCTACCAAGTCTGCGCTTTCGGGAAAGATTTGTGATTTTAGTGTCAGATATTACCACTGTCCTGCAGATTTGAGCGGTGTGTGAAATTGCTAAGGCTGTTTCAAAGTGTGAAACAGGGTAGTAAACAATGCTTGTTTCCAGTAACAGGCTTGTTTTTCCCAGTAAATCTCTATAATCTGTAATCTGTACTTAAAAAATAGAGAAAAGCAGCAACTCATTCAGTGAAAATAGGTCAGGCTTAAAGGGAACAAAATCTAACTTCACTTGATGTCTTTATAGTGTTTGAAACTAGAGACCGACACCAGAAATCAGAGGTGTGGACTCGAGTCACGTGACTTGGACTCGAGTCATTAATGTTATTAACATGTTATTAACAGAATAACATGCAGCTTATCTCAGAATTGTTGGTGAAAATTATTCTTGGAGCCAAGTGTAATTGAGCTGCATTTTATAGAGGTGCAATTTCACAATTTGTGTATATTTTCTAAGATCACTATTCCGTCATGTGTTGAGAAAAACAGAGATTTAAAAATCACATGGTCTAATATTTACATTTAGCATAACTGCAACATTTTATTTATTTATTTATTTTTTTAAAGACTCGAAAGGACTTGAAATTCAAAGTTTCAGACTTGTGACTTTACTCGGACTTTTACACCAGTGACTTGAGACTTGACTCTGACTTGCCTGACATTACTTGAGACTTAACTTGTGACTTGAGGGTAAAGACTTGAGACTTACTTGAGATTTGCAAGACAATGACTTGGTCCCACCTCTGCCAGAAATCCACCAGGAAAGCTTAATTTACTCATAAAATCAGACTTCTGTTAGCAACCAGAGGAGCCACCCCCTGTTGGCTATTATAAAGAATGCAGCTTTAAGGCCTTAACTTTTCAGATCTGAAGCTTCTCCATAACCAGCAATACTAGTTTGCCTGTTTGAACAGTAGTCATGGCTACTATTCATTGTGGTCAGCTTAGGTGATGTGTTTGGAAACAACAGGTATTACCAGCTGGTCTATTCAGTTACTTTCTATTTAATTCGTTTAATGTCATGTGTTGTGAAGACCCATATTTTAGCACATCCTAGCACACTCACTCACTTCACCAGATGCACCTTGTTTAGTTCTCTCACCTTTGATTGGGTGTAGTGCTTGTCCTTAATTGCACTCACCTGTCACATGTTATATAAGGACGGCATTTACTTTTGGCTCACTCTTTCTTCACTCCCACACGGGGCGGCAGCAGCGGTGAGGTTCTGTTTGGGTTTTTGATTTTATATATTGTTTAAGGTAATGAGTAACTTAAATCTCTATTTTCTTTCAGCATTGGCAGTCAATGCGTATCTTTCCTTCTTTCCTTTATTGATTTGAGAATAAAAGGAGAACTCTGTGAATGATTAGATGACTGCTTATTCTCATTCTAATCAGATGAGCCCATGATGCTGATTACTTAAACCCTGAGCCTTCCTTCATAACATCATGCAAAACAAAAATAAATAAATAACTAGTGACGTGGCCCATGTCATCCTGTCAGAAGTCACACAGATCCACACAACATTCTGCTCAGTGACGTCGCAAACTGTGCGCCAGTGCTGCTGACTACAAATGTTGATGTAGAAATAAAACACGTTTGCAAGATTATTCAGCCCCACACCCCCAGTCAGCCAGATCATCACATCAAATAAATATTGTTTGAAGTGACAACGAAAAAAATCCAGAAAATAAAATTGATATGATTGTTTTCTGAGGTTCAGGCCAGTAATGATGAAAGTGTATTATCAAATCCCAAGAAGGACCCCAAGCTCACAAAAGAAACCAACTTTTCTGATCCTCCAGCTCCAGCTGTTCCTGCTGAACTTGTGATTATTATTTCAGCACAGGGTGGCAGTCACACCACAGAGTAACATCAGGCACAGTCCTTTCCACTCTGACAGAGACGTGCCCAGGCAACAGTGCAAACTTTGCACCAGTGCCGCTCATTAGAATTGTTGATGTGACAGTGAAACACGTTTGCCTCATGTTTCAGCCTGTAAGTAAATAACTTTGACACAGTACAGCTTCTGCATCACCCCCTGCTGAAAGCTCATGCTTCACTGAGGTTCAGACCAGAGAAAATGTGATTATAATACCTAATCTGGAGAAGGACCCCTGACCCACAAAGGAAGCACTCTCTGTTATGGTTTCAGCTCCTTGTCCTCCTGTTGAACTCACAGAGCAGCCAACAACCATCTTACGCTTACTTATCCCCAGCTTAGATGAGTTCACCAAGGCCACCACAGTACAAGGCATTGCTGTGGTTTGATCTTTACTCCTCTTGAACCAGTTATCATTAATACAGATGAGAGTAGAACGAAGAAGAAAGCAAAGGGAAACTCCTCAAAACTCTGTCTATAAGAAAAAAAAATTGATTCTTAAGATCAGTTAAATTTGTACCATAACAAAGATTTTAAAACAAAATAGTCAATTACAAATAAAGATTAGTAAGTAACTGTCACGGTCGGGATGGTCGGTGTGTTTGCGGAGTGGACCCAGAGCAGACAAGGGAGAGAGAAAACTAAGGTATAACAAAAAGGGAGCCATTTATTTGGCTGATAGGGAAAAAACACAAAACAAAGGCAAGGTGAACTGGGGCAAAACTAAACTAGAAACTAAACTGGAAACAGCTAAGACTAACTATGAGAACTATGACATAAGAACATGAACATGAATCTGAGCAGGAACATGAAAAAAACAAGATTTGAGGCAGAGAAGACAAAGGCGTGAACATGAACATGGAGCAATGCAGACAATCTGACACTAAACAGAGGGAGACAGAGGACTTAAATACACAGAAGGGTAATGAGGGAAGTGGAAACACCTCGAGAAACACAGCTGACACAAATGAACGTGACGCCACAGGGGAAGCAAAATTAAACACGGTGAACATAAATAAAATCTAAATAAAAACAGGAAACATGGAGAGACAAG
The DNA here is from genome assembly GCF_057382275.1 of Copadichromis virginalis. Taxonomy (NCBI): domain Eukaryota; kingdom Metazoa; phylum Chordata; class Actinopteri; order Cichliformes; family Cichlidae; genus Copadichromis; species Copadichromis virginalis. Next base: position 15,917,391 of record NC_140624.1, read on the forward strand.
AGACAGAGAGAGGGAACGAGAGAGGCAGAGGGACAGAGGAGAGAGACACAAGGGGAACCTACATAGACGAGGAGATAATACGTGATAAACAGAAAACAAGGAGACATGGACGATAACATAAACCAGACTAAACTTCAACTAAGATGAACTAATAATAACCCCAGGACTCAACATTAACTCATAAGTAATCAAAAAATACAAAATAACTCAAAATGCTGGGTCACAGACTCAGCCCCCTGACAGTGACAGTATAGAAATAGAAAGCTTTCTGAAAGATCACAAGTTGTGCAAGAAGATCAGCATTTTCTTTAGGACAACCCGTCATCTAATAGGATTTTAAATCCTCTCCAACCGGTCATGGCAGATGGCTGCCCCTCCCTGATCCTGGCTCTTCTGGAGGTTTCTTCCTGTTGTAACAGGGTGTTCCCCTTCCTGCTGTTGCCAAGTGCTTGCACATAGGGGATCACCTGACTGCTGGGGTTTTCTCCCCCTCGTTCTAGTGTCCTTACCAAAAAATATAAAGTTGCTTGAGCTAACTGATACTGTGATTTGGCTTTATATTATAAGATAACTGAAATGTAATGGAATTAAACATCCTAACAACTTCTGAAATCATTTCCAGAAAAAAAATGGATAATTTGGCAAAAGTTATAGTTTAAAAAAAGTCCAAATATGAATTCTACAAACAAAAAAACAAACAAACAAATCTTTCTACACGCATTTCAGCTATTGTGTGTTTTTGCAACCTGGACACATTTGTTGTGGAAAGGAGGTCACTAAAGAAACTGTTATCTATCACAGATAATCCTGATTACCTTCTGCACCACTTACTGGACAGTTAGTGCAGGACTTTCTCCAACAGACCGGCTCAGCTTCGCTGTCACACACACAGGTTGAGGAAATCTTTCACAGCTTGTGCATTAACTCTCTACATTGTGACACTTAACAGAGAAATCTGTTCTTTCACATTAACTTTATAAATATATATTGTATATTCAGGCTGGAGCCTATCCCACCTCTCATCATTCTATAACATGGCTAAGACATAAGGACACAACCTTACATACCTATGGCCAATTTATAATCACCAGTAGAGCTAAAATCCATGTTTTGGTGGGGGTTGGGGGTGTTCGGCATTGGCTGCTTTTTATAAGGATATAAGGATATTGTGTGCTCACAGTCAGCTTTCTTAGAGTTTGGGAAGTTCATTGATCCATTTCTTAACCTGTGAAAATGTCTCCCGCATTCGCCTCCAGCTTTGGCTCTCAGATCTAAGATAATTATTTTTATGCTTTTGTCATGTCTACATTTCTGTGTGAGTGTACTATGGATGCATGGTTGTAATTATGCATCGTGTGAGTGAGTGTAAGTGCATATTTAAAAAATGGAATATTAAAATGACGTCAGCTCCTCCTGTAGCTCCAAACAATGAAGTAACTTATTTGGATCAAATAAATAAAAAATTAAAAATAATCTTTATCCAATAAAAAATTTGTGTGGAGATTTTAAAGTATTCACCTGGAAAAACTAGAGATCCGCCACCCCCCCTTCCCCCTCCACAAAAATATAGCGCAAGAGAGAGGCAAAGCACAACAGCACATCCGTCGGCACTTTTCATTTAATTATAAAATGTGATCAGATCGCTAATATTTTTTTAAAAAAGAAAGAAAAGACAGATTTGATATAAACATGTTCAAATGCCATGGTTACGTTTCTTCAAGGAGTTGAGAGTTATTACCAGCAGCAAACCAACTCTTGAGTAACCTGACATTTAACTGATGGGTGGCATCAGAAAGGAATTAATAATATAATGAATTTAAAGTGTTATACATTTTAATGCATTTCCTGGGTGTCTTACAGCTTATCTGATATGTGAGATGGAAAAAGGAGATGCTTTAAATCCTGACACTCAAATTTGAGCCAGATTCAGAACAATTGTGGTTTAATGCTGCCTAAAATGTGCGTGCATCCCTGTAAAATGCTGCACTACAGTTTGCTGTATGTTGACAAAATATCTTTCTGTGCATGTTCTCGAGGGCCGTGGTAATCCATCGACAGCAAGTCACTGGACAAAAGTGATGGATGGACTTGTGGACAGTGGCAGAAATAGCATAATATATTATACCACTGAAAGAAACATTTTTTATTCCCCCATTTATGATTCCCTTTTTAACATCAGTGACCCTGTGGTTAATGAGCTTGCTCTCCCCTGCCTGAGCTCCATGGCTTTAATCCAGGCCTCCTGAACACTACGAATCACTCAACCAGAGGGTGAAAAAAGAGCACCTACGCTGGGAGCTGGTGTGAGCTTCTGGGACATAAGACTAGATAAAGTTATTCAGGGTATACATTCTGCATGAAACCAGCTGTATGAGCTGAATTACGCCACTGAATAAATCCACTTACAAAAGCATAAACTTTTGGTGTGGAGGTTTTAAATGAATATTAAAGAGAGCAGAATGTGTGACAGAAAGATATGTTTGCTCCCACACTGCCAAAAGCCTACACGGACCAGAATGCAATGCAGGAAGGAGGTGTACAGCAATCCATTTAATAAACTAGTGAACCCATCACCACACTCACAGATTGGTACATCAAACTCAAACATGGGGGGTGTGCATGAAAGAACAAAAAATAAATTTATGCTTTACACCTTGTCATTAAAATGTGTAACCAGAAGTGACACAACAAATGATTCGCTTGTGTGTGAAAAGGTGGATTTTTTTCTTCAAAAGTAAAATCACTTTATATTTTGACGTCTCCTGCTATAATTGAATCAAATACATCTGGCGTGAGTGGAGTATAGTTCTTCTCTTTTTCATTCAGAAAGTAGAGTGGGTCTGTTATTTCATTTGGGTTGAAGCCCTGCTCCACTACTTTCGTCTTTATTAGCTTGAACGTGCCTGTAATGTCCAGTGACCTCTGTAATAAATCACAGTACAACCAATCATTAGTGGGCTAAATAAATCACTATGGCAACAAAGAGGCTTACCCACAAATGCATTTGTAAAAGTGTAAAATAACTGCAGTAAACATACTTGAATCCTCAGAAAGCGTGGCCTGGCGTAGGACGGCAGGAAGTCCTCGACATGTTTAAAAACAGCCGTGGAGTCAAACTTCAGTCCATCTCTCAAAGTAACAGCAGCCATCCCGGCTCTTCCCTCCTGGCCTGGAGACAAAAGTTAAACAGTCACAAAACAGGAGTTAACTGAAGTTCAGTATTGCTAATCTCACGATAGTGTGTCAAAAAAATCTCAGGAAGCTGGACAAGTGGAGGACAAAAGAAAAGGACAGGGCTAAGAAACCTACAGCAGATGAACAACATCTGAAAGTTATGTCCTTAAGAAATAGGAAAGTTGATCCATCTACTGTTCATAGAAGCCTCATCAGAAATCTCAATAGAAGAGTGGCTGTCAAGAAGCCATTCAAAGGATGTGAAACAGGGAGAAAAGGCTAAGGTATGCCACATTATACAAGAACTAGACTAAAAATCGGTGGTGACAGGTGTTATGGAGGGATGAATCTACATATGAAATTTCTGGTTCATGCCATCATGAACATATACGAAGGAGGTGAGGAGAGAAGCACAACATTGAGTGTTTACAGACACAATGGAGGCTGGTTTGGGGCTGCATTTCAGCCATTGTTTGGAAATTGATGGAATTATGAATGCAGAATAGTATGGTCTGATTTTAATCCACCATGCAGAAGTATTTGGAAAGCATTTGATTGACAAGAGCTTCATTTTTCTGCCTCACAATGACCCCAAACACACTGCCAATGTAGTAAAAACAAGTTGGATAGAAAAACATACAATGGATCACTATCAGTCATGAATTTGTATCCTCAGATCTTGGACTACAAAATTATTGAAGTAGTGCGGGATCATCTGGATGGAGCACAGAGCAACAAGCAGCAAACATTGCCCCCCCCCCCCCCCCCCCCTCCATATTTTGTACGGCTATATATAAAGATTCAAAGTTTGGTGAGGTTTGGTAATGCCATCTTAGAGCTCCTTTTTGTTTTAAAAAGAATTCATTTTTATGCATAGCGAAGAAAAAATGCTGGATATCATTGTTAAACAATTTGATCACTGATTCAGTAGCATGTGTTTCTTGGTTTTGGCACAAGCGCAGCAACAAAGCAACATGTACCTGGCACTTTGACTCCGTAAACATTGGCTTCTTTAATGCAGTCAGCCAGCGCGAGGATGTCGGCCACCTCAGCTGTAGCTACGTTCTCTCCTTTCCATCTGTTGGTAATTTTTGTATTTTTTCAGTGCTCTGTGTAAGCTCACATTTTTAAGCATTATTTCAAAACATGCGCTCACCTGAATGTGTCGCCAACACGATCGTGGAAGTACATGAAATTATCCTCATCGATGCACAGCAGGTCGCCAGTGTTGAAGTACAGATCACCTTTCTTGAAGACGTTACGCAGCTTCTTTTTCTCAGTTTGCTTCATGTCTCTCACATAACCAATGAATGGAGCTTTGGCTGTTATTTTAGTCACCAGAAGTCCAGGTTCACCTGATCAAAGTACAGGAGAAGTCATATTTGGGGTTGTTATATTTAAAGTCAATATTAATGAGATTTAAATAAATACTTATTTTTAAAGATGCATGGGTGAGAACTTTAGAAATATAAATAAAAGGACAGGAAACAAAGAATCTTTGGTTTTGTAAGCATCCTGCAAGTAACACACCTCTCTGAACCTCCATGCAAAAACCAGAAGAATCCCTCAAAGGTTCTTCTTTGTCTATGTTATATTTGATCACAGCATATGGAAAAAACATCTGTAAGTTTAAAAAAAAAAAGCTAAAACACTGCTTCATGAGTGACAGGTTTTACTTCTTAATGTGAGCTGAAACATGGACTTTTACCTTGTGCAGGAAGGTGTGTCGCCCAAGAGCTCCCATCTTGCTGCTATAATTCAACAGAGCAAAGTTTCCCTCAGTTGCTCCGTAAAATTCTCTGATTTGAATTTCCCCAAATCGTCTCACAAAGTCCCTCCAAACATCTGCTCTGATCCCGTTGCCTACTGCAAGTCTGACTTTGTGGTTTTTATCACTGAGTTTCTGTTTGAAGAGAAAAGAAGAGCATGCGTTTGTTAGTTTTTTAAAGCTTTCTGTGTGAGACAGTAGTATTAATGTTGGTGCTGTGTTGGCACAAACCTGTGGAGTGTTGCAGAGATAACGCATAATTTCACCTATGTACTGTATGACGGTGACATTATATTTTCTGCAGTCGTCCCAGAACTGGGAAGCAGAAAACTTACTCCTCAGAACAACAGGAATACCTGCACACAACAATAGATGACAACAGCACACTTTAAAGAGTAGCAGTGGAAGTAGTCCAAATTTTGGGTTTTTCAACAAATATGTAACATATAGTTACATATATGTAACTATGGTTTTTATATTACATTGGTTAAAAAAATAAATAAAATAAAGTCATACACCAATCATATATCTAAAAAACACAATATTATATATCCAAAGAGTTCATACCCCTCTCAATGGCCCCAGTGAAGACAAGGAAGCCGGTGCTGTGATAAAGAGGGAGGGTATCATAAATCACATCTTTGGAGTTCACTCCTGATGAAGGCAGAAGTAAAGACATGGTCCACACTCTGCCTTGAGTGATCAAAGCTGCTTTAGGGAGACCTGTTAAAGACAAGCCAGAGGCTCAGGTGGCGAATCTTCTGTTTCTTTCACTGATGCATCGTGAATCTCAGTAAGTAGTTTACCTGTTGTCCCTGAGGTGTATATGTAGGCTGCTGGACTCTGCATGGTTAAATGGGACCTTAACTCCTTGGGTATAGGCTCAGAGGAAGCCTGATTCATTTTATCAATGAAGCTTTTCACACCTGTAACTTCACATCTGTCAGCTAAGATGAAAACATTGATCTGCTGTTCGTGAAGATGGGGCAGCACCTCCTTCACTGCATCCAGCAAGTCTAGAAAATTGTTTCATACAATTGATGAACTCCAGGCCTGTCAGATTATTTATTTATGTATTTATCTGGTTATTTAATGTTGAGTAAATGAGCTCTCTACTGTCTCCATTGCTTGGAAAAGCAGACAGAAATGCAGGTACTACCTTCAGCTGCTACCAGAGTTGTGGCTCCGCTGCAGTTGAGGCAGTGTAGCAGAGACTTGGATCTGATGTTGGAGTTGAGCAAAGCTCCAGCACATCCAATCTTCACCAAACCCAACCAGAGCCACAGGAACATCGGCTGGTTCCCCAGGAACAGCGCCACCGTGTCTCCTTCTTTTACGCATCCAGCCTGCAGAAACGCTCTCGCAACTTTGTTGCTCAGGACGTCTGCGTCCCGGTAGGTGAACGTTTCATCTTTAAAATAAACGAAAGGCTTGTGCGGCTGCGTCTTCACCAGCTCTAAAAAGCGGTCCAGGATTGAGTAATTAGTCTGCACGCACTTTTTGATGAACCGCCTTACTTTTATTTTAGTGAGCACGAATTGGACATCCTGGAGGAAGGAAGAATGGCGGAGTAAAACGCCACATGCAATCAAAACCGCACACACTGTCCAGACCAACATGTTTGTCTCACAGCTGTCCTGCTGAAGACAAAGCAGAGGTATAAAAAGGCATGTGGAGCAGGAGGAGGAGCACTGAGAAATTCCAAAGGTTGAAAAGCATTTTGTATTGCTAGTGAACAACCAGATGAGCTGCATCAATGATTTACAGTATAACATACTGCTTTCACGTGTTTTAGGCCTTTCACTGGCTTTATACCGAGTGACCACTTTAGATTGTGCTAGTGGACCAAAATGAAGCCCAAACAGACAGTGAGAGGGTAGCACCTGATGACCTGAACGTGAAGACAGGCTGGAGATTGTCGGATCTCAGCTAAGCTTTTGCTGGGCTGTGTTCGCTCACACAGAAGGGCAGGTGCAAGTTAACCTTTAACTTGCAGTTTTGCCAAGAGCCACTGGTGAGTCTGTTGGGGCACAAGGCAAAAATTCAGAGGAACCCTTTAACTAGCACCAAATACTCTGACTATCAACAATAACTGTCTAGAAGGAAAGTGAAACCCTTTTCTGTGTCCGCTGCATCAGCCAGCAACATCGGGGAATTAGGCAGTCAAGGCCCCGATGTTTCTGACCTCACTGTTTATAATGAGATTACTAAGAAGACTCCTCATACCGAGACGTTTGTGCATACAAAGAGGAGTATGCACAGAGAGCCTACTCCTGGCTCTGAATGTGAGAAGCTGCAGGAAATCTGGTCGAGGCCTCTGTTTTATGACTTGAGGCAGCGCCAACAGGACAGCAGCTTTGACAGTCCCTCCTAACAGCAAAACATTCTAAACGTTATGATCCCCAGTTTATGTTTTTCCCAGTGGTCCTAAGTTTCAACTGTATAAATTCCAATTAACATGTATCTGTTGTGGAAATATTAGTAATAGTAACAAGAAGTTGTGTGCCAGAAAAGCCAGACAGCTGTTAATTATTGAGCTTCAAAGATGTCAGAGAGGATTTCGTAACCTGCTGCTGGCTGGAGTTTACATATTTACAAAGTATGTATAGAGGAGGTTCCTGATTAACTCTAGTGAATATGTATGTTTCTTACTGCTTTATTGCCTTGTGTAAACAAACGCAGGCTAAATTCCATATCAGGAGTAACACTTCAAAAGCTAAATTCAGTGCAGTTTTGGACCTCTCAGTCAGTTTTGAGTAAATCTGCTTCTGTCTAAAAGCTTTTAAGTGGTCTATTACTTTAGCAGTATAGTTTATTACTGTGTGTATGTGTGTGTATGTGTGTGTGTATGGTCAGATTTATAGTGTCACGGCTGCCGAGGCGAGCCGTGTGGTGTTGGGGGAAAGGAGGACCCAAAATGCAGGCAATGACTGATGATTCGAGTGACATTTATTTACAAGGTGGTGTAATGGCAAACAGGCAGTGAGGGATGACAAGTAACTAAAGAAACCTAAACTGGGAAAACTAAATAACAAACCTGAGAACACACGAAACGAGGTGCGGGGCAGAGAGGCGCAGTGAGAGGAACGAAACACCGTGGAACACAGACGAACCGGCAGCAGGCAGGAGAACACACAGGGCTTAAATACACACAGCAGTAATCAGGGGATGAGAAACAGGAGGGCAACACACCTGGGAGAAGTCGGAGCTGGTGGGACAGGGGAAACGTAAACTGAACACACTCACATGAGACGGGGACCTTCAGAATAAAACAGGAAACTCAGACACAGAGAACCAGATAAGACACTGAACTAAACAGACAGATTCACAAACAGACAGTGTGACACCATAGACAGACAGAACACAGACGTGGGACCAGGGCAAGCACAGAACAGAAACCTAACAAATGGCAAATCATAACAGAATACATACTCAGAATAAACAAAAGCATAAAGAGACACAAAACACTGAGTCGGCAGACTCAGGACCGTGACATATAGATGTTCAAACAAATCTTTAAACATGCATCAAAAGATTTGTTACTCTTGAGATGACTCACCCTCGAGTCAAAATTCACAAGTTGCAAACAACTTTGCACCTGTTTCAATATCTCTGCAGCAAAAAAAAGAAGAAGAAGAAAAATCAGATACAAAACAAAACAGTTTATATGTTGGGTTTATGTTATCCACAATTTATTGGAAGCTTAACTTCTGTTCACAACTTGCTGCTGTTGCCCAGGGATTACAGACGATCTCTATGGATATAGATATGGATATGGAGGGTGTGTGTATGAAATCACAGCTTTAATAAAATTATTATGAAGGCAAAGATCATTTAAAACACCTTGTCATTAAAATGTGCAGCCAGAAGTGCAACGCTGTCATCTCAATAATTTGCATCCCGGCTCTTCCCTCCTGACCTGAAGACAAAAGTTAAACAATGACAAAACATGTGAAACATGACAAACACACTACAGGACAAAGCATGATGTCATGGGCTGGGTTTTTTGACCTAGCATTTTAAATTTCATGTCCCTTTTGTATTATGATTACAGAAATGACGGAGCCAACTAATGTGTCAGAGTTGCGCAGTTTTCTGGGCATGGTGAATCAAGTGGGCAAGTTCATCCCCCATTTAGCTGAAAAAGACAAAGCCCTGCGAGATCTTCTTTCCACAAAGAATGCATGGTACTGGGGGAACTGACCAAGCGAGAGCTTTCAAAACATTAAGAGATGCCCTGACCTCACCCCCAGTGCTCGCAATGTATGACCCCAACAGAGACATTAAAGTATCAGCAGATGGTTCATCCTATGGTCTCGCAGGTGTTCTTTTGCAGCTGTAGGAAGAAGGATGGCGACCAGTGGCGTATGCATCGAGGTCCCTTTCTCCTACTGAACCACGATAGGCACAAGTAGAAAAAGAGGCACTGGCGTCTAGTCTACATGGGCGTTTGAGCGATTTCGTGATTTCCTGATTGGTAAACATTTTTGTCTCGAAACGGACCACAAACCTCTCGTTTCCTTACTGGGAGGACAAGCTCTGGATCTCTTGCCACCCAGGATCTAGCGATTCAGAATGAGACTCATGCGTTACTCGTACAATGTGCAGTACGCCCCAGGGAAATCGCTCTGGACAGCAGATACTTTGTCCCGCTCGCCTCTGAAAAAAACAGTGAACATGTCAGACAAAGAGCTAATGGAAAGCACAGACATACAGGGAGAGCAGAATTATTAGTCAAGTTGTATTTTTGAGGAATAATGTTATTATTGAACAACAACCATGTTCTCATTGAACCCAAAAAACTCATTAATATCAAAGCTGAATGTTTTTGGAAGTAGTTTTTAGTTTGTTTTTAGTTTTAGCTATTTTAGGGGGATATCTGTGTGTGCAGGTGACTATTACTGTGCATAATTATTAGGCAACTTAACAAAAAACAAATATATACCCATTTCAATTATTTATTTTTACCAGTGAAACCAATATAACATCTCCACATTCACAAATATACATTTCTGACATTCAAAAACAAAACAGCGACCAATATAGCCACCTTTCTTTGCAAGGACACTCAAAAGCCTGCCATCCATGGATTCTGTCAGTGTTTTGATCTGTTCACCATCAACATTGCGTGCAGCAGCAACCACAGCCTCCCAGACACTGTTCAGAGAGGTGTACTGTTTTCCCTCCTTGTAAATCTCACATTTGATGATGGACCACAGGTTCTCAATGGGGTTCAGATCAGGTGAACAAGGAGGCCATGTCATTAGTTTTTCTTCTTTTATACCCTTTCTTGCCAGCCACGCTGTGGAGTACTTGGACGCGTGTGATGGAGCATTGTCCTGCATGAAAATCATGTTTTTCTTGAAGGATGCAGACTTCTTCCTGTACCACTGCTTGAAGAAGGTGTCTTCCAGAAACTGGCAGTAGGACTGGGAGTTGAGCTTGACTCCATCCTCAACCCGAAAAGGCCCCACAAGCTCATCTTTGATGATACCAGCCCAAACCAGTACTCCACCTCCACCTTGCTGGCGTCTGAGTCGGACTGGAGCTCTCTGCCCTTTACCAATCCAGCCACGGGCCCATCCATCTGGCCCATCAAGACTCACTCTCATTTCATCAGTCCATAAAACCTTAGAAAAACCAGTCTTGAGATATTTCTTGGCCCAGTCTTGACGTTTCAGCTTGTGTGTCTTGTTCAGTGGTGGTCGTCTTTCAGCCTTTCTTACCTTGGCCATGTCTCTGAGTATTGCACACATTGTGCTTTTGGGCACTCCAGTGATGTTGCAGCTCTGAAATATGGCCAAACTGGTGGCAAGTGGCATCTTGGCAGCTGCACGCTTGACTTTTCTCAGTTCATGGGCAGTTATTTTGCGCCTTGGTTTTTCCACACGCTTCTTGCGACCCTGTTGACTATTTTGAATGAAACGCTTGATTGTTCGATGATCACGCTTCAGAAGCTTTGCAATTTTGAGACTGCTGCATCCCTCTGCAAGATATCTCACAATTTTTGACCTTTCTGAGCCTGTCAAGTCCTTCTTTTGACCCATTTTACCAAAGGAAAGGATGTTGCCTAATAATTATGCACACCTGATATAGGGTGTTGATGTCATTAGACCACACCCCTTCTCATTACAGAGATGCACATCACCTAATATGCTTAATTGGTAGTAGGCTTTCGAGCCTATACAGCTTGGAGTAAGACAACATGCATGAAGAGGATGATGTGGACAAAATACTCATTTGCCTAATAATTCTGCACTCCCTGTATAAGTGGACAGTATTGTAACAAACATGCCTGTCAGTTCCTCATATATGCAAACACTGAAGGAACAACTGAAAAGCGACAGTGTTTGTGCTCGCGTCATGGACATGTGCACCCAAGGCTGGCCAGAACATGCAAAACAAGAGCCTTTACTGAGAAATTACTGGCCTGACCGAGCCACGCTCACAAGACGGCCTTTTGCTAAAAGATACACGGCTTGTCATTCCTTCAGCGATGAGAAACAAGGTGCTGGAAAAACTACACGAAGGACATCAAGGTGTTGTAAAATGTAAAGCTTGTGCACGCCAAACAGTGTGGTGGCCCGGGCTGAGTCAACAAATCTCTGAGATGGTGCTCAGAAGCAGAACGTGCTGTACAGACTGTAAAAAATCTTCTGAAAAAAGCAGCTGATCCTTATCTAGCTCTTCTTGCCTATAGAGCTACACCACTCCAGGCCGGATACAGCTGACTGAGCTTTTAATGGGCAGACGTCTGCGAACCACACGGCCAACACTTCCATCGCAGCTGGAGCGTACACTGCCGGACGGCGCACTGCTTGCTCAAAAGGAAAGGGAGAAGAGGATGATGGACATGGCAATGTCTAACAGGCGCCACCGTGCAAAACCTTTATGCAGCCTGTCCCCTGGAGAGCAAGTTTGGGTGCCGATGTCAAAACTCCAGGCACTGTTATCTAAAATCACTCTATACCACGATCATACACAGTGGAGTTACCACAAGGGACTGTGAGGCGTAATCACATGCATTTGATTCCTTTAAGTTCACCAGTGCACGGACCTGCTAATGTGCCTGTGTTGCAGAAACCACAAACACCCAGTGTAATCCCTGCTACACCTGTTAACGCTGATGTTGTCTGAACCAAGTCAGGGAGGGCAATAGTTAAAGCTAAAAAGTTAGATCTATAAGAGAAAAAAAAAGGTTGTTGTTATATAACTGTGTTACAATGGTTTTGTAGAGCAGAGTAAAACAAATCAAAAAGAGTTGTCAAAAAAAGAAGAAGAGAGAAATGAAAAAAGGAAATAAAAACAAAAGGTTAAAAATGTGATGCAGTTTGTTTGCCAGATGTTTTTGTTTGGCTTTGAAAAAGAAAAAAATTATCAAAAGGTAGTCCACTCGAAGGTTCTGTCCTGAGAAAAGAAATATTCTGTTTTTGTTTAAAAGGGGAGATGTGGTGTATTCATAATTGTCCCTGGTACATTTGTTGTATGGGCAGTATGTGTTTATTGTTCGATTGTGTAATTACGTGTTACGCACTGGCAATGCATGCCAGGAGGCGGTAATACAGTGAGTAAAGAGTTGGTCTTACGGCACTCAGTGGTCCTGCATACTTATTCAGATTCAGAGTAAGAATCACACAGAAACTAGCAAGCTAACTCCCTGCTAACTTCTGACTCCGTTAAATTTCATAAATTTGGTTTTCGTGGATGCCTGGATGTTAAACTTAATTGTTACACCTGGTAGAGCAGCAACGCTGATCATTTTATTACAGATGAAAGGATTTAGACAGTTTTTAACTCCCAGTGATACTGCAGTGTTCGTTTGACTTTGGGACCTGAAGAGGAGTTTGGGCCCAAGCACGGCCAATGATGTCAGACTTAAAGACCGGATTCAGCCATCAATAAACGGCTCGCTCTTTGTTAAATCATAGATTTGGTACAAGTGTCTGCATTTGGGTCCACCTCCTCTCTCCACATGGTCTGCCAGCACAGACCCATGACAAATGGAAATGAGGTAGATGGTGCAGTTTTCTTGAATAGCCAGAAACAAGCAAGGGGGTTTGTCATAATCTATAGCAGCATTAAATTTAAAATAAAGTGAGTTTGGACCAAAAGCATTTTAACTCCGTTTAAAAATTACGGTGCTTTCAGATGTCTCATTTATTGTCACTGTCAGCTTTTATCTTCAATGTCACAATGTTGCATTCAGTCATCATGGTATGCTTTAAACTCTTTGCCTGTACACCCTTTGCCCCCTGTGATCACTGCTTCAGATAAGCTATACTGAAATATAGGGTACAATCCTCTGACTGACAAAGAAGGATAACCCTGCTGCACTCTAGTGTCACGAAGTCTAAAGTTAATAAAACTTGCGTACTTCTAAAGTCGAATCCATCAGTGAAAGTTCATGACCGCAGCACGACTTCAACTGACCTACCAAGTGCAAACACCACTGAGAAAATAGGGCAGGTTTTATGATCGATCACTACATTTCATAATCCTCTCATTGAAATTTTTAGAATGTCTGAAAATTTCTAGATTAGAACAAAAGAAGTGAATGTAGAGGAAGAGTCCAATTATTTTCTGTAGTGATATTTGGTGTAAAGCAAATATTTTTAATAAATGCACCAATATATAAAAGATTCAAAGTTTGGTGAGGTTTGTTAATACCATCTTGGAGCTAAAAGTTACCCATCTATTGAGAATGTGTTTTTACATTTTGCCAAGAAAATGCTGGAAAACATTGTGAAACAGTTTGATCATTGATTCAGTAATCAAACTAAGTGCAGTGTACTTTGATTTGAACATATGTTTCTTGGTTTTGGTGCAAGCGCAGCAACAAAGCAACATGTACCTGGCACTTTGACTCCATGAACAGTGGCTTCTTTAACGCAGTCAGTCAGCACAAGGATGTCGGCCACCTCAGCTGTAGCTATGTTCTCTCCTTTCCATTTGTTGACATTTTTTGTTTTCAGTGCTCTGTGTGAGCTCACATTTTTAAGCATTATTTCAAAACATGCGCTCACCTGAATGTGTCGTCAACACGATCGTGGAAGTACATGAAATTATCCTCATCGATGCGCAGCAGGTCGCCAGTGTTGAAGTACAGATCACCTTTCTTGAAGACGTTGTGCAGCTTCTTTTTCTCAGTTTGCTTCATGTCTCTCACATAACCAGTGAATGGAGCTTTGGCTGTTATTTCAGTCACCAGAAGTCCAGGTTCACCTGATCAAAGTACAGGAGAAGTCATATTTGGGGTTGTTATATTTTAAAGGCAAGATGCATGATACATGCTGTAAAGACATTGCATTTCTGAGTCTTTTAAACTTTCATTTTGTGCATGGTGAGGTACACTGTGGCTGAGAAAAGGAACTGTGTAGGTTTGGATTAAGGCATATAAAATGTTTATAGCATTTGAAAAGATGCATGGGTGAGAACTTGAGAAGAAAAGAGAAGAAAAAAGATATTTTGCATTATAACCTTCCTGGAAGTAACACACCTTTCTCAACCTCTATGAAGAAACCATATGAATCCCTCAAATGCTCTCCTTTGTCTTTGATCACAGCATATGGAAAAAACATCTACAAATTCAAAAGAAAAAGCTAACACACTGCTTCATACTTCACAGTGTAAGCTGAAACATGGATCTTTACCTGTCTCGCCCATGATCTCCCATTTTGCTGCTATATTTCAGAGTGCTATGCATCAACAGAGCAAATTTTCCCTCGGTTGATGCATAAAATTCACTGATTTGAATTTCTCCAAATCGTCTCACAAAGTCCCTCCAAACATCTGCTCTGATCCCGTTGCCTACTGCAAGTCTGACTTTGTGGATTTTATTACTGAGTTTCTGTTTGAAGAGAAAAAGAAGAGATAACGGATAATTTCACCTATGTACTGTATGACTGTGGCATATTTTCTGTAGTCGTCCCAGAACCGGGAAGCAGGTAATTTACTGCTCAGCAGCACCTGGCTGCCAAGTCAAACGACTGTATAGGGTCCTATGGATGTGTTCTTTTTCACATGACCATATGTCCCATTTAAGACGATGTTGCCTCTCTTGACTGTTTTCAGTCTGCCTCAATGTAGAAGATTCCTACAACTTATCCCAAAACACACGTTACTTTAAGATTAGGCTTAAAACTTTCCTTATTGCTGAAGCATATAGTTAGGGCTGGATCAGGTGACCCTGAGTCCTCCATTAGTTATGCTGCAATAGGTGTAGACTGCTGGGGGACTCCCATGATGCACTGAGTATTTCTTCTTTAATCACCTTTCTCACTCACTATGGGTTAATAGACCTCTCTGCACTGAATGATACTTGTTATTAATCTCTGTCTCTCTTCCACTGTACGTTTTTTATCCTGTCCTCCTCCTCCTCTCACCCCAGCCCATCACAGCATGGCTGCCTCTCCCTGAGCCTGGTTCTGCTGGAAGTTTCTTCCTGTTAAAAGGGAGTTTGTCCTTTCCGGTGTCGCCAAAGTCGTATTATTGTTGAGTTTTTCCTCTGTATGTATTATTGTACGGTCTACCTTACAATATAAAGGACCTTGAGGTGACTGTTGTTTTGATTTGGTGCTGCATAAATAAAATTGAATTGAAAATACTCTGACTTTGGCGTAAACAACATGAAATCGTGCATCAACAGTTCAGGCTACTGACGGTGATCCAAAGGTATGGGGGATATTTACTTTGAGCCCTTTAGTACAAAAAGACATCACTAAAGCCCGGTTACTCACTATTTATCATATTAGATGATCAGTTCCTTCGCTTGCCCATATTAATATTATTATTATTAGTATTATTGCAAATATATTGTGCACACAAAGTGCATACATAGTCTACAAACTACAATGTCCAATGATAACTACAAATAAGGCAGTGAAAGAGACATACAATATCAGTAGGTCTTTAATTAAAAAATATATATAACATGGACGGACCAGAATGCATTGAAGGAAGAAGGTGCAGAGCAATGCGTTTACTTAACTGAAACAATTCACTGAGTGAACTCACAGCTCAGTACATCCGTAGAAGGCTAAATCATTAAGGATGTGTGCATAGAATCACAGCTAAAATCAAATTATGAAGGCAAAGATATAATTTCAAACACCTTATCAACAAAATGTGCAGCCAGAAGTGCCACGCTGTCATCTCAATGATTTTCTTACAGAGGTGATTTTCTTTCCTTTAAAAAGTAAAATCACTTTATATTTTGATATTTCCTGCTACAATTGAATCAAATACATCTGGCGTGAGTGGAGTATAATTCCTCTCTTTTTCATTCAGAAAGTAGAGTGGGTCTGTTATTTCATTTGGGTTGAAGCCCTGCTCCACTGCTTTCGTCTTTATTAGCTTGAACGTGCCTGTAATGTCCAGTGACCTCTGTAATAAATCACAGTACAACCAATTATTAGTGGATAAAATAAATCATGCAAGCAACAAAGAGGCTTAACCACAAATGCAAAAAAGTGTAAAATAACTGGAGTAAACATACTTGAATCCTCAGAAAGCGTGGCCTGGCGTAGGACGGCAGGAAGTCCTCGACATGTTTAAAAACAGCCGTGGAGTCAAACTTCAGTCCATCCATCAAAGTAACAGCAGCCATCCCGGCTCTTCCCTCCTGGCCTGAAGACAAAAGTTAAACAATCACAAAACAGGAGTTAACTGAAGTTCAGTATTGCTAATTAAAAGTGTCAGTACTGAGCAAAAGTCTTGAGCCACCACTCATCTCTTCATATTTTGACTTTGTCAACTGTTCTTATGCAATAGTTTTCCAGGCTTCCTTAAGATCTGTCAAACTCTTTCTTTAGACATTGGCTGCTTTCTCATTCATTTTTAGTCCAGTTCTTATCTCTGACCATTTTAAGAGGAATGTTTTTTTTTGTTTGTTAAGCCATATGACTGTCATGGTCCTCCAGTCCTCCTGTGCTGGCTCCCCATTTCTCTCTCCACTGCCCATCTTCTATCCTTTGTGTGTGTCGCGTGCATTGTGTGTGCGCTCATGCATGAGAGAGAAAAAAAAAATACACACTTTTTGATACAGGGACAGGTCATTCCTCTGCATCCTGTCTTTTAGTCCATCATGCCTGTGATGATGAACTCACTTGTTGGTAATCCTGTAATCGGCTGGTCACTACTTAAGGAGAAGGAAGGCCTGATTGTTAAACTGGATGCAGTTTAACAATCTCTTACCTGACAAATTGTAGGGCTGCGTTTGTAAAGCTTTAGCATATTGTGTTCTCCTCTGTGCAGATTTTTGAACATTCATACCATAGCTGGACTGGCCATCAGGCATTTGCTCGGTGGGCCGATGATTTTTTTTTTTTTTGGAACGGTATAAACAATGAAAGGTGGTGGATTGGCCAGATGCTGGCCGGTGTGTAAAAATAACTCAGTTGTTTGGTGGTGGATGTGGCGGAGCTTCCACAGATTCAGTAATATTAACAAGTGGTGGAGGCCAGCAGGTGGATGAGGGACAGGGGAAGCAGGAGGAGGAGAGACCCGAGGCAGCCGATGGTCTGAGTGTCATGTGAACTGAACTTCAGGTAAGAAGTTATGACCTGCAGTCTCTCTGGGTCACATATAAACCAAATTTAGGTGGAGTTTATTTTTGTTATGCTGGCTTTTTACAGTCAGTTACAATAACTCGTACTGCGTACTAGCTAGCATGACAGAGTTTCTCTACAGCTGGGTGGGTGCTATGAATTTACTGATGTTGAACTTTATTTTGTTCATAAGGTTAGTTAGTAGAGTTGCCAACCGTCCCGTACAAAAGGAATCGTCCTGCATTCAGAGAAATTATTACGCGTTTCGTGTTGAGCTGAGAGGAGACGCAGTTTGTCTAGGATGGAAAAAGACACAAAGGTGGATTTATTCTGTCGTTACGCTGCACAGCTGCCTCTTCTTCTCTCATTCTCTCCTTCATTCTCTCATGAGTGGGAGACCAAAGATCACATTAACATGTGTGTCTCTGTATTAACAGACATGCCATATTAGCTTAGTTTATTTTTCTTATCATTGTTGTGAGGAGACCATAAATAGCATTTGTATTTTCTGTTGTACAGTCCATCTGCTGTTATGGAGTTCTTCTTATGGATAAAAAGTGTCTTTTTTTGTTTCAAAATAGCTGATAACCATTCGCTGATAGCGGCCAACATCCGCAAACAAATATAATTCTATAAAGTGGTTCTATATATTGTGTAACTGCTAATATAGATAGTGATGGGACGTTCTGTATCGAGGCTTCGGAGCGTGTGTCGAGTAATGGAGGGGGCGTTTCCGCGAAGCGCGTATCGAGGCTTGCTTCATTTATGGGAGGAGCTGAAAATGATGACGTCCGAAGCCTCGCTGCCCGGCTGTACCACGTGACTGGTTCATGAAGTGGTTCGAACTTTGCCGCGAGATATGACAGCGATATAAACCCCTCAGACTTCATTCAAAAATGTGGGTGTTTGATGGAGAGTTGCGGTTAGTGAGAGTTTGGAGACCGTTTGGAGGTTTATGAGAGTGAGGAGAGAAAGTCAGGAGAGAATGGAGCCAGCTAAGAAGAGGAGGATGTCCTCCCCTGTGTGGGAACATTTTGATCTTATTCCTCCCAACAAGGTATGTAAATTTCTACAGAAGATGTATTTTCATGATACTGATGGTGCAATACAATTTATGTTGAGCTGTCTTGACTTTTGTACAAGGTGAAGTGTTTTCTATGTGCCAGGGAGCTGGGATATAACAACAACACCTCATCCATGCTTAGGCACTACAGAGCTTTGCATGAGAATAAGGGGGACACCGATTGTGGAGCAAGACCAGGTGAGCCATCAAATGCCATGATAATATAGCATGCAGTAATGTTACTAAATGATATAACAATATTATACAACTGTTATAAGTTACGTATGTGATATTTATATTTGTGCTTTATCTTTATTGTCTTTCCTCAGGAGAACAATCTCAAATAGATGAAGACCTGGTCAGCATGGTGATTGAGGACTCCCAGCCATTTAGCATTGTGGAGGACAAAGGATTCAAAAGATTTGTTAAATCATTAAATCCTAGCTATGTTCTCCCCACTAAAAAGGTCATAAAAGCAGTGAAAATTTAGTTTTTACAGAATAAAATGTGAACAGGCAGGACTGAGGCTCAAAGCCTCAGTGTGTAGCTGTCCATACCTCAACGTTACAAAAGCACAACCACTGTCCACACCCCAACCACACCTCACCTCACAGTAAATGATCATTTCCATTTCAAGCAT
This sequence comes from Copadichromis virginalis, assembly GCF_057382275.1. NCBI lineage: Eukaryota > Metazoa > Chordata > Actinopteri > Cichliformes > Cichlidae > Copadichromis > Copadichromis virginalis. Next base: position 15,936,581 of record NC_140624.1, read on the forward strand.
TTCCAAATAATCATTTCCCATACTGCCACTATAAATATACACAGTATACTGCCATCACTACAATATACATGTTTTACACACTCCTTTTGTTGTTGACATTTACAGGCTGTGTGCAAAATGCCACACTCTTCAAATTCATGCCAGCTATTATTTTTACGTCCAGTAGGTGTCCTGCTAGAGCAAATGAAGCTTCATGAAGCTTCGCGTTGGGGTGAACCAATTGGATGAAAAGCTTCAGTGCTTCATGGGGCTTCATCTGCCCATCACTAAATATAGAGCGTTATTAAATTTATTGCTAATGCAATCATATGGCACACTGACTTCTGAGGAAATTTTAAATGGCACTCGCCCTCAGAAAGGTTGCCTACCCCTGATGTAAAAGATGGATGAAGCCACTGATGTCATCCAGTGCTCTTTGGACTGTTTGTTTTATGGAGATAAATGTTTAATCTCAGTTTGCTGCTCCGTTTGGTTAACCCTCATAATGTCCTCCCGATTTTCATACACCTGTGGTCCTCAGGGACAAAAAATGACCCAAGGACAACACAATTAAAGCTTGCTTTACCTTTTCTTCAGCAGCTTCTCAAGTTGGTTATGGTCCATTACATCACAGCCGACGGCGTTTCCTGGATCGTATCATCTCCTGTCCGGTTCCCGTGGTGGGCTTAGGTGTCCAAAACCCTGCTCGCTGCTGTTTTTTTTACATCTTGGGAGTCGTGGAATAAACCTTTTTTGCGCCTATTAACCTGGGCTTTACAGACAACTTCTACTCAGGCTCCAGCTCCAACGAGGACTGCTCTAATAAATCCGCAGTCCTTAGCAAATAGAATGTACATTATAAACATTTTTTTTTCTTCCAATGAATTGAATCTCCTTTTTGTTTGGGGAAACCTGCAGTCGGCTGAGACTGAAGAAGTCACTTGGGTAAGTGATGAAACGTTTCTCCCACAAAACGCTACATCCAGATGAACAGAATCAACTTTTGGAGATTTACTTACCTGGATGATTGAGCATGCGTCAAGACATCTTGTCACTGAGTTACCGCTCTCATCAGGTAACATAGTTATTCGTACCATCATGAACCGTTTTTCCAAGGCTGTACCACTTTGTGGCCCTGTCTAAACTGCCCTCAGCTCCTGAAACAGCAGAGGTACTTGGCCAATATGTCGTCCAGCTTGACGGCTTCACATCTGACATTGTCTCCGACTGAGGACCACAATTTACCTCTTGCATCTGGAAAGAATTTTGCACCATCCTTGGGCCACGGGCCAGGTTGCTCTTCAATGCATATTTTCTTCTAACCAATCTACCTGGTGCTCCCAGTTGGTGTGGGTGAAGTATTCCCATAATTCCACAAACTCTGCAGCCACTGACCTTTTTCCTTTTAATTTCTAGCTCCGGTGAATTGACACATGGGAGTGTGTCAAAAAGGGGGGTATTCCAGGTTTAACATGAAACAATGGTTTCTATGATCATTTTTATGATATTTTTTTAGGCTGAGTATCACACTGGGACAGCAGGGTAAATGAAAAATGCTTTTTGGTCACATGTTAGAACGTGTGCAAGGAGGGAAAATGTTAGGATTTATTTTTTGATTTCTTTTACTAACATAAGCGGTTATAATCATTTTCATACACACATTGCAAATGTGCTCATGAGAGTCGGCACTCAGTCTTCTGAAGGTCATAAGCTTCGTTCGGCACGACTGTGTAGACTGATATATTGTAGGAAATGACTTAGAGTGCAGAGGGGTGACTGCAAACATGCTTACACACATAGATAATAATTAGACGAATTCTCTAGGCAGAGAGGTGTTTGCCTTTTCTGTCTTTTACAGAGGAAGGAGCAGACACCAGACGAGGTCACGGAGATATGAAGATCCTTCGCACCGAGACTGCCAAGACAGCAATTGGGGTCAAGGGTCATGCCGTTTGGGCTCCTGCTAGTCACCTCGAGAGGATCCCAGGACCACAGCAATAACCGTGAAGGGGTTGGCGGAAATCCAGAAGCACCAGACCAAGGCGGGTCTGGCCAAGAAAGGGGAACATGGCTGTGACCCCAAAAGAAACATGGATCCTGGCCAAGGGGCAAATAAATCCCCTGATCTATGCAACAAACTGAAGGGTAGTCTAACCCCTGACGTTGAAGAAAGAAGAGGAGAAGAGCACAGAGAATCGCCCGTCCCGTAAGATTAGCTGTTTAACTGTAAAGAAGGTCTAAAGCTCCTAAGACAGAGGTTCTAGTCTGAGCACAAAGGTGGAAGCAGGAAACAACCAGAATGGGAGATCTGAGAATTAGCTTTAGTAATAGTCTGTGATTTTTATGTTATGACAATTGCCCAAACACAACAGTCATCCCATATATGGTCCACCCGTTAAAGGGGGACAGAGGAACAAAGAGGGAAAAGAAGCGGGACAACCAAGACAACTGACACCTAGTGGGTAAAAAAAGGGGGGGGGGGGAGTGTAATGTCTGGAGAGATGTACTGCACTTTCATTCTTAAGAATACGACCCCAGATGGTTCTGTAACTAGAGCCCTGGGAAGATTCAGAACATCATTTAAGAAAATTAACGAATAGATAATGATAATGATAATCCGTTGGAGGAGTGGATGACGTCTGTCCTTGGGCAATGGAAGGGGTGTATTATGTCCATTAGGGTTTCCTTATCTGTTTTTACATCTGATCAGATCGAAGGAGGGACTGTTGGGATTAAATAATTTGCAGTGCCTCAATAATGCTATGTGTTTTTATTAATAAGTGTTATAAAGTTATATAGTGTAGTATTAAGTGGACACAGCCCTGTAAATAAAGGCATGAGAACATGTGTCCTAGGGGAGTAGAAAACTGCAGACTCTCGCTCATGCTTGCCTGGGAAAAATACAGATAAGAGGGGACCATCTCTAATGGAAAGTTACTGAGACACTGTTGTTTAGACTAGAATGAGGGAGCTTCTGTAATAAAACTGTCAGGGGCACGCCACCATTTTGAGATCCGTGGCAGCGTGTCATGCAGGACGCATCTCCTACTGAGCAGTGTTTTGTCTTCCATCGGATGCCTCTGAGGAATCAAAAGAACTTGGTGAAGTGTTGATATTTACACTTTCTACCTTCAAGGCATCACTTAGCTACCGAAAGTGCAGACTCAGGGAGTCAAAAAGTGCACTCAAAACAGCTTTACTGCTGAACACAAAATAATTAAACTGAAAACCCAAAATAACTTGACAAGCAAGGCAGGCAAACAAAACACAGCATGAGATGAAGGAGATTGTGACACAGACCAAGGAACATACAGGGCTTAAATACACAGAGGGAGCAATCAGGGAATGGGAGACAGGAGGGAAACACAGCTGGAATAAATCGGAGCCAACGAGACAAGGAAAGCAAAACCAGAAACAATAACATGGACACAGACTGTCAAAGTAAAACAGTAAGTGACGGGAACACACAGGCATGGGACCAGGGCAGGCACAGAGACACAGACTAGACACAAAACAGAGGGAGTATGGAAACCAAAACCAAAAACACTTGCAGGCAAAAACCATAATGGCTTTTTGGCTCTCAGCGAAGGCGGTCGCACTTTTCTCCTCTCCTTTCCCTTATCTTCCCTGCTTAGCTCCTCATGTCCTTGTCTTGTTTTGTTTTTTTTGTTTTTTACTACTTTTCCCTGGAACATCCTCTCACAGTCTGTTCTCTAAAACCTAAAAGAGGAATTATGGATTGGATCAACTGGTCCCTAAATGCAATTGACACCCCTTTCAACGAGAAGTTTGGGCTTGGGTGATCCTGAGTGCTGAAGATATCTACCTATTCAGAACCATGGTAACAGGGTTCTGGCTGATTGGAGCTGGCTTGGCCCTGACTTATCGAAGAATTAAGAAAGCGGAACCGGCTGTTCAAACTCCCCACAAGGCTGCCCGCTGGGATTGAAACGATGGGAGAGGCGTGAGTTTCTCAAAATGGGCTCATTGAGTCAGCACGGATAAGATCTTGGAGAGGCTATGGCTGCTGTGAATACTCAGAATAAGATCTGACTGCAGACTGGATACATCTCGGAAGGGCTAGCCCGGAATAACATCTCTGGGCGCAAATTGGATGACATCTCGGGGAGGCACACTGCCGTGAGTTCTCAGAAATCGTCTCCTTGAGCACAAGAAATGACAACATCACAGGACGCAAGTATGGCGAAGCTCGCGGCTCTCCAACGGGAGATTGAGAGACCAGTGTTGGACTGTAGAACTGCTTTGAAAGTCATATGAGCTGTTAGCACTAAAGTAACAATCACCATCACTTATGCGGATACCCTATTGGCGCCAACTGCAAGGCTGGAGCTGAACAACAACACCCTGATAACGACTGTGTTTAGTCTGTTCCTTCCCATTCCATGCAAGGCCACCTGGGTTGGCTGGTAGACTGTTTACTTAGCCTGGCAGGGCGAAGGACACTATCTCAGCTGAACTATGGACACGCACACTAATAAGCACACACTCATCCCCCTCCCTTTCCAAACGCCTTCGATGCTTGTTTCCTGCGGGGGAACACAGCGGGTCTGTGTGCCGCGCTGGAATGGTAGCGCTGTGCAGGGTGGCTGCTGTGTTCGCTTCGGATTACTCCTCACCCCCTACCCGACCCTGTGGCTTGTCATGTCCTTCACAATGTTGTGCTGTGGACATTTATGTGCAGAGGAGTTTTTTTGCTTCCTGTTCTCATGCTGTCCTGCCATGGAAGCACAGCATGAGTAGAGGTCTCTTTTTTTCCTCTTGTACTTTCCCATTGTAGTGTACATTTCAGTGTCTTTCTGTAATGCTATCGATCTCCGACTTGTATCCCCATGTAATGTCTGTGTTGTGTGTGTAAGGTCGGGGGGGGTGTCCCATTTCACTGCAGGGAAACCTGCAAGTGGCGAATAAAGCTTTGATTGATTGATAAAAAGTACAAAAGTCAAAACACTGGGTCGATGACGACACTGTGTACAAAAGGCCCCGTAGTTATGGTTTTATTCTGTTCAGTTGTTAGTTCACCTGTAGTTTTTAGAGTGGCCAGTAGAGGTCACCCCACCGCTTTGTATGAGAGAGACTATTTTCAGGGAGAAACGTGGGCAAAGCACCTGAGCTTTTCTGCTCCAAATTACCGGCAGAGAATTGGTTATTCAGTGAGAAGTGTGCGTTAATGAGCAACGTAAGTTGGTGATGTGTGAGGATGTGATAATAAGATGTGTTTGGGACTGTAACCAAGGTTAGGGGGGAAATGACTATGTTTCTGTCTGTGCCGCTAGCGGGTGCTAAGCTAAGCTAACTCTCCTGCCGTGTGGTTGGGTAGAACTGTGTACCTGGTTAGCTCTCTCAGTGGGTCTATGCGTGAGTCGTGGGTAATATATGGCCTATGGTATTATAGAAGATGTTAGTTTATTTCCCGCCTGTGTTTATGTTAATGTACTCTGGAGATATTGTTGTGAACACTTTAGTAATGTAGTATTGTATTTTCTTTCTGTTCCTTTCAGAGACCACACACACACACACACACACACACACAGATTTATTGCCAAGTAATATTTACCAGTATATCCCTGTATTCAGCACCAGCTGCCCGAGTAGTGTGCGAGGTGCATTCCACCATGGCACAAACTCTTTGACTGTATATCCTTTACCCCATGTGTTTACTGCTCTAAATAAGCTATATTGAAATAGAGGTACAATCTTCTGGAGAGAAAAAATAATAATAAAATAATAAAATCTTGATCTTGATTTAAAAAAAATGCTTGATTGTGGAACAATTTGATTAATGATTGACTAAACAAACTAAGTGTGGTGTACATTTTGTTCTTGATTTTGGAGCATAATATGTACCTGGCACTTTGACTCCGTAAACATTGGCTTCTTTAACACAGTCAGTCAGCACAAGGATGTCGGCCACCTCAGCTGTAGCTACGTTCTCCCCTTTCCATCTGTTGACATTTTTTGTTTTCAGTGCTCTGTGTGAGCTCACGTTTTTAAGCATTATTTCAAAACATGCGCTAACCTGAATGTGTCGCCAACACGATCGTGGAAGTACATGAAATTATCCTCATCAATGCGCAGCAGGTCGCCAGTGTTGAAGTACAGATCACCTTTCTTGAAGACGTTGTGCAGCTTCTTTTTCTCAGTTTGATTCAAGTCTGTCACATAACCAGTGAATGGAGCTTTGGCTGTTATTTCAGTCACCAGAAGTCCAGGTTCACCTAATCAAAGTACAGGAGAAATCATATTTGGGGTTGTTATATTTTAAATGCAAGATGCATGAGACATGCTGTAAAGACATTGCATTTGAGTCTTTTAAACGTTAATTTTGTGCGTGGTGAGGTACACTGTGGCTGAGAAAATGAACTGGGTAGATTTAGGATTTAGGCATATAAAATGTTTATAGCATTTGAAAAGATGCATGGGTGAGAACTTGAGAAGAAAAAAAAATCTTTGTTGTTATAACCATGCTGGAAGTAAAACACCTTTCTCAACCTCCATGCAGAAACCAGAAGAATCCCTCAAAGGCTCTCCTTTGTCTGCATCATATTTGATCACAGCATATGGAAAAAACATCTGCAAATTTAAAAAAAAAAAAAAGAAAGAAAGAAAAGAAAAAGCTAAAACACTGCTTCATGAGTGACAGGTTTTACTTCTTAATGTGAGCTGAAACATGGACTTTTACCTTGTGCAGGAAGGTGTGTCGCCCAAGAGCTCCCATCTTGCTGCTATAATTCAACAGAGCAAAGTTTCCCTCAGTTGCTCCATAAAATTCTCTGATTTGAATTTCCCCAAATCGTCTCACAAAGTCCCTCCAAACATCTGCTCTGATCCCGTTGCCTACTGCAAGTCTGACTTTGTGGTTTTTATCACTGAGTTTCTGTTTGAAGAGAAAAGAAGAGCATGCGTTTGTTAGTTTTCTAAACCTTTCTGTGTGAGACAGTAGTATTAATGTTGATGCTGTGTTGGCACAAACCTGTGGAGTGTTGCAGAGATAACGCATAATTTCACCTATGTACTGTATGACAGTGACATTATATTTTCTGCAGTCGTCCCAGAACTGGGAAGCAGAAAACTTACTCCTCAGAACAACAGGAATACCTGCACACAACAATAGATGACAACAGCACACTTTAAAGAGTAGCAGTGGAAGTAGTCAAAATTTTTACTTTATCACCAACGTCGACCTCACACTGGAGCGGTTCACAGCTGAGTGACTAACAGCAGAAATGGGTGGGGGGTCCAATCCGGGTCAGAGAATTGTTGCCCCAAGTCGAGAAGTATCTTGGGGTCTTGTTCATGAGTGAAGGGAAAGGGGAGTGGGAGTCCTGTGGTGTGGGGTGTGGCTCAGCAGCAGGGGAGGGTTGACACAGTGGGTTCAGGGAGCAGTGGTAGGGAAGTCTGTTTGGAACAGCTGACAGACAGAGATGGGTGTGTGGCAGAAGAGAAGTTGACAGCCAGGAGCTGTTGCCATATACCAGAGTTCGGCAGGCAACAGCACAAGCGTGTGTGAAATCATCAATTAAGAGTTATCCTTAATTTGAAACATTGCATCCCATGTGTGTGTTGTGAAACCAGAACATGTTACAAGAAAACCGATGATTGAGGTCACAGCTGCAGTGATGCAGATTGTCATCCAGCATGTCTCTGACTCTGGTTACCTGGTCGACCTCCAAGAGCTGTCATTTCTGGTTTTTGGACTTGTTTTGCTTGTTTATTTTGATCTCAATCAAATAGTGTGTGTTTTGGATGTGGTGGAACAAATCTGCACCAACTGTGTGATGCATTCACGTCAATATCGACCAATATCTCGGAAGAATGTTTCTAGTACCTTGTTGAATCCATGCCACAGAGAATATTGCCAGACAAAGGCATTTAACACCGTACCACAAAGATCTGCTTTATATAGTAACAAGTGTCCGTTTTTGGGGTTTTTTGTTTTTGTTTTTTTAAACAGACCCAAAGAAATTCAATATTTAGTGATGTTTAAGTCAACTGTTCTCTTAGAAATCTGTTTTTAAAAAGTGGCTATTTTCTAAATGACTTAATGAGTTGTGGATTGATTGTTGGGCACAACGCAGGGAGAACGTGGAATTGCATCTGGAGATTTTGATCTCAGCTTAAACACTGGGTTTGTTGATAAGAAAACTAAAGATTTACACAGTTAACAATAGTATATATCCAAAGAGTTCATACCTCTTTCAACAGCTCCAGTGAAGACAACGAGGCCAGTACTGTGATAAAGCGGGAGGGTATCATAAATCACATCTTTGGAGTTCACTCCTGTTGTAGCCAGAAGTAAAGAAAAGTTCCACACTTTGCTGTAAGTGACCACAGCTGCCTTAGGGAGACCTGTTAAAGACACGCCAGATGCTCAGAGGGTGAATGTGCCATTTCTTTCACTGATGCATCGTGAATCTCAGTAAGTAGTTTACCTGTTGTCCCTGACGTGTATATGTAGGCTGCTGGACTCTGCATGGTTAAATGGGACCTTAACTCCTTGGATATAGGCTCAGAGGAAGCCTGATTCATTTTATCAATGAAGCTTTCCACACCTGCAGTTTCACACCTGTCAGCTAAGATGAAAACAGTGATCTGCTGTTCATGCAGATGGGGCAGCACCTCCTTCACTGCATCCAACAACTCTAGAGTAGAAAAGAAAGAAAGAAAACACAACAAACCTTACAAAAGATGTTCCTGTATTTTAACAAAGCTCAGCTCAATCTTCCTCTGCAGCTTTATTGCTCATGAGTGATGATGAAAGATGTGCTTGAATCCTTTAGATAAAGGGAGACAAACAAACAAATACTGGAGCACAAATAAAACCTGTGTATTTGAAATATTAGGTAAAAGGTCTGTGAAGGTTCTCAGTCATCCAGGTCATCGTAGTCAAAGGAGCTTGCAAAGAAAAGCGTCTGGACTTCTTTAAGTTGCTTGAAGACGTTTCACCTCTCATCCGAGAAGCTTCTTCAGTTCTAAGGTCAAATGGTGGAGAGTCCCAGATATAAACCTAGTGGGAGTAACCCCCCCAGGTTTCACAATGAGCTCACCCGAAACTCTGGCTGATTGGGACCCACGCCCAGTTTCACACCTTGGCTCAGGCGATTAGAGGATCATCAGGGGGTCCTTTTGTCCCTCTGTGGGGGGTTACTCCCACTAGGTTTATATCTGGGACTCTCCACCATTTGACCTTAGAACTGAAGAAGCTTCTCGGATGAGAGGTGAAACGTCTTCAAGCAACTTATAGAAGTCCAGACGCTTTTCTTTGCAAGCTCCTTTGACTAGGTAAAAGGCCTTTGCAACAAGACCACTTAAAAAAAAAAAAAAAAAAAAAAAAAAAAAGCTAAGCATACAATCTACATGGATGTACATCACCCCCCCACCCCACCCCTTCCACACAAACAAGATGCACGAGCACCTAATGAAGGTAGGTTAGGGCCGGGTTGTGTGTAGAGATTTGATTGGGCAGTGACAGTAAGGAAAAATGTACGAATGGGTTTTTGTCATGGCTTGTACAGCTGGTGGACAGCAGCCCCTCAGTTGACCCACCGGGAATATGCCCAGTGTGCCAGATTACCAGTCCAGCCCTGGTCTCCCATATTGATGTGAAGGAATTTTGGCTGCCTCTGCTTTACAGGGTTTCTTCCGGTCTTTGCCTGCATTCATTGATGCGCAGCTCTCTCAAAGCCCCACCACTGCTTTTCAGTTGGGTTGGGGTCTGGACTTTGACTGGGCCATTGCAACAGTGTGATTTTTCTTCCCCTTTTTCAGCCAGTCTGTTGTAGATGGTTAACCTTTTTGGCCAAGCTATAGCTGTTTGACAGTTTTTGCCAATTTTACTTTTGTTTTTCCTTTTAACTCCTGGTAGATTCAATTATTGTGTTAACACATCTGAATGCTCCAGACAAGCAAACAGAGCTTCTGGTTTTACAGGTGCGCTCACACTTGTTGCCCACTCTATACAGTCAAAGGACTGTATAGATTGGAAATTATTTTTCACAGGACGATATGTCCCATTTAAGATATCCAATTTAATTTAAATCAAACAATCTCCCAATGAAACCCTAAAGCCACATATAATATATAAACTACGGTTCTATTAATACTGTTAATTTTTTGCATCCTCTTCAGCCATTTAGTTACTGATTGATTTATGCTGGGGAATCTTTTTTTATTTTTATTTTTTAATTCTTTGTTTCCCACTGTGACAGTTTAAGTCAGTAAATCTTTAGAGAGGCATGTTCCATTCTTGGAACTGCCTTGATGTTTTGTCACTAACAATATATGTGCTAAATGAAGGGGCAGTTTAAATAACTAAAAGTTAAGATGGACCACAAGTGCAACACATTATTTTTGTCTGCTTTGTGAAGAAGAAGATGAAGACAGCCATATGCAGTCATAAAAAGGTGTACTGCATGGTGGAGAAAGTGGTTTTCCTTCTGTTGAGTATACATGTACTCATTTCCAAATATTAAAAATTTAACTAAAGCAACAATAGGCAGTGAGAAAATGTTTAAGAAGCTTCTTATACGGTATGAAAAGTCATCCCTGTTACTGGAAAGTGACAACCATTCTTTGCATTTAATGTAAGATACTGACCCGGAAGTGAAGTAGAAGCACAATTTTAGATATGTGAATAAAGACTGATACTTTATTGTGGTGGAGTAAAAATGGAAATTCTTATATCAAACTCCATCAATAGATTACTCCATTGCAGGCAAACAGTGCATAGCCTACATTGGTGTTTTTCCCATGGCATGCCAAAGTACAGTTTGTTCTCTAATTATTTATGTATTTATTTGTTATTGAATGTTGAGTAAATGAGCTCTCTACTGTCTCCATTGCTTGGAAAAGCAGACAGAAATGCAGGTACTACCTTCAGATGCTACCAGAGTTGTGGCTCCACTGCAGTTGAGGCAGTGTAGCAGAGACTTGGATCTGATGTTGGAGTTGAGCAAAGCTCCGGGACATCCAATCTTCAGCAAACCCAACCAGAGCCACAGGAACATCGGCTGGTTCCCCAGGAACAGCGCCACCGTGTCTCCTTCTTTTACGCATCCAGCCTGCAGAAACGCTCTCGCAGCTCTGTTGCTCAGGACATCTGCTTCCCGGTACGTGAACATTTCATCTTTAAAATAAATTAAAGTCTTTTGCGGCTGCGTCTTCACCAAGTCTAAAAAGCGGTCCAGGATTGAGTAATTAGTCTGCATGCACTTTAATACAAAGCGCCTTCTTTTTATTTTCGCAAGCACGTACTGGACATCCTGGAAGAGATAAGGATGGCGGAGTAAAACACCACATACAATCAAGGCTGCACACACCGTCCAGACCAACATGTTTGTCTCACAGCTGTCCTGCTGAAGACAGAGCGGAGGTATAAAAAGGTGCAAGGAGCAGGACCACAACTTACATGTAACTACTGAACAACCAGGTGATCTACATCAAAACAGATGAGCAAGAGGGGCAGCATCCCCTCTTGCTCAATGATTGTGTAAGCCTTGTGTAAATGATTAGAAAGGACAGGAGCTGTTAACCCTCCTGTTATGTTGCGGTACAAATTGACCCAGGACCATAGTTGGTGTTCCTGGAAACCAACATAACAGGAGGGTTAATTATTAAGCTTCAGGCACCTGCAGACGATAATGGTAATGGATAATGGCGGAGACCGTGACAGCATTGCACAGTGTCTTGTGCGGTCAGAGCTGCTCTTCTGCCTTCCTTGGTAACAAGTTGTTTTTGTTTTGTTTTTTACTTACTGTTGCCTTCCTATTAGCTCAAAGCAGTTTGGTCATTCTCCTTGAAGGAAACGGTTTCCAAGGCCTACTCCGTGGATCGGCTTCCTCCGAGGCGTGGACGTCTATCAGCAGAGAATGTACCTTCACCTATCAGCAGAGAATGTCCCTTAGTCTGTAACACAGTCAAATATATTCTCAAGTAATATTCAAGCATGCCATTCAGCGTGTTAGTACGAGCTCGGGAGCAGCTTGGGAGAACAAGAAAACAGAGACCGCTTCAGGTTGTCTTCCCAAATTGACTCAACTTTATTCACAAGTACAACAGTTTATATAGAGGGTAAAATTCATGAGACAGCAGATTATCAGTTTAAACCAGTACAGACCAAGATAAGGCAGCGTCTTCCTGCCCTTGGGTGAAGAAGCATCCTTTGTGTAGTTTATCAATTCAGCTACAATTGTGATTATCTCAGCGACATATTTTCAAGGCACAAAACGAAGAGTTCTTTCATTAGTGAAATCTGAAACAAACCATTTGGCCTTCAACAGGCGTCTAAAAGATTAAGAAACTAATGTAGCTGAGGGAGTGATCTCTGTGGTATTTCAACCTTGTACCAGCCTGTGATTCTCACACATCAATTCTTGGGTCAAAGAGAAAAATAACTAAAACAAAGGGGCCTTATTGAATGACAGAGTTTTCCTGTATAATGTCACTATAAAACAATATCCAGTAAATGCTACCATGGTACTAAAATACCTAACACTCCTCTTGTATCAATAAAACATATTCATCCAGAGAACTGCTGATGGCTGGATATGTTCTTTTTCAGAACTTTCTCTGCAAGACCTAAAGACAGTTGTGATGGAAATTCCCAGTAGATCTGCAGTTTCTGAAATACTCAGATCAGCCTGTCTGGTACCAACAACCACGCCACATTCAAAGACATTTAAATCATCCTTCTTCCCCATTCTGCTCAGTTTGAACTTCTTGATTGTATCGGCATGTTTAAGTGCATGTAGATGGGCACTGCTACCATATGACTGCTATCAATAGGTAGTGGAACATGTACATGTATCAAGTTGCATGATACCGGTGTGTGGAAACAGCTAAAAGTTCGTTTTTATCTGTAATCCCTGGGAACAAGCAGCTAGCTTTGGACATGAATGGATGAATGGAGTGAGCCGGTGTAGACAAATAGACAAAAGCAAAAATCATTGTAAATTTGTAAGTCCTGCACTCGCTGATACATCTGAAAAAGGAAGAAAAAAAAAACATTGTCTAAACATGGACAATGTCTGCGTTTAATATATTAATATATGTAAATAGATTCATGTTTATTCATTTTCACATATCTACCAAATAAAGAGGAATAATAGATCAGCTGCTTTTTTGCTTGTAAGGTTTAGCTTTCATAATAAATTTGCTTCCTAGTTTTCAGTTAAATAAGATTTATTAAAGGAAGATTTCAAGCAATATACACAAACACAATATAGAAACATTTATAATTATGCTCTGCAGATCTTAAAAACATAAACATTATATATAAACATTTTTTTTTTAAAAGTAAAAAACACAAACTGACTGGTTTTAAAAAAACCTAACCCCAGACTGAGAAGATGTGACCCAGTAAGGATCCAGTATTTGACTGAGTATCTCTGATTCAGTGAACTCCTGTGTGCCAGTTACAGCCTATGACCGAAATAAATGTACAATGTGTACTAGATTATACCGTAGCACAATTATTTTCAAATGTGTGTCAAAGGTTGTTTGTTCTTCAGTCTGTGTGTGTATACTCAGATTTGTAAATGTGTAACAAATACTGTGTGCGATCTCTGGGTGCAGATTAATAAATGTGGATTTAAAAAAAAACAAAAAAAACCAAAACATTTGCAGATCTGTAAATGTTGAAATAAATTTTCCTGGAGTGCTAGAAATACAGAAACGTTTTAAAGTTACAGCACAGACAGGCCTCTTGGGTGGCTCCCATATTTTGATGTGATTTTTGCTGTAGATACAGATAATTAAAGGGACATTTAAATAAGTGTCACTTACAAAAGGAGACTTGAAAACATTTTAAACAGAAAAAAAAAAGGTCCATTGCTTCACTGGACTTTGCCATTTAAATCCTTATATGAGATGCAGCCTGCGTTTGTTTACACAATGCAATAATTCAATACTAAACATACATATTCACTTTCCGCAGAGTTAATTATGAACCTCCTCCATACGTACTTTGTAAATATGAAACGGCAGGTTGCGACATTTGTTGCGAAATTGCGAAGGTCTTCACCTGTCTGCTTTTCTGGCCCACAACTTGTCATTACTATTACTAATATTTCATCAAAAGATCACATGTTAATTGGTGAGTTTATACAGATGAGGATCAAGGCCAGATTGGAGAGGGTCATGAGTATTTTCCCCCCAGAATTAAAAAAAAAACAAACTAGAAGAAACACACCCAAAAATAAAAGAGAGTGTGTGTGTGTGTGTGTGTGTGTGTGTATGTGTATGTATATATATATATATATATATATATATATATATAATTTTATTTTTTTTATTTTTTTTTTCCCCCCCCAATGGCTAATGCCAGATCCTCTTCTGTAAGCTTCAAACATGTGAGCAGACCGATTTTGTTAAGACTTAGAGCCAAACTAACAGTTTAGTTAATTTTCAGCTGCTGTAGCTTCATACTTAAGTACAATCATCAGCCTTCACATCTTCCTCACCAAGCAAAGAAAAAAAGCTGCCAACAGATCAAACTCTGCCTAACAAATAACTCAACAAACACAAAGTTCAAGCACTTTCAGGACAAAATTTTATATAATGTAAACACTTGACACTGTAAGGCACCATTTGATGAGCTAACTGAAACTTTACCTCATGTCTGCCCTTCGCTTGTTATTTCTGTTGGTAGAAGGGACTGTCAAAACCACTGTCCTGTTGGCGCTGCCTCAACTCAGAAAACGGAGGCCTTGACCAGCCTTCCTGCAGCTTCTCACATTCAGAGCCAGGAGTAGGCTCTCTGTGCACACTCCTCTTTGCATGCACAAATGTCTCTGTGTCAGGAGTCTTCTTAGAAATCTCATTATAAACAGTGAGGTCAGAAACATCAGGGCTGTGACTGCCGAATTCCCCTATGTTGCTGGCTGATGCAGCCGACACAGAAAAGGGTTTCACTGGTTCCACTTTCCTCCCTGAGTAGGACAGTCTGGGGACTTGGAAGTCTGTGTCAGAGTCACCACTAGTCATGCTCCAGTCGTTCTGTTTCTCATCCCTGACAGGAGCCTCCTGGATGAGGACAGGTTTTCTCTGACGCTGTGAATCCAAATGGGTTTCGGCTTTCCTCGAGTCACCTCCCTGCATGTACATCTCTCTGCTCTTACACCTCACAGACACATTGACCAAATTCATGTGGGATGGAGAAACCGTTTGATGAGAGGATTTGTACGACGGCTGGGTGGTATAAACATTTTGGGGCTTCATCCCTTCATCCACAGAGGTCTCCTCCCTCCTTGATGCAAGAATGTCCAGGTGGCTCAAAAGTTTAGTTCTCACATCTGCGGTTGGATTCTGTTCTGAATCAGCACAAGTCTTTTCCCTGAGGCATCTCTCTTCTGTCCTGAAGTCAGGAAGCTCAGTGAGGGTTGGCAGGTTCTTAGTGAAACCTGCGTTTCTACCTGGAAGGCAGCCAGTGGTGGATACAGCCATTGAACATCCTGTCAATGCAAAACACAGATGCAAACCACACTGGCATGGTGAGAAAAAAATCCCAGTAAAACAGTTTAGCACAGGGGTGTCAAACTCAAATTCACAGTGGGCCAAAATTCAAAACTGGAACAAGGTCGCGGGCTAACATTAATATTTATTGGAAAAAAATCTTCCTCCAGATTTAAGAATGAATCTTTTCTTATGGACTCAAACAAGTTTTGCTGAAAAACTGAATATGGAACAAGCAAAGCTTAATACTAAACAATATATATATTAGCTGTATAATACCAGTAGGCCAGCTCTGATAATAATTTGGTATGGCTTCGCGGGCCAAATGTAATTAGGCTGCGGGCCATATTTGGCCCGCGGGCCAGAGTTTGACACCTATGGTTTAGCACATTAGCACTCACTCTGGAAACTCTGGTTCTTTGCTGATTTACTTTTGATTGGAGTCTCCAGCACTTTGGCCATGGCTGCCAGCTTGCTTGCAGCATTCATTATTTTCTTTTCAGCACTGCAGAAGACAGGAAAATCGATACAATTAACAAGAGGAGCCATGATGAACCAAGCAAACAAGTTTAGGATAATTATGGCCTCTTGCCCTGCGGTCTTTCCTCCATCTTCCAATAACTCCTGCAGACAGGTCAGATAATACCGCCTCATCTTTCTAGCAGTGTCCTGCCTCTCCCTCTGCACTTCCCTGCGGATCATCTCAGCTGAACGCTCTCGACTTTCCTGGAGGTAACGCAGCATGTCTCCTGAAAGGAAAAAACCCCAAAAAACACTGTTTTACTTAAAAATGCAACATCCAAATGAACAGAATCAACCTTTTGGGACACATGATTTAACATAAAAACAAAAACAAAAACAACAACAAACGACAAGATATGCATATTTAATCCCCCGGCACTAACGCCAACCTCTGATCTTTTCCACAGTCATCAGGTACTGCTGCTTCATCTCCTCCAGGCCTTGCTGAAGCTTTTGCTGCTGACCAGAACTTCTGCAAGCAAAACAGTCAACAATCCTGGTTAAATACATATTTTGTCTTTAATCTCTGTGTATTTTACTGTATTCAGTAAACATTTTGACACAGTGTAGCAAGTGAATTTCCCCAGTGGGGGATTAATGAAGCCATGTCTAATTATGCAGTTCAGAAATTATCAGAGTGTTAACATACAGAAGAGTCCTTGTTTCTTTTGTTTTTTAAGTTTTCTTAATATAAATCAGGTAAAGTGGTCCCACAGTAAGAAGCATTTAACAGTCCCTTGAAGTAGCTTTGAAATCTCTTATTTTCTTTATGGTTTTTTAAAATCTAAATTGTCTTGACAGATTATGATGCCAAGATAATTTAGATGCTCCAAGTTTAAAATAAACTTGGAGCATCTTGGAGCGACTTGTCTCAAGAAATTAAACTTGTAAATTAAAAGATCAAACCGAAGAAACTTGTTGAGAGGTCTAATTGAATACGTAGCTCTGAAAGGCATTAGATTTATGAAACAACTTGTTTTTGACATAACTGAAGTGCAGCAAGGCAATAGCAATTTTCACTGTACCATTAAATTAAAGGCAAAAATAAAAAAAACACAAACCCTGATGATTCTGTTGCTCTCTTCACTTCCTCTAACTGTTGCAGATGTTCCTCCTTTGCCCTCTGTAAGACGCTTTCATGCTCATCTACAACAGATAGCACTTAACCCGTCAGCACACATGCAGTTCCAGCTCATAAAAAAAAAAAAATCTTATAAAAGAATCTTAATAAGGTCTTTTAAATGCACTACCTTTGAGATGCTGTATGGCAGTTTTGTGCTCTCTAACACTGTGCTGGAGTTGTCGACAGGTTTTCTCTAAATGTCTCTGGAGCTCCTGATTCTTCTTCTGCAGCTTACTTACAGTTTCACTGCACTCCTTCCTGCAATGACACTGCTCCCTCTGCTGGGATAAGACTGCTAAAAAAAAGAAAAGAAAAAAAAAACAGAAAAAAAAAACCTTGCCATATAATATTGATACCAACCATTTCATGAAATGAACAGAGTAGGTCATGTTGATATACAAGCAGAACATTTTCATGTCCTGCTAGAGAGGAGCTCATTGCGTACTTTGCATTTTCTTTATTTCTCCTTCGTGCTGTTTCTGCGTTTCCTTCAAAGCACGGCTCAAATTCTCTTCAGTCATCTGTGGGATCAAAAATGAAAGCTTCAGATGAAAAACTTTCTAAATAAAAGACAAATCTGTAAAATAAATAAATAGTATATATATATATATATATATATATATATATATATATATATATATATATATATATATATATATATATATATATATATATATATATATATATATATATATATATATATATATATATATATATATATATGTATATATGTGTGTGTGTGTGTGTGTGTGTGTGTGTGTGTGTATATATATATACATATACACACACACGTGCTGTACAAATCATTCATAGCAGTACTTGTAATAAAAATGATGACATTTCTTACTCATCTCTCTGGCTACTCTAATCTTTTCCTTTTGCACACCAACTTAATTTATACATTTATCATTTATATATTCTTTAGAAATATAACAACTCACTGTTTTCCATTCCTTCTTAGCCTGGGCTACTGCTCTTTGGACTATGTCTCTGCATGAAGTTTGGATGATGTGTGTTATTGTAGCCTCTGATGTAGCCCCGCTGGTCCTCCGAGTGTCTTCAGTACCCTGATGATCCGTTTTGGTATTCCTGAGAAGTTGTGCCTGGACCTCTGCGAGTGCAGTCTGAAGCTCTGCTTGTAGTTCATCTCTTATCTGCTTTCCTTGGATCGTTTCCTTTTCTGCATGCTGGCATCGCCACTCCTCCTCACGAGCACTCACAGTTTGCTGAAGCTTGGCCTCCATCTGTAGGAGCAGCTCATTCTTTTGGAGATCAGCATCTTCTCTGGCTTGGAATACAGCCTGCTCCAGCTTTTTGCACTGCTCTTGCAGCTTGGCTTGATATACCTGCTCACTGCGGGCCTGGATGATGGTGATCTCCTGCTGTTTGTCTCTGTTCCAGGCTGCTCTCGCTCCTGCCAGCTCAGCTTTCAATAAGGCAGCTTGCTCTCTGGTCACTTGCTCCAGCTGGCTCTGGAGGGCTGCCAGTTCCTCTTGCAGCTCCTCCATCCTTTGTGGCCCAGAGCCGTTCTCCTCCTGCTGGTTCTTGTGCTTCCTGCGCCACTGCTCTTCCGCCTCCTTCAGGGCTTGGGACACCTAAAACATTTAAATAAATATATAAACCCAGACAACAGCAGTGACACTTTCAAATAAAGGACAAAAACTCTTTCATACCTTCTGTTGGGTGTGTTTTTCTTGCAGTTGTTCCCATTTCTCCTTCTCAGTTTGTAGAGCAGCTTGATATTCTGGCAGTGAAGTGAGATCCTCAATCCAGCGATTATAGGCTCTGGTTACTGCCCCTTCAACCTGAAACAAACACAAACGCATTTTTATGTCCATTAACTGAATCAAATAATCATGTCAAAGAGGAAAAGAACTATCATTATGATATAAACATTTTTACATAATGGTGGAAAATAACTTAACCAAGTCTTGTGAGTAATATACACTAAAATTGATGGTTTAAATCTCTGTACCTAAAATAGATGAAGTTGACTTTAAGGGTCTGAAATGTCATATTCCGCACTCTGGTGATTTTTTTTTTTTTTTTAATGCGTCGATATCTGGTGAAATGTTTAATTATTTACCAAAGTCTTGGTCTGTACGGGATGCTAGTCCAAATCAGTCTATCAGCCTGTGATCGTAGCACAAAAACAAAGCCAAAGACCTCAAACTGCGTTGCTGGTGGGGTTTTTGTTTGGTTACAGCCCAATCACTTGACAGTCATCAAGCCTTTTCAAATTAAAGTAGGTCTACTTTAATAATTCAAAACACATGCACATGTATTTTGATGACCATTAAAATATGTTTAATATTTCTCTTAAAATACAATCATAAAACAAAAACGCACTGACTTGTTTAGCCATGTCGTCCAGGTGTTTCTCCTGCAGCTCTCTCTGGACTCGTTTCCTGGCTTCCTCCACAGCTTTCCTTCTGACATTTTCAGATTCCAGTTGCAGCTGCTGTCTCTGGGCACTGAGCCTGGAGTCCAACTCCTCAGCAGAAATTGTCCAACTGACCTCATTCTCATCCGTCTGACAGCTTGTCTCAGCAACCTCTTGATGTTCCTCTCTTGTAGCCTCCTCCAACCTCTGGGCCCAGGTCTTCTCCATCTGTATAAAAAGTAGAACAGAAGAAAATAAGTGTTGTATGAAACCAATATTAGTCGAATGAGGGAGATAGGAATACATTTTAATAGTCATACCTTTTGCAACTCCTCCTTCCATGCAGCCTCAGTGGAAGCTAAATGAGAAGTCAGTGTTTGCTGGAACTCAGCCTCTTTCTCTTTGGACCAGACAGCTTTCAGCTCCATAACTGAGGCCTGATGCTGAGCCTCAAGCTCACTTCTCAGCTTCTGCATAGCTGTGCCACTCTCCTCTCTGATCAACTTCTCCTCCTTCTCTCTGCTGCGGATGCTTTCTTCAAGCAAGTCCTTCTCCTTGCAGACAGATATGTAACATTCTTGTACCGCCAGCATCTTATCATTAGCTTCAGAGAGCTGGCTTCTGTGGAAAAAATAGAAAAATATCCACAAAAGTCTGAAATCAACTATATTTTTAGCATGAGATGCAGGAGACTTACTGTAACTGCTGAAGCTGCTGCTGGTGCTGTGTCGTCAGCCGCTCTACCTGAGCATCGTGTTCCAGCATGAGTTCTGTTCTGATCCTGTTAACCACATCATTCCTGTACTGCTGATGAATCCGCTCAGATCTAAGCAAAAGAAGCACATATACTTATAAATACACATAACAGGAAAATACACGTGCCCCAAGAAAGAGGAGGAAGAGAAAGAGTCAACTTTACCTCTCAGCAGCTTCTTGCTTTTCTTGGTCGAGCTCCTGGATCATTTCCCTCATTTTGGTGCACAACTCAGAATTGGCAGACTTCAGTTTTTCCTCGTTTTCTTTCAGCTCCTGATTCTTCTTTTCTAGCAGCTGCAGTTTGGAGAAGACAACAGTCTTTTGTGACTTAGCCAAAAAACTAAGAACATGATTAGTCTGGCAACAAACGTCAACCCACCTCCACTTGTTCCTGCAAGTGTGTTTTGTCCTCCTGTAACCTCATCAACTCTTTTTGAGAGTCTCCAGTCATGTCTTGATGTTTCTTCTGGCTGGTTTCTTTCATCTGGGTAAATCAAAAATGTCTGCATCAGTCACCTAATCCCACCCACTTTTAGTCCTTTTATAAAATTAACCAAAGTTTAGAAAAGTAACAATTTTCAGGAGTCAGCGCTCACCTCAGAGTTAAGTTTTTTTTCATCTAATTCAATCTGCATTTCATTCACTCGACGCTGACACTGCTGGAGCTCCTCCTGCAGCTGGTTGATCTTCTGCCGCTTCCCCTTTAAACTACCCAGGCAGCGCTGCATCTCTACTCGTAGCAACCTTAAAGCCTCATCCTTAGGCAGCTTAGAGTCTGACAGGTGAGCCAAAGCAGTACTGACAAAACAACAGAAAGATGTGTTTCCAAAGGTTACTCTGGAGAGTTCAGCCCAAGAGGGGAAGAGATACAGATCACAATGACTGGTCTGTATTCACACGGTTACCTATTAAGTGTGCCATTTTTCCTGTTTGTTTTCTTCAACCCCAAATCCACACAGGATTCAGACAGCTGGTTCTCCGAGTTGCTGCTTAGGTCTATCACAATGACACCGTGCTTCACTGCAGATTCATACAGAGCGATCTGCTCCTTGAGATCAGCCATATCCTCCTTTAGGGTGAAAATGGAAAAACACAAAACATTTGTGCAGCTTGTTCATCAGAAGTCACAGAAGTAGTTGTGCTTTAGAAAAATCTGAGGACAAACCTGTAAAACTTTGTTCATGTTCTCACTCAGGGCCTTGGCTGACAGTGCCTGCTGTAGTTTGATTTGCATTTGACTCATCTCTTGCACTGAATCTGAAAATAAAAAACAGATAATTAGATCAATTAAATGTGAGCAAGAATAAGGTAATGTGGGTGTCAGCTGCTCAGTAATGTTCATGTGGAGTTCACACACTTGTCTGCAGCAGCTTGGCACATTGTTGTTGACTCTCTTCCAGACGCTGAGTGAGTGCATTCACCACTCTGGCTCTCTCCAGCTGCTCTTCTTCTCTCTGGCGCTCCAACAGCTTCACATGCTCCCGTAACTTCTGACCAATATCAAGCTGGAAGCCACAAAACAAAAAACACACCCTGACTTAACAATAATAATATGATCAAAATTTGTCTGATGACAAACAATGGACTTATGGTTAACTTGTTCCATTTTCTAATACTATGTCAATAAAACTCCAGACCTGTTCATTCAAAGCCTGAGAGGTAGAGTCCAGCTTCTGTTGCAGGGCTAACAGAGCAGCCTCATGCTTCTCCTTTATGACGGCAAGGTCTCTGTCATGCTGTTCCCACGCTCTGGACAGCGTGTCAGAACGGCGAAGCTCCAACATCTGTTGCTTCATGCTGTCTACCGCAGCATCTGCCACCCTCTGTTTCTTCATGTTCTGCAAACAAAAGAAAACCTTTGCTGTATACACTAAAAAGAAGCATTCTCATACAAAGGTTTCAGTCATGCATCATGTTTCAGTAAGCAGAGCTGGTTTAGACACATTTGTATGCAAAATTTCATATTAAATTCTTAAATCTGTAAACGCATGTTTATTTAATAGTTATACTTAAATATTATTACTGTCTTAAATTTAGCATTAAATAACTAAGAAAATAGAATGAAAACGGTGTTTGTCAGCACAGAACACACCTCGTGGTCTCTCTCAGTGAGGATCTGTATTTGCTGCTCCATTGCCTTCAGCTTGTTTTGCATTTGGACCTCTCTTTCCTTGGCTTCTTCAATCAATCGACTCGCTTCCCTTAAACTTACTGCTAGGCCGTCCTTTTCATCTATGGACAATATTTTTTAAAAGGACCATCAGTACATCTGGCAAGAAGTGCTACATCACTAACAGCCACAAGGGGGCAGACGTTTTAACCAACTAAAGAAAAACTTACATTTCCTTCTACTAATCTCAGTTATATAAACTGACAATCCCTCTCAAGTCCCAAGTGCCCAAGGTTTTGAGTGGATTATTATTATTATTATTATTATGATGCTTGTAAAAAAAATTAAGTACCAACATTAAATGTTCTTCCTGAAAGTATTAAAGAAATCTCCAAAATCACATCACTGTTCAAGTACTGCAACAAAGTGAGATGTCCCTCATTTAAAGTTGAACATACCTTTGACGATTACAAACTGATGCTCGAGGTATCTCATGTTACGCCGTGAATCCTCAAGTTTTCGCTCCAAGTCTTCAATTTGCCTCTGTTGAGCTTTGTTCAAAATCTGCACCTGGGCAAGCTGCTCCCGGTCAGCATTTTCTGAAACAAAGATCATTTAGTGTTTAATTTTAGTCATTTTTAATTGTGAAGACATTTTCAATTTAAGCAATGTCGTTTTATGTTTGTTTGTTTTTTAAAACCACTGGCGATACAAATTACACCTTTCTGCAGTACAGCTAGACTATGCATACAACTAGAAGAAAAAAAAAATGCCTTGTAACAGATTAAGCTACTTGATAATCTCCACCTGCAGTCCCGAAACAGGCACACATCTCATCAAATAGTTTATATTTACATGTCAGTGTACTCAGTTATATTATTTAGTCAATGAAAGTAAGACTTACGTTGTGTCGAGTCAAGGAAATCTCTCTGCAGATGGTCAAACTGACCTTGCGGAGCAGCCTGTGGCTTAAACATGTTTGGCTGATGGGCAGGATGATGAGGATTGTAGCTCACCTTGTACTGATTTGCACCTCTGTCACATACTTCAGACTTTAAACATAGAAACATAGTATGAAAGTAGTGAAAATGTTGCTGTATTTAAAAAAAAACACAAAATACACAAACAAAACATACAAACATAAAAAAAATAAAAATGCACAAACTACAAATTGCCAGATAACAAGATGTTAATTTAAAATGACATTTGAGGAAACTTCATACACACAAGTAATGTATGATTCTTTTGGAATAAAATGCTGCTTTTTTAAAAACAATACTAGAAACCCTTTCATGTTACTATTTATTCAAATGATTTGGAGGCATTAAGACCTAAAACTTTAAAGGAAAGAACAGCACAATAACAGTTACGACCTTCTGGACGCTTTTGAAATTAAATGGTCCACTCACTTGAAATTGGTGGTTTTGCTTGTCTATGTATCCTCTTTCTCCATTATATTCCACATGATTACTGGCACCCTGAGGGTATGGTTTAGACTCAAACTCGGTGGAAAAATCACTGGTCTCTGTCATTTTGTCTGTGCCCATGCTTGTGCATGTATAATCTGCTTGTGTGAACTGATGATCCTGGTTCCAGGTGTGAGGCAGTGGTTGACTTTGAGGAGGACTCCGATGTCCATTAATACGAGCAGCTCCGTCCTTATATGCATACTCATTGTTCAACCCTTCGTCATAGTTCTTTAGAGAGACAATAACAGAGAGTGATTCTTTCCCTTTTGAACTTTTTTTGTATGCACCATTTATGAGTTGTATTTTTTTTAAATGGCAAAAGTATTCTAGGCCCCTAAATCTACTACTGAACATAAACTAACACTCTACCTGTGTATGAGGGGCTGGCCTTGGATGATCAGACCATTGCCGAGTCCAGCTGGACTGTGGGCTAAGTAGAGAAAGCACAACAAATGATAACTAATGTTGCAGTGACAACAAATCTGCTTGTCTTGAACCACACCCAGAGTTCTCGAAATGTGACATTACCAATAGTGTCATCAGCAGCAACATGTGTTACCTGTTGCCAGTGTTTTTATTACTGCAGGCAGTGTAATCCAGCTCTGGGGAGGAAGAGTCAATGCTGTCCTCAAGCATGTCATCAGGCAGGTCTGTGAGCAGCTTGTGCAGCTGCGAGAAAGGAAAAAAAAAAAAAAAAAAAAAAAAAGAAAGAGAGAAAATAGCACATGGAAATGAGTCACCATGGTTGCTTCGCAACTGAGTTATAAAGTAACAAAGATAGAGGAAAAAAACACCAGAGCTAAGCAATCACTGACAGCTTAAAAGGCTGTAAAAGTCTTATGCAGTGTGTTTTTATTATTTAGCTGCAGTTTTGAGAAATACTTGTTATATTAAATATCATTACATTATGCTGTGCAGATTTACTAAATCAAAATGACTCAGGCTATACCTTAAAACACTTTCAGAAGCTTTTTGTGTTTGCATATGAGATTTAAGGATAAACTTTGATTAAATGATTAATCATGGAAGTATTTGCACTCTCCGACTGTATTTTGCACAGCACTGCACAGTGTAGCCCAATCTTTATATGGCCAAAAAACGTCTACTATTTAAATATTTGCACATTGTGCTCATATGGCAGTATTTGTATTTTGTGACCTAAATGGGTGAATTTACTCCTATGTTAATCACTGGTTTAGAACCCATATGTGTAAATTTACTTTGACATAAAACTGATTCTCATTAAGGCTTTTCAAATGTACCCTTGTTTAATATTTTGACTCTTACAAATAAAATGACACAAAAAACCCAAACTCTTCAGTAACAGACTAACCAAAGTTACATAACAAACAGCCATGTGTGTTGAAACAAGCAGAGCCAGCTGGACTTACTTCCCATAAGGACCGCTGAATACTCCTCAGATCCTCCACTGTGTCCACAACCAAAGGACCCATATTATCCCACTTACACAGTCAACAAAATTTGAAAAGGCATTTCTACTTTAGCTGTGAAACCACGAGATAACCCCCAGCCTAATCTGCCTGTAGAGAAGGCCTTCTGTGTAAAACATCCAAAATGTGCCTGGCATGTTGTCGGCTCCCTGTGGTATTGTCTTGTTTGCCTCCCAAAGACCTCCATTGTTTAGACAAAACATATAGCGAAGTTAACTGGAGCAGAAACATTCCAGTTACTGCTGGCAGACATTATCCATAACGAGCTAGTGTATTATAAGTAGGTTATAGCCTAAAAAAAGAAAAAAAAAAAGAATAAATAAAAATAAATGAAATGAAAATCAATTTAATTAATACTATTTAAAGCCCATTATGCTGAGCTCTATAAGATCAGCAAATGCTTCTTCACTCTCTCTCCTGAAGCCAAGTAACCCAAATAGAAAGTGGGGAAGCCAAAGGGCTGAGCTGGTTTCAGTGTGACACACCTGGAAGGAGGCCTTTTCCTTGAGCCAATAATAGCTCAAGCTCACAGCACAACAGATTGTAGTTGTGAGTAATAACAGTGAGTAACTGTGAAGCAGGCAGTGCTTGTGAAATTCAAACAATGCACTTGTCAATGATTCCCCAGACAGCACTACAAACTCACAAAGAGAAATGTAAGATTAACAGTAGTAGTCCAATTTGGTAAACATACAATCACTGTACACAGTGACAGTAAATGTAAAGTAAGCTGAGATAAATAATGGCTTCTTATCATTTTGTAATTTTAGCATTAGCTGGACATGATGTTGTGTTCTTGCATGTTGAATAACATGCACAGGCTTTCTACTGTGTTGACTGATATCAGCAACTATGATGGCTGTAGCCAATGCGCGATGAAACAAGCAGAGTCAGCTGGCTAAATATGTTTAAAGACAATTAGATGAAGAGCCGAAAGACAAATCGTGTTTTCACAATATGCTTTCTCAGTTAGCTAAGTGGGCACTAAATAACAAAGTAAATAAATAATATCCATCAAATTGTTATTGTAAATATCCTAAGAAATTCAGGGTGCATGCCGAATGTGAACTCAGTCCAACAACTGGATGCACAACTATCAGACAGATGTTATCTGAATAATTCTGAAAAGCTGTAGATCTGAGTGTTGCACCTCTTGCTCTCTGGCGTAGTCCTCTTGGTCGTATTCCTCTTCATCGTGTTGGGTTTGAAGAGCAGCACTGTCAAAATCAATAGACATCATGCACACCCTCCTGGTCGTTTAGGGGATCCTAGGAAAACAGGAACAACAAAACTTAATTTATCTTTGACAGCAGTTAAAAACTCAAGTTAACTAAAATTACGCATTGATATCAGCTAGAAATATATATCAAAGCTTACCCGTTAGTTAAAAGACGCCAGATGTCTCCTTTGCTGAACTGCGTAACCCTTTATTGAGTATTAGCTTTAACTGTTAGCCATGCTGCACTGTTTATTACAAAACAGTGAGGCTTTTTAGCCAGCGGTAAACCCGGACATGCCAAACAAACGATCCAGCCGAGCTCTGGAAACATATGCCCAACACGTTTAATAAGACACGCAGGTTTAATGCCAAATTATAGGCCAGTTTACGAACATTTAAGATGGAAGCTAACTTTGTAGCGAACAAAGCTAACTCCTGCTAGCCGTACCTTGTTAGACTCGCCCACTTTGAAAACTCGCGCGCGTTAGCAGCGCCAAACCACTGAGGCTCTTTGAGACAGAGCAGATTTAAGAATCTGATTGCACACAGACTTACTCATTATCACCACAACTGACGCTAATTCACCGACACGAAAATATTAATTTAAATGCTTTTTGGCGTAACAAAACATACCAGGTGAAGCTATTTACAAGATTTCTTTTCTTGCTGAGAACCCCGGAGCTAGTTAACCCCGTGTCCATGGTAACAAAGTCGTTAGAATTATGGGTAATGTAGTTATCGAGAATATTTGGAAATTATATATAAAATGTTATGTTTGTTGTTGCTCTTTCATGTTATTTTTTGTTTTTCTTTCCTCCTTTTTTATTCATGGTCAACATGTATTAATTTTTAAGTGCAAACAAAGCCACACTTTTAAGAAAACTTCGTCATCGCTGGCATTTTTAAAAAGCAATCTGATGTTCCCATCGTGTGGTTAAACAGTGACATAGCAACTAATTTCAAGATAACCGTGAACAGGGTTACTAAATAGATATTATAATCAGGTTAGTCGAACCTGGGAATTTGATCACAAAAATATGGCATTACATTTCTGTTATTTTAATTACCTTTTTTTGTTTTTGTTTATTTTTTTACTGACGTTAACATTAAAGCTAATTAATTTAAAGTAGGCTACTGTAAAAAAAAAAAAAAAGAAAGAAACTTTGTGCATCAAATTTATGAATGACCGTTCTCATCAGTATATGGAGTTACTCCGTTCAGATTTGTGGACGTCGACTCATAAGACCCGCCTCCTTTCCGTCTATTAACTTCCGCATTTTGCCTCTGCTGCCTCAGCTGCTTCAGAGTCAGCTCTTCCTTTGTAGACAGACGCTAAACTCAGCTGAGCTCCGACCAGAGTTCAGCATTTTGGTATCCGGGAGCCTCTTGTGACAGTCAGCTGATCTAAACCCGGATATGTGAAAGCTCTGAGCTCTCCTGTCTGACAACAAGTGGACTCACAATTACTTTAAAACGGGTAGAAATGGCCACAAACCCGCCCAAGTTAAAGACAAAGATAGCTGCTAACGAGAGGTGAGAAGCAACGAGGTTACGCAGTGATTCTCAGAGTATGATATTATGATACTTAATTGCTTTTCTTGTCATTTTGCAGGATGAAAAACTTAAAAGAAACCTTTGAGTCAAAGTATGGGGAATCTCCTCTCTTCTATGCATTTGCACCTGGAAGGGTAAACCTAATAGGTAATTTCATACTTTGTGTGGCATGTGTTGTATACTGATTGCATTATTGTATATGCTCCATCTATTTTGTATCTGTTGAATAAATACAGTGTATACCCATATATCCTCTGGAGATAATAGTAGTTCTGCCAGTGGGTGTTCTTAATATTTTGACCTTGTTTCAAAGTAAAACATTTGTGGTAATATTATGATTTTGTTTGCAGCTTTTATCCAGGAATTTTTTTAGTGGTACCAGTCAAACACGGTCTGTCACATACGTTTTTTCATATTTGTCACATTAACAGGTGAACATATTGATTACTGTGGCTATTCTGTGCTTCCAATGGCCATCGAGCAGAATATCCTCACAGCTGTGTCACTGAACGATTCAGGGAAGATCCAGCTGGCCAACGCAAATCCTAAATACAAGTGAGATGTGAACACTTATAGTAACGGCCCCAAATATATATTTTTTGTTTGTTTGTTTTTGGCCTGTGTAATTTATTCAATGGTAGCTGTACATTATGAGTGTGTGTTCTCAGAAAGCTTGTTGTTTGTCATTATACAGGGATTTCAGTGTGTCGTGTTCAGAGGAAATTGCCATAGATAGAGACGATCCACAGTGGTATTATTATTTTCTCTGTGGGGTTAAAGGTATTCAGGTAAGCTTTGTGATGAGTTCTATACTCTTAAATTATGGAATGGCAAAAAATGAACACTATAACATGTACTAAATGTGTCATAAGTCGTAACATGATACATTTAGATTTTTTTTTCTTTCAGGAGAAGTTTGGGCTAAACAATTTAGCGGGGATGTCCTGTGTCGTAGATGGAACGATCCCTCCGAGCTCCGGCCTGTCCAGTTCTAGTGCCTTAGTTTGTTGTTCTGGCCTCGTAACAATGGAGGCAAACCAAAAGTCCCTCTCCAAGGTGAAGCTTCTTTGTAACCAAACCAAAAACATGTATTCATTTCTTTTGTTAATAGTCAAAAATGATGCTTTCAACAGGTAATGAACAATTAATCACAAAGAATATGACTCCTAATCCATATTGTCTTTTAATTTGTTATAATGTGAATCCTCATGAGTTAGACATTCTCCTGGATTTGTTGCTTAAACAAGGAAAACTTTGTATTTCATCAGGTGGCTCTTGCGGAGATTTGTGCCAAAAGCGAGCGATACATTGGCACAGAGGGAGGAGGCATGGACCAGTCAATTTCATTCCTGGCAGAGGCAGGGACTGTATGTAGCCCGACCGCCATTGACCTGTGTTTAACGAATATGGCACATCTAAAATACACTAAATAAACAAATTATAACTTCAGTATTGCTGGCTAAACTTTTTGAATTGTCTGCCAGGCAAAGCTGATCGAGTTCCAGCCCCTGCGTGCTACCGATGTCAAACTCCCTGATGGTGCCGTGTTTGTGATTTCCAACTGCTGCGTGGAGATGAACAAAGCTGCTTCTTCTCACTACAACATCCGTGTGGTGGAGTGTCGGATTGCCACAAAGGTGCTATTTGTTGCCATGATGCATTCCTGAAATATCTGTTATATATGTTGTTTTGTTTCCCGAGGTTCAATTTAATATTGAATTTAGTTTGACTCGTGTGCTCTTTCAAAGGCAACGGAGCACAACATTTAACCCAAGAACACAGCGATGAACAGCCTCACGCTTCGCTTTAAACTTTAAACATGTGTGATAAGTTTGTAATATTCAAAGTTAACATCACGGTGGATGTGTACTCAGATGCTGGCCCAGGCGCGGGGTGTGGACTCGAGCAGGCTGTTGAAGCTGGCTCATGTTCAGATGGAGCTGAAGGCCTCCCTGGAGGAGATGCTGGCTCTGGTGGCCGAGGTGCTGCATCCTGAGCCTTACAGCCGAGAGGAGATATGCAAGGTGCTGGGCATCACCTCGGAGCAGTTTTCAACAGAGCTGCTCAGTGCTAATACTCAGGACAGTAAGTAAAACCTTTATTTAGGTGAACTAAATTTCCAGCCAACCAAATTCTTCTACCCGAGTGAAATGAGCTACATTTCTTTCTTTCAGAACATTTTTCTTGTAAATACTAAGCAACTCTTAATATAGTATTTTCTGCTGATAGTCAAGTATTTGGTTATTCCATCACATTAGATTTTTTTTTTTCATTTCCAGTTTCATGAAAACAGGTTAAGATTAAGGGTTTTGCTGGAACACTTTTCCTGTTATTTTTCTCAGTGACGCAGTTCAAGCTTCACCAACGAGCCAAACATGTGTACGGGGAAGCTGCACGAGTCCTGCAGTTTAAGAGCGTGTGTGACTCTGAACCCACCGATGCCACGCGGCTACTGGGAGAGCTGATGAACCAAAGCCACGCAAGCTGCAGAGACCTCTACGAGTGCAGCTGCCCTGAACTGGACCAATTAGTTGATATCTGCCTGTGAGTACTGCAAACTAACCCACTACTGCACAGCCTGGGAGAGAAACCTGGATGTTATCCAATGAATGTTTAGAGGTATTTAGGTTCATTTACCAAAAAAAAGATCTCAATTAATAAAAATGCACAATGCAAACTATAATATAATAACTATAACTATAATCTAGTTTGCATACAGTCTCTCATGTGTCCCAGTTCTAATTATAAAAGACAATCAATTAATCAAGTGCATCAGAATAGCAGAACCAGGCTGCTACTTGCCCTCTCAGTTCCTTTGGAAGCAGTAAGGATGGACTTAGTCATTCAAGGGCTGTATGATTTCTACTCGTGTTAGCATTAGCTCTTTGCTGAGTGCTTACAGTAAGTAGAACCTCACACCACTAGCATGACTGTAGATGTACGTGCAACTCCTTCCTCACATCTTTCCTAGAGGAATAATAGTATTAAAGTGTCATACTTAGCACTATACTGAAATATGTTGTCTTTTTGTTTTTTCTCGTGGTTGCAGGAAGTCAGGGGCTGTGGGTTCCCGCCTGACAGGAGCAGGGTGGGGAGGCTGTGCCGTTTCCATGGTTCCCAGTAAAAAGGTGGAGTCTTTCTTACAAGCTGTTAGAGAAGAATACTACCTCCCTGATCCACGCAGGGCAGCGATGGAAAAACAAAGTCTGTTTGTGTCAAAGCCAGGTGGTGGAGCTGCAATTTTCCTCGAGGAGTGATCTTCATAATCCATTTCTGATTTTATACTGCAGTCATTCAGTTTCAGTTTCAGAAATAAATGGGTTTTTCTTGCACTTGTGACTAATGATATGATGACTGATAAATTTACCTTTTTCTTCTATATAGATCATGCTGGAAAATAAGGGCCAAAATTTGCTTCCGGGGTGCATTCAAACATGTTCTTTTTTTTATTATGTTCTAATGTAAGATTTTGTTGAGAAGTCATTGTCTGTCTGCACATTTTTCTCATAAACAAAAAGAAAGCAAATGTGAGAACAACAACCAAAACAAACTTGTGCTGTATAAAATTCATCTATATTAAATTTTCAGACACTAACATTAAAAGGCAAACAAAACCCTCTCTCCATGTGCATCAATGGAAACGCAGACTGTTGGGGTTGTAAGTGTATTAAAGATATTCAAAAGGCTCAAATGCTGGATGTTAACTTCTGCACAGTAACATTTTTTACTTCACAAAAGAGCAGTGATTGTTGGAGGCTTAGAGGTCTATGCATCATATATCATATGCAAAAGAAATGGGGGGGGGGGGGTGTTTCGTAGGACATAAAAGTGGCCCCTTTTACATGTTATTCGTGTAAAATGATAATAAAAAATTAAGTATGAATCAAGTAAATGGTTAAAATGCAAATCCAAATAAGTTTGTGAGCGAGGCAAGAGATGGTTTGGAGATGTGGAGGAGAGAGTGGTTATTTTATAATATGAAGCTGCCAGGCAGGAGGAAACGAGGGAGCAGGTTCATGGATGTGGTGGAGGAGGACATGCAGGGGGGTTGGTGTGACAGAGGAAGATATTAAGGATAGGCTGAGATGGAG
Source organism: Copadichromis virginalis (assembly GCF_057382275.1). Taxonomy (NCBI): domain Eukaryota; kingdom Metazoa; phylum Chordata; class Actinopteri; order Cichliformes; family Cichlidae; genus Copadichromis; species Copadichromis virginalis. The sequence continues at coordinate 15,968,706 of NC_140624.1, forward strand.
GCAGATAATCTGTGGTGACCCCTAATGAAAGCAGTCGAAAGAAGAAGAACACTATGTGAGGGTTTTCAGCTAGGGGTATATCTCATTCTTTCCTTATGAATCCATCAATGGCAAAATGCTCAAACGCCTTTATTATATCATATTTTACCTGGCCTGTGTTTGCATCTCTTTTATGAACTACTTCAAAAAACCGATGGTTTAAGTAATTTTTTACATTTAAAACTTCTCCACTTATTCGATGTTTCTTTGACGTATGATCAAACCTCCCTTATTTCCATATGTCTTACTCAAGCCATGCATTTCAGTTTTACTTTGTCCTTAAATATACTCAGGCCAAATCAGAGATGAAATATTAAATAGAAAAGAACCGTCTTTAACAGAAATTATTAAAGGCACAGCACAGGGCAATGGATCTCAGAGCAGTGTCATTGTGGCATGCTATATGCCACAAACTGTAAAATATATTAAAAGTTTAAAATCTGTAATTTATTGTGCTTATCATCCTATTCAGCAGCATTAGTTCAGCATTTACAATACTTATTTTTTAAGTATTGGATGTATGTTAAGACGAAAGTGTGTTTCAGTGCATAGTTTTTAAAGATGATGCTTTTTGTACTTGTGGCCAGGGCGATCTTCCCTTTTGTAATTTACAAGCCCAGCCCTAAAAGAGTTGGGGCATTGTGTAAGATGTAAATAAAAACAGAATGCGATGATCTGCGAATCTCACAAACCCACACGATAAAACCTAGAAAGCATGTCAAATGATTAAACTGAGACATTTTACTGTTTGATGAAAAACATTGTTTCAATTTGATGACAGCAACATATTTCAGAAAAGTTGGGGCAACAAAAGTGTGGCTAATTAGGTTGAATAAGATGATTGGATATGAAAAAAACTGTATACAAATTGTGGAAAATTTTCAGGATAATGTTCCTTGATGTAATATCGCAAAGACTTTGAATGTCTCATCATCTACAGTACATTATATCATCAAAAGATTCAGAGAATCTGGAGAAATCTCTGTGCGCAGGGGGTGAGGCCAAAAATTCTGCCACAGAAATCACTGCACAGTTTCAGAAATCATTGTGTGAGAACACAGTTCACTGTGCCATCGATAAATGTGAACACGATCTAGAAACGCTGCCATCTCCTCTGGGATATATTAAACTAGAGTGGGACAATATCCCAAAAGTTCAGCAGCTGGTCAGTTCCCAGATGTTTAAGGACAGATGCTACATTGTGATAAAGATGGCCATGTCCCAGCTTTTTTGAGATGTGTTGATGGCATCAAATTGAAAATCAAATGTTTTTCTTCAAATGTTTCCTGAGTTTAAACATCTGATAAGTTTTCTGTGGTGTATTGTGAATACACTATGGGCGTGTGAGATTTGCAAGTGATTGCCATTCTGCCGTTGTTTACATTTTATACATCGTTCTGACTTTTTGGGGAACTGGGTTTGTTTTTATTGCACAAAGGTTTGTTTGGTAACAGCTAAAAGTACTGAAAGGTCTTTATTAATCAGAAGAGGACATGCCATTATAATGGTACAAAACTGAGGTCAAACTGGGTTATTTCTGAGCAACTATAAATGTTTCTTTAACTTTCGCAATTCATGCAAATATTGTCATGAGTGTCAGAGTGAGAGTTTGCCAGTTTCTTTGTTCGTTTGGGAGTGGTTCCTTCGTTTAATTATGTTTTGGCTGGCATTTATAACATTCAGTGTTCGCACAACTCACACTTTAAAAAACAAAAATAACTGAGGTACATTTGTGTAGCTGATTTGAGCAAAGATTCACCCAAAATTGTGCTTGGTCTGCAGGATCCATGCATACGGTACCCTTTACTCTATGCAGCGTCTTAAACGTCGAGTTCAGTCTCCGTGCTTTTTTTGCTTCAAGTCTGTATTGCACTGTTGCTGCTTTCTGGTGCTCCACCTTCACTTTCAGGTGAGGCACAGGAAACTTCATTTTTCCTCTTTAACATGCTTTCTATCCAGCTGGAGCTGTGGCTTTGTGCTGTTCTTTCAGGGGAGCAAAGTGAAGAGACTGTGCTCCTCCTCATGTTTTTGCCTGAGGTAATCAGCTCGCCGAAGCCTTGTTGGTGGGAGAAGGCGTAGGCAGAGCGGCGGGAGCTTGTCCTGCGTACTCGCCTCAGGTTCTGTTCCTGAGGTCCTTGTTTCTTCCTGGACTGTTGGAGACGACGAACCTGCGGAAATACATCATGGAAAAGTGTGTAAATACACAACACGTGTATTAAATATAAAAAGTCCCCAATGTATAAAGCAAAGACCTAAATCTAATTTAGAACGTACAAAATATTTATTACCAAAGTATACACTATATTGCCAAAAGGAGGGATTAATATGATGTCACTTCACCCTTCTCAGCTATAACAGCTTGAACTATCTGGGAAGACTGTCCACAAGGTTTAGCGATGTTTATGGGAATCTTTGGCCATTCTTCCAGATGCACATTTGTAAGGTCAGACATTGATGTTTGAGAAGAAAGCTTGGCTCACAGTTTCCACTCTAATTCATCCCAAACATGTTATGTCAGGTGGAGGTGCAGGCCAGTCAAGTTATTCCACACCAAACTGGATCATCCATGTCTTTATAAAACTGCTTTGTGCACTGGCATGCAGTCATGTTGTAACAGGAAGGGGCCGTCTCCAAACGGTTCCCACAAAGTTGGGAGCGTGAAATTGCCCAAAATGTCTTTGTGTGCTGAAGCATTAAGAGTTCCTTTAACTGGAACTAAAGGGCTGAGCCCAACACCAAACTTTATACTTAAATTTATACCCTCAGATAAGTGCTGTTCTCCTGGCAACAGCATCAAGCATCACCCCAGTGTGTGTTACACCACTGCCTTTCACAAGGGTCTAAAAACTGTCCTTAAGCAAATCTGAAGGCAACATGAAGCTTGGAGGTCTGTAGCGATTGATTCTGCAGAAAGTTGGTGACATCTGCGCAGTATGTGCCTCTGCATCCGCTGACCCTGCTCCGTTTTACGTGGCCTAGCTCTTTGTGGCTGAGTTGCTGTTTCCATCACTTCCACTTTGTTATAAAATTATATAACATGTATAACATTATAACATTAACTTTGTTAGAACTAACAGATGAAGGTACTGTGTAATGTTTAATAGCGGCAAAATTTAATGATTGGACCTATCACAGTACCATGTTGGACTTCACTGAGCTCCTGAGGGCGACCCATTCTTTCCCAAATATTTGTAGAAGCAGTCTGCATGCCTAGGCGCTTGATTTTATACACCTGTGGCCGTGGAAGTGATTGCACTCTTGAATTCAATGATTTAGTTCGGTGAGTAAATATTTTTGACAATATATTGTATGTAAAAGTGCTAATTCTGCAGAAACTCATATGATAAGTATAAGGTTACCAATACTGTAAACAGCATTTTACTGCTGCAGTTGGTTTGATTCTTAAGTCTACTTGTTTTAGTCGTAGAGGCTGGTTTACAGATTAATTTAAGGAGTCTAGAGAGGATATAGGGAGGATATGCTTCACTGATTTCTATTTATTATTTGGAATTTCCCTTAGTTATTACTTTTTATGAACAACCGGATAATTGTCAGTAGGCTTGTTTTGGGGTTTTTTGTAAAAAATCTTAATCCGGAGAGTTACTATTAACTACTGCTGTCAGATAAATATAGTGAAGTACTATTTGCCTATTAAATTTAGTTGAAGTATGAAGCTTCATACTTTACTATACTGACATAGTTACTTCCACCAAGTGTTCATTGTCTTGCTCAAACTTGCAGTTGCTGTAACTTCAGCTCCCTCTGAAGGCCTTAAATCCACATGGGGAGAAGAGTTGGGTATATCTATGTCAGATGACATTTGGTAAATTCCACACCACTCTGCGTTCACCACTCCCTATTAAAATTTAAAGTAGTTCATAGGGCCCATTTATCTAAATCCAAATTATCTAAGATTCATCCTGGCTTAGACCCTCGCTGTAATAGGTGTGGGTCTGATGATGCCAATCACACCCACATGTTTTGGACCTGCCCTGCCTTCGCACATTTTCGGGAGGAGTTTTTTGTACTCTGAACAAGGCTACTGACCTGAAACGGGCTCTTAACCCCCTATTTGCTCTCTTTGCTACAGTGGGGGAGGATGATAAGTATGTTATCGGGGCAAAACATCATTTGCTGTCCTCTGGTTGCCTCTCGGTTAGACGTGCCATTTTGGTAAGGTGGAAGGCTGCTGCCCCGCCCACCCATGTTCAGTGGCTTGCTGATCTCATGTTGTGTCTTAGTCTTAAAAAGATCCACTGCTCCATCCAGAATCATGGTGGCAAATTTGATCAAATCTGGGGTCTTTTTCTGACAAACTTCTCTTGCGTTAACCTTTTTTTTGTAAACTATCTACAATGTCTCAATAAAGTATTTTGAGTAAACTTGCAGTTGCTGTACCTTGTCTGTCAACGTCGGGAAAAGATCCACTCTGAGGAACTTGACGACTAAGCCAGGCATAACACACACCACAGTGGTGAGCAGAACAACCAACCACACACTCTTCTCTGACAGACAGTTACGAGCCGTGCCTGAGGAGGAATAAAAGGAAATGCAATTTTCTCGTATCAACGTAATTTTCTTGCGCGGGCCACACTGAACCAGACTCACCGATAAATGGGAAGCTGCTCGGAAAAATGCCAAATAAGCCGTCGCTCTGCATTGCAAATAATATGGCAAAGTACACCATCAGGCTCCCCCATATGAAGAGGTGATTGACGGCAGTCCAGTAGTGCGTGTCGAGTCCGATCTTGGAGCAGACGTACATCAAACCATAATAATAAAAATAAGACCCTCTTTTCATTTAGCAGTCCTGTTTTGGCAGTATTTTGTGATATTTACAGTCTCACCTGAACACTTACAACAATGACCAAGGACGTTGCTATGGTGACGGCGAACGCCTGTTGGTCTGAAAAGGAGGAGCCGTCTTCTTTCACCATGAGAGGGAAAGCCCCGTAGGGAATGAAGAAAAGCAGGAATGACGTGGCAACCCCCTGCAGGGTGCACAGGAAAAACTGACGCTTGTTGAAGAGAAGGTTTTGCTGGCCGGGTTTGTACAGACTTGGGTAGCGAAGGCTGTTCTGGTCATTGACGTCCTTTAGAAAACAAACAAAGCATGAGTATGATATTATAGACTCTTTTGTTTATTTTAATAAGAAATAAATGATGGGAGGATAATGGGGGAAATGTTCTGCAGCAGTTTTATGACAAATGGTCAGTTAAAGCGGATGAGTGTAAAGTATACAGTGGCTTGCAAAAGTATTCCACATTTTGTCACATTACAGCCACAAACAGGAATCAATTTATTGGAATTCCACGTGAATGACCAATACAAAGTGGTGCACACGTGAGAAGTGGAACGAAAATCATACATGATTCCAAACATTTTTTACAAATAAATAACTGAAAAGTGGGGTGTGTGTAATTATTCAGCCCCCTGAGTCAATACTTTGTAGAACCACCTTTTGCTGCGATTACAGCTGCCAGTCTTTTAGGGTCTGTCTCTACCAGCTTTGCACATCTACAGACTGAAATCTTTGCCCATTCTTCTTTGCAAAACAGCTCCAGCTCAGTCAGATTAGATGGACAGCGTTTGTGAACAGCAGTTTTCAGATCTTGCCACAGATTCTCGATTGGATTTAGATCTGGACTTTGACTGGGCCATTCTAACACATGGATATGTTTTGTTTTAAACCATCCCATTGTTGCCCTGGCTTTATGTTTAGGGTAGTTGTCCTGCTAGAAGGTGAACCTCTGCCCCAGTCTCAAGTCTTTTGCAGACTCCAAGAGGTTTTCTTCCAAGATTACCCTGTATTTGGCTTCATCCATCTTCCCATCAACTATGACCAGCTTCCCTGTCCCTGCTGAAGATAAGCACCCCCAGAGCATGATGCTGCCACCACCATATTTGACAGTGGGGATGGCGTTCAGAGTGATGTGCAGTGTTAGTTTTCCACCACACATAGCGTTTTGCATTTTGGTCTCATCTGACCAGAGCACTTTCTTCCACATGTTTGCTGTGTCCCCCACATGGCTTGTGGCAAACTGCAAACGGGACTTCTTATGGTTTTCTGTTAACAATGGCTTTCTTCTTGCCACTCTTCCATAAAGGCCAACTTTGTGCAGTGCACGACTAATAGTTGTCCTGTGGACAGATTCCCCCACCTGAGCTGTAGATCTCTGCAGCTCGTCCAGAGTCACCATGGGCCTCTTGGCTGCATTTCTGATCAGCGCTCTTCTTGTTCGGCCTGTGAGTTTAGGTGGACGGCCTTGTCTTGGTAGGTTTACAGTTGTGCCATACTCCTTCCATTTCTGAATGATCGCTTGAACAGCGCTCCGTGGGATGTTCAATGCTTGGGAAATCTTTTTGTAGTCTAAGCCTGCTTTAAATTTCTCAATAACTTTATCCCTGACCTGTCTGGTGTGTTCTTTGGACTTCATGGTGTTGTTGCTCCCAATATTCTCTTAGACAACCTCTGAGGCCGTCACAGAGCAGCTGTATTTGTACTGACATTAGATTACACACAGGTGCACTCTGTTTAGTCATTAGCACTCATCAGGCAATGTCTATGGGTAACTGACTGAACTCAGACCAAAGGGGGCTGAATAATAACGCACACCCCACTTTGCAGTTATTTATTTGTAAAAAATGTTTGGAATCATGTATGATTTTTGTTCCACTTCTCACGTGTACACCACTTTGTATTGGTCTTTCAGGTGGAATTCCAATATATTGATTCATGTTTGTGGCTGTAATGTGATAAAATGTGGGAAAGTTCAAGGGGGCCGAATACTTTTGCAAGCCACTGTAAATTGGGATTAGGAACGCTAATCGCATGGGTTAAATTTAAGCTACAACCTACTGTAGGGTTAGACTTTTAGGTACGTCTGATGGGTTTATCAATCATGACACAGTGAAAGAGGTCAACAGTAATAAAATATTCACCTGAATGACTTGACAGTATCTTGAAAAGAAGAAACAAAATTAAACTATGAAACGGCTCTGGAGCTTACCATTAGAGAGAGATTACTGAAATAAGAAAAAGTTCGATTTTTGTGCAAATTTTTTAAATATGCATAGCCACATTGAAATAAAACTTAAGTATGCTTTAACTTTGTACAAGAGCTATTATCACCTGATCAAAAAGTCCCATCGCTAGTACTGGCAGCGATGTATAGACAATGTTGAAGAGGGTGATGAACCACTGGTCATACACAGTCTATGGAAAGTGGACATTTTGTTAGAGCAGGGTTTTTTCCAACCATACAGCACAAACATTCAGAAGAGCGAGAGGTCTCGTGCATGAAAATTTCTTTCAGCTCAATATCGGAGAGAACAAAGGGAAGATCAGAGCAGAGAGGAGGACAGATGCATCAAGGAAAACAAGACTGAACACAAGCTGGAAGAACATGGATGAAAGTCAGTGACATGGAATAGCTCACTGGTTTCACCTTATTTAGAGTCTATGGTACAATAAGTATAAAAGTACATAACATTCACTTTTTATTCTAAACAAAGGCAGTCTGAATCAAGTACAGTAGCAGTCTGAGCCTATACATTCATGACTACAGGATCACCTGAAACATCCCTAATTTTAAGAGCTATGTAAAAGTTTTAAAAGAAACCTTAAAAGCAGAGAGGGTGTCTGCCTGACAAAGTGCATAGTTGTGCCTGATAGCTGAAGGCTCTGCCTCTTCTACTTTTGAAAACTCTACACAGGTAAGCCTGTCTGTGCTGGTGTACCAGGAGAAGGTTTGACAGACTGTATTGTCCCCGGTTGTGAAGACTGTCCTCCAGCAGGGAACACTTAGATTATTTCTTCTGCTCACCACTCTTCCTTCCAGACAAAGTGAACACATCTCCTTCAACTTTAGTCTATTAGGAACAAAATGGACTAGGTCTGTTCCTAAATTAGATAAAAGACACTCCTGACAGGCCTTGTGGCTTCTACAGAGTCAGAAGGAGACACATTTACTCCAGTGGTCCTGAGGTCAGCCTCCGTGACCTCACCACAAAACCAGACCTGACAGTTGGCATGCATAATTGATTTAACACAAACATAAAAAAAGCTTCAAATATGCTTGAAGGCTTCATTACAGTTTTCTTACCTGAGCTGAGAAGCCGCAGAAGAAACCGTACCAGAAGTGCACCAGGGTGAAGGCGAAGTTCTTGTAGAAGAAATATCCCAGAAAATTACACATGCGGAAGTAAGACCAGCGTCCGTGAACCAACAAGAGCCTCTGCAGGTACCGGAACTGGGCAAAGGAGTAATCTGAGGCCAGAACAGCCTGCATCCCCTCCTGTCCGCTGATCCCAACACCGATGTGAGCAGCTGAGTAAGACACACAGTGTGTGAAGCAATGCCCTTCATAACTGAAATATTTGTCATTACAAACAGCTGACAAGATTCTGGAAATATATTCACAAACATCGTTAAATAACAGTCTGGACTGAGTTTTTTTTTTATAAATGAAGAAATGTTTTTACAACCAGCCTCTTACGCAGTGTGTGGCTGGTTGTAAGGTGTTGGGGTAAGGGAGGTAATTTCACTATTGTATCGTATACCCCAAAAAAATCTGTTAAGCAGAAAATATGAACAAACTGAGTAAGTACTCAGCAGTTTGACTGCTTAATTCATATAATATGATTCACAAAGTTTATAAAAATCTTTCATTGATCCTTGTGCCCTGTGGATGTGGGCATTCTCATCCTGCAAGAGAGTGCTCCCTGTGATCTTTAACCATGCCAGCAAAATTTCCCTCCAAAGCATAACAGAATTTCCAGCTCCCCTCAGGTTTTTCCTTTAATTTGTCACCTCTGGCAAGGCTGAAAATTCCCTCTACACACACGTGAACGGAGTCCTTGGATGCAGAAGAGTGTGCATCCACATCAGTTTGTGATATTTTCTTGAGAATTCCTGATATTTCTTTTCAAGTGTTTACTTGTAAATGTTATACTTCACTTTGTAATAGTAATACATACTACATGCACGCCACACGTGGATGATCTGAAACTTACTCTTGATCATGCTGACATCATTGGCTCCGTCTCCTATGGCCAAGGTGACAGCTCTCTTGTGCCTCTTCACCAGCTCCACCACCTGAGCTTTCTGCATCGGCGTGACGCGGCAGCAGATCACCGTTTTACATAGACAGGCCAAATCCAACAGGATGTGCTCCAGCTGGGGCTCCAGAGCGTGAGCCTGAAGGGCAGAGTACCCACACCACACCTATTAAATCTATCATTACCGCGGTGTAACATCAACCCCCTGCGGAGGGGACACTAAGCAACATCCCTGTGTGCATCACGCACTCTGCCCTGGGCACAGCAAGAGAGCAGCTCGCGTGCAAAATGATGTTAATAAAATCCTGTAATAGAGCCGAGGGCAGAGCTTATTGTAGACTTTGTTCAGTTGGCAGCAGGCACAGACGCAGCAGACTCATCAAAGAACATCGGAGCCATTTAGCAAACAGTGTGAAACCAACGGGCATCAGTAACAAAACAAAAACAAGTGCAGAAGTAAAAATGAGCATTTAATTAAAGGCAATCTCCGTGAAACCACTTTTCATTGTTATCTTACCAGACTGTGTCCATTGATAACTAAGGCATACTCTGCAATTATAGCTTCTTCAAACACAGAATCGTCTGCAAACGCATCCGTCTTCTCAACATGTCCTGCACTGCTCACGCAACTCAGGCCGAGGATGTGCTCTTTGGCGCTCCTGAGGATAGATGCAAGGCAGTAAAAGTGAATCACACCAGAATTCTCTTCAAGAAGGCTTTTTAGCATTTTAAATCCACAGACTTTCTATAAATGGGACATTTAATATTCAAAGAATACCACCCTGAATGTGAATTAAATGCAAAAAATGTGTCACCTGAGCTGCTGCTGCACATCCTGCAGGGTGTGGCCGGAGATAACAAACACCTCATTCATGTCATCTCGCAGCATGTTGCAGGAGTAGCCAATGTTCATTGCTGTCTCTAATGAAATTAAACAGTTTACAGTCGTGTATCTTTCCACAGACAATCCAGCCAATATTAAAGTCATCATTCACAGGTACCTAGTTTATCTCCTGTAAGGACCCAGATTTTAATGTCAGCTAGATTTAGGCAGGCGATGGTCTCTGGAACTCCCTCCTGAAGTTTGTCTTCAATCGCCGTGGCTCCTAGAAGCTTCAACAAAGTCAGCAGTGAGTCATCAGGACTAAATGCGATCGATTGCTTTAGGAGTGTAAACAAAAGCATGTCAATTTTACCTTCATGCCCAGTTCGATCTCGTCGTAAAGGACAGCAAGCTGATCTTCGCGATTCTCTATTACAGTGCTGGCAAAGAGAAGCCTCTTCATCCAAACTTTAAAATAATCTTCATCGAGGTCTTTGTAGGACAGAGCCAATGTTCGAAGCCCTTCCCCAGCAAATTCCTGCATGAAAAACGATGGAAAAATAAACATCTGACTAAGAGAATAAATCATTAAATCTGCAATCCACAGCGCAATTATTTACAAAGGAGACATTATGTTATCCACTGCGATAACACCTACACTAAGGTGTTCTGAGGTAGTGTACATGAGGTTTTCACAGGATGGATCCAGACGTTCGAAAATAATCGTGTCAGCGCCTTTGGAGTAGAGTTTAATCTGGCCTTCTGGGCTTCTCACTATCAAACAAGACAAAGCACAGCAAGAGGAAAAATAAAACATGGATTATTTGGCTGTCAACTAAATTGTCAGTAGATACAAAATAATCAGACATGTTGCCTCGTGCTGCTATTTCGTAATTATTGTCCACAGAGTTTCATGATGACTACTTGTGTGTTGCTTTTATAAGTGAAGACCTAACCAATGACACTCATTCTCTTGCGCACGTTGTTGAAGTCCAGTATGGCCAGAAGCTGGTAGGTGACGGTTCGTCCCATCTCACACAGCGTGACGGTTTCTGGGGTTCGCGCCCGGAAGACAAACCCAAAGTTTCGCGCCGCAGTGACCAGCGCTCCCTCATCAGGTGACTGTGCCTGGTACACCAAATTTCCTTCATTTGAACATAAACACATCAGTGAATCAGAGTTATTTGAATTATTACAGCTACAGTTTCTGGATCATGTATGTTTACCTTCACTCTTCTCCTCTGGCATGACAGTGTGACACAAAGCCAGCAGCCTGAAAAACTCCTGCACTGCAGGATCCTCCATTTTGATGGCTTCAACCAAGCTGCTGTCGTAAAACTTGAACCTTCTGTCGCAGAGAGGGTTGAAGGAAAAATCCACGCAGGCTGTTTTCTGAGACATTAAAGCACCAGCGCAATGATTGTGTCACATCTGTTTCACTAGAAAGAGAAAGAATTTCTGCTTTTTTCAATCTGCTCACCTCAGTAATTTCCACCTTCTGGTCAAATTCATCATAGACATCACCTAAAAACATAAAAGTAACAATGGCAGTTTTATTTATATAGCACATTTGATTATAAGTGAACACAGTGTGCTTAACAAAGAAGAGAAAAACATAAAAACCTCTGCAGGTTTACAATTCCCCCTAACCCCTTAAAGCCTGAACCATGAAATAATTGCCAGAAAATTCAAGTTTTTAAAAAATGTTGTTATTTATTGCTGAAAAACATATCATGCAATCTATTTCTTTTCAAGGGAGGGGAGGGAAGATCTCACTCACTAATGATGTAGAAGTCTCAAAAACCCATGTTTCAAATATGATAGGCGTTAAGGGGTTAAAGCACAAGCACTCAGCTATTGACTGAAGGCCTGTGTGGAAAAAAAGGCTTTGAGCCTGTTTTTGAATGTAGCCGCAGATGTGATTGATCACTGATCAGCAGGTAGCTGGTTCCAAAGAACAGGAGCGCGGTAAACGAAAGCAGCCTCAGTGCACTTGGATCTGATTCTAGGAACACTTAAAGGGAGATAGCTCTAACTGGGTTATAAACACCGAACAAGTCGGAGATGTGGTGGGAAAGGCGAACAATCGAGAGCTTTATCATTAATTATTTTGTCAAAGATTAAGAAGTAATTGCCTCTGTAGTTGGACCTGGCTCCCAGCATTACCCCCGAAGTCTTCTACAGTAAATTTGACCAAACAATTTTAACATTTTAGGGTGAACAAACTAAACAAAGCAAAAAACATTTAGGTCCCATGCTTAACTGTTCAGCAGTTTTTGTTGAAGAGTAGCCCAATTTAACTGAGAGGCTAATTAGCCCAGTGTTTTAACCCGATGTAGTACTAAAGCTCCATACCATACATCTGTCCATTAATGGAGCACTTGCTGAAGACCATGATGTTCTGGGTGAGCGTGCCTGTCTTGTCAGAGAAGATGAACTCCACTTGGCCCAGCTCCTCATTCAGGGTGGTGGTGCGAGCTTGGGCTGCAGTGCCCATCGGGCTGTGGTACATCTTCCGGTCCCAGTTAATGAAGTGACTGTGACCAAGTCGCAGGACTTCCACACTGATGAAGTTTTATTGAGCAATACAACTATTTACCAACTTCCTAGTCAGTGTGACGGGCTTAATTTGAAAATGACTTTTACAACGACTGCATAGGTGCTTACCTGACATACAGCGAGATGGGCACAACAGTGTTGAGGATGATGATGTAGGACCAGAAGGTGAGGAATCCAGAGAACACAGCGCTAATCTGGAACGTGTCCCACGGCAAAAACACTCTGAAGTTTGTGCCGACATACGTTTCCCAAATAGTGTGTCCAACTGCCAAAATAACTCCCATACAAATAAGGAAGGCGAAAATCTGAAAAAAAGACAAGAGTACATATTTTTGTTCCCAAAGATGCATCAAATAAAGTGGTATGTTTTATATGCTTATATGAGCATATCTGTAGTAAAAGGCACAAAATGTGACATTTAAAACCAGTGAATGTAACTCTGGACTGCCAGCTTTTAAAGAGAAATTTATCATTTATGCAATTTATTTACAACTAGAACAGCTGCCTATAAAATAGCCAACTAAGCCACAATCATCAGCCCATGCTAGCATCGTAAAATGCAAAGCAGAGTTACAAAAATCAGCCTACCCACAAAACCAGAGTGTTCATGAGTTTGTCGATACTGGTCCTTTTCAGTTTCGTCCTTCCACAGTTCTGCATCAGTTTGGTTTGTGAGCCTGTTGGGCAGATGTGCAAACAACTGTCAGTGTTGAAAGAATATTAATAAGACTGTCCGTGACCTTTCCATCGAGGCAAAGAAGAAAAATATAGACGCAGCTAATGGATGTGGAGAATAAAACCATTAAAAAGCAACTATTACCAGCAAATATGACCATTCCAAAGCACCACTCAGTGTTTCTGAGTACACAGCCCCGCAGAAGCATTTTTTCATTATCCAGAGGATATTTATTGCCTTTCCAGTATAATGTTCCAGTAAACCTATCCAGCTTGTTGTTTGGAGGCTCACAAATGACTTCCCCTGAGGAACAAAGGAAGAAAAAGAAAAAGATTCGTCAGCCATGACTGATCAAACCGTCGCAAATAATTAGATATAAGTAGACAAAAATGAGAGAAAATGTGAAAATAAAAACTTTGGCATCATCTCACCATCAAAGTCCATCAGTTTAGAAATGTCTCCTAAATCTGAGGTAACGGTTAAAGCCTGACGGACTTTTAGATTGGTCTCTCTGGAGGGAAGAAAAAGGAAGACAAAGAAAAGTTGGCTATTTTTGCTAAACGTCAAATTAAATATACGCATGCACTTTTTGTGCTCATATGAATGTCTTGTGCAATTGCTCCCATCTTACTTTTCATACCTTGCGCAGAACTTACCCATCTAGCTCTGCAGTCTCAACATAGCACAGACCATAAGGCTCACTGCTACAGAGAAGGAGGATGTCTGCCTGTGTGTGAATCCAATACAAAATACTCAGCAGTGGAAAAAAAGGCAATAAATCAATTTCTGCATCACTGAACCTGCAACAGCACTTAACTGGCCCCATTTCTCCCAAAAGAACCTATTTTCTTTACTATATGTTAATCTAAAAGGCTGATATTACAGTCTAGCATGTAGTGTGACAGTGTCGTAGCAATGCTTTACTCACAGCAACAAACTGATTGTTCTCTAGTTTGATGATATCCCCTACTCGAACGTTCATCCATTTTTCATTCTGCAAACTTGAAAAACAGGAAACACAAAAGGTTAGGAATAGCTGTAAATGTAGCCTCTGCAGGAAAGCATCTACAAATCCAATTCCAGAGTTGAGTTGGGACGCTGCCCAAAATGTAAATAATCACAGAATGCAATGATTCCAAAATGGGAAGTGCACATGGTAAAATCTAAGCAGACCTGATTTTTCCTGTCCATGTTAAGACAGCAGTCCATTATTAATGTCTCATATTACCACGATACACCAAATCCCCCCATAAAGCATGTCTTCTCTTCATTCTGAAACAGTTTGACTTTTGTCTCCAGCAGAAACAGTAACAGAGTTACAGTTATTTAATAAGTGCTCAAAGGTGCCCATGGTAAATAAAGGATTGACTGAAACATTTTTGTATTTCATGAAAAATATTAGCTTCTTTGGAATTCAGTGTCAGCAACACGTCTTTAAAAAACTTAAGATGTGATCAACAAAGGCCAGAGAGGTAAGTGGTGCTAAACTGAAATAGCTGGAGGAAGATTTTGATTTGGCAGCAAGTCAGTAACATGAAAAGACATCTTAGAGAGGCAGAGTTTCTCAGAAGTAAAGACAGGCGGAGGTTGACCAAAGTACAAAAATAACAAAAAACTTAAAAATAATGTTCCTCCACATAAAGTTGTGAAGACTTTAACATCATCTACACACATAATATCATCAAAAGATTCAGAGTATCTGGAGAAATCTCCAGGCCACAGATCAATACTGTATGTCTGAGATCTATAGGCCTTCAGATGCCACTGCATTAAAACAGGTGTGATTCTCTCATGGAGGTCACTGTGTGGGCTCAGAAACACTTCCAGAAATCACTGTCTATGAACACAGTTCACCGTATCACCCACAAATGCAGGTTAAAGCTCGATCACACGAAGCAGACACGCCTCTGTCTCTTGGAGGCAAATCTCATTCAAAATGGACTGAAGCAAAGTGGAAAACTATTCTTTGGTCAAATGAATCAAAAATGGAAATTATTTTTGGAAAACACGGACGCCACATCCTTTGGTCTAAAGAGCAGAGGGACCATCCGGCTTGTTATCACTGAGTTCAAAAGCATGCATCTCTGATGGCAGCGCATCAGTGCCTATAGAACTGGCAGCTTTCACATCTGGAAAGGCAACAGAAGGACTGAAAGATACATAAAGGTCTGCTGCAACAGCATGACATCATAATAGAAGAGTCTGGGTTGCTTTCACTAATTTCATATATTTGGCGCATTATGAATTGAAAAATACAACAAAGCTGACAAGAATGGGATATTCCTCTCCCGAAAGTCCATCAGCTGGACTCCTCACTTCCCAGACATTTATGAACTGTTGTTAACAGAAGAGTGGATGCTACACAGTTGTAAACACAGCCCGTCATAACCTTTTTATCCTTGTTGCTGTCATCAAATTCGACACCGTCTTGTTTTGTTTTCTTAAAGTTTCCTCTTAAATATTTTCTCAGCTGAAACATTTGATCGGTTTTTATTGCATTCTGTTTATTTACATTTTACATACACATCCCAACTTTTTCAGAACTGGGTGTGTAAATGACAACGTCATAGAGTACCTTCCTCTGATGAGAACCTGTGACTGCCGGTTGTTGACTTGTTGGTCGCTCTTGTATCGGAACTGAAATTTTTAAAAAAGGGGGTTACAAATTTGAAGAAGAGACGTAAAAAGAATAGCATTCAAACAAATTGTAAGAGATAAACAATGAAACTAACATAGTCATCTGTGGCGTCCTTAACAGCCGTGATCACGAGCACAAAAACCAAAGGCACGATGGTTGTGAACCAGGACAGGGAGGATATTTCTGGAATTAGCTGTGAACAAAGTTTGCATTAGCCCTCTTTGTTTCCTACATCAATCAAATTATAGTTTAATGACACAATCAGTAGCACTTTTTCCTACCTGCAGTATTAAGAGCACTGAGAAGTAAGCGTTTGCCACCCTCTGGAACTGCTCAAACAAGTTGATGGGCAGGAAGGTGAAGATATTGTACTTTGAGGTTTTGATGCGATTATCCTGAAGATTCACATCATTAGAAACAGCGCCGATGAAACCCCACAGCCAACACTTAAAGCAAATTTAATGCAGGTAACTTACGGCATAAGAGAACCTGTCATTGTAGTCCCACGCGTTGGCTTTCACGCGGCGCTCTTTCTCTACAGAGAAGACAACACAGAGGAAAGGAGAACTTAAAGTAAGAGCTCCTTATTCTAAAGTCTGCCTCTCACACACATAGCAGAACAAATTTAACATCAATATGAGATTTTGACCATTTGCCTATATTTCTTTCCGTTTAAAATCCTAAAATACTTTTTTTCCTTTCAGACTGCCCTAACATTTATTTTCCTTCCAAATCACCTCTTGAAATGAGAGCAAAATCCTAAAGAAAGCTTAGTTAGCTTAGGGTAAAGTTTCATAACTGTGTATTTTATCTTTCTTTTTTTTTTTTATTCTCAAGATGAACACAGTAATTTGTCTTAGATTGATTTTTTTTCTTTTGCTCTTTATTTATTGTAAGAGAAGGGACACAGAGGTCTCGGTTCACTTATCTGCAAATAAAAGGATGATTTATTTATGAAGAGACAAAGTAAAAGACTGTTTCAAGCACCAGCATGTTCCTCTGGTGTGGTGATTATTGAAGATAAGGATGATGAAACCTTTTCCTACATTGCAGTATTTCACAAAGTATTACATGATCAAGCCAGCAAACCCCGTGATGTTGCAATGTCCCACTTTTAGTTAAGCTTTAGTAAGCTTGACTGTGGTTGATAAAACCTCCTTTTAAAAAAAAGTTTGACTATATTTACAATGGAGAGCTCACTCTCACGCTGGTACAAGAAGAGGTCATTCTTTGATTAGCACATATTTTTTAATTATTTCTCCATTAAATTGTTAGCAACTTCTTTGATTACTATATCTACATAAGGTTCTAAGTCTTATTTCCTAAACTTTGAATAAGAGCTTCATTGAGGGATAAAGATGGAGACAGATCTTTAATTCATATCTTTATATGTATTAAAACAGACATCCTTATTTTTAGCTCCAAATAAATCTTGTACTTGTAAGAAATTTTATAGGCTGAATGGAGCACCCCCACCAAATTGTGGGTAAATTTGTGTTTGGTTGATTCAAACACACCTTCTTTGTTGAAAAAAAAAATTTGCTCTGGGAAATCGATTTTATATTATTGGAAAGGCTGTTTATTCCCCTTTAAATAGTGCCACATTTGTAAAGAACAAGCTGGGTTGAGCAGCAGAGTTGAGTATGTGGGTTGTGCCCATTAAAAACTTGCCAGTTCTTCTTTGCCAATGCCAAACAGCTTATTCTGCTATTGATTCTCAGCAGCCTCAGTAGCATGATGTGGAAGGACACAGCCACAACAGCCTGGCACCTTCTCCTCACACTGTAGGATGGAAGTCTATTCTTCAACCAACATTTTTCACAAGTCAGCCAGTGTGGTTGTGTTGGTCACTCTGGGATGAAGCGCACACCCAAGCTGATCCCACAATGGAGTTGAAGTCAGGACTGCAGACAGGTAATTTCATCCTCTCCACTCACAAATTCTGGAGGTAGTCTCTGTTAAACCCCAATCTGTGGGAGACCCATTATCATCTTGAAGGACAGACTTCAGTCCCAGACTGTGGAGATATGAGATTGCCACTAGTTGCACGATTTCAACTTGATATCTCTCTGCATTGAGAATGCCTCCAAGGATGGCAAGCCTTGTTTTTCTAGTAGTGAGGTCTTTTCCAGATTGTCCGGGTAGAGACCTTTAACCATATAGTCCTGAAAACCTTGATTGCAAATCTGTGGAAGACTGCCAACAGGGTGCTGACAGGGTGAGGAAACAGTCTTCTTATGTTCTTGGGAAGCCCACTTCCAGCTTGTCACATTCCCTATTATATAGAACTGGGTCATAAATTTGAAGGGCTCACTCCAAATAATGGTGCAACTTGTTTTTGTGGAACACCGGCTTGAAATTGTCCAGTGGCACGGGCGCTATGCACATCAGTCAATCATGGCATGCTTGCAGCAGACACCAACTGACCCCTGTAGCAGGATCTATGCTCCTGTACCAGAAGCTCAAAACAAGAGTCAATAGCAGAATAAGCTGTTTGGCATAGGCAGAGAAGATGTGGCAAGTTTTTCGTGGGCACAACCCACACATTCAACTCTGCTGCTCAACCCGCAAATACAAATCTGGCAATAAACAGGCTTCCCAATGATATAAGATTTATTGACAAGAAGCAGAATTGTAACAACAAAGAAATAATTGACCAAACACAAATTTCCCTACTTTTTGTGCAAAGTTTAGTTCAAAAACTCCTTTGCAAAAATTCAGCTACTCCAACACACTTGGAAACTGTAAAGTGAGAAGACTAGAAAGGCTCTTGTAAGTTAATGTAAAACTCGCTAGCGGTTCACTTAGCTTCACACTGATGGTGGAAACGAGAAAAGGGAAGCCTTTACTTTGACAAAATGAAATAAAATCCTACCAGCCCCTCAAAAGCTCATCAGTCAACATGATACAACATGTTTAACTAATCTATCAAATTAAAGTGCACACCCTTTTTTCTCAGAAGCTCAAAAAACCCTTCTCTACCACTTCTTAGTGAAATTGTCATGCAGTTTCACTCATCTTTTCATCCTGCGTTCCATGCTTCTCATGAGCAAGACTTGTGACATCTATAGAGGGATAAAGGGATTAACCATGGCATATTAAAAAAGGCTGACTTCGTAAAAGCTACTTTCAGTTGCTCCCTTATTCACAAGGGGTCACAGCAGCAGGTAGCTCTACATATTTGATTTGGCAGCATTTTAATGTCTGATGTCCTTCCTGACCCACCCCAAAGGGATTTGCGTCTCCGCCCAGGATCGAGCACTTGCCAAGTGAAACTACAAACCTCTAAACTTGATAAAGTTTCAAATGATGCCTTTTTGCGTGCGTCTACTTCAAACACACCTTGTCTTGGCCTGCCCGTCTTACCCAACAGCTGAAGACTTCATTTCCCAACTTTGACATTCTTCTCATGGCTCATACATAAACACAATGCATTAAGGGTCATTAATATGTCTGGTCACCCTTTCTAATCAGTCTCGATGTGAAAAATGTTGACTCTCAAACAAGAGCCGGTGTATTTCCCGCAAATGCTGAGATCATTTATCAGAGCATTTTAACTTTTCACACAAAGCCGCTCCCGAAAGAGCATGTACGCTGACAGATCTGCTGTTTCCAAACAAGGTTAAAACATTGTTGAATTATGCATAACGCACCCGCACAGAGCTGCAAAAGGATAGAGCATCTACCACGACAGCTGGGATCATCCTGCTATCACTTACTATGATACTTAATTATTAAGGGAGGCCACTATTGTTCAAACCATTTGGTCTGCTTAAGCATATAATTAGGGAAATATTTCAATTTTATTTTCAGGGAATTTCAGTGGACTTAAAGAGAGATGCAAGTCTGAACAGCTTACAGTGAAATGATTCAGGAAATATTTCAGGTAGTCAGTCACTCTGAGGACTCTAACAGTAATACGGGAAGCATTAAGATGAGCTGTCTCGCTAGCAATGCCACATCTTTCTTCCTAAAAGGATAATTACACCTATTGTTGAGGAATTGAAATCCCATCTAAAGTGCAAGGAGCATAAGGTCACCTTGCGTTATGTGTGTAATGTTGCGCTCAAGGATGCCGCAGATGACAAACATGCAATCTGCATACACAGAGCACATGAAGAGCACAGATAGCGTAGGCGCACACCAGCACAGAGAAAGAGACAAGTTATATTAAAGTGCACACTCTTTTTTTCCTCAGATTTCATCTTTCCCATCTTTCCAAAGCAGCACTGCACCATAGAGAACATCTGCGAAGTGAGGAAGGCACAAGCTCCGCCTTCTGCTTTTAAAAGTAAAAAAAAAACAACACTTATGTGAAAAAAAAAATATGTGCAACTCGCCTGCCTGAAACCTCACAGTTTAACTGCATTTTTGTCCTACTTTTAAGACATCCTCACTGTGGAATGTATTGTAATGTTGTTATAAAGAAATCAATTACAACTACAAATCAGTCTTACCAACATGAGGTTTTCTTCTCCAGAATGTCTCCATCTTCTCCTGGGACCTCCCGAGGATTTCCCTGAAAGGCAGATGGAGGACCCAGGCTTAACAAACAATAAACCCTGCACTGGCAGAGGTGTAGGAAAGAGCAATAAATGCACCATAATGGCATTACATGTGACTGTTTATCAAGGCGCTTTTAAACTGCAGGTGCAAGCAGCAGAAGGCAAATCCTCAGTGGACTGTGTCTCCTTGGGGTTTCCAGGTGAGGTGTAACCCCTGGCTGAAGTGCACATCTAGGCTCTTTGTTTTCAAAAGAAGGGGCCTGTCTTTATGGAAGTTTTCTCTATCTGTGCGTAGAATAAAACACAAACGGTGAAGTGTGACCGCATTTATCCACTTCTTACCTTGCACAGGTTTCTCACAGGCGCAGACTTGTGTTATCTCCATGTATCCTGTTATTTACCCGCGACCATTTATTTCAAGTAGCGCCTTCCGCTGATTTTTTCGAAGCAGACCCTATCGCCTCTTCCTGAACAGAAATCATCAGAGATAAAAACACACACACAAAAAAGCAGTTCAGCTGTGGTGATGGTGCTGATGTCGCTGTTGCGGTTAGAAGCTTGCTAATAATAATAAAGAAAACAGGACGTGGGCTGTGAGGATGGTGCAGGCAGGCAACCATCAGCAGCCCCGCTCTTCTGAAACAAATGAGCGGAGAAATAACGAGGCAGCAGGAATCAGCCGACGATCACTCACCAAGAACCGCGACATGGTGATGAAGCTGCAGCCCTCTTCTTCTGGGAGAAGTAGAAGTGAGTGAGTGTGCGCTGCAATGAACACCTCTTTCTCTCCCCCTCTCTCTTACTCAGCCCAGTCTCTTGGCAAATAGAAAAAAAGAAGTATGTTTACTGTGTGGCGCAGGTACGCTTTTCAGACGTGCCACCTTGGCAACCAAGTGAAAAAGAGCTAAACAGGAAGGTAACAACCTTTTTCCAAACTTAGCCAACAATAATAAGTGCTATTGTTGTTTAACACTAGCCTCGTTTTAATTATCTAAATCTAATCTAAGATGCTTTTATTGCCTTTACCACCTTTGCATTTTTTCCAGTAGTTAGTAGTACGAAGGAAAGCACTTACACAGAGCACTTAAAAGAAACAACATAGTTGACAAAAGTGCTTTCCAGTTAAAGGACAGTAATAACACACAGAAAATACACGTTAAACGAGAAGAAATACCAGTTTTTAAAAGGTCAGTAAAATACATAAAAAAAGATGAATACAATGGACAATAAATAAACCTAGCAATAAAGAAATGAAAAAAGATTAAAAGTGACTGTTTAAAAAAAATCTCAAGTCATACTTTGCATTATATTTTTAGTTTATTGTCCAACTTCATCTCATTGTTTTTAATACCTAATTATTTTTAAGACCTAACATTACAGTTGCATTTAAAAAAAAATCAGTTTCTTTCTTCTTTTTATTGTAATAATAAAATTTAGCAGGTTTTAGTAAACAGGCTTTGTGTCAAGTTTATTTCCTGTTTTGTAAGTATCTTTCTGACTCTGTGTTATTGTATCTTCTCTGGGATCTAAAGTACCGTTTTTCTCAATCACTTTGATGCAATCCTCACAGCAGAAAAGTCATTCTCACCACTCTTTATGCAGTTCTCAGCACAGAAGTCCCCCACCTACGTTAGCCGTTCTCATTGTTTTTAAAAACACGCTGTTTTCAATAAAAATACCTCAAACATTTTTCATATATGTAAGAACAATACACTTTAATGCTCTGTCAGAGGCACCAGTGAAACTGTCCTTCAGCTGAAATATAGCAAATATAGATACGTTCTCAGATGAGGGTTAGTTGCAACAAACAGAGTTCAGTACTACCAGTCTTATGTCACAGGTGCGTGTCATGGCATGTCATGCTAGTACAAGGTTGAATCCCCTATTGCCTTCAGAGTTGCCTTAGATTCAACAAGATGCTGGAAACATTCCCCAGACATCACACGGTTGCTGCAGATTTGTCAGCTCTGCTGAGATCTGTTGACTGTGGAAGCCATTGAAGCTCTTCTGCATACCTTGTTTGTAACGAGCGCTTGACTGAATTACTTTTGCCTTCCTATCATCAGCTTAAAGTAGGTTGGCCATTATCATCTGACCTCTGACATTAAGAGGCAGAGATAATTGTGCTGGATACTTCCCCCAAAGGTCAACAGTTTGTAAAATACTCAAACCAGTCTGTCTGGCATCAAAACGATGCCACGTTGAGTCACCTTTCTTTCTTCTGACGCTCTGTCTTTACCGTATTAAATGAAGCGCCTTGAGGCGACTTTTGTTGTGATTTGGCACTATATAAATAAAATTGAATTGAATACCGTATCCGTGTGCCTAAACCCCAACCTAACCTTTTGAGTTGCTGACATATGTGCATAACTGAGCAGTTGAACAGGTGTACCTAATAAAGTGGCCACTGAATGTTTGTCGTTGGATTTTACTGGACTATGTCCTCAGATTGTATGTATATTTTCTTTGTCAGTTTTCTGATGCGTATACATTCATATACACATTTTTGCTTTTCTTAATTTCAACAGTTCTGTAAAGTTTCAATAAATCCTTCACATTTTAATTTTTAGTGTCTGAACACTTTTTACTCCAACAGGGAGAAAGTCAGTAATGTTGTGATAAAAGTGAAATGGTTGTGAGCTTTATTCATTGCTCACAGAGATGAAGTGACTGACTTGTGTTCTGACAAATGTCAGAAGCTCTGTATCCTGATAGAACTGTTATCTTATATTTGTCTCAATATCCGTTGCTGTCTTAGCCAGATCTCAGTTGGAAAAAGACTTAATCTCAGAGAGACTTTTTAACTGGTAAAATAAAAGACATGTAAAAGTGAATTTGCCAAAACTGATTTCAGCTTCTACCTCATGACAGGAATGTTCTTTCTAACTCACAATGACTTCATTTCTTCTACATGAACTCGAGTCATTAAATATGAAATGCTGTGTGCAGCAAGACAAAGAAATTTGTAACCAGAATCACAAATCAATAGTTTAAAAGTTGTGACTTTAAGACAGTTATTCAATTATTCATTCATGGGTGAATGAACTATACAGATAAATCAGTTTAATCCAGACTTTAGTTTGCTGGAGAGGTTGCAGTTGTTTACAGAGTGTATTCTTTGTTGGAGTGCCCCTCTCTGGTGCGTTGGTAAAAGCTCCTGCACTAAGCTGATGTCATTTCTTATTGTCAGGGTTTCTGTGAGTCAGCTTTGATACTGGTTGGTGCTGTTGGGCTGATTGTGCTGCGGCTGCCATCTGGAGCAAAGAAAGCGAAATTCAAGCTCAAAACAAACAAGCCATAAAAAATAAATTATACAGAGAGGTGGCACTATTGCACCTGCTTCATCCTCTAAATGGCATCTAGTAGTCCAGTATGTTTGCCATACTGACGGTTATCTTATCTGAAAGATAAAATAACTGTTAGCCATCTTTCAATTTGTCTGCTAATGTAGCACATACATGTTATGTTTGCACTGTTACCATAAATCTCTAAAATTACTGTAAAAGACATAATTACATACAAAGCTCAAAGGACATTGTCACAGTCTGGGGTTGCAGACCGTGGGGATATGGGAAAGTAGAACCCAAAATGCAGGACTAGTGCGATGCAAAGGTGTCTTTATTTACAGTTAAGTAAAAAATAAAAGGCAAACAAAAAATCCCCTTGTGCTCCCGACTCCCGTTTCGTGTCTTCTCCCTGCGCCCGTGCTCCGTGTCTCTGTTCCCTGTGTACAATCTGTTCGCTGCTTCCTCCTTTCCGATAATCCTCCTGGGAAACGCACACAAAGGCACCCGTGAGTACTGGTGTTCTGGGAATCCATTCTACCTGACAAACCATCCTACCCCTTGTTTCTACGCATACAACACGAAATTCAGTGGCGAACCGACCTTTGTAAATATAAGCTACAAACATACTCTGACGGGTAAAATTAAGTGCCAAACCATCCTACCTTTGTAAATGTGACCTACAAGCATACTTTAACGGGTAAAATGAAGTGGCAAACCGTCCTGGCTTTATGAATGTGAGCTACAAGCATACTCACTCTGATGGGCAAAGTTACGTGGCAAACCGTCATACCTAGTTACATTTGTGCTGGAATTACTCTGTGACAGCAGAAATGTGCATAAACTACTTACGATAGGACGTTTTGTCAGAACACCGTTACACAGCAGCAGAGTAGAATAGAATAGAATAGAATAGAATAGAATAGAATAGAATGCCTTTATTGTCACTATACAGTTGTACAATGAGATACAGAGCATCTCCTACTCAGTGTAAACATGCTGGGGGGGGGGGTGCAGTTCTGCAGCGCTATGTACATATGGACAGTATTAACATAGGGAAAAACATATATATATATATATATAAAATGTACAATATACAAGACGTAAGTAACATGTAATAAATAGTGTTATGTATATACAGTTGAGTTATTGCACATAGAATTGGTATTGCACAGTGGTGGTCCATAGAGGAAGTGGGAAGTGGGGGGCTGTGTTATCTGTGCATGTGTGAGTTCAGGGTGGTTATCGCTTTGGGGAAGAAACTGTTTTTGAGTCTGTGGGTTTTTGTGTTGATGCACCTGTAGCGCTTCCCTGAGGGAAGCAGGCTGAACATGTTGAAGCCAGGGTGGGAGCTGTCCTTGATAATGTTTGCTGCTCTGCTGAGGCAGCGGGAGGAATAAATGTCCATCAGGGAGGGGAGAGGGCAGCCGATGATCTTTTGTGCTGTCTTGACCACACTCTGAAGCCTCACTCTATCTGCTTTGGTGCAGCTGCCATACCATACCGTGATGCAGTAGGTTAGCAGGCTCTCAATGGACGAGCGGTAGAAGGTCAACAGCAGGTTGGAGTTCAGCTTGTACTTCCTGAGGACTCTCAGGAAGTGCAGCCGCTGTTGGGCCTTCTTGATGACCGCTGAGATGTTTCCTGTCCAGGAGATGTCAGCAGAGATGAGGACACCAAGGAACCGGAAAGTGTGGACCCTCTCCACACACTCCCCGTTGATGTAGAGGGGGGCCAAGTCGGTGTTGTGTCTCCTGAAGTCAACAATGAGCTCTTTGGTTTTCTTAGTGTTCAGTGCCAGGTTGTTTTCTGAACACCATGCTGCCAGCTTGAGGACTTCCTCTCTGTACTCTGCCTCGTCTCCCTTCGAGATGAGTCCGACTACCGTGGTGTCATCAGCAAACTTGATGATGAGAGTGTTGTTGTGGGTCGAACTGCAGTCGTGGGTGTAGAGAGAATACAAGAGGGGGCTCAGCACACAGCCCTGTGGGGAGCCGGTGCTCAGTGTGCGAGTGGAGGAGAGATGAGGGCCGAGTCTTACAGTCTGGGGCCGGTTTGTGAGGAAATCCTTTATCCAGGCACATGTGAGAGGAGGGAGGCCAAGAGTGACCAGTTTGGTGATGAGGCTGTCCGGGATGATTGTATTAAAGGCTGAGCTGTAGTCCACAAAGAGCATTCGGACGTAGCTTTGCCGCTGCTCTAGGTGACTCAGCACAGCGTGGAGAGCTGTGGCGATGGCGTCTTCTGTGGATCTGTTTGCACGGTATGCAAACTGGTGGGGGTCGAATTCTGGGGGGAGGTAATCCTTGATGTGCTGAAGGACTAGTCTCTCAAAGCATTTCATGACTACCGGTGTGAGGGCCACAGGTAGTACTTACTTCACACAGTAGCTGAGAAACTGACGGGAAGTCACGCAACAATCCACCATCGAGCGCTCAGCCACACTGCTATGTAGTGCCCCCGACGATCCAGATCAGCTGCAGGTGTGTCATCCTCCTCCTTGGGTGTGGCCAGCCTTCCAACAGGAACAACCCTCCAGGCCTGGTGTGCCAGGAAAACCAGGACACCCCCAACACACACACACACACACACACACCAGTACACAGGGAAACAAGGGACAGCAGCACCAAACACACACCGTCAAACATTAACAAGTCCATAGACTGCTCACGAACCCTGGGTCTGACAGGTATAAATTCATGAAAACACAATAATAATAATAGAAAATTTATAAATTTGAGCTTTTCACCTTTCGGTTTCAAAATAAAATATTAGCTGACAAAATAATTATGTCTAAATACTGATTGTTTTTAAGTATTTGGTATAGGCCATGAAAATACCATATGCACTTGGCACTCAGCTAAAGTAATTATTTTGATCATCATGAAAACAAATAGGGTGGCCAAAATATTAGGAAAACCTCTCAACATTACGGACTGCAGCCATTTCAAAACAATTAAACATGGCAAATTTGTAATACTGTATTAATTTAGCAATGCCTACATGTGAGCAGTGAGTGACTACTGATAAACTACCGAGTGTCTGATGTCTGTGAGCAACACTTTTAAAACAGAATAACAGCCAAATCTACCAATAAACACTAAAAAAAATGTGTCTTCATAATGAAATGCCAAGGTAACTGTATGGGAAAGTATGTTTTTATAGGATAAAGTTCCAGCGGCAGGAAACATTATACAATGCATTCAAAGGACTTTTAAAAAGTAATGTTAATGCAACTGTAATCCTTTTTTTTCTTCACACATTACACAGAAAGATTTTAAATTGGGCATGCGTGCTGTTGTGGATATAAACTTTGTAAACTGATCCCCCACAACCACGTAGTTAATCCCATATTAAGATGGAGGGGAAGAGGACAAAGGTCAGAACGACTTTTTTAAGAGCACAGTCCAGATGAATTGCAGGAAATAAAAAAATAAATGTCCTTTACAGTTAACACAGACAACTGGGAGGACAGTAGTGTTTGCTAATCATGTGGGTTAATGCTGAGTTGTGTAGGTCAGGTGACTATTTATCTGTTGGATTGTTAGTTTAGGCAGACCAACTATAACCACTCTAGATTAGATTTAAACATTTGTGACATTGCTGATTAGTAGGGATGGGTAATGGACATAAACGGTAGTAACCAGACCGAAAAGCAGCGCACATTTCGGTGCTTTTTTTTCCTAAAACGTCATACACTTTGGATTCTAGCCAATCATTTCACCTTTGCAAGCGCAGGCGGGCCCAAGTAGGTACGTACGTTCTTTTAGAGCAGAGCTACAGATTAAAAATGCCCAAGGTAAAGCGGTCAAAGTCTGGCTGTACTTCACAGCAAAAGATGCAAACTCAGCAGCCTGCAACAAGTGCTTTAAGGTGATACTGTGCAAAGGAGGTAACTCCTCGAAACTGATGAAACACCTGGCGACGTATAGCATTTTGTTAAAAGTCGCTTGCTGCGAGACCTCACACCGAGCACATCTACTGCGGGTGTGGTGCCTGTTATCGGACCCGGAGTTAGCAGCATCCCCCAAAAACCCGAAGAGGAGAGTCCTGGCCCCTAGCCCTGCCAGTGTAGCAGGGCTAGGGGCGTAGTTACATGGCTGTCTTCTTGTTTGATGGCAGATACTTCCTTCACCCTGGCCAAAAAGGCTAAAATGACGAAAGAAAATCATCCCTACTGATTAGGAAATAATGGTTTTTTTTGTCATTTAGAGAACAGGGTTGGGCAGTTTAAGAGTCACACCATTATCTCAACATTAGACTTTCTACACTAACGCAAGCCGTGAGCTTCCAGACACCACTCCTGTTTTAATCAAGCAATATTTCTAAAGGTGTAAACTGAAGTGCCACTTGGCACCTCGCCCAAATGCTGTCTCGTTTACTGAGGACTTCTTTATTAGAACATGAATGCATGGCAAACTACAGCACAATGAGTGCAACACAGAGGTGCACCCTCTGTTGCATCAACCTTTCAAATAAAGCAAAACAGACTAAATGCTAGAAAGCACAAGCTCCGGTTAAATAATACTCTACGTAAGTAATGTGAAACTGTTTTAACAGTCATTGTCTTCACCGCTGAACATCTTTAGTTTTTAAAACGATATCACACCATATGTGCACTGCTTAAAACACAGTGTTCCTGTACTGCATAACACAAAACAGGTGTGCAGAAGGCGAGGTCGACCCTACAGGGACTAAAAGCACCTGATGCTCTCATTAGAAAGGGATCAAGGAGCTCGGAGAGACATAACCAAGGTTATTACAGTGGCAAATTTTGCGTAGTGTAGGTTGAATGTATGTCAGTCATGTAAATTTCCTTTATCCAGATTCCATTAAATGTATGTTTCTTTTATATTGTACTTATTTAACAAAATTACTTGTAATAAAATTACTTACAGTCAGCATTCGGGTCATAAATATTTGTTTGAGTGAAGGGTGACACAGTGGTGTGGTGTTTAGCACTCACAGCAAGATGTTCCTGGGTTACAATCCAGGCTGGGGCCTTTCTGTGTTTAGTTTGCATGTTCTCCCCGTGTCTGCGTGGGTTCAAGTTCTCTGGCTTCCTACCACAGTTCAAAGGGAGTGCATGGGAGTTAGGTTAATTGGGGATTCTAAAAACTGACTGTAGGTATAAACGCCAGCGCGAATGGTTGTCGGTCTATGTGTTGGCACTGCACCAGACAAGCGACCTGTCCAGGGTGTACTCTGTCTCTCACAATATAACAGTCGGGATAGGCTCCAGCCTGCGAGGTGACTGTGTGGTGATAAAAACTCAACTAAAGCTAAACATTTTCAGACAACTAAAGCATTTTAGTCAAGTAGAATACAAATGAAAACTAAAGTTTGGAAAAAATATATTATATTATGTAATATACAGTATGTTTCAAACTAAGCAGCTCAATCTCTTCCGCTTGATAACGTTTTCTTTAAAGATTTAACAATTTGGGATCAACTTTAAAGAAAGGCAGGTGTGAAACATAAAAGTGAGGTCAGAGGTCAAATGTTACGTGATATTTAGAATCTCCATATATATCATTTCTTATATGCTTGTTGTCAATACAAACAATGGCAGTAAGAAAATTTAATTGAAGTTGCTCTATAGCATTATTATCACTTTGACCTTCAGACCAGTCGACTGACCTTGAAGGAGAGGTCAGAGGTAAAATGTGACATGATCATTTAGATCTTTATATGGTACTCTCTAGGTTACACTCATTGTTGATTCCAAAAACTGACTATAGGTGTGAATGTCAGCGTGTCTCTCTGTTTGTGCTGGCCCTGTACCAGACTGGTCACCTGTCCAGGGTGTACTCTGTCTCTTGCCCCATGACAGCTGAGATTGGCTCCAGCCCCATACCCCATCCTGAATTGGAGAATGGATGGATGGATGAAAAACCTTAGTTATAGCATTTGTTAAATGTGTAAAAATCTATTATTCTTGCTTGAAGAGGCTTTGATGGATGTGTTTACTGAGACTCTGGATGTCTGCTAAGACTATGTGTCAACTGCTTTCAAAAAGTTTGTTTTTATTGCAATATGTGTACTGACACGTCTAAATCCCACCTGTAGCATATGAACTCCATACAACACTCCTTAAAAGAGTGAAGCGAACGCTGAAAATTACAAGTGAACTTTCATCATTTAAACTTTGGACTGGTTTATAGACACATGGTCCAAAAGCAGATGGTACATGGGGGTGACATCTGAAGCAGTAAAACCAGTTTGATGAATACAAAACAAGCACAGTCATGATGATAATGCTGAAAACTTTTCGTTGTAGGCTTTTTGCACCAAATTTAACCTTTATATAAACATAACCCTCCAGCTTATACGTTTTATCTGCTGAGCAGTTTACGTGATAAGAATCTGCGGGCGTGCACACAGGAAAATGACCAGCCATAAACAACAAACCTACAGCATGTTGATGGTTTAAAGGGCAAACTCGTATAGTACTACTAGAAGCCTACAGTAACAGAGATGTCACAGATGACTTTATTAATAATAAAAGCATTCTCGCACATCACGTAACAAATACATTGCTGGTCCATCACCGGCTCAACGGGTAGCACGTACAAGTCACAGTTTGTACCGTAAATAGTGCTTTCCCGGCCGACTACGTGCAGGCGGGGCGGGCATGTCCCCAACCCGCCCACACTGAGGTGCTTTCAGGCCAAAGTTAGTAAAGTAGAGTGTCAGATTTCGACAGCACAGGAAAACAATGTAACACTTAAAAAAAGTCTAAACTTTTGGGATATACGTTACCCCGTTTGCCAAAATACCCACAATAATCTATTCTGATGCATTTAGTTTAATTAGGCTACAGTGGCTGTAGAAGCTAACACTAGAGTTTTAAACTGACGGTTAAAAAAAGTCGATTGTGATTGGTGACTCGCCTGGAGTGGGCGGGACCGGAGGTGCCAACTGCAATTGGGCAGCGGGTAGGGCTTGAAAGCGGCACTGGTACCTTCTTCACTGAGAGGAAATTAGAAATTAGGTCAGACGGACTTGTTCCCAGCCTAAGAGCATTCCGCCTAAACGGACATTAACACGGAAGGTTGACAGCGCTCCTGCTGAGGTAGGCCTGTGCTTATTGACGTACTTGTGTACCTGAGCACCACGTTATCAGCTCTCTGTCTGTGTTGGTATGATTGTGCGGGTGCCAGCTTGTTACGCAGCATGCAACAGCAGCAGCACTGCCTTGAGTTCAGACTGTGCTTGGACCCGGATAGATGACACCTGTGTTCACGTTTGTTTTGGCGTAACAGCTCTGAGGTGGTGGTGCAGTGTACAGCTTCTTTGGACCTGTTACTTTAAAGCACCGTTAAATGTTATGGTATCGCACACTGTGTGGGGTTTTTTGTTTGTTTGTTTGTTTATGTTTGTTTGTGTGGCCTGGTGGGCTCCTGTGTTACAATACTTGTGGGTAGAACCACAGATAAAACCCACAAAATCAAAATCATGACCTCACACTAGATATTTGGGCTGATTAGCAAATAACAAATAATGATCAGACATGTGATGAGAGTTTGAAATCCTGCTTGTTTTATTTCCACCAGCCATTCCTGTATCCGGCTAAGCTCTTTATTTTCTAGCTAATGGGAAACAGCAAAGCAGAAAGTAGAGATTGTCATGTTTTTGCACTAACCCCAGACAGTGTAGCTGAGGCTGATCTAAAACGACCTGTGTTTATGGTTCAGACACAGGATGGCTGCACTGCGTCATCTCAAGCAGTGCCACCCGAGGGGCATTGCTATCTCTCAGTTTCACACAAGCAGCCCTGCCTCTGCCAAACAGCATTACAAAATGCTTGTGCTGGGAGGAGGAACTGGCGGTATCGCAATGAGCTCCCGGATGAAGAGGCTGGTGGGAGCAGAGAATGTAGCTTTGGTGGAGCCCAGCGAGGTAAGGACACACTAGAGGATCACAGTAACCCAGCACCCACTGCAGATTTAGGCTTTCATTCATTTCATCCGTGACTTCCTGTTTACATTTCTGTGCTTCAAACCTTGAAAGGAAACTTGCACGCAAGCTTGTGTCAACAAAGTTTTTTTTTTTATTAAAAAAAAAAAGTGTTTTTCAGATCCACTACTATCAGCCAATATGGACCCTGGTTGGTGCTGGTGCAAAGACTGTAGCGTCCTCAAGCCGTCCCACTGCGAGTCTTATGCCATCTGGAGTGAAATGGGTGAAATCTAAGGTTCAGGAAATTAACCCAGAGACAAATACTGTACGCACAGCTGACGGGACTGAAGTAAGTTTGCAACAGGAAACTGTAAAGTTATAAAATGGCTTAAAAACACGTGATCTGTCTCTGTGTGTGTAAGAGAGAGAGAAGCTGAATATTATTTTAAAGACCTGACATAAACTCGTTTTCTCCCTACAGATCTCGTATGAATATTTGATTGTGGCGCTTGGTTTAGAGCTCCATTATGAGAAGGTGAAATCACAGGGTTTTTTTTCCCATTTGTTTAATCAGCCTCTGCCAATTTACATCTTAAGAGATTTATACTCATACTTTTTTGCTGTTGTTTTTACTTGTAGATCAAAGGACTCCCAGAGGGGTTTGAGCACCCAAAAATTGGCTCTAACTACTCTGTCCAAACTGTGGAGAAAACGTGGAAAGCATTGCAGGATTTCAAAGAGGGCAATGCTGTGTTCACTTTCCCAAATACTCCTGTGAAATGTGCTGGAGCGCCACAAAAGATCATGTACCTGTCAGACGCCTACCTCAGGAAGGTACTTGAATCTTTGAGATCTATTCAAGAGACAAAAAATCAAATGTGATTTTTTTTTTTTTTTTTTTTTTTTCCCCCCAAATTTGATGAGTGGTTTTTGTTTTGTTTTTTCTGCTTCAACTGAAGACGGGCAAAAGGGCAAAAGCCAATGTGATCTATAACACATCATTGCCTGTGATCTTTGGGGTAAAGAAATACGCTGACTCACTGTGGGAGATTGTGAAAAAGCGTGACCTACAGATTAACCTGAGGCACAACCTGATTGAAGTGCGCGCAGATAAGCAAGAAGCTGTGTTTGAAAATCTTGACAAACCAGGGGAAACCAAAGTTATCGAGGTAACTGTAACAGCAACTTTCACTTTTGTTTCATGTATAAATGTTCTTTTTAAGTACTGATAAAAAGGGTGTTTGTTTGGGGGGGTTACAACCTTTTAGGCTACACATTTTCTCTTTTTGCATCTTAATATATAAAATATTTGAAAAAGAAACCCCAGAATAACCAGAATTTTTTTAAATTAATTTTTTTTTAAGTATGAAATGCTTCATGTTACACCACCAATGGGACCCAGCTCGGTGATTAAAGGCAGTCCGCTGGCCGACGAGATCGGCTGGTTGGATCTGAACAAAGAAACTCTCCAACATACCAAGTATCCAAACGTGTTTGGGATCGGAGACTGCACCAACCTTCCCACATCCAAAACCGGAGCGGCTGTCGGTAAGTGTGTTGTGCACTTAGGTTGATCGTTGCGCCGAGTGAAGTCTGGAAAACTCTGCTCATTCATTCCACAGCTTCCTCTTGTGTGACCTGCTTGGACTTTTGGTTGGGTTTTTGCATTTTTATTATTTTTTTTTAAAGCTACTATCTGCTGTATTACACAATCATTTGTTGGAACAAGACTATAAAACACCACCACACCCAGTGAATTTGTTTCTGTGGGGACATTGCTTGTTTTAGTAGGTTGGTCAGTGTGTCAGGTATCGTTTTGTGAGTTTGATTGGATCCTTACATTTCACAAAGAAGGTTTTCTTTTTTGTTTTGTTTTTTTGGTTGTATTTGGCATGAACAGATAGTACAAGCTTTAATCCTGCACAGTTGGCTAATTTTGGATTTCCTGTGTCGTTGCAGCCAGTGCAATCATTGTTAATAATAAACTACATTTCAAGCAATTCAGCGCAGACTTTAGATCATCCTGCCACGGTCACACGCGATAAAAGGATTACGTGAACAGATGTTCTCGGGTGTTTTAAGCCCACGTTTGGACTGGACTAATCAGGCAGAGTCGGACATGTCCTGAAGCCACTCCAGATTTGTCTTGTTTGTATCATTCAGGGCATTGTCGTGCAGAAACTTGACTCTTCATCTTAGTGTTCGGTTGCTGTGCTCTGGAACTGGTTTTGGCTGCTTTCCTTCCTTCAGCTCCAACCAGGCTGAGACGTGCTGGCATTAAGGCTGATATGAGTCGGTGATGAGCAGCGGCCGAGTGTTAAATACATGGTCTGTTCACTTCTGACTGGATAGTTCAGTTTGGAGTTCTTTAAAAGCTCTATGGCATACTTTACAAAGCTGTCTAATGGCTTTTTACTGAGAGTCACTTCTGTGTAGCTGGGGTACTATACTGTTGTCCTTCTGGAAGGTTTTCCTGTGAAGAGCATTTCTGTTAAAGTGATGTTTGAATCCATAACAGAGGAGTGTCCTGCTTTGTTGCTCAGCCAACTTTACCAATAGAGTTCTACAAAGAGTTCCTCTGTTTTTGTCGTGTGTGTGTGTGTGTGTGTGTGTGTGTGTGTGTGTGTGTGTGTGTGTGTGTGTGTGTGTGTGTGTGTGTGTGTGTGTAAAACATGTTTTTGCTTAGTCATGGTGGGGTATGCAGCCTGAAGCGAGTGTATACCTTTGTAAATGTATCGCTCACTGCTTTTCTTTTTTCAGTCTAGAGGATGTGGCTGTTTTTAGCCCCTCTAACAGTTGTAGTGTTGACATTATCTGCCGGTCAGTCCATCTGTCTGTCCTTGGGTGAAGTTTGATCTGGAGGGAAGTGTGTCGGTAAAATGCTACACAAGGTGAACAAGTTTCATATTTATAGTTAAATCTTAGGTTCAGAGCCACTGCGTTTCTGGGAACGTGATCTAGTGAATATGAATCTACTCTATGCTGTCTTCTGGGTGTACAGGTCGAAGGCATACACAATGGACGCACTTGAACAACAGATCACTAACTATAAATGCTTCAGATTTTGCTGTAGTCTTCTTTAGGATAAGAGCTCAAAACTTTCATCGCTGTTTGCTTAATTTGGAACAGTAACTGCTGTAAGCATCTCTGGCTTCTGATTGGTTCAGATGTTTTAACAAGCTGCCTGAACTTGTTAAATTTAGTTGAGGCTAATGAAGTCAGAGAGCACAGTAGCCTTACATGCTGCTTGCTATGTTTGAAATCTTTTATTCTTCTGCCACATTTCTTATTTTGTAACAAAGACCTCCGAACGCCTCAGAGTTGAGACTTTGACTCGTGGCCTGCCCACTTTGCATCGCCACAGGTCATTATGCCTTGATGTCAACTAAATGTTCTTGACTCTCTGATGTAATCACTTCCTGTGTGTACTTCACTTCAGGCTTTAATTCCCATTTAAGAAATGGACCCACCCTCAAGTTGCTTAATAGCTGAATAGTCCCCGTATATCGTTCCCTATAAGCTTCTATGGCAGTAAGAAACATAGTTTTAAATGGTTCTTTGTAGTATTATCACTTTGACTTTCAGATCAAACTATTAAGGAGAGGTCAAAAGTGACATATTTTAAGTCTTTATACAGTAGGGTTCTATATATCAATAATGCACACCAAATTGTAAGAATCATAGATTCTAGATTTTAAGGCATTTTATCAATTTTCAACCAATAAATCACTGAGAACCTTCACAGACAATAAATCATTAAGTTGACCTTAGTGGATGGAAGCAAAATTTTAATGGTTTGTTAACATGACCCCACTCTACACCCCTACAAAGTTTTATCAGAATACATTCAAAACCTTTCTGAGCTAATGTGTTTACAGACAGACTGATAACACGCAAAGGTTCTACCGAGAAAAATAACCTCATTGATGAAGGTAAAAACCAAGAGTAAAACTCACAGCTATGTTTAACAGTCAGGGTAAAAGCATTTCCACACACAAAGTGTAACGCAAAATCAAGCGATTCTGACTAAATGGCTGTGTAGCTTTAAGAAAACCACGTATGACTGGGGGACCTTCAGTTTGCAAATCAGAATAGAGGTTGGACTCTAGAGCAATGGGCAAGGCCCAGGTGGTCTGAACTGGATTTGCCCTGATCCAGAGCAACAGGTATGACAGGGTAAGGAGATCGGTGGATGAAGTGATTCACTTATCTTGTTTGGTGCCTGCTGTAAAAGTCCGTGGGGGCAGTGTGGTGATCTGGGGTTGCTTCAGTTGGTCAGTTTCAGCAACATTGTGTGTCCCAAAGTAAAGACTGAATGACCAGGCTTTTCCATCAATGGCATATTTTCTTCTACATACTTAAAAATGGAAACAATTTATTTGGCTCAAATTGTAGAACAGTGGTTGAGGGAGCATGAGACATTGTTTGCCCTGGATTGGCCACAACAAAGTCTAGATGTTCAGGATGTGCTGGAGAACAGTTTAATCCCATCATCAATGGAAGCTCTTTACAAAAAAAGGAATGTAACTCTGGATGGAAATGAATGTTGTGGTGTTGCACAAGCTTATCAGAGCTAAAGATAGTCCAACAAAATGTGACTTTTGTTTTTGGTTGAGCTTTGTATTTGTCAGTATGTGCAGGTCACCTCAATGATGGTGTGCATTTTAGGACCTACAACAGCTTCCAGCAAACTTGACCAAGATAAACATGCTGGTGTAATTCAGTTTATCGAATAAGGACCTGTTGGATATAAGCAGAATTTAAACTCTTTTTGTTTGTTTGTTTTTAGCGGCACAGTCTGCCGTCTTGAGCCGAACTATCAGCAAAATATTGAAAAAAGAAAAACCAGATAAGAAGGTAAGTGTGACAGCTATGATTCATGTGTTTAATTTTCTATATGGTAAAGCTGCTTCTTAGGAAATACGTCTACTGAAAAACACACAAACTGATAATCTGTCCTTTTCTTGTTTATTTAGTATGATGGGTATACTTCATGTCCCTTGGTCACAAGCTACAACACAGTAATCCTGGCAGAGTTCGACTACAACGGACAACCGCTGGAAACGTTCCCCTTCAACCAAGCCAAGGAGAGGCGATTAATGTACCACATGAAAACAGATGTGATGCCTCACCTCTATTGGCATGGGCTTCTTAGGTATGTTTACAGTTAATTAACAGCAGTTAATTAGCAGCAGTTAAGCCGCTACAACAACAGCTTTGTCTTTATTTGTCTCACGACAGGGGGCTGTGGGGCGGACCGGGACCTTACAGGAAAATCATGCATCTTGGGATGAAATGAAACCTCATCTTCAGTTTGAATCTGAAAGGAAATTCATTGTGTAATCATCTACCCAAGGGTGCACACGCATATGGATAAAGGAGTAATGTGAATGTTTTGAACATCATGATTAATCGGTCTCACAGAAAAGCTCATTTAAGTAGCGTTTTTGATATTACTGTGGAATTAAACGACTGGAATGATGGAGTGGGTCTAAACTGCTCATAGATCAGCTGTTTTTTTGTTGTTGTTTTTTTTTGTGGGTTTTTTTGTTTGTTTTTTGGGGTTTTTTGTTTTGGGGTTTGTTTGTTTTTTTTGTTTATTGGTACTTTTGACAGCCCAATGAATGGCCGGTCGAGATGCTTTCATAAGCCAGAGATGGGGCTTTTATAGGGACCGAGAACAAAAGTTTGTAGAACACTCTTACTCCACACCTCTGGTGTTTTGTTTTGTTGTTGTTTTGTTTTTTTCAGTTATAGTTGGTCGGCATTGGCAAATTTTATATAGTGACATTAAAAAACCAACTCTAAATTCAGATTATTTCAGGGTAGCCTTTAAGCACAGCATATAAATATTACTCTTTCCTAGATTGCTACATTTAAAACCGTGCACATGTGTACAGTTTAGTCATTGTGCGTGAGATGTGTTCAAGTCTTTGGCTTTATTTAGAGTTTTAAACTAATCAAGCTACCACACATTGTGTAGGATTTGCCATTTGGGGTGTTTGAACATTAACATGCAGGCTACAACAAGTGCTTTTTCTTGCATTTAGACGTCAGTGTCTGAAGTAGAGTTTTGTACATGATGATGATATTTTTTTATTTTTTTTATTTTTTTATTTTTTTTTTTTTAATTAGTTCTCAACTGAGGCGAAAACATCTTGGTGGCTGTACAGTCAACGCTAGCTTCATTGTATTAAAACAAAAAAAAAAAATCCTATAATCATTAAAATGACTGAAGCTTATGAAACCTCACGTCAGACTGTTATTGCAGGATAATATGAAACAACAAATGAATTGTTTTGTTATTGCATTAATTATTACTTTATAAAATTACAGTATTGGACTTTAATGAGCAGCTTTGATTTGAAATGGTTAAATCTGAAAAGCGGTTTTCAGACACGGGAGGGAGGCCAAAATTTAATTGCACACTTGTGTAAAATTGCCCGTATGTCCTCTGAAATAAGAATATGATAGGCTCTCAGAGGAAGACACTTTCGATAGCACTTTTGCATAATCTGAATCATCTGTTTTACCTGATCACTATCAATAGACTTTGATGTGTACTTGTATAAAAGTTGGATTTAATTTGCAAAATCCAGAGACCTGGGTCACTGGATTCAAACAGACTACTCTTTATTCTTCTCTCTGCATATTAAAGGTCATCAGCAGGACTACACTTGTTATTGCAAACTGGCAGAATATGTCTTCAGTTCGTGATCACCTTTCCAGCAGCAGTTTAATGTCAACGTTAAAAACATCAATAAATGTCGGAAACCTGCAGGGATATTTAAATGACTGTCTCGGATTTGGTTAAATGCTAAGTTTAATTCACTTTCATCCCCCCCCCCCCCCCCCCCCAAACAAGAGATGATCTAAATTTGACTAAAAGCTGAGCCTGCTTTTAGTCCAATTATACAGTATAATGTGGAGAAGCTGCTTTTGTTTTGAGATTTTGTTTTTTGCTTGCAAGATTTTTGAAAGTCTTAAAACGTCTGAACCATCCTGGCCACTGTCCTACAAAAAATGCCAATTTGCAGTCCAAACGTTCAGATTCGGCTTAATTAATACAGGATTCTTGCAGTCGCACAACAGCACCAGCAGGGATAAAATGTGACGGAGAGCCCGGGTCCAGCTGCGCACATACTAAAGCCATTTTCCTGTTGACTGCGCTCGCCACGTTGGTTCACCTACGTGTGTGTCACATTCTTCTGCGCACCGCAACGTTATGTTTGTGATGAGGCGGGAAATGGCGTCCGCAGACATGGTCGATCTGTGACTAGCTACTGAGCGACGGACACAGCTGGCGGCAACAACCACGGCCCGATCTTTGTCCGTGGCCGCCACGGTCGTGGCCGAGAGCTGACAACGCTGCGGGACGTTTTGAAGAGCTTCCTAGATCATCGGTAAGCATCGAACAACGTCAACATGTAAACAAAAAGGCTTGTCCCCCCCCCGTGAAAGCCCGACTCCTGCTAGCTAGCAGCTAACGTTGGCTACCGAAGGGGGCGTAGTCTCAATTGCTAAAGATGGTTACGGGAGCGAACAAAATGACGCGTTAGCCACAGCGAAGTTTGCTTTAATTACCTTTATTTCACTGAAGGATTAAAGAGTAATTTCCATATTACCTATAGATATGCTGTCGGAAGACACACTAGAGGAGTTTTTTGAAGCGGAGGGAGTAATGTCACGAAATGGCTTTTGCTGCCTTTGGCGTTTTGTTAGCTTGCAAGCTAACTATAGTTTGGTTAACGTTAGCCACAGAACCCACTGACAGACAGCGCCTGTTTTATGCTAGCATTAACAACAGTTCTGTTAAGCCTACAGGTGTCAGTTCTGACTACGTAAAGTCGGCGGTGGGCCAAATAATGCGGGGCATCAGCGTCAGAGCGGTGTTGTCTGTGTAGTATTGATGCTAAATGTCAGCGGTTGGCTAACGTTAGCGGTAGCTGACGTCGTTGGCGTTAAGGCAGCCCGTCTGATGTTACATAACGTTAGACAGCGGTGCTGTTTGCTGTCAGATCTCATTCAGCAACAACTTGGCAAACATATATAAACACAAAGCCTATCCTCTAAGCAGCAGCTAACCTCGGATAACTCGAAAGCTTCATATTTTTGCTAACTTCTGCTGTTTACCACCCACTCCGCTGACCGGTCCGGCTTACACGAATTTTTTGTTTTCATAACTTTTCTTTCATTTATACCGGAGTCGAGTGGCCGTGACAGCTAAAAAAAAAGGCAAAGGTATGTGTTTCATCTGAACTAATTTGATGAGCTTCCTTAAGTTACTCAATTGTCTGCACACATTTTGACTAGATTGGTGGTGAAGTGTCCATAAATCGTGGGTTTTCGTTGCACAGCTTTAGCACGCCAATAAAAACGCATTTGACTGTATCTGCGAAGGGAGACAGAATGAGGATGTGAAAACTGTAAACATAAATAAATACAACTTTAGGAACTTGCTTCTTTGCTATAGTAAACTAGAACCACACACAGTCATGTCAACGTATGTGACCTGTATTTACACGTATTTCATAAAACAAGAATTTGCGTTGGAAACTGAGGGGAATTTAGAAGCTGCATCAGTGTTTTTCGTGCATTTAAAAAAAAAAAAAAAACCAAAAAAAAAACCTGAAACACATTAAAGAGGTTTTTGGGTAGAGCTTAAAAAAGATGGTTAGCTTTGTGGTGTATTTTTATTTTTTTAGTATTATTTTGTTTAGAAAATAAGCAAGAAAGAACATAGATGAAGTAACTCAGTCTTAGCCCTTGCTGTACTTGCATAGTAACGCCCAAAGGCCAATTTTTTTTATTTTTTTTTTTATTTTTAAGCCAGGAAAAACCCTGACACAGTTTGTCTGCCGAAGAGAGAAGTTGCTATATCCTGCTCAGCACAAGTCCTTGTCAGGATAAGAAATGTTTGCTTTGTGTTTATGTAAAAAGTCTTGTCTTGTATGATATTGGCTGGGCAGCAGATCTGAAAACCTATCAGGATTTTTAGGCACATGGTTGGAGAGGAACTTGTGCAATTTCCTGCTGTTTCTGACCTTTTGGTAAACAAAAGCCCTTTTGATACTCAAGTAAATTAAAACACCTTTTTTACAAATTAAAAAAACAATTTAAAATAGTGATAATTTTTATGTTTTTATCACAGTCTAGGTTTTTTGAGGGGGTTTTCTTGGGGGGGGGGGGGGGGTAGAGTTTCATGTACTTGAGTGTAACTTGCATTTTTGGTCATAAGTAATGGGGACATGCACGATTCCTGTCAGAGCGGCAAAGCACTTTTTTTTTTTTTTTTACCATTTATGGATGGATTGTGTTTACTGTTATAACACAAAGGATTGAGTGTCTACCCTTTGTGTTTGAAGTGCAGTGTCAAAACCGCTCAGTCGACTTAACTCCATCTTTTCCTTCCTTGTCAGATTTTTCTATGTGACGTTGGTACATGATGAAGCTGAGAGTGCGTAAAGCTCCTCAGCAGCCGAGCGTAGGCCATCAAACCCACCCGTCCCAGGCCAAAAGGAAACACTGTGAAGTGGAGCCATCGCCGGTGAGAGGTCGAGGCAAAATGCAGAAGAATGAGACAGGCCTGTTCTCCACTATCAAGAAATTCATTCGTGGAAATGCAGTCAAGGTAAGCACAGCTTTTTTTTTTTTTTTTTTTTTTTTTTTTTATGTGCTTCATTCTGTGCTTCATAGTACGGCGCAAGAACACACACAGCTACTTAAAAAAACAAACCAAAAAGCTGATAAAGGGAAGCTGTGTCACGCATGTAACTGTTAGTAGTGTTTTTAGACATCGAAACAGCAGGTTTACAATTATTTTAAGTCTGACTCAAATTACTGATGTCCACACAAAAGTTAGATATTTTTGTCTTAGACTGCCGAAACCTCCTATAGGCTTCAGTGGGTTCGTTAATTTTTTCCACGTTGTTTAGTTTTACAGTTTCCACATAGTGCTAGTTTGCTTGGTTTTTATTTGTTTTTTTTAGTTTTCATTGTAAATTTTTGTTAATATAACACAGGTGATGAATGTCAGGGGCAAGATCTAAAAAGTTCAGAATAGGGATTATAATACAAGCACAGCGTTCATGCTATGCAGGCATGTCAGCCTTAATAAACACATACACTAATGCATCCTAAGGTGTATATTAGTTCTACACAGCCAGGTTTTCTTTGTGTCTGCTGGCTTAACAATACCTTAAACCCCAATCAGAGATAAACTTAAGCTTTCTGCTTGCACGCTCACGTAAAAGGGGCGGCGTTTGCCCACATCGTTTGACTCTTCTGCACAAAAATGGTTCGATTTAGCACCACTCATTCCAATCAGAGACATTTTACTCTGTAAAAAAACATGACAATATCACAGTAAAATGCAACACTGCTGCTTACAGGAATACAAGAAAATGCAATGCTGCAGAAAATCCCCAGATCTACTGAGTTCATGATCATTATTAGCATACTGTGGAGTAAAGTAAACATGTTAATATCTTTGCTGTTTTTTTATTTCCGACCAAGCAGCCACACATTAGAGCTTGAAACCTTTAAAATGCATCTATTAAAGCATCAGAGGTTACTCTGTGTGTTTGACTCTGACTCTGTCTCACAACCTAATAAATTAGACTTGGAAATCAGTTTAGTTTGCCACCAGATTAAAGTGAAATCAATTTTATTGATTGAATAGATATCCTGTTTGATAAACGGCCTAATAATGTAACCATAATCAGTTTTCTGGTCTGTGTTCTAGTAACTGAAGTTCCAGCAGTGTAAAACAGGTAGAACAGAATGTAAAAAAAAAAAAAACATGTAGACATTTTCTGCATCACCAGCTGCATGCAAATGCAGTGACAATGTCACACATTCATTTCAAAGGAGGGCTTCATTTAGTGGTGTTGGGACAGTTTGACTTAACAAGTTGCATTGAGTTGAGTGTTCTCCTTTTTCCTGTCAGTCAAAGCACTTTGCACACTCTGTTTTTACCCCTCAGCCATAAAAAGGTCCATGGGGTTTTGTTGTCTCCCTACTTGGCAGACAAAACTCTGTGTGTGGCATGTGCTCACGCAGGTTTGTGAAAGTGATAACTTGATAATGTGCCATTCATACCATAGGTGCATCTACTATGTTTGAATTTCAGTGATCTCAACCTCAAGGTCAGAGGTCACTGGGAGTTTGATTTATAAGTGCATCTACTAGGAAGCTGAGGGGTAGCACTGGCAGCTGCCAGTATTGTTATCATTGTTATGTCCTTAGAGGGGTACTACAAAGCAAGTTTAGTGGGTTAGTGAGGTATGTCAGTGCACTGACTTTTAACAGATCATCCTTCAGTTTTCTTCCATTTATTTGATTCATAGTGGTGAGGCAGACTTGAGGCTATCGTAGAGGTCATGGGGTAGAGATGGAGTGTACTCTCGACAGGTTGCCTGTCTATTGCAGGGTTGACCCACACAACCATTGACAGTCACACTCAAACCTGCAGCCAATTTGGAATCACCATTTAACCTAACATGAATGTTTTTGGATTGTGGGGGGAGGCTAGAGTACCCCGAGAGAGCCCACGCAGACACAGAAAAGGCCCCGGGCGGCCAGTGGATTCAAATCTAGAACCTTCTTGTTACGAGGTGGCAGTGCTAACCACTGAGCACCGTTCCGCCCCAGAACAGAAGTCACATTTTTAATCAAATGTCATCACATGCTTGTAAAACATCCACATTGAGAAATTAAAGATGCGCTTTCTGTGGTAATGTCATGGCAACTGCTTTCAGTGCTGCTAA
Source organism: Copadichromis virginalis (assembly GCF_057382275.1). Classification (NCBI taxonomy): domain Eukaryota; kingdom Metazoa; phylum Chordata; class Actinopteri; order Cichliformes; family Cichlidae; genus Copadichromis; species Copadichromis virginalis. The sequence continues at coordinate 16,011,961 of NC_140624.1, forward strand.
ATATATTTTGCATTGCAACATGTTAGCGATTTGCACACTGAAGAAGTTAAAGCTGTGGAAAAATGTCAATTATGTACATTTGTAACTGTGTGTGTCGTTTCTTTTTAGGTGGAGCAGGATATTCCTGCCAAGCGGAGTCGTATTGATTGTAATCCCGACGGTGATCTCATTACTTCAACACCACAGACTAGAGGCCTCTCTAATAAATCCGTATCCAGAGTTTGCCGGAAAAGTCCAAATAAAGGTATGACAGACCAGTCTATAGAAGCTGACCATAACAATTCGCATATCTTTCATGTATATTCTGCAGTTTTATAGCTCTGTCTTAAGAACCCTAAAAATTTTACAATAGTGTCAACAAACTAAAACCATGTCCTTTTTCCCCCTCCTTTTTTTTTTCTTCTTTTCTTCAAAAGACACCATGACCTGCCATAGTAAACCAATTAAACCAAATGGTAAACTGGAGGCCCCCGTCGACTCAACGAGCAGCCCACCACGCACCACCCTCCTTGGAACCATCTTCTCCCCAGTCTTCAACTTTTTCTCACCAGCAACTAAAACTGGTAAGAAAGTCCACAAGTATTCTGTAGCCGATCCACAGGTAATTTAGGCTGAATTAATAAATAATAAATAAATGATAACAAACAATCATGCTGAAATATCATAAACTGAATGGTTTTAGGGGTTTTTTCTGAAGAACCAGCGATATATGACTGAAAGCCACATCTTATTTGTATTCCCTCTGTTAAGCCACTCCTGGCTCTGATTCTCCCGGCCAAGCCATGGAGGCAGAGGAAATCATGAAACAGCTGGACATCGAGCAGGCTGAAGAGATGCCGAGCAGCACTCTCACATCCACCCTCACATCCACCGAGGGCATCGCTCCGTGTCACACTGCTCCGATTTTACCACAGAGGCTCCACATTACCTCCGATACAACCATAGAAGAAGGAGAGATCGTCACTGAAACTGACATGCCCCCATTAACAGGTACGACCACGCACGTTAGGCCTAATCCTCCTTGAATTTAAAACTTAATTCACATAAACAAGGACAACTTCACAGTAGAGGCTTGTTATTTCTCAGAATCATTGCATTTGAATTTCTCTTAAATCTTATGTGTCTCTGTCAGCTCCTGGGTGTATGCCAGATGGCAGCTATCCACACTCATTACCTGCAGTTCCAGCAGAACCCTCATACGATGAGGACTGGGAAGTTTTCGACCCGTAAGTTAATCAATTTTTTTTTTCTTTTTTTAAAACAAACTCTAAATTTAATATAAATCCTTTCAGTGTTAATTAAGTAAACATTAATAGACTTGGTGCTAATAGAATAAGTGCTGCATTGTTGTTAAATTTGAGCTTGCACTTTGCGCAGCAAACCCTGTCTTTGTTGAGTTTTGTGGTGTGATTCCACTTGAAATCACATTCAAGGTGACTTTGTATGCTGGTGTTGAGCTTGTTGTGAAACTTTCAGCCACCAGGTGGCAGCAAAACCACACTTTTAAGTCTGTGCATCGCTCTGCGTTTACTTCACTGGAGGATACTGTTTGCTCATCCCCGATTCCCCCAGTGAAGATTAAATATTCTCTTTGTTTTCCTTTATTTTTTTTATCCAACATCTATAAAAGAAACAGTAAATAAGTTATATTACTATCAAAGGTTCAACTGGGACATTTAAATACTTGTGATTTTTGACTGTTGATATATTTCCTTTTGGTTTCTTTAAATTCGAGGTACTTCTTCATCAAGCACGTGCCTCCGCTGACAGAAGAGCAGTTAACACGCAAACCGGCGCTGCCTTTAAAAACACGCAGCACACCAGAGTTTTCTCTTGTCCTTGATCTGGTAAGCAGCAAAATGTCCCTTATGCTTTCATCTCAAAATAAAATAAAAAAAAGACTCAAATTAAAGACAACAATAAAATAAAAATAATTTGTTTTTTTCTTCTCTTGCTTCCAGGATGAAACTCTGGTTCATTGTAGTTTGAATGAGCTCGAAGATGCAGCTCTGACATTCCCCGTGCTTTTTCAAGATGTAATATACCAGGTACAGGTTCAGCATCATTCCCCAGTTTAAGAGACTCACTTTTTATGGCTGTTCCTAAACCTTCTGTCTCTTGATCTATTTTTTCTTTTTTTCAAACCTGCAGGTGTATGTTCGGTTGAGGCCCTTTTTCAGAGAGTTTCTCGAGCGCATGTCTCAGTTGTACGAGGTAAGAGGCATCTTTTGTTAGAGTGCGTACGTTTGTTTAGTCTGGCCTCCTCTCAGATTCAGTATTAGTCATTTATTGCTGTCCATTAAAATTTCAGATTATTCTCTTCACTGCTTCAAAGAAGGTCTATGCTGACAAGTTGCTCAACATCCTGGATCCGAAAAAACAGTTAGTAAGGTCAGTGGGAACGTGCATCCAAAGATGAACTCTGCCTGCTTTGTAAGATGTCTGGTAGCTGTAGAGTAAGAGAGGAAATGAACAGGATACAAACCTGTATTCATTCCATCAGAGTTCACCAGCTTTATTCTGTAGTCATCCTTAGGAGAAGATCCAAGATGAACATTTAAAATATCGCTCTTGACACAGGGAAAAAAAAAAAGGAACTTCCTTGATTTTTATACCAGGTGTACTATCCAGTATTCAAGTTCTTCGTGTTTCCTTTTCCAGTAAAACTAACAGCAGGTTTTCTTTACTGGAAAAGCCATAAAGCTCCTCCCCCTTCCTGATTGTGTTGATTTTGTAAACAAATCCTTTGAAGATTTGTGTTTGGACTTCTCAGCAAGCTCCGTTGTTGTTTAGAAGAGGTTCAGTTTATCAGGCAACCAGCTTGGTTGTGTGTCGCTCCTAAGCAGAGCCTATGCACAGCTCTGGAGAGTCATGAGGGGGAAAAAATCAGTATTCCCCAACTAGTAAGGCTTCTGGCTGTTTCGTGTGTCTGAACGGCAGCAAAACTTTGAGCTCCGATCTTTACATCCTCTAATTGCACCTACACCGCAGCTAAAGCCACTCTTTTATTAGCACTTGCTCCGACCCAGCCAGTCAGGATGCTGATTAAACAAGGACCTAAACCTAAAAAAGCCAGAAAGGATGTATCAGATGACGATGTTAGCAACGAACTCCAAACCGAGAAGATGGAAGAAGCTAGCGCCCAACAGACCAAGACTAGTGTTCTGACTGCAATTGAGTTGCAAGTGATTATTGGGGTTGCTGGTAGTCGCTGGAAAAACAGTTGCTTAAGGTCCAGTCACACAGGTTTGCAGAGTGGTTAGTAACTCCCTGGCAACAACCTGTTGCTAGCATAAATGTGCATTCCCCAACTGATTGGCAAAACCCTCTTTGTGATTGCTTTGGCAGCTGCAGTTGTAGTTTGCATGGAAGTTATGGACCTCTCTACAAATGCTGTTCAGCAGCTCTGCTGGCTGTAGTGAAGCTGTGAAAAGTGTAACACAAACCAGAAATTGAGATCATGTTGCCTTCAAAATAAAAGTTTGAAGGCAATGTTGCCTGTAGCACTGAGCCACAAATCATATTTTAAAGACTTTCTCCAATTCTAGTTAGTGTTGCACTTTTCACCATTTTGCTATTGCTGGACTTGCTTGGACTAAATCTCTTTTTTGCAAATATTATGTATCAAAATAGTGTCTTGTCAATCACGAGTTGTTAGCCAGTAAGCATGCAGTTTCCCAGTCATACCCACCTTGCATTGGTATTTTGGCAAACTGATGGTGGGTGTCATTCATTTATTTATTTATGATTAATATTTGAAGGTCATCACTTGCACATAAACATGCAGCTTATATCATTTTTCTCACTCATTCAAGCACAACCAGCATTACTGATTTGGTCCTCTCAGCGTGTCCAGTGTTTCATGAATATATTATTCTGAAAGCACCATTCACTCCCTTTTCATTGTTTCAAACAAACCAATCTGAAATGCCTGTCGGGACGCTTGCATTTGTTTTTGGGGTTTTTTGGGTTGTTTTTTTTTTTCATGAAACATTTATTAATTTCTTTTCCTTCTGTCACCTTACCGCCAACCTCGGGACAAATGCACAGTGTAAATCATTTGACCCTTTGAATTTTTCTGTAAGCATCATTAACTTCACCAGAGCTCTTCTTCCTTTGGTGTTATTTTCTCGGAATAAATCTGTCATGCTGCATTTTTCTTTTTTGCTTTCTTTCTTTTAGACATAGACTATTTCGTGAGCACTGTGTGTGCGTTCAAGGAAATTACATTAAAGACCTAAACATTCTCGGGCGGGATCTTTCCAAAACTGTAATAATCGACAACTCACCCCAAGCCTTTGCTTATCAGGTAAAGTTCTTACACCAGAAATTATTTTATTATTAGTTGTTTATTTGTTTTTTGTTTTTTTTAAATGAATGAATTCATTTTAAACTGCACTTTTATCCATGATTTTGTGTCACATTGATCTAAACACGCGTTTTTGTTTCTTTCAGCTTTCCAATGGAATCCCCATTGAGAGCTGGTTTGTGGATAGAAATGACAACGAGCTTCTAAAGCTTATTCCTTTCCTCGAGAAACTTGTGGAGCTGGTATGTACTTGGACTTGTAAATATTTGCATCTGTGCATTCACACCAGTGGAAAATAACCACAGCTGGCAGTCTGCTGTCACTGTTCCACCCACTCTTCACCACACGCAGAGTTAGCTGTGTAATAAACTTACCAGTTTTATATTTAGTGTTGCTAATAGAGAACATATAAACAAATATGTGTAAATTATTTAAACAAACCAGTTAAGTTTCTTACTTTGCTACTGATTCATTTAACTGAGTTTCAGTCTGTATATCTGCATTGGTTCATGGTTTGAAAACCACTGCACTGTACCAACAAAATGCTGCGTATGGCTGCTGAAATCGCAAATTTTGATTGGCTAGAAAGCTGTAGTCTAACTCTTGGTTAGATAACAGCTGTCAGTCAGCTGTCAATGGCTTAATTTGGTGCCAGGTTTAGTTTTGTGACCAATGCATTTAACCACAAAAAAGGGAAGTGTCAACTCAGTCAACAACGCTCACATTTTAATATTAGATTTTTTTTCAAAGCTTTGTAAGTGTATAAACCCAGTCAGCAAAGAGAAGGTGGTCTGAGAGGAAGTGCAACCAAAAAAGAGCAGAAAGTAAAATGGTGCAGAGAAGTTTTAGGTAATGTGAGTAAAGCAGAGGAAGACAGACGTGAGAGGCAAACATTGCTATTAACACAGCACTGTGTAACATTAACTCTGCTGGATTGACATGCTCAGTAATATCATGATTAGAGCTGGGCAATAAAACGATAACATTATCATGCAAAAGGTTTACTCAATAGTGATATCAAACATGGTCGGTATAAAATCGATAGAGCTCACTCCATCCATGTTTTGACGGACAACACAAAAGGCCATTGACAATAAGTAGTGCCAAGACAGTCATGTGGGTAGAATAACATCAAAGCCACACAGGTTGGGTTGACGTACACGGGGTAGGAGAGACAGCCGGCAGCAGCACATGAGCTTATATTTGGGCTGCTACACGCATTGCGCTAAAAGCTCGGGCAAGGTAAAAGACGACATGGCAACAGAAAATGAAAACTCAGAACAGAGTAGTGTGCGCTCCAACACTGCAAACTGTGTTGAAAGCAGGTTTCCACAAAGGCCAGGTGACAAGGCATGATGCCAGTAAGCAGAGTCGAAAATGTCAGATTTAAGAAGCTGATTAGAGAAACTGAGCCTGTTACCAACTTCGTGGCTATAAACGTTTCTCTCAGACGACTTTATCCTGCTACATGTGGAGAGAAGAGGGAGAGATGAACAGCTTTTTACTACCACAGCGGATTAGTGGTGGAACGAGTCACACATCTGATCCATGACTGAGGTCTAAGGAGCTTGGAAAGAAAAAAGTGTCTGGACTTCTTTAAGTTGCTTGAAGACGTTTCACCTAGCCCCACCTTATCCTGTAATTTACTGAGGTCAGATGGCCCAGGCTGTGAGTGGGCATTAAAGCGTCTGGCGTCTCATTAGGGGGTCCATTGTCCCTCTTCAGGGGGACACTCCCACAGGGCTTAAATCTGGGACTCTCCACCATTTGACCCTAGAACTGAAGAAGCTTCTTGGATGAGAGGTGAAACGTCTTCAAGCAACTTAAAGAACTCCAGACGCTTTTTTCTTTCCAAGCTCCTTAGACTACAATGACCTGGATGACTGAGAAGCTTCACAGACATCCATGACTGAGACTCCCATTGATACAAAAGTAGAACACAATTGAGTGTTAGTTTTGCTTATGTTCTCCTTTTATGTATATTTGAAAGTTTTTAAAAATTTGTACTGATATGTTTAGTATTTTCTGTTTGTGGAGTTAAAATGCTTTACCTCTATACTGTATTTATTAAATTTTTTGTTGTAATAGCTGCTTTATTTTTTTGGACCTGACCAAAGAATTTAGTGTTGCAGTTCGTTTTTGTTCTTCTGTAACACTTGAAGGTTTTTCCTTGTCAGAAAACCCATGTCACATATTTAAAATACAATTGCACAATGTAGCAGCGCATTTATCATGTTCAACGGCTCAACCGTAAATTTTAACATCTCATTTTGGTGTAAAAGGGAACCTTTGAACTTTACGGAAGTAGGGATTTTAATTTTAACGTGATATCAGTATCAACTGAAAATATTAGCAGCCCAGCTCTAAACACATTGCATTTAGTGAAAGTTTGTCTTTACTTGTTTCTCGTGCAGAGAAGAAGACATCCTGAATGTGTGATCAAAATGAAATTTTAATAATTTACAGTTTTTAAATCAGTCTCACCTTGTCTGTCTCGTCCCAGAATGAAGACGTCAGACCGCACATCCGAGAGCGGTTTCGTTTGCACGACCTCCTCCCTCCAGACTGAGGTGCTAATGTTCATTTACAAGATCGCAGTGGAAGAAGGAAAAAAAACAAACGGACTCATAGAAGGATGTCTTCAGTGGATTCAGCTCTGAATGGCAGTGTTACATACACAACATTGCCATTATTATAATTTTTTTAAGTCGTACAAAAAAAAAAGAAAAAATGAAAATTATGCTCGAGTCCACAAAAAAAGTCCTGGATGTTTCTCCACACACACACACACACGCACACACAGTGAAGGCAGACTCAGAGCAGAGGTTTCTTAGCTCACTTGTTTTCAGTGCGACCTTGCAGACGGCCTCCTGGAAGGTATTTTGTCATTTGACAAAACTGAATGTCACAGTGTTGGATTACAAGGACATTGTTGGTTTCCTCCTGACCTCCAGTGGCCAGTCAAACCTGTAAAATATTCACTCTATTTGCCTGTAAATATATGTACATAATTGTTTTGTTTTTTTGTTTGTTTGTTTTTCTCTGAGGTTTTTAAGTCCTTTTAGTTTCACTTCAGATTTTAGTATGTACTCTGACTCGGTTGCTTTTTTCTTTTTTAACTGATAAAATGTTGTTTTGTTTGAACTTGTTGATAAGCAGCTGCTTTTCTGTTGTATGCCTGCATAATTCCTGTGATGCTTTACTCCATTACATGCAGTCGTCTCTTATAAGGTGCAGTTTAAAAAAAAAAAAAGAAGAAGAAGAAAAGAAATGAGTGTCTTTGGGAGGAAAAATTTTTCTGAAATAATATTTTAAAGCTATGAAATGTAAGATAGACTAGGGTCTCAAATGAATACCAACCCATAATGGCAGAATCTTAATTTTGGAGATTTTTATTTAAGAGTCCGCTTCTGGTTGCGACATTTTGATCGTCCTCTTTGACAGGAGGGGTGGGTGGGAGGGTGGGGTTCAGGCATCTTGCACTTTGACATCCAGCCCTTTGTAAGTTGATGTAAACTCTTGTCACTTTTCTACACAGATGTGTATCGCCTAAATTTGTTATGTGGGGGAAAAATGAAATTGTAGCACCAGCAAATTGCCAACATGTTTGCTTTGAATCTTCTTTTCCAAGACGTCTTGTATGTGGGATCTTTGATGTAGGAGTCACGAGTTTTATTGACTTATTGAATGATCACTCCTGGTGTATTCAGTGTTACTCAATGGTTTCCTTGAAAATAAATACATTTTTATACGACACAAGGCTTCCTAGCAGTAACTGAGATTTTAGTTTGTTCAGCAACACTTTTTTTTTAAAGATTTATTTTTAAAGTGAAGACAGCTTGCAGGATTATGCAAATTGATACAGAGGTGGACGAGTGAATGTGGAGATGCTCCTCTGGGATCAGTGCAACAGGAAAGAGGAGCAGGAGTTCTTTGGTTTGCTTTTTCTGATCAAAGCATCATTTTGATACTTAAAACTTTTTTCTTTTTTTTAATTTAAACTTTATTTTGTTTCCTAGACCTCATCAGATGACATAACCTTCAATGTTTTTGAAGGTTATGGGGACTAGACGGGGCATATTTATCCTATATGGGCTTCTCTCCTTTGGCTATGTCAACGACTAAGCAGTAGGACATGAGGACTAATGTGTAAAAAGATTTAATTGAATAATTAAAATTAAGTGAGAGAATAGCAGCTAACGTTAGCTAGCTGGCGTATTATTTAAAGAGGAAGAATAAAATTATTAGTATTATTAAAAATAATAAACCTGTGGCTCTCTTTCACTTTTGTCCTGTCTTCCTCCCCTCGTCCCCAACTGGTCTCTCAGATGGCCACCCCTCCCCGATCCTGGTTCTGCCAGAGGTTTCTTATTGTTAGAAGGGATTTTTTTTTTTCCTTCCCACTGTCTCCAAATGCTTGCTCATAGGGGGGTCATCTGATTGCTGGGGTTTTATCTGCATTACTGTAGGGTCTTTACCTTCCTTTTGTAATGTACCTTGTGTGCATTATGTCTAGCCTCTTCATATTTTTTTTAATTGTAGTTTTATCTTCCTTTATTAAATTGTTTCTCTGCACTCAGTAAACCTGGACGTGTTTCCAATTCGCTATGTTTCTCGTTTGTGGACCATCATACTAACAGTTCGTATGGATCCAAATGAACATAGAGCATATTAAGAGCCAAAGCTAAAGAAATCCTTTTCTGTCCTCCAGGATTTTACACAGAACATTTCCTCAAAGTAAAGTCATTAAATATCTCTTGTGGCTGGGGTTATTGTGGGCCTTTTTTTCATTCAAAAATTGAATAAAAAGTAATGCAAAACGGGTTTAATATCCAAAGCGGCTAATTTTAATATGTTAACTGCAGCATAAACTACAATAACACAAAACAATTTACCTTTTTGTGACTTGCCGAGGACTAAGTATGTTTCTGCAGCAGTTTGTCCTACTTTTAAGCAGATGTTTCCCTCTTCAAAAGGAAAGAAATGACATACAGCAGCTGCAATGTCAACTGACAGACACCCAGTGAGTGCGGCCATATTTTACTGGCATGCACACAACCTGCGAGATTTTTCATTCAGCTAAGAACCTTGTGAGGCGTCCGGATGAGATAACCTGCTGATTTGTTAAACCTTTTGTTCTTTTGGGAAATGGGACATTATCTGATTACAGGTGCACACCGAATTGCCCCTTTCAGAGGTCATGTGACTCCGAATTCACCTTCATCCGAGTTTATCTAACAATGTTCGGACGGAAGACTTGTTTCAAAACAAAATCGCACTGTTGATAGCGTGGAGATAAGACGTGGGGATAATTAACCGTATATTTTAGACTAAATCCATCCATCTATTGGCTGGTGGTGGTGGGAGGAGGTTGTGGCTCATAAACTACGAAGCATGTGGTGTGACAATGCCGGGGTGCCCGGGGATATAAAAGGTGCAGACAGGCGCTCTCCCCTCAGGATAACGTCAGGTCTATCAACGATGCGGATGCTGCTATTTCTCAGTGCGCTGTTGGGGGTGTTCGGGTTGGAGAAAGCGTCCCCCGTGGACACCCAGCAGCTTCGGGCCCTTCAGTGCCCGCCCTGCGAGCGGATACACTGCTCTTCCCGGCGGGCGCTGAAGCTCCAGTGTAAAGGGGGCGTGACGACGGGTGTCTGCGGATGCTGCCCCGTGTGCGCCAAGACGGAGGGGGAGACCTGCGGGGGGACGTGGGACTACCTGGGGAAGTGCGACGAGGGGCTGGTGTGCGTTTTTCAGGACTCGGCAGCTGCCAAACCAGACGCAGAACGCAAAGGGATCTGCAAAGCAGGTGAGATTGTAACCATTACTCTAAAATGATGACAAGCAGCCACTGCGCATCAGATCCACGGGTGATGCTTTAATCACTCGTGAAATGCAATAGTGGGGAAATGAAAAGTTTTACAGCAGCACAAAAAAGTTATCGAGTTGTTCTGATTTATTCACATGTACAGAAACCATCATGCTAATTAAAAGAAGGCTCTGTAAGCAAGAATGCAATATTTAACTCTTCCTTCTGGAAATAAAGTTGGCGGGAACTACAAAGGCGCTAAAATCTTCTCTAAACGCGTAAAATGCACTTGGTGAGATTCTTTGACTGTAAGTCTGTGTAGTGGGAATGGTGCTGGTGCGGTAAAATCTGGTTTATGAGCTGTGAAGACTGATAGTGTGGTCAAGGCTTCCTTTGAATCAAAGGTTCCTCAGCCATAATTACTCATCTTATCTGTCCCCGATGAAAAGAAGTGTCACCGTTATCAATACGATATCAGACCTTTTACAGTTTTCCTGTCTTTTTTTAAAGTCTGACTCCACAATGCGGGACTCTCATTCGTAATTTCTTTAAATCTGTGCAGTGATTGAACAGCTGGATGCAGAGAGCTGCCAACCAGAGTGCACCAAGGAGTACTGCCAGGCCAACCCCTCTGCAATCTGCTCTGCCAGGTGAGCCCCCTCTCCATCCTCTTAATGCCACGTTGTTTTTGTTGTTTTTAGCAATAATCAGAATTTCCTCGTCTGTAGGTCTACATCTCTGCAGAATAAAGAGTGCCAGGGCTCCTGCCAGCACACGTCCTGCTCCAGCTGTCTGCTGCTGAAGCGTCCATCGTGCTCTCAGACCTGCGCCCCGTCCGATTCCACCTGTCTGCAACACTTTGGGAAGTGTGTGCACAATCACCTGACTGCACCTCACAGTCCCATATGCCACAACAACCTCCAGGTAAGGAAAAACAATAATAATAAAAACCAAACTTTTCCCTGTTTTTTCTTTTTTTTTCTTCATTGCGCTCTGAATCCAACACGGTCTTTTTTTCTCTTTGCAGAGTAACTGCGAGGGGCATTTTGTGTGCTTGATCCCGGACTGTCCGAGCTCATCCAGCTAAGAAGAAACCAAGAGGAACACTTGTAGCAAAACGTGAAGAAAGGCAGCTATGTTTAAACCCTGTGAATATCTCAAAACTACTTAATCAACAATTACTTTTCGCCCCCTGCAATTTAAATCAAGATTAAAACCTTCTACTTTTTTAAATTCTATACCATCATGTATTGACTTTGCTCTATTTATTTATGGGGATTACCAGGCTGGATCTGCACTACTCTAGCTGTTAATTAATGCTGTCCAGTGATGTGCATTGCTTTATATGACGTTAGACAGTTGGCATAATCACTGTTTGTTTTTACGTGTTTTCTTGTATCTTATATGAACTTGTGTGTCACCATAAGTGTTTAATTCATGTACCACAACATGAAAACCTACCTGCTAAGTAAACATATGTCAGATTCTCTCTGTCACCTGTGTGTCAATTATTTAATTAGATCTCAAATTACTGGATATCATTACCAGTGATTGAATATTCTAATCCATATTCTTACAGTTTCAGCTATAAAATACAAATGCAGTAAACACATTATTTATAAAACACAAACTAACACAATACTTTACAAACAACCTGCAGTTTTTGGCCAGACCAGTAAATCCACTGCATAAAAAGAGCCCACAAACATGTGATAGATCTGTATCAGTCAGTCTACTGCCATAAAATATACTGACCAGCCACTTTATTAGGTACACTATACTAATACTGCTTTGGACCCACTTTTAGTTAATACCAATTTAATTCTTTATAGCACAGATTTGACAAGATGCTGCAATTATTCCTGAACTCATTGTCATGCTCTTAAGCAGTTTGAGATGATGTGAGGTTTCTGAAATGGAGCTTTATTATGTTGGAAAGAGCCATCAGGAGATTGGTGCACTGTGATTATAAAGGGATGGACATGAGCAGCAGGAGTACCTGGTACGCTATGGCATTTAAAAATGCTCAAAGTGTGCTGAGAAAACATCAAATCACCACCAGCTTCAACTGTTGATCCAACTCAGGATGGATTCATGATTCATTTGTGCAGTTTATGCCAAATTTTGACCCCACCATATGAGCGCTGAGATACTCAGAGCAAATTCACTTCCTCCTTCTAACGCTTGATTTGAACTTTAGCAGGTCATCTTGACCAAGCAGGGTAAAGACAACCTGCTCCATGTGGTTGGTGTCATGTGATTGGCTGATTAGATATTGGTGTTAACGAGCAGCTGAACAAGTATACCTAATGAAGTAGGCAATGAATGTACATTGCAATCAACAGATAAAAGCAAAAATAACAACAAAAAGAGATTTTACTTCTTTATCAAACAAGTTTCTGAGGTGTTTGAATGCTTTCCACACCTTTTCACTTGTGTGTAGCAATGCTTGCAGCAAGGCATCATGTATAGCAAAACATTTTATATAAGACATCATTATTTTCCTGCTTTGCAAAACCATCCAGTGGACTGTGTTGAACGTTTAAATCACGCTTAAAAACTCGCCTGTTCCATCTAGCTTTTGAAGCAAATTAGTTTGGACTTCCACCTGGTCTGCATTTGTGCTATGTAACTGTAACTGTCACTGTAACTATAATTGTTTTAACTGTTTTTGTTGCCTTTTGTTGTAATCTGCTTGGCTACCTTGTAGGAAGCACTTTGATGGACACTGACCTTTTTAAATGTGCTATAGAAATATAATATTGATTGATTGATTGTACTCTCTGACAGGTCTGCTCTGGCCTCGATCTGTAAGTGAGGGTTTTGGAGTTTTGGAGCAAATGTTGGCAAAGATAACAAACATCATACCTGACTGCAGACCTGCCTCAAGTTCAGTCCTGCACAATACACGTCTTTTACAGGGAAATATTAAATTGTTAATCCATGAATTTTTTTTATGAAGAAAACAAAGTGTGAGGCACAAACATTTAGTGGAATAATACAGATTCCCTTTCTTCTGATTGCTTCTCATTTTGGGAGTTTTTTCCTGATAAACAAGTTGAGCTCCCTCTACGGCTGCCGCCCCCCTCACAGTTGATGGTTATTGAATAACAGACAGTTTATGAGGCAGCAATAATGAAGCCTGTACATAAAGGGAATAAAGTGTGGACCAACAATGGGCAGTTTGTTCTGTGGCCTTCAAATGTGAGCCATTTCTGATGAACAGAAGCAGTTTATCTGAAGGATTTCGCAAGACGGGAATGGTTTTTAAACCAAAACAATGGCCTGCAATGTCTTTCATCTTCTTTCAAACTTGTTAGTAAGCTGCATCCGTGACGTAACGAGACATCGGAATAATATCTGATGTTTAATTAAAGTACAGAGATTTGTGCAGCATAACAAGTACACCTGAGGAAACGAAAACTAAGACTGAAAGCACTGTGCCATCGGTTATTTATGAGTAAATGAAATTATTTATTGACACAAAGTGTTCTCCTGGTTGTCTTCATTTCTTAATGAGAACCCCGATTTAAGCTAAAGTCTTGCTTTACATCGTTGCTCCACAAAACCAAACAAAAAAATTCTCTTTTGCGCGTTTCTCGGGCTGTTAATACACACACATCAGCACATCGGGTATCTATTAGGAAAACAGGATCGGTCACCAAAGCAGGCCGCCTGTGTTATCAAACCCATATATCACTCTCACTTTTTTCTTACTGATAAAGTACCACAGTTAAAAGAGGACTGTCTGTGTGCCAGCAGTAATAAATTTGCCCCTGTTAGAGGTAACCCATGTTTGAATGCAACACGAAAAGCTGAGAACAATAGAAACGACGCACTGTTCGAAAGAGGTGCCTCGCACTGTAAACACTGTTTACATTAGAGATGTTAGTATTTCAAATTCATTTTAACCTGATGCTTTAACACTTTTTTTATGCTGTATGGAAAAAAAAGCATGTGCACTGTGAAAGATTTTGAGCCACCCCTCACTTTTTTATATTTTGTTATCAATATGGGACATAAGTGCAATCATTTATCAAAATGTGCAAAAATACATAGATGTACAGCACCAAGACACAGGGAATAAAAGTCATTATTTCCTGGGCCACCTTTATAGTTAGCTCAGTCCATGACTGATAGTGCTTTATTGTACGTTTTTCTATCCAGGTGCGCTGTTACTGCAGTGGCACTGCGTTTGTGATCGATGTCATGCTGAAGAAATGAGACACACTCCAGATGGTGGATCAAATCTGGTTTCAATTTAGAAATTTTAACAAGACCTCCAACAACACTGGCTGAAATGCAGCCGTGACAGAGCCGCTGCCGTGTCTTACAGATAGCTGAAACTCACGGTTGTACCTTTCTACTGACCTCCATACATACTGACAATGATTTGAACCAAGCCGCTGATTTTCAGTCCACCTCTTGTGTAATTTAACGTCCCCATTTTCCTTCCTTCAGAATGGCCTCATGACAGCCAACCTTCCACTGAGAGTATTTCTGATCAGGCTTCAATGAACAGTAGATGGATCAGCTGAAGGGCCAGTTGCATCTCTCAGATCCTGTGTCTGGTCTTTGCTGGAATTGTTTCATATTTCTTAAGGACATGACTCTCAGATACTGTTCATCTGCATTAGAGGGTTTGTTTGTTTGTTTTTTAGGTCTGCCACTTCTTCTTTTGTCATCCACATCTCCAGTTTCCTCAAATTTTTAAGAACATATATCGAAAGATTCCAAGTTTTTAGCTACTGTAGACATGAAACTGTCATTCCACGAGTTAGGTACCTTTTTTTAAATGTTTTGATGATTCAGAGATCAGTGGTTTTAGATGACAACCCTGAATATCTACTGATCCATACTACAACGCCGCAGTCCCCAAAACCGAATGTATACATTAAAATAAAAACCACTATATTTGATCTACACTTAAAAACAAAAGATTTAAAAACATCCCAATTTATTAATTTCCAAAATACAGACAATGACAATCTTAAGAATTTAAAAGTGGAATTTCAGTTTATCATTAAGGCCAGAAAAACTGATTAGTGATAATAATGGCTCAGTTAACGAGGAGTTCGCTGCACATCAAACCAGAGAGAGAAAATCAAAACACACTGATTATTTAAACAGGATGATCTCCATCGTTGTGTCCTCGGAGGACTGAAACAACACAGTAACAGAGATTAACTATAAAACTGATTATTTACTGAATCATTCAAACTCAAGGAGCAACACTGCAATTGTCTTAAAATCAACAAAGATCTTCATACAGATTTCATTAAAATCAATATATAACAAGATTCCCATCTGAAACGATATGTTATCTTGCACTTACAGTAATGATGACTATATTACATTACATATTGCAAACAAAGCAAAGAACTATAAGAGAAAACAGTAGAAAGGTGCATAAAACTCTTCTTCTCATGCCTTCAGCCAACATCTTGGCAGGAAGGCACTGTGGATTAGAAACATCCATGCCATGTGTCCTGTTGTCGTTTCACCTGAATAGTCTGTTCCAAAAGGATACAAAGGTGTTGGAGTTTAAGGCACCGATGAATACAAGCAGCAGAAGGTAGAGACTCATCATGATGGCAAAATGGTGTCTGAGGAGCCACGAGCGGCTGCGGGAATGTCTGAGGAAAAAAAACAGAAAAGCACGGTGACCATCAGCACAGAAGAGCGAGCTATCAAACCTCGGGATGAAAACAAGTAAACATTTTCATTTTCTTTCATGCTATTGATTATTTATCTGTCAGTTCTCTTAACCACTCATTAAATGAGGGTCACAGCGGAGCTGGAGCCAATCTGACATTGGGCAAGAGGTAAAGTACACCTTGGATCTGGACCCTGTTTTATTTTATTTTATTTTATTTCAAGTGGCTACTCGCGTCCATCCAGCTCTGGGTTTAAGAAGAGATGCCTACACCACTCCTGGTCCAGCCACCTCCTCTAGCTCTGTGGCATTCCCAAGACAGCCAATAGAAAAAATACTGCCAGAATGTCCTGGGTCCATCCTGGGATTGCCTCCTGGGTAGACATGCCTGAAACACCTCACATAGGAGGCACCCAGGAAGCATCCACCACATCAACTGGAGGAGTAGCAGCTCTACACTGAAGTTCACTCTAAGGCCAAGCCCAGATACTCTTCAAAGGAAAGTTGTCTCTACTCAACACTATACTCTCTTTTATTTAATCTGAATTAGTAAATGAATGAGTAAAATAGATAAAAACAAGTTTAAAAAATTGTATTCTGCTTCTCTTCTTTGCTCTTAGTGGGCTGTAATCAGATTACTGAGACTGCGTGCTGGAGGACATTCAAATAAATGTGACCTTTCCACAACTTTCACATTGAATTTCTGATTTGTCAGCCAATCCTGTTCTGTATGAAAGCATTTTTAGGTCTAATGTTGCCTATTCACCAGTACACAAAAGCAAACTGCATCATTTGTCCCAGAAAAGTCTTACCTGGACAGGTGCCTCTGCTGAGAGTAAACAAGCAGGTACTTGACTCGTAAAAGCTGATTATTGGTGACTACAAAGTATTTATGTGGTACATCCCCTCCTTCACTGTTCTTTGCCCTCGAGCGCTGGCGGTCTACAACTTCAGAATCTGAAATGAAAAATGAGCGGAAGGCTTTAATAGGTTCTGATTTAAAGAGCAATAAGCAGGTAGAACATTCCTGGAAAGATTTATGCAGTTACTGAGTGTTTTGAGAGGCATAAAGGTCCGAAATAAATTCAAGACAAAGTGTAGGCCACTTTGTTTTTACCCACAACGTGTCATATTACATCATATAAGAGCATTATCGCTGCCACGAGTACTCTCTGCAGTACTTTGTGACTCCCTGAATTGGTATTTTTGGCAACAGTGAATTTTTCTGTTTCCCTAACTCTAGCCTGTCTGGACATTAAGTCCTCACTCTTCCTGATAAGTGGAGGTCAGCTGTGAATCAGGAGAGCAGATTGCATGCATACTCCAGTGGGCTGGTCCAAGTGTCCCTGTCCAAGATACTGGACAAAGTGCATCCACGTGAGTGTTTGTAAGAGGTAAAAAGTGTTTAAAAGACAAGAGAATAAAGCAGTGCATTAATGTGTGTGTGAATGAATGAAAGTGACTTGTAAGTGTTTTGAGGGCTAAGTTAGAGTAAATGGAAAAAGTGTACTCCGGGTCAGGGACAGGTTCCTGCCCCAAGTTGGAGGAGTTTGGTCTTGTTCATGAGTGACGGGAGAAGGAAGCGGTAGATCGACAGACGGATTGGTGCAGTGTACTGGTCTGTTGTGGTGAAGAGAGAGCTGAGTGTAAAAGCGAAGCTCTCAATTTACCAGTTGATCTACGTCCCTACCCTCACCTATGGTCACGAGCTGTGGGTAGTGACCGAAAGAACGAGATCGCGAATACAAGAGGTGGATATGGGCTTCCTCTGAAGGGTGGCTGGCCTCTCCCTTAGACATAGGTTGATAAGTTCGGCCATTCGGGAGGGGCTTAGAGTAGAGCCGCTGCTCCTCCACATTGAAAGGAGCCAGTTGAGGTGGTTCGGGCATCTGACAAGGATGCCTCCTGGGCGCCTCCTGGGTGAGGTGTCCTGGGCATGTCCCACTGGGAAGAGGCCCCAGGGCAGACCCATATCACACTGGAGAGATTATATCCCTCGGCTGGCCTGGGAACGCCTTGGTGTTCCTCTGGACAAGCTGGAGGAGGTGGCTGGGGAGAGGGAGGTCTGGGCTTCTCTGCTTGGGCTGCCGCCTCCACGACCCGACCCCAGATAAGCGGAAGAAAATGGATGGATGGATGGATGGATGGAAGTGTATATAGGTATTTAAGCAATAAAAGTACCTTGTTTTAACCAAGTTAGCACAGGAGCCTTGGTGGATCTTATGCAAGCAAAGAGACTTAAAAACATCACTGTGCATCGTCTACATGATCATTAGTGCAGGCTTGGTACCCACAGCTGTTTTGGTCCCATCAGCACCACCCAGATCCCCATCACCTTTCTCTTTCTCCATCTTATGCTGGCTGATCGTTAGGTATTATTATCTGCTATGTGAAGTATCACGACTCAAGTATCAAACAACAAATACTAATTCTGTTACAGCCTTGTTACATGACGTGTCATTCGAAGTTATCCCTATCTAACATCACTCACCCATCAAGTCCCTCGCCCATTTCTGCTCTGGTTCTGCTCACTCCACCGAATTATGTCTCCCATTATTTGCTCTGTTCCTTTTCTCTTCCCAGTCTCTCTGATTCACTCTTATTTAAAAACTGTGACCCGTCATATATGTACAAATGCACACATTTTTGACCTCTTTACTCCATATGTCTTATTGCTAATTGTTGACAGCTCAGGTGTTTTCATAAACTGTCACTTTTTTGTTGCCTCCTCATAGCTTTGGAATCCATGTTGAAGACATACTGCTTTTACCCGACTGTTAAACATACCTTTTTTCTTCACCTGGCATTTAACATCTGGATGATCAATGACTTCACACAAGGCGACACAGCTCAGCAGTGGACCTAGAATGCTTTCTCTCCAGCCGCTGCTGTGGGGACTGTAGAGGACAGCCATACTGAGGTCACTAGTGAGGTAGGTCCCCTCTCCAAACACCGAGTTCTGCAATGAAAAATGTCCATGTAAGCCCAATGTATCACTCTGATTTACACTCCAGCCCTTCAGCATCCTCTTAAACTTGCCTTGCTCCTCATGATCTGTAAAAAAACAATTTTTTAAATAAGGTTTCGGTACACTGACCTTGTTGAGGTGACAGTGTAGGCCGTTGTGAATAATCGAATGAAAGTTCTCCAAGCGGCTCCCGTGGAAAGCATAGAAAACATCTCGTCCTTCCCTCGTCCTCTCAAACCTCGCGTTCATCTGATCAGAGTACTCCAGCTCAAAGAGGAAGTCTGGCACGGGTGCAGACATCCCTTCATTTTCCGTCAGGCTGCAGAGTTTGGCGTACTAGTGAAGATCGGAGAAACACGCTTGAGCAAAGAAGAAAGCTGTGCAAGTTTGTGGTTTATCTCTCTATGCCTGTAACATACCTCTTCCTTCTGTAGTGTCTTTACAGCAAAGCTCTTTGAAGACAGAATCCAGTGTGCGAGGGCCAAATGATGATCTGCTTCTCCAGGTCGTAGTCTCACCAGCTCTCTCACACCAGGCAACGAGTTCACATCTGCCAGCTGGAGAAGGAAAAACTCCTTTCTTTTATCATATTACCACAAACAGATTCAAATGTCTCTTTTACACACGTCTCTCAAAGTGAGAAGACACCAAAGACATGAAATGATCACAAATTCATCTATGAGTAATAATTGGCATGAAGCTACCATTAACAGCACATCACTGCCACCGAGTGGATATATATCATGTTACATTTGATCAGTTCTCTCAATTATCTTAGCAGACCATATCGCAACTGAAAATAAACAATTCTTGTTTCTTCCCACTCATTCAACACAGGATCATAGGTCAGCCTATATGAGTGGTAGTGGATTTGAGAGTTGATACCGATTACTTGCTGGGAATTTTTCTGAAGTAGCTACATTTTATGTTCTACTGTTGAGTCTGCCATCCCTCTGTCTTCCCCTTTTGTGTAGATGTGTGCATGTATGTTATTTTTTCTAGTTGCCATGTAAAGCTCTGTATCACTTTTCATGTTAATGAGTGTCCTTGTGCTAGGATACCTCTGTCCATAGGCTTGGTGATCATTCTGATCAGTCACCTGAGTGAATGAATATATGGCTGAACTACAGAGGCGCTGCTGCTGTTGGTTTGGTGATCTTGACCCTACCCCTGAGGCTGGTTAAAGCTTGTATGATTAAACTGAGGAGCACTTAGGCAAGCATAGGCTACCAGTGACTATAATCTAGGATCTTCAAGAGGTTTTGACAATCACTTTAGCACTCACCAACTCCTCAAACTCCTTATTGTCACCACTTAAGTAACGAGGAGGGAATGGTCTAAGCAAAGAGTCTCTCTTGTAGTTCTGAGTGGCAGCAACGAAGAGGCTGCATCGCAGGTCTGCTGCTACGGGGTCTCTTTGCAGGCAAGAGCACACCAGCTCTCTGACTGCTTCAGGTGGCAGCGGTGGCTGCATTCCCAGCACTGTGTACAAAGAGATAAGATAGCACACGGCCAAGGTCTAGGTTTCCGCTTTATGCAAGTCTGCAGTCAATAATGACTAAGTTTTTAATCCTCACACATTGAAATATTTCAACTATCAAGGCTCTTGTAGTTTATTTCACTCAAATCCTCACATCAAAGAGGATGCTATAATTTAACATTTAGCTTTTTGGTGAGTATTGTGGCAGTGTGGGATCTCGCTGCCTTTTTTCTTTTACTTTGAAAGATGTTCTGCTTGGGATGCAAACGCTGACATTACACCTCACCCTTGGTTTGCTAAACTAGGACACTAGCTAAATTCAGCTCATCTACTGGAACAATTACATACTTTAGCTTTTGCTAAGTTAGATTGTTTTGGTTTAATACAATCTTTATAAAGTCAATATTAGGACAAAAATGACAGTTCAATTATAGTTACTAATGCTGATTTGTAATGTTAGTCTTACCTTTCTGTATTTGGTTACTAATATTATGCAAAGAAAGCGACGTCTGAGTAGCTAACATTAGCTGAGCCACTACAAGAGAGCATAACTGCCGCTCTTCACTAAATAAAGCCTTGTCGGACTACTGCAGGTCCCCGTATGTATTGGGAATACATCACTGTGGCACTCGTATGAGTTAAATTTGACAGACCTTGTTTAGAAATATAATTTTTGCCCTTACCTTCAGTCTTGCTTAACTCATAGCACTGAAGGGAAAGCTAGCGTTAGCTTCAGGCACTGCTGCGTTCAAGCACAGTTCTGCCTTTTGGAAACCGTATACGAAACACATCAGACAGATGTGCAGCTGAGAAAGCGTGTGAGCCGTGCTATCGAGGCAGTCTGAGACAAAGACGGAGCACAAAATTAATTTCCGCATAAACGCCAATGTGTATTCGGTCTGCTGTTTTAAAACGTTTATTCTACCTGGAGTCTAACATTGCACAGGGCACGCGAAGGCAGGATTCATGAGACCAACTGTACCGATGTTTCAGAGAGCCATCTAATGTTTGACAGTAGCAACTAAACAGTGCTTCAGCTGCTGGTGTGGCACGATAGACAGTCTTAGGCCATTCATATCTTTGTATTTTATTAGGCACACCGATTTAGTGAGATATATGCAAACATACAGTACATTGAAGTACAGAAAAAAAAAGATTTTGGACCATTCTAATACGTTTGAAAGTCAATATTTGATATAAACATATCAGTTTTTCACCACACCCTGAACGCTCTTTGATAAGCTTTCTTATCATTTCTTTAAGCAGACTTCAGAAATAGTTCTCCAGGTTTCTTGAAGGGCATTCAGAGGTCTTTTTTGAATGTTCGCTGCCTTTTGTTCCACTCTTTCTCAAGATCTTCCCACACTGCTTCAGTAATGATGAGGTCCAGGCGCTGGGAAGGCCAGTCTATGACTAATAGTGATCCACTGTTTGATTTGAATCACATGTTTTCCAGATGGTAATATGTGGTGGATCAAAATCTGATGGTATTTTTTGTGTTCCTTATTCCATCAATTTGCGAAGATCCCAAACACCACTGTGTTTTCCAGGTGGCTGTCTGCTATACCTCTCTCTCCTGACCTGTTGCCACTGTTCTACAGTCCAGTTCTTGTGTAGTTGGGCATACCTCAGCCTTTTCTTTCTGTTTCCCTTCCTTCAAATCTGTTTTCAAAGACATGTTATATCCATCAATTACTCTTAAATAGAATTAAATAATCTACCAGACCAATTCCTTCAAGAAAACCAAACATTTCCTGTGGAATAGACTACTGTCTTTTGGTCTTTCCGTAGATTTTTATACAACAAACACTAAACTCAGAAATATTTGTGGGTGTTTTCTTGTTTGTTTGTTTTTTGTACTACTTGAACACTAAAGTGGTCCTCACATGAGATGACAGTGCCAGCAGTGGCCCACAGCGCATTTAAGTTTGAAACCCCTGTTCAAGTTAGCAGAATATTTACTTTGAATAAAAGAAATCCCTTGGTTGCTTATGGTTTCTCAGTTTCTAATAATACTAATCAAGTCACATGAGGGAATTGTTTCGCAGCCTGGTATAAAAGTGATCAATAAGTCATTTATAAATAATTTACTACTCCTTAGTATCTTTTCAGCTTGATAAGTATTTTAATTGCACACAGCAATTTCAGCCATGCTGATTATGTGGTTTCTTTGGAATAAACTTAACTTACTGTGAAGCAAATTTGTAGTCAAGCATAGGAGAAAAGCACAAGAGAATTGATCCAGTCCATATTAACTTGTTGTACCTCAGGTAAAGGTACTATAATACTATTGTTTTTGGATGAAAATATTTTGCAGCTGGTGCCCGAAGTCTAGAATTTATAACCAAATGCTGCACTTCCTCCCTTGAGAGGATTTGCCAGCTGTTTAATGAGTGTCTCCTTTGCTTGCAGCGACATCTTTTTAGACTTCGTATTGAGCATGTCAGTGCACTGCTACTAAATGCACGGAATAACGAGGGAACAGACCTCATCTAATCATCAAATAACTTGTTGTATAATTGTACATGTTTCGACCCTCTGAAAATAGGGGGTACATATAAAAAGTTCCTGAATCAATTGAATTGAAATCCATTATCTTGGTGTACAGATGCAAAATTACAAAAAAAGTAATTCTACTTATCAAGTGTGTTTTTATTTATTTTGTTTTGTTTTATTTTGTTTTATTTTATTGCACTTGTATATATATTAAAAACTACTACTACTACTACTACTACCACTACTGGGAAAAGAGTTGTACATTGAAATGTATTTATACTACTAGTAAAGCGGTATCTTTATTATGGAAGTAGCTGATAACAGGCAGCCAATCAGGTCAGGTTGTGTAATGCCTCCTCTGATTTTTAACACTGTCAACCTATTGGTTAAGAGCTAAAATATTTCTCCTTTGTGATTGGTCAGGTCAGGTCAGCAACAAATCCATTGTTTTTCCAGGGCCCTGGTCCTACCCGGCCGGGCACAACCCAGCGTCGAGGAGGGGGCCGGTATGTACGTAATGAAAAGACCATACGTCACGTGCCCGCCTCTTACTCCCAACCCCATCATTTAAGGAAATACGCGACATTTTCGTGTGATTAGCGCCAGATCTAGCTGTTTCGGCCACTGTATTTTAATACAGATGAAATCGTAGGATGCAATTTAAACGGACGGAGGTATTCTAGCGACATTCACGGACTGAACCGGAGGTAGGACATCGCATTTTCATTCATTGGTCTCCAGCTAGAGAGGGAGGGAAAATATTGGATTTTTTTTATTTTATTTTATTTTATTTTAGCGGATTCTAGCTTCGGTAAAACCTCGAAATTTGTAGGCCGGGCTGTTTACTGCGAGGAGTTTGTGCTCGACTTGCTCGACGTCCGGATGATGAACAAGAGCCCCGATGCAGCAGCCTGTCGCGCAGGCTGAAGGACGCTTCTCCATCGCCTGTAATCTCAATGCACTACCCCACTGCAGCATCACTGCCGCCAGCCGAACGAAATACACGTCTAAGACAGCCGGCGATTCACAATGAATAAAAGCAACTTCAGCCAGACAGCATTTTCGTGGCATAGATTGGTTTATCTGTGCCAGAAAGATGCCCTTCAATACACCATGCGTCCACCATGACGTGCGCTACAAATATGATTTTCTAACACAGTTAAATATGGAAGGTAGTTGATTATGGCCTGCTTAGCAAGGAGAACGCGATAAACAGAGAGTAACGTCTATATAATCCAGCCTTTAAGCTCAATAGGCCTTTCAAACGCCTATTTTGAATCCCAAAGGATATGCATTCGAGATCACGACAAGGCCACACTGTGTCCTGGAGCGCGCATTACACCGCTAAAATATGTGACCAAGAAAACAGGTTCATCTCAGTCTATCTGATGCTCCTCTGGAGGCTGGGTACCACCATGGGTACCTCCTCTCTCCAAATCGTGTCAGGATGTCAAAGACTCCTATTGCAGTGATTGTGGCCTGTTGCTTACAAGCAGGGCCGGGATAGTAAGTGATGTTGCACTTAATCATGCACTTCTCTCCTTTTCTGCAGTTTGCTTTTCAAGGGAGCTGAGATTGAAGAACTCTGTGTGCCTGGTTTACAAGTGGCGGAAAGCAGTGAATCATGGCAGGTGAGCTTCCCCCTTTTATAAAGGTTGAATAAAAGCTCATGCACCTCTCTTGACTTGATTTCTTCTTGATGTGAAGCACTGAATCATGTCTCTGTGTCCTAGAAAACAACTTCCCTCCCCTTCCTCGCTTCATCCCCCTTAAGCCATGTTTTTACCAAGACTTCAACGAGATCCCAGACCAACACCGCACTATGTGCAAGAGGCTCTACTACCTCTGGATCTGTGAGTGTACCTGCAGGAAATGCTTTTTATTTTCTTTGCATTTGGAAGCAGTCGGTATTTGCATGCATCTAGCTGTAACCCGTTAACCTGTCTACTTCTCTTCCTCCTCATGCCGGGCTGCTTTGTTTTACCCAAAATATTATGAGAACTAAAGAGTGCAAACACTCCGTGCAGCTGGGAAACTAGATTGGCCGGTCTCACATTATGTCACAGAGCCAGATAACCACCGTTTTCATTTTACCGTGGTTTTTATTTTGAGGGGTAAAGTTCGAAAATGATTTAGCTCACAGATTTACTTTGTGGTTTGTGATTTGACTGACAAACTGTTTACAAATCTGAAGCCCAATTGAAGTCCCACGGGCAGAAAATGAGGACTTCAGCTATATTTTTTTAATTTCCCAAGAAAATAATTTATTTACACAAATCAGTGGGGTACAAAATGAAAAATGGTACATCGTGAAACAAAGTTACAATCCAATACCAATATTTGATAGTATTGATACTTGGATTGTTCCATTCACCTCTAATGTATGCTATAACTCTTAGAATATACGTAATACAGAAGTATGTGTGTGCAATCTTAGGCTTGACAGGTGTCACCTGTCACAGAAAGAGGAGTTATTGTACAGTTTTATAGTGAACGATAGGAATAATTTCCAAAAACATTTATGCTCTTTGTTTATTCCCCACTATTATCTGAGATCCACTAACTCTTAACTCATTAATGAAGAACATAATTTGTACATAATTACAGTCACATGAGTATTATGGTATGTTTTTCATTATCACATAGGTGCTGCTATTTAAAGCAAAAATGTAAGTCTGGTGAAAAGAGTTTAGAGTATATGTTATGTTGGGTGGAAATGGTGTGCTGAATAAAATGCACCTCTATATCATATTTTATTATTGTAGTTTAAGTCTTGAATGTAGAACTGGAAATATGGCAGTGTGTAGTTGTTGGTCTTCATAGTGATTAAATCCTGCTGAGTTATGAGTAATGATGGAGCCTGCGGGGTGTTTGCTGTAGCGTTTTTTTTGTTTGTTTGTTTGTTTCCTCACTCTTTTATGTTTTTGTCATTCTTCCTCTCTGTGACGCTGATAGTGCATAGTGCCACGCTAGCTGTTAATCTGATTGGTTGCCTGGCATGGATGTGTGGAGGCGGTGGAGCTACCAACTTTGGCATGGCTATCCTGTGGCTCATCCTCTTCACCCCTTGTTCCTACGTGTGCTGGTTCAGGCCCATCTACAAGGCCTTGAAGTAAGCGTGTTTCCCTCTGAGTTACACTTCTTCCTGCTGTTCCGCTGAATCAGATCGTTTCTGACGATTAGTCTCTCCACGCAGGACAGACAGCTCATTCAACTTCATGGCTTTCTTCTTCGTCTTCATGGCCCAGGTGGTGATCAGTATTATCCAGACTGTTGGCATTCCAGGCTGGGGAGTGTGGTAAGAGTTTGTACTGGTTTATTAAAAGTAATGTGTACAGATGAAATGGAAATTAACTGGCATGTATAGAGTTTATTTCTTGTCTTATATTGTTGTTAAAGATGATTCTAGAAGCACCTGAATCAAGGGGTATACTTTGTAATCTAATCTAAAGCATACACTTTCATTCAAAAAATAATTTTTTTCTAAACCAATGAGGCTTTAAAGAGGTTCATTATCCTTCTGAGGTCTAAGCCATCAAACTTTAACTCCTAATTCTTAAATCATTTTTTTGGTGATAAAATATGATTAACTTTGATGCATGGTTGTTTTCTTTGTTCCCTGATTGCCAAGATATGGGAAAATAATTTAATAAATGAAATAACTATATTCCCATCACCTAGGTTTAGAGTTAGTGTTTGGGTTTTCCACCACCACATAAGTATACTGTAATATACTCAACCTCTCTTTAACGTTAATGTACTGAAGAGAAATGGGAAATATTAAAAAGCAGGTATACAAGCAGTTTTTTACCCCTTGTAAATCCTTTTTGTTCGAACCACCATTAGCAGACGGCCTGCTATACCTCCTGAGCTACAGCAACCCCAGGAGACACCCTTTAGGAAAACACAGAGTTTGTCCAGCACAAGGCTCTCTACAACTTCCATTTTGATCAGGCTGTTTTGAACTCCACAAACACAACAACCAGCTGATCCGAACAGAATCATGCCTGAATTATTCTTCGGCAGGAAATCTATGCTGTAGCTTTCGTTGTAACTGAAAACTCTTTTTAACTCTACACTGTAACCTGACATTCAGCTTTTAAGAAATGTATCTATATGCTGGCTCAATGGCATGGAGGGTTGCGATGTAGGGTTAAGAGGGGTTTCTGGTTGTAAAGTTAGGATGTAGATTTTCTGCAGAAGTCTACATCAGGCTTTAGGCACAGCATAGATTAGTAATTCACAGCTTCTAACAATAGTCTCTAAATATTTTGGTATCAATCTTAAAAATCCAATATCAGAATTATCTAGAATTATCAAGCTTAATGTATTATTTAAATATGGCGTATTGTGAGCATATGATGATTCTTCTGTGCTTCTTCTTCAGCGGTTGGCTGGCCACCATCACCTTCTTCAGCACCAACATTGGCTCAGCTGTGGTCATGCTGATTCCCACCATCATGTTCACTGCAGTGGCTGTTTTATCCTTCATCGCCCTCTCAAAGGTGAGTGACAGATTTCTACCTGGTCACAGAAATTATTAGATCAATCAGTGCTGGTATTATCAAGTGAAAGATAGCAATCCAGTCCAAGTAGCATTGAATAATTAGCTTGTATTATAATGCCAGCGCCGTTTCCCACTTAAAGGGAAGCAGTGATAACATGACATTTGATCCATTTGCACTAGCAACAGAAATTTTTGGAGGTGATATTTATTTATTTCAGGCTGTTTTTAAATCCCTTTTTGGTGAATGCAAGGAATCCATGAGGGGCCCAAGTACTTATTAGAACTTGGTGATCAGAGGTTATTGTGGCTGTTTTTTTTGTTTTTGTTTTGTTTGTTTTGTTTGGGGGGGGGGGGGTGTTTCTATAACTCTGTATTTGACAACATATTACAGTAAGGTTTAATAGGATAACATTATGACGTTTTCTATACAAAATGTCGAAGGTTGACTTCACTATGACATCAGAGTGTTCTGCAAAAACATTTGAAGCCACAACTCTTGAAAAGAAGAGGGGATTGTGACCATATTTCATGATTGGTGGCATCTAAGTTGATGATGCTAATCCCGAGTTCTAACGTTAAAGCTTTGGTCAAGGTGTGACTGTTTTGTGCTGCAGGATTAAAGATGTGTGTGAAGCATCCACCTTTTAGAATCTGTTGTTTCTTTAAGGCTATTATTCTAGTGTTTTAACTATACCTGCTAAGTCATTGTGGCAATTTCTTACCATGGGAATGCTGTCCATCTATCACCACACCCTCATATATCAATCAGCGGTATTCTTTGCTCTCATTGGTAGTTGCTTCACTTTGTGGATCCCAAGTTAACGGGTCCCAAAATAGCAACACCAGGAGTTATTTTGTCTTGATGTCACTTATTGTCATTGAGGGTCCGATGCCCCTTTGGCTGTGCCTGCCCACATGGACATTACATAAATCAATCGGTAGTCATGACTAGGTGGCATAAACACACAGCTCTGGATCTGCACTCAGCTCTTTTGTCCAATAAACTGTGACAAAAAACTAGATGATTGTGAAAACTATCTTTTTGATTTTAGTAAAGCACAGCAAAGCAAAGATATTACAAGAGGGGCCTCAGGAACGACAGAAATTCAGTTTGAAATTACTTGCAAGTATGTACCATTACATATTTATATAAATTTATTATTCATATAAAAAGTGAAGTAAAAACGGTAATAACAGTTGGTTATGTTGTGATAGTGCTCATTACTCTGACCTGAATTTACCGCTCCTGTATTAAAGTTTGTGTCCCAGGCAGGCGGGTCACAGATTGGCCTTAACACTTTGCTTAAGACTGGGTAGGATTAGCAATGAATAGCCAACAGCCTGTGTTTATGTTTTTAATACATTTTTCAGAGAAATACATCAGTTTGCCTTGTGTTTCGATCAGAAGATCTAAGATCGGGTGGGCTTCATGGGATTTTCTGGTTTTTAAGTGGGCCGCAGCATAGTGATGATTTTTCATCCACTTCATTATTGTTTTTTCATATTGGTATAAATTCAACAAAAACAAGATATTAGTGTATTTAAAATGCAACATTAAAGTAGTAAATAATCATAAATATCCCACTGCAGAATTGTCACATACTTAACAAGGTGCGTCAACTTCATTAAGAACGTCATTAAGATATAGGATGATATCATTTAGTATTATAAGCTGGGAATTTCTTGCGTTACAGCAGGTATAACATTATTTAAACATGACAAGCATTGGGAGTGTAAGTCTCAAATATATCTTTTTCGGTCTAGAATTGCTTAGGAACAGCTCTTTGGAAAGTAAATGTTGCCAATAATGTGGTCATGACACAAAAAAATGAGGTGCCACTACAGACAAATAATAAAATTCACCTTTTCTTTATGGTAATTTGGTCAATTTTACAAATTTAAAAAAGTAAAAGTCATACTTGATAGAGAGTAAAATTCATGTTGAATCCCATTTCTCCTTTCTGTCTTTTTTTAGGTGCATAACTTCTACCGCGGCAGTGGTGGCAGCCTGGGTAAAGCCCAGGAGGAGTGGGCTACGGGTGCCTGGAAGAACCCCCATGTCCAGCAGGCAGCCCAGCAGGCCGCCATGGGGGCTGCTCAAGGCGCCATGCAGCAGAATCAGTACTCAGCAGCTCCCACCTACAACTACGACGAACCCATGTAGGACAGAGGAGTAGGCCAGGCGGCTGAGTGGGAGAACTAAAAAGGGATCAATTAAGAACACAATTCAGAATTAGGTGCCCGTCATTATAACACTGTAATGCTGAACTCAAACAGAACAATGTAAAAGTCATGTTTTTGGTGCAAATGTACTGGGATTTCATTATTTTACTCGGTTCACATTTAAATCAACAGTTATTTTAAAAAGCAAAAAATGTTGCTGTTGTTTTATGCTGCTCAGTTGTAGCTGGTCGGTGTTGTTTTCCAACAGAGACACATAGCCTAAAATAGGTAGACCCAGTCCCCTGAGCATCTTCAGTTTATTTGAGTAGGTGGTCTCCAATGTCACTCTGTAAATTTTCTAATGATCTTTAATGTGATATTTAAGGGACTGAAACAGCTATATTGTTAAGGGTCTTTACTTTTATTAGCCTTGAAGATCACCAATGCTGAAACAGTTATTTCTCAGCTGATGTAATGGACTAGCTGTTTGGCTAAATTCTTATATACAAATGTCAAGAATTTTTTATTTCCCATTAAAGGAATAGTTTGACCATCTTGGGAAACACCTTAATTCACTCTCTTGCTTCAGGGTTATATATAGGGTATTATAAAATTAATCTTTGCTAGTAGCCAGTTAGCTTGAATTAGCAAAAAGACCAGAAACTAAAGCTGAAACAGATAGTTTGGCTTTATCCAAGGATATTAAAATCTTCTTAGCAATTATAGCTAGCAGTATAGCTCTAATAATCTGACTAGCTCGTTATATGTCACTTAAGAGCTCTTAGAGGCAGATTTTATTTCATTTTGACAAAGTCATGCAAGCTGTTTCTCACAGATGTGAAAGATCCACAGATCGCAAGGGGAAAATATGTACTCTCCAACGGGCTAGCAAGTGGTTCCTGGATATTGCCAATAGTCACCAGGTGAAATCACTCAAAAAAAAAAAAGGGTGCAACACCAAAAACCTCCCTTGTGGTTGCTTTGGTTGCTAGCAGGTCAAATTTAGTTTGCATTGAAGATGCTGACTTGTATGCAAATGCTCGCTAACTATTGACCTAGCAGCAGTAAAACTTGAAAAAGTGCAACTTAACCAGGAACGTTCTGCCTTTTGAAACATGTTGGCTGCACCGCTGAGGCACAACTTTTATTTTAAAGGCTAACGTTTTCCGTTTCACCACAGCTCAGATAGCAGTTAGACAGTTTTTGTAGACAAGTTAGCATCTTCCTTGCAAACTACTAGCAACCGCAGCAATCTGTTAGCGACCAAAGCTATTTCATATTTACATACAGATGTGACAGGGGTTGCTTTTTAACTTACAGCAAGAAATTAATTGGATCAAACTACCTATTTCTTAAAGGTTATGGTACATTTTAAGTAACCTTTTGAGTTGTTGTTTTTTTTTTTAATTATGCTTAAATACCAGTAAAGAAACTCATCATCTTTCTCTGCTTTTTTTCTTTCCTTTTTTTTGATTGAAAAAGAAAGTTAAACCGACTAAAATGAATATTCTAAAAAACAGAAATATGGAGTTTTTGTTTTGGTGATCTTTTTGACAGTATAAGTCGATTTATTTACATTCTCAGGAAAAGTCTAATAGCTGTTTTTAAATTCTACCTGTAAAGCCTGTAGAGCTTCAACATGTCGGGCTTTTGTCTCCTTATATCGCCCCTATTGACCATGTTTGGTTTTGTCGTTACATACTAGTTTTATGTTGAGCAGGCTGAGTTTAGTTCAAGTATTTCATTTTTTTTTTCATGTTAAAGTGAAGCACACGCAGTATTTAAAGATTGGAGTTTATTGGTCAGACATTCCAAATCGATGTTAGTATAAAGGTCAAAGTGAAAGAAAACCAAAACACTTGCAGGTTATGGTAAGTAATAGTAATAATTGTTGTAAGGTGGTCATAACATTGTATGGAGTGATGGATGTTTACTCTCCCTTTGACAAACTCTCCCGCTTACCCCTACGTGTAAATGCTTCAGTGACTCCTTGTTTCTGAAATTCGGGATTTCAGGCCTTAGTGTGTTATTTCGTGGATGTTGGTGTTATTCCATGAGTTGGTGTAATAAGAAATCTACATAAAAGAAAAAAAAAGAATATTAAATTCAATCCAGCTATTTCTTTATGGAGTAAAATATCACAAAAAGACATTCGTGCGTAGCCCCGGTGAGGCCTGATGTGTTCAGTCAGAGACGGTGTCGTTCTGGTTTCTTCGAGTCTTTGAAAGCTTCAGCATACAGTAGATGGTTCGTACAGTCGAACACTATTAGATTTAAAACAGTGAAGTTATCTGAATCCTCGTTACTTTAAAATCTGTGAGTCGTCTTGTCTGATTGTGATGACGTGGTTTCCAGTAGGCTGTTTGTTGTGCTACCTTTTAGTTGTTTTGTTTATCTCTCTTTTTTCCTGTGTATTTGAATGACGTGTGGATGCTTGTGAAGCACATGATTTGTTGTGTCTTTCTGTTTTTTGTTTTTTTACTATACTTTTTGTTTTTGGAAAAAAAAGTAAGTAATATTTGCGCTGGTTTTCCTCTTGGCATCGGTGCAAACTTCATTCAGAGTGGAGCAATACTAACAGTAGAGTTATTACAATCAGCTGGGGTCCTGTTGTGCAGCCTTTAAATACAGGAAGAAAAATGTTACCAACCCCAACCTAAAGTGTCATAAAATGAATAGCTAGCCTGTTTTTGAGTTGGACACCACTTGTATGATTTTACAGTTTCATAGCATTTTCACCAGCACATGCACACACAGAAGTAAGGAGGTGTAACCCTGTAAAAAGTACCATACATCCGCTCATCTGTTAGTAAATGCACAGCTGGCCATTTCTATAACGTAAATGTGAATTTTTTTGCACAAAGTTGAACAAATAAGCTACTTTCCCTGTGTATGTAGTAAGTTGGTGAACTTTGGATCAGTCCAAACTTTCCGCCATATGTACATACGGCACAATTCATGTGTTTATGGAAATTGCAGCTGTGTAGTTATTGTGTAGCAGGAGCCGCTTATACACTTAATGCCACTGTATCAAAGCTTCTGAAAGCCATTTTCCATCTTATTCCCACATGTACTGTATGTTGTGTAAAATGTATTAACATGTACTATATCATAAGTATATATGAATATATAATTACTTGAGGTGCAGTAAATATTTGCCATGGATCAAACAAATTGAGTAGGCCCTAAATAGTCGAATAAGTCGTTTGAGGGGGCTGCGTCTCCACGAGTGAACGAGGAAAACATTTTGTGTATTACTTTTGTATTATTTGGTCTTACCCTAATAGATATTAAATAGTTCTTGTTGCATCCTGTTTTGTTATGTGATGAGTTTGCATACGGGTACTATACAGTTGTAGATATGGAAAATGTAACTTTTTTTTAAATGAACTATTGACTTTTAGGTGTAAATAGCTGTGTCGAGTAGCTGACCTTCAATTTCTTCTGTCCAAATACAAACCTTAAATATTCTAATATTCATCTCACCTCCGACATAATTGAATTTTGATTCTTTTCTAGGTTAAAACTCGCTAAAAAAAAAAAAAAATCCAATTTAGCCTAAACATGGTGATGAACAGTGATGTGGTTTCTTTTTACATCATAAATTACAATTCAAACACTTTTATGGATGCTTCATTTTTAAGGAAGGTTGATGATTTGAATACTCCAAATGAATCAGGGGCATTTGTATATATCATTCATTTCATACCTCAGCACACTGTATCCGATTATTACAACTGGAAATGATGTGGTAGTGGAGTAGTAACTAAGTAACCTATAATAAATTACAGAGTTATAAAATATAACAAAATGGTTCTAATAGATACAAATAGCTCTAATTATAAATATTCCAGATGCTGATCACTATGCTAGACAATCTCCCAGTTTATATTTGTTATATTTGTTCAACCTGCCATCAGCAGCCAATCAGCAACTAAGTTTAAATCAGAGAGGGAATAGAGCAGGTTAATGAGGGTGGCAATAAAAGAAAAACACAAGAGGAAGCCCATTGCTTTCTCCATATCCCCCCTGACTCGTATTTCTGTAGCTTTGCTCTTTGCTAGTGCCATCGTCCCTGCTGGTAGCATGAGATGGTACTTGCAGCCTATTCAGGTTGCATATCCATGCATGCTGTCACAAGAAAATTTACTGGGTCTTCCTGCACAGTCCAGCACAGAAATGGAGAAGGGCATCAACCAGGCAGCAGGACCAGCCCCTTTGTGCGAGGAGGAACAGGAGGAGCTCTCCAAAGTGACCTGCAGCAGGCTACTCGTGTAAATGTTTTGTCAGAAACAATGAGATCTGCCAGTGAAGCGCCATGTGAGCCCTGAGCACATGTGACAGATGTGAAAGGGTCTGGACACAGCGTGTTCAAAATTACGCTACCAGCAACATCATCCAGCATGATCCTTCAAGGCATATTCTTGAAGGATACCATAAACCTCCATGTTCCAGCCAGCAGTACCAGGCTAAAACCCTCGGATCTGATGGTGGCCTCACCCATCATGTTCCCCAGGCACATCCATGACTTTATCCAAGTCTGGGGGAAGATTCCCAGCACACCATCCACCATCACTTCACGAGTGTTCCCAGATGTTGGGAGTGCACATGCAAGTGGGGGCTGTAAACAGTAATGAGTACTAAATGAGCTGCATCAGCCTGTAATTTGAATTTTTAACTCTGCTTTTTGTGGTTTTGAATCCAGCCCTCAACAAGCTGCTGAAAGGGTTTACACTGACCGTTATATCATTTCATTCTCAACAATTTATACTGCATCCATGCTTACCAGTAAAGATTTTCATCTTGAATATTTCATTCATCAAGAGCCAATGTATATTTTAAGTGTTTCCTTAATTTCCTGGAGGTGTAAAAAGAATTTATGGATTCCTAAACACAGCTCTAAGAGATTAAGTATTTACCCAATTATTCCAATAAACTACAGACTTAAAGGATATCAATCCTTTGTAGTAATGTTTGTAAACTCACTTGAGTACAAATATTTGCTAAATAAGCAACAGAAACAATTTCCCAAAGGTTTTGTATTTATGTAGTTATTTACACCTTTGAATATTTGACTCAAAATTTGGCAATTTGTACAATTTTAGTTATATTTAAGTATTTGAATACATTTTCCACGCTTGGCAATAAGAATAATGTAAAACCAGGGAACTCTGAAACTAAACTTTAACATCACTACTAATTATTGCACTTGAGATAAAACCAGATAAGAGTTACCTTACTCTGAATGTGCCGGTAGATTTTACCTCATTTTAACTATTTTTCTTTTAAGTACATAAATTATTACACTACATTGTAAATATGCAACTACATAATAAAATTGTGTAAATTACTTAATACACATTACAACTGCCACCTAATCATCAACTTTAAATTATGGAGAAATATATTTGATATTCAAGAGAAACAAAAACTAAAAAATTTGCTACTGAATAAAATGTAAATTAAAACAATTGAAAAACTTTACAACTCCAATGCTACACACGAATACCAGTGATAATCTTAAAATTCTTTATTCATAAACTTGATGCAAGTTTACAAATTACTGTACATGGTCAAAATTTCTTCAAATGGAAAAAAAACCAAAAACAAGAAACCCAAAATGAGCCAAGAGTGTCAGACTTGTTGGTGCCAGAAAATGAATTGAGATAAATGATACACAGTCCAGTTAGAGAAGTGCCCAATTACCATTGCATGACCGTCAAACTTGAATCGTCTCAGTATCTGCTGTGACCCAAGCTTTTGCATTTTGAAGGGAGGCAGTCACACATGTGGATAAAGGGTCTGTAACAGAGGGTTTAATGTGCACCTCCTCTCTACACCTGACCACACGGGTCCCCATCATTGGTGAAAGTGTCTTGATAAAAGATATTAATAACCTCCACCCTCAGATACATCCTGTTGTCACAGGTCTGATGTAAGCAGTGTGCTGAGAACAAAAGAAATTCTGATCAGAAATTATTCACGATATGACACCTCTCTGGGGAGAAGGGGGGTGGGGGTGAAAAAAAAAAAAAAAAAAAAAAAAATCAGTGAGAGCAATAACACAGACTGGTCAACATGCTCCTTGCAATCCAGCACTTGCTATGTAAATTGCTTTATTACAAAGTCATGCGACCTGTGTTTTAAAGTTCAGTTCATCAGTGGGCAAGTATGTCAAAACATTACTGAAACTGCGCACTAATTAAACCCAGAAAGTCACCCGCAGCTCAACATGGACATGTACCGATCCCCCTCCTAAGTATTGTTTGTTACCTGAGTTGCCATTCAAATGTACTTTTGCAGACAGTGTTAGCAAATAAACTGCAAAAGAGCCAACAGATTGATAGATACAACGTGTGTCCTGTAATTTGGGGAACAGCAGCACTCTGTGTGTACTACAGGATATTTCAAGGTCAAAGTTCGAATGTACAGTTTTATAATCACACTACTAAATCATCCTTTTCCACAAGCAACACTGAAACACACCTGTGCTATATTGTAATGGCAGAGGAAGCCCTACAGATAATGGACATTTAGCTCCAAGTCATGTCGAGTGACAGGGCGGCACACTTTAAATGGGCAGGGAGGGGAACGAAAAACAAAACAAAAACAAACAAAACACTACAACAAATTTATGCGAGGATGATATGACAAGTTTGCTTTAAAATTAAATTTAAAAAAAAAAAAAAAAAAAAAAAAAAAAAAAAAAAAAAAAAAAAAAAAAATGAACAGAGGAACATCCAAAAAAAACCTTAATTTATTTCCTCAATAAAGTCCACTCCAGCAGATATGCTGGATGAAATGACTGCAATCAAATCAAACCCAGCTTTTTAGATCAGCGGCTGAATAGGGGGCTTCTGTACAACGTGCTGTTAACTTTACACACAGATGGCTTCATTGTCAGCATCCAACTAGCCATCAACCTCTACAGCTATTTAAAAAAAAAAAAAAAAAAAAAAAGCACTTGCAGCCTTTGACATAAATAAGGCAAGAGGACCCAAGAGGGGTTAGAACTTCCAATCTTATGTATCCTCTCACTATAAGATATACAATATGAAAATTCTGATTTATTTCATACCTATCGGCCTTATTTTCTAATTAACTGCAAGTTGACTTGTTCACAACACTGCAGCATTTTGTTTCTGCTTGACCCGATGTTCTTCACACATTATAAAAAGCAAGTGCCAAAAAAAACAAAAAAAACAAACAAAACAAAACAAAAAACAGTGAGTAGGTAATTTCAAATTTAAGATAAGCTTACAAAATATGGAATCGTATCATTTGTTGTCTAGGATACCCAAATAATTTAAAAAAAAAAAAGCCAAATAATATTTCTAGAACAATGTTTGCATCTATGTACCAGTTAATTTCCAAAAAAGAGAAAAAAAGAAAGAAAAAAAAAAAAAAAAAAAAAAAAAAAAAAAAAAAAAAAGCAGTTGTGAGGAGGTTCTGCTTCTGTATCAATCTTCCTTTAAAATTCCCACTAAATGAGGGGTAATGGACTGTGAAGCCCGCTTTGTCAAAGCAGCTGAAGAAAAAGCATTTCCCCAAATTTCAAGGGAGAAAAATTTTTTTTTGTTTGTTTTTTTTGTTTGTTTTCAAAAGACAAATGAGCATATTTAGAAAACAGAACTAGTGATAACCTCACATAATCCTCCTCACTAAAACACTGAGGGGGAGAAGCAAAGTGAGACCGGAATAAAGTCTTTCCTGGAGCGAGGTGACGGGAATACTTGTCAAATGAGCCACGAGATGGTTTCTGTGAGAACGATGATATATTCCCAGTAAGTCAGAGAGGGAAAATATTCCAAAGAAAGCAAGACGACTCAAAGACATGTTCCCGGTGCATAGTGGTAGAAGCTCCTTATCCATCCTCTTTAGGTGGTGTGTACCAACCTGAAGGAACAGAAAGACAAACGCAGTTATTTAAAGAAGCCTTGTTAAAGTGGAATTCATTGACAGTGCATATTGTACACGAACACACAAAAGCCTGATATAAATGCAGTTTCAAACAACTAGAACTGTAACACAGATGTGGTGAAAGAAGAGTGCAGTTTATCCTGCATGTGGGTCATTGATGTGACCTATTTCTGTGCACCAGCGCATCATTTCTGTTAAATGAATTCGTTTATTTTATAAAACTTAGTTTGAATACATTTGTAGTGCCTTCAAATATGAATTTTTAAAAGTTATCTAAAACCTGTAAATGTCACATGGTCCAACTGTTTGTTTAAATGAACAGAAGACCATCTCTTTAAATGGTAAAATATTTAAAATAAAATACATCTAGGCTGGTACACTTTTCATGGCAGGTGGTATGACCAGTGTATGTCATAAAAAAGTGATATGTTTATACTATTGCTACCAAAAACAAAGGTCAACATTGGTGTCCAAGTAAAACCCTATTTAAACTGGTAATAGTTGTGAAAGTAAGGAGTGCAATCTCAGATCTTTCTTATCTAATAGCTTTTATTATTTAATAGTTTTACTTAAAATATTTGAGAGACTCAGCTTTTGTCATGAACTGAATAAATTGTTTTATACAGAAATTTAGGCACAAAATATGATTCAGAGACACAAATTTATAAAACATTCATACATAAATGCGTTCATGCATGAATACCAAATACTACGTCACATCGATGACCCACAAATGACTGCAGTACCCAAAAAAAGGCCATTTTAAACCAAGAGAAACAGGGTGTGTGTATATACATGCAAATGAAACGTGCACTTATAACCTTTAAGGAAGTACAGTACAAAAATGCAGTGGTATTTTACATATGTGGAAGTATGCTTAAAGCTAATGGAAATGCCATTAGTAAAAACATAATACTCAAATTGTAATTTGTGTGAAAAAACAGTGGGACTAGTATGGATTTTGTTTGTAAAAAGGTTAATTTTTTTTTTTTTTTTTTTTTTTTAAACACTTGCCTATAAATTTTAATTTCCCAGTAAGAAAAGCTTGCTCATGTTTACATTTATATGAAAGTAGACTGTATACATGCATCAGTGAATGGGGACCATTAGCTAAGGATCATGATGTTCCCATTGTGTGTTTATTGAGTGTCAGTAATTCATAACTCTTTCCTTACCATTCTTTTCATGAATCTGAACCAGGGATTTGTATGACTGTTGTGCTCTGGCAAGATTGTACTGGTTCTGAAAGACAAAAGGCAACATGTCAATACGCAGAAGCAGGATGATCCATTTATTTTACTTGTTTTCATTACTGAAACAAAGTTCATTTGAAAACAAAAGCAAACATCACACCAGTTCATGATATGTGTTACCTTATTGGCTCCAAACTGCACCCTGGCTTTTCCTTTAACCAGAGTTGCATTTATCTGCATAATGACAGATTCTATGGAATAGGCACTGCTCCAGCCCTAACAAACGCAAATAGAAATGAATCAGTTCCTGTTGTTAGTCATAATTATTATTTTATTTATCCCATTTGCATACCTGTTTTGTGAGAAGTTCCATGCACAATGCTCCTCCCCCTAAAACATAACTGAAAAAAAAAAAAAAAAAAGATTCACAAATGTGTCATTGAGTGAGAGTATTAATCTTTTCAAAAAAAAAAAAAAAAAAAAAAAAAAGTATTTTTCTTGCTCTCCAGAATTTTCTTTCTTAATTTGCTAAATTATCAGAAGCCTTGAAAGTAAGTATAGCACAGTGATGTATGGCAATGGCGTGTGCTTTATAATTCCTTTTAAATTAAATTTTAACTGCTTCACCTCTACTGCCATAAGCATAGATACAGTGAATCTTCACAAGTCATACCATACGTATTTACAACAGGACTTCTCTAGCGGAGGATCTCCTGTTCTATGATAATAGGTTATTTCTACCCTGTACCGAGCACAATGCAACATAAGCCACTGTATCTTTTAAAAAATAAATAAATGAAAAAAAAATCCTAAGCCACTTAATTTCATGTAACATTTGCTTTATTGAACCACTTGACACACACTTTTTTATTTTTACTTAACTCTTTAGAGTATTATATATATATTATATCATCAAACTCCTTATTAAGCACCTGTAATTCAACTTTTGTTTTAAATTTTTTTATTTCCGACTTCCTTTGTTTTATCCTGTTTAAGTTCGGTCTTCCCATTTTCATCTTCGTAATATTAACTGCCTTCACTCACTCCACGCCATACTTGTCAATGCTCTTGTCACATCTCGTTTAGATTTTTGTAATTCTCTTCTCTGTGGTCCACCTCAAATCTCTCCATAAATTGCAGTTAGTTCAAAACAAAGCCACTCGTATTATATTCTGAATTAGATCTACTGAACATAGAACACCTGTTCTTAAACCGCTCCGTTGGTTTCCAGTTCACCTCCGTGTCCATTTCAAGATCCTGCTTCTTACTTTCAAAGCGCTTCTTAACCTTGCTCCCCCATATTTATTTGATCCTTTCCATACGTACTCACCCCCTAGTACACCTTGGTCTTCTTCAGTTTCCCTTCTGTCTGTTCCACCTGCTCGCCTGACTTTCATGGGACTCAGACCCTTTAGTTGTTTTGCCCAGAGACTTCACAGTTCGGAGATGTGGTAGAAGTGCATTCCAAACTCTCTCTCCACTTTTAAATCGCGTCTTAAAACCCATCTATTCAAAATTTCATACCCTTCATCATGATTCCGTCATAGTCCATTTGTACCTTGTTTAGCTTTTATACTTTATTTTTCATTTACCTTATGTTTTATGGGTTTTTTGTACTAATGTAAAGTGACCTTGAGCGTCTTTAAAGGCACGATAAATAAAATGTATTATTATTATTAGTTTTTTTTAAGTTATTTCTTTAAACACCACCTATAAAATGGCTTAAACAATCTTAAGGCTGCAATACAGCAGGAATTTACATATTTGTTTAGTCTAAACAGTGGGGTGTTATTTTTTAAATAACAGAAGAAACCATTTGAAGTTGTCAAGCAAATCATAAAGCATATTCTGGGCAGTAACATTCATAAGATGCATATGATGTATGTAATTTGGGCTGGGAACACTACTGCACACTCACCCTCCAGAGAGCACAGGCGAGACAACCCGTACAAAAGGTGGGTCAAAGGGAAAATTATCCTGTTGTAGAGAAGAAGAAAAACTGCCTTAAGACAGCCCTATACTACAAAAAAAATAAAATAAATCTGTTGACAATTACTTCCATAGGACTCACTTTATAAGAGAAATTGAGCAAAATGTAATCCACTCCTTCCTTTTCTTTTAAGACCTGCAAGTCACTATGTAATGGACTATCTGGGTCTACCCTGTAACAAACAGCAACAGAAAAGGTCAAATAAAAGCATAATTTTCAAAGTTGGAAATATAAATAGAATAAAAATACACTCAGAATAAGAACTTACGTCCTTAACTTCACATGCCATTCATAAAGGCTGTCATTGACTAGTTCGACTGAATAAATACCTGTGAAATGAGTCACAAACGCACAAAGAGCTTCACTTAAAGCTTCTGGAAAAAAAACATTAAATACAATGCAAGCCACAAGCATTGAGTAATGGTTCCTTGTATTCACCTGTCTTGTAACTCTGTGACCTATAGATCTCCCTGAGTTCCTTCATTAGGCGGTCTGAGGCTTGCACTGAGCCAGAGACTGCACCCTGCAACATAAAACAACTGACGGTTAAACAACTGGACAAACAGGAAGCATACCAGAGGTTTTCAGATTTTGCACAATTTTCTTGGACTGCTGCATTTTTGCACTGAGTGTTGGAGGTTGCTGTTAAACTGTTAGGTTGCATGAGAATGTACAACTTCTTCCCTTTATAATTGACAGACTCAATGAGTCTGTCAATTATACCGCGCCAAAAAAAATAAACAAATCATAATTAAAATTATTTTCTAGTAGAAATTCATACAAAAGACTAATTATCTCATCGTGATTGTGCATTCATAATCTCCAAAAGCCAAAAATATTAACTGAGATTAAGGTTTGATTAAAAATGTGACAGATGGAAATCTTACATTCAAGTGATCTTGTCTCTGATTTTTACGGATTTTCTCCAAGATAGCCAGATTTTCTTTTTCTATCCCTTCATCTTCTGACTTTTTTCCATCCACTGGCTCCTCTTCTTTCATTTCGTAATGGTCCAGGTCTTGGTCAAGATCAATATCCTGCTGGCAGAACACATACATTTGTTCAGAAAAGAGAAAAAAAAACCCCCAAAGATATTAAACAAATTGACGATCAATCAATGGATCATATTTGGATACCTCTCCCATTTCGTCTTCTTCTTCCTCTTCAGATGTCACGTCACCTGATAACCCGTGCTGTGAAAGGTTGGAAATTGAAAAACAGTGAGTAGCTAAGGTCAACGAAAGACTCTTGAGCTTTACTCTTATTTACTGAGCTTACTTTTCTGTCTTGGGTGATCGGGCCAGCTGGTAGAGGCTGGTCCAGCATTTCTACATCTGGATGTTGTGGCAGGTTGTAAAGACGACAGAGATCACAAATAAGGCGCTTCAACTGCTGTAGAAGCTATAAGAAACATCGAGAAGATCAACTGTCAATAATAATATTAAATTACATTTTCCTAATGTAGCAAAGCATCCTACCGGTATGTGGAGCAAGAGCCATATTAACCATCTTACCAATGTGCTGCCTTTCCTCACATCTTCTAGGCGCTCCAACACTTCAGCCAGACTGGGATCATCAGAGTCGACAAACCATATTGGTGGCGTTGAGGGATAGGATTCCTGCAACAGCAGCAATAAGAATCATGCTCAAGTGCTGATGGCTTTACAGTCAACAGAATGCACTTGAATTGTACAGAGAAAACCACTGCTTTTAAGAAACAAAAATGTCACCCTGGGTTAGAAATCTGATTAACATAAAGGGTAATAAAGTTCGTTTCAGAGTTACAAGTGACTTCAAACCAAAAGCCTTAGCCCACACAGCCACCCACTGCACAAAATTAGCCTCCTACAAGCTGAAGAGCGAAAGCAACTCGAGCACGAGAGAGAAGTGGTTAAGTGCTCCTTTGACATTTCAATTAGGTCTTAATACAGCTTTTGAAGTCATGAGTAAAAATCCAGTTTTCAACTGCTGTGCCTAGCAGCAAACGTATTCAAACAAGCATTTAGACACATATGGTAGTACTATGTAAAGTTTGTAAAGCCCAAGAGAAGAAAATACTGCACACAGAAGAAGAGAGAACCGTGTATATATTAATAAGAGATGTTTTATTTTTGATTAGGTTTTTCAGAAAGTTAAGAAAGATGTTGAGAGAAAACATGCTGTATAAAATATGCAGTAATGACTGTG
This sequence comes from Copadichromis virginalis, assembly GCF_057382275.1. Taxonomy (NCBI): domain Eukaryota; kingdom Metazoa; phylum Chordata; class Actinopteri; order Cichliformes; family Cichlidae; genus Copadichromis; species Copadichromis virginalis. The sequence continues at coordinate 16,054,639 of NC_140624.1, forward strand.
CAGTATTCATGTTAAAATGACTGCACTGAAGTCTGAGAAAACTTCCCTACTTTTCAACTGATTCAAGATCCCAATTTAAAAAAAAAAAAAAAGAAAAAAAAAAAGAAAAAAAAGAAGTTTGTCTCGATTGGTAGTTTTAGTTAAAGTTCAAGACCAATTTTTCTTCTCGTTTTAAAGGTTAATAAATCTGCTGGTTTTCCAGAGTCTGAGTAATCATGCTGATTAACTGAGTCAGAAACATCCCTCAATCATAATGCCTGCTTTCAAACAACAAAGATGGTGATGACCAAAAAGCCAAACTCGTGTTTAAAATAGGATCTGACTGAGTGCCTGATACATGCATGCGCCACAGATGAAAAATATTATAGTATTTACAACCTCCAATCAAACCTGGCATAAGATCTCTCATCCACTGTGGGGAGGAGTTAAACACACGGTGCCACAATGTAAACTACACTGTGTAAACTGGGCATCTAATTGTAACCATGACTTGGATGCTGACGTGAATGCTCTTTACAAGTCAGAAACTGGTGAACTGGTAATTACGATGCCTTTATTATCAGCACAGTGCAGTGTTAGTGTAACTCAATAATATGTGCCTTTCAACTTCTTACTAATCTCCATACTAGAGTTCAGCTGATAAACTGATCTTTTACACAAAATGTCATCAATTTCCAAGTTCCTGCTTCTATTTTACGCCTTCGATAACTAAGTGTCATGAGATTTGGGCTGTTGTTACACATTTTAACATTTATTCTTCTGTCTAACTGAACTCTGACTCTCATTCAAGAAAAATGCTGTAAAGTTTATTTTATACTTGCACACAGTGGCCCCCTTTTTGAAAGCTGGAGTGTGTGGTACATAATGGGCGAGCTAGAGGGTCAGTCTCTGCAGGTATTTAAACAATTTATCAAGGACAGAGTACAATGGCAAGGAATTTTTGGAAAAAGACTGCTGAAACAAGTGGAAAATAAAAGACTTTTTGCAGAGAAGTCTAGAAAAAACACCTTTGTGTTTGTAAGACACTTCCTACTTCCTATAAATCATTGCCTACAACTCCAACAGTCAAGTGTACCCGTATGTGTGACTGTCTAGGATAAAGCCATCTATAATTTCATCCATCTAATTTCAAGCTTATCTAAGGTCAGGTCACAGAAGCTGTAACCCTTAACATTATATTTCAAACATCTTTTTACTCCAGTTACTCCTTGAGGACACCCACTCCATCCCAGTACCCAGGGATAAATAACCTGAGTGTTCTGGTTTTGACCCAGGGTCTCCTCCTAGTTGCCAGTGCCCAGAAAACCTCCAAAGGTAGGTGTTAAGGAGGTATTCTGGCCAGATAACAGAACCATCTCAGTTAGCTCCTTTAAAAGTGAAGCAAGAGGGACTCTACTCTGTGCTCCCACTGGATATCTGACTGTCTTACCCAGTCTATAACACTGAGCTCAGCCACCATATGATGGAAACCGATCAACCCCTTTTATTTGTGACCTTGTTCTCCCAGTCGCAACCCAAAACTCATGACAACAGGAGAGGGCTGGAACTACAGACAGTACAAAAGATGATCCAGGCATCTGATTTGGGTCTGAAAAGTGAAGTCTATTTGTCTAAATCTGTTACGTTCACATGACGGCTCTACGTGTACATGGTAAATAATGTGCACTTGTCTTTAAATAATACCAGCGAGAATAACAGCATCAGTGGGTGCTCTCCTATGTTTCACGAGACAGAACATTTGGTTTATGCTTTGACCCGTCTTCCTCCCTTCATACCAACCATTTGTGGAAGATGGCCACCCCTCCCTGAACCTGGTTCAGCTGGAGGTTTCTTCCTGTTAAAACAAACTTTTTCCTTCCCACTGTCGCCAAACACTTTCTCATAGGAAGTCATACGTTGGGTTTCTCGGTGTATGTATTATTGTAGGGTCTACCTTAAAATATACAGTCCCTTGAGGTGACTGTTGTCGTGATTTGAATTAAATGTCTCTTTGCTTTTCTAATCCTTGGAAGACTTGGTTTAAATATCTTTTAAGTATCAGCCGTGCCAGTTTTTCCAACTATTTTAATCAGATATTTTGTGGCTGTCTGCCAACTTAGATGCTAGCATAACACTGTGAATGTGCTGCTTACGTAGCCTTAAGCTTTATTTGTGCTCACCACATTGGTAGCCGTGTGCACCTACTGTGATGTCATTGCAGTACATCAGACTAGAAATCTTCTCCTGATTGATGGAGGTCACCACTCAGACAAAACCTCTGCATCAATGCTTGCATAGAAGGAGGATGCAAAGGAAACAGTTTTATGTTATTTTCCTTCAAAGTCTCATCTTTCTGAAGCAAACTTAAGTGGTGAAAACTGGGCCCTAGACTGCAGTCTAAAGGGGCAATTATAATTTGTATTGTCACCGTTGCAAACAGTGGTGCCTCAAGCCATGCTTGGTCATTTAGGCTGCTTGTACATCTACATTGGTGGCAAAGCTGGTAGACATGAATGTATGGCTGTGACAACTTGCACCACCTTTTCAATGATATAGCAGTATAGGAGCTCAGTGATTCACAAATTATAGAGAGGGAGATGCCTCCAGTTTTGATTTCTTCTACTCCTAAACCAGCACTAATGTGGAGGTTTCTGTCTGAGCAGAGAAGAATGCAGTTCAGGAGAAGAATGAAGCACTGGTATAAATGCTGACCAGTTTGTAGTGACATTACTGTTTGTGCACAACATGATCAATGCAGTAAACCTAATGGGCTTTGGCATAATCCTAGCTATGTAAAAATAAATAAATTTTAAAAAAAAATAAATCACTCTGTAGCTCTGATGTCTTCGTGGCAATCTGCTTCAAATCATACCCAATGATATCCAACATGACCATGTTCACAGCATGGGGCCACATTTAACTCACAGCTACCCCTCTGAACAGGAAGAATGCAATATACCTGAGTGTAATCTAGTTTTCCTTTAGCATGAGCTGACTCAAAAGGACACAGACAGTGAGGTTTAATCTCAATATGGCAGGGTATTCGGAACGTTTCAACAAGCACTCGCGCGTCCTCAAAATGCGCATAAGTGTAACTCTGTGTGTGCATGCTTTTGCTGAGAGGAGGAGGATGTGGTCAGGTTGTCAGGAAGATTCATCATCTGCTTACCTGAACCAAGCAAAACAAGTGCCAAGCGAAAAGAAAGAACCTCAGTTGTTAATAGATTACACCTACCTTCATCCACATTTTGTGATGGCTGGGAATGTCTGCTTTGCGCAAGTTTGAATTTGATTTTAATCGCTAATGTATTGGAGCGGGCTGTGAAACGCGTATAAATACTAGGCCCCTGTTTCGTTTCTTTTTGGTGGTGGGGGGGGCTGCGTTACTAAAAAATATACAGTTCCGCTGACGTTAACAGCTGGTCAAAAAAGCAATATTGTCACGTACATTGCGTCGCTTTCGTCAGGTTTTAGTGTCGAGATAAAGAAGACACTAACGTAACCGCTTTAATGTATGCCAGTAAGTTCGTCAGAGGGATCAGTCTACTTACTGAAAAAGGCAGAAAGGACGACCGAACAGCATTCCATTAAACCGCTTCTATTTCACGTCAATTAAAGCCATGTACGGGACCTCGACGCTATGTCTGTTTAAAAAACACACGTACACAGTAAAATACTGCTTGAAAGCAGCTGGGGTGTAGTGAAAGCCCTCGTATGACCGAACTAAATTAAGTTTAAATTGAACTAGATATAGGCCATAAGTGATAAAGTTAGCCGTTGTACTACTTTCAACAGTAACGCAGTTAATTTGGCAAACAAAAACAAGCTAGCATTAATGTTAGTTTCAGTTAACAAGCTAGCAAAAGCAACCGCAGCGTCGTTACTAATCGACGTTTTATTGTATAATTTTTCAAAGTGAACATAACACTGTTCGTGTGTCGTCCACTTTAATCCACGGGGTTACTCGGATTTTAATGGCCTGACACAGTTTATAAATGAAAGCGAAGACTTTATTCGTAGTTAATTTGTAAACACGGTGCCTTCCGCGGACCGATTTGGTTTCAGTCGATAGTCAGACGCTGGGTTAGCTTGTGCGCAGAGCTGGCCTGGACTCACCGTGATGTTGCAGTGGATGATCAGCAGCTTCTCCCCTGTTACGTTGAATTGGCAACTGAGTTCATCGGGTTTCCAGTCTATTATTCTGAATCGTTCGTGGTTTGGGTCAAAGATTGACTCCAAAAACTTCAGTTCGGCCTTCAGCCCCGAAACCGACATCTTCTACTCATCTCAAACCACCAGGCCGCTGGCAGAGGGGAAGTCGGGGCGGAATGCGACCGCGCAGTCGAATCGGCTGTACGGATCTCGCATATTAGCGTGAGAACAACAACAAAGGGCTGGAGAGTTAGCTTTATATAAACCTGTGTAGCGCACATAGACTCTTAGCAGCGTTTTGACAGCTGTGACACCACATACGTACATAAATATATTTACATTATTTTATATTTATTTTCGCACCACTACAGATGGAGTCATAGTTGTGACTTTTGCTTAAACGAACCATTTAACAGCATGAAAAGGTTCAGTGTTATACAAGATAATTAGTGCCCCCCATCCCCTTGTTTTTTTTTTTTTTTTTTTGTTTTGTTGTTGTTGTTTTTGTTTTAAAAAAAAAAGAGTATTTCCTATATGCTGTTAAACAAAGCAAAGAATCTTAAACACGGACAACCTAGTTTTATTTTGGATGGTTACTACTTCACACATAGAAATAAAATTATTTAGGAAAAAACGAAACTACCATGGTCAAAATTATTAGCTTCCCTATTGCCAACAGTCAGTTGTGTATCCTTTTTGCTGGATAACAGCCTAGAGTCAGTTGTTGTAGTTTTCACCAAGTCCCACAAGCAAATCTTGAGCAATCAATTCTTTTTTGGCAAATCTCTCAAGCTCCTTCAGATGTGATGGTCTTCTGTCTGGCAGGGACTCTGGTCTTCAGTTCACCCCACAGATTTTCAGTGGGATACAATTCAGGGCTTTGTGTGGGCCAGTCAGCAACGTTCACTTTGGTCTTCTGTAGGTAGTTCTTCACCAGGAGCGACCTATGCTCAAGGTCGTTGTTGTGTTGGAAGGTAAAGTGATGACACAGACACAATTTTCCTGTTTGAGGTTTTTTAAAATAAAAATCTTCACACACCATTCTTTCTTAATTATTGCTTCTGCTTTGATAAGATTTCCAGTTCTTGATGCACTGAAGTCTCCCCATAGTATAATACTCCCACCACCGTGTTTACCCTGGGGATGATGTTCTTTGGGTTGTAGGCCTCTCACTTTATTCTGTAAACATAAGCAACATCTCTTTGGCCAAAGAGCTCTAGTTTTAGGCACACTGCCAGTATAATCTTTCTCCAGGTTGTCCTGGGAATACTCCAGTCTAGCATGAAGGTGTCTGTTTTGCAAAAGCAGAGTTTTTCTTGGTCTGAAACCTTGGGGTCTATTCCTGAGCATTGATTTAGTTATTTTCTTCTTTAAGACTACAATTGTCTTCCTTCTCATATCCCAACTAGTGGCAGCAGATGGCTGCCCCTCCCTGAGCCTGGTACTGCTGGAGGTTTCTTCCTGTTAAAAGGGAGTTTTTCCTTCCCACTATCGCCAAAGTGCTTGCTCACAGGGGATCGTTTGACTGTTGGGTTTTTCTGTGTATGTATTATTGTAGGGTCTACTTTACAATATAAAGCACCTTGAGGTGACTGATGTTCTGATTTGGTGCTGTATAAATAAAATTGAATTGAACTGAATTACAATTGCAGGCTCAGCTAAAGTATTTACTAGAATCTTAGCAGTTGGTTTGGGGCCTTTAGACACATGTTTCACCAGTTTTACTTTCGTTTATCTAAATTTATCTAAATCTTTCAAGTTTTGAGCATCACAAAGTTAAAACACATCATCGTACAGCAGTGGTTTGTACCATGGCTAAATAAAACGGTCAGTTTCTCAGGAGAATAATAATATTGACCCTGGTCAATTTTGTTTTTCTGAATTAATACTGTTATTGTGTTCAAACAGAAATAATTTGTGCAGTCTAATGAAAAATAGTATGTTCAGGAAGTGCTATGTTGACAGTCTCTTGCGCTATTAAAAAAAACACAGGCCAATTTCGACAAAAACTTTAAATTTCATGGGGGGTAATAATTTTGTCCTGATATGCATATACATGTATTGATACTATTTATCAATCAGATGTATAATTAGTCAGTGTATAATACCAGTCAGACATGTAGCTACATCAGCTGTTTGGGAATTGTGAATGTTTGTGGCACAACAGCACATATTAACTGTCACGCAAAGCAAAACTGTGAATCATGAAAAGACCACAAACTAATTGACATACTCAAGCCTGTGGTCTTATGAGTGTTGCCTGGCTTCTACAAGATAAGATAATATAAGAGAAAAGACGACTACATAGTTTAATGTAGAATAGTTAAATAAAATAACAACAATATGACAAAACAAAGTATAGAAATGCACAAAAGCCAATACTTAAAACGTATTGTCAAATGAAGTGGTAAAGATTTTCTGTATCTGTCCTGTGTCAAACAGAGTAAAAGAACCGATTAACAAATTTTGAGCCTATAGTCACTGTGTCAACAGTTTGGCCCATATATTTTTATTTCTTTTGTTTTTGTCGTTATTTATTCCCTCCTTTATTTCCTAAAAAACATGTAAATCTTCAGTGAAAGTAAATATATTTTAGTAAAGTCTTCTAGGTCTTGAATATCATCACACTGTCTTTAAACATGTAGCTAGTGTAACTTATGTGACACCGTTGATAAACCACTACTTATTGTAAATGTTATCTCATTGGCTGATAAGCTGATATCATTTAATATAGCCAATGCTGGATGATAACAATGTTTGGTGTTAATGAAAATAACAATGGTGCACTAGAGGGGCATCAGTGAGACAAATGACAAGACGTGAATGGTTTTACAGGTGGAGGCCAGTGACATTTTTTCCTCCTCATATTTCTAGACTGTTTTTTCACTACTTTTGCATTTAACTATAGGGTCAGGGTCACTACTGGTAGCACAAGGCGATACCTGGACCCTACAGAGGTTTCACAGGTAGTCCCACTCCTCCAGTATGGCATATGTGCCACTGGAGTTTGTTCTGTCTTCCAGCAAAGTCTCAAGAGCATGGAGGAGATTCCGGGAGACAAGCAGTTACACTTGGAGAGCTGGGCACAGCTGTGGAAGGTCCGTAACCCATCAGCCACCAAGGACAGGATAAGGACTGCCAGAGCCCTACAAAATGACTTCCAGCAGCAGGACACTGGTGTGAGTGTCTCTGACCAAGCAATCAGACAGTGACTTCACAAGGGCCTGGCATCCTCAAGTGGGACTGTGCTCACGGCTCAGCACTGTGGAACCAGATTGGAATTTGTCATAGAATTACAGGTCCAGCATTGGCACCCTGCGCTTTTCACAGATGAGAGCAAGTTCACCCTGTGCATATGTGACAGACGCATGTGAAAAAGAATGTTTTGCTGCCTTTAACATTGTTACATTGAAGGCATATAATAACGTAGGGAGGGACAGACCTCTACAGGCTAGCCAACTGTGCTATGGCTGCCATTCACTACTATGCTGGTGGAGTGGGTGCTGGGTTCCTCCTGATGCACAACAATGCTTGGCCTCATGTGGTGAGAGTCTGCAGGCATTTCCTGGAGGAATAAGAAACTGAACCATAGACCGGACCCTACGTTAAAACCTATAGAGCACCTCTGGGACCTTACATTTTGGTCCACCGAGTTGCACGTCAGCCTGTGCAGGATCTAAGTGCTTCCCTGGTCTAGATATGGAAAGAGATCACCCAGGACATCATGTCTTCTCATTAGGAGTGTGCACCAATGATGTCAGACATTCATAGTCAGAATCTATACAAACTACTGATTATCGTTCTGAGTTGCTATAGTGACATGTTAGCATTTCCAGTGAGATGCTCTGCAGCCACTTACAGTTGCTGCTTGTTTATGGGTGTTTCTGCATTCAGTCTTGTATTTAGTAGTGGAAAAACACCCGATTTAAGCTCAAGAGCTTTGATCGGGTGACTGACGTGGTCACTGGAGAATATCCCATTTCTTTGCCTTTGGGAAACTCTTGCAGTTTGCTTTGGGTCATCACCATTATCACTACGAAGCACTGTCCAGTTTGGAGCATTTGGCTATTTTCATTCTGTCATAATGCCGTGTGTGAGCCAGGAAGGATCAGGACCTAAAATACAGAACTCAGAAGTAGGACTAAGTTATAAGTGCATATAAACCAAGTTATTCCATTGATATGAGTTACAGCTGCTTTTTAAACATTCAGAACTTTTACTTCTATACATCTATAAACCATCTCAACATAATATGACTGCATTAATAAGCACATTTCTAACTGATCTCATAGAGATAATCGTTTCTGGTAATTTTAGGCTGTGGAAACACTTTTTTGCATGCACCCATGCAGTTTAATGCTCTGGCCTAGGTAAACAATCAAGCAGTACAGAGTAATGCACTGATTGGACACTAGATGGCAGAAAACATGCATCTGTTCTGTTTACAAGCTAACATGAACTCTGGCAGTAGTAGTTCAAAGCCCAGTACACACACCTTGTATAACACAAATCAGTACACCGTGTAAAAGGTGGATTTAACACAGCACCAAACATTGCATAACCGTGATAGCGAACTTGAACCTGGGGTTCACGGCTCGAAGCATTTGGGTAAGTATTACTATAGCTTAAAATGTAAATATGTTTGGAGAAACATCCCGCACTTTGTGATAAAACACTTTATGATAAAAATGTGAGTCTAACTATTTTAATTTTGGATGATTAAACGTCTATAATTAGATATTATGGAGTGGTACGCCTAGATTGTGATCTTAAAGGCAGATTTAGCTAGCTTTGTTGGATTTGATTTTATTAAACAGTGTGGTCTTTCGCAAGCAAACTGCAGTTGGAGTTGTATTATATATAGGCTGTGGACCAAAATGACGCAGAGCCGGTTTTTCATTAGAACTTAATTCAATTATTACAGTTTAAATTTCTAGAATGTTTTCAATTTTTCCCTCGTGTGGCTATGAAGAGTGAGGCTGGTGCAAGATTTTATTTGTGAAATTGAGCGTGGGTGTGGATAATTACAATTATACTGTTTGATTTGAGTTTTGTGTCTGGATCCCTTTCTTTATTTTTTTTAAATCTCTGAGAATTATGAAGACCCAGGCTGGTATAAAAGTTTTTTTTTATTTTTCACTGTAAGGGAGTGGGAATGTGGACTAGCAGTCCAGCGCTGGTTGTGTGGCACATCCCCGCATGGAAGCTGTGGGTCCAGCTGTGGGGAATGACCAGTTAATGCCCAGCTGCACGTGTGAGCTGCACATCCCCAAAGCACAGAGTTTCCCAAACCCTGGCTTGGTCCATAACATGGACATATGTGTCCAGCTTCTCACAGAACACAAAGACTATCAGCAAATATATTCAAAGTATCCAAAGTTAAAATGCCTACATAAAAATTATTTTAATGTCTAATGTTATAATACTGTTAGTACTGATGCAGTGAGGTATAAGAAGCCCTGTTTTATGAGTTTAAACTGAGCTGCTTTTTAAAAACTGCTTTAAATACAACAAAATATCTTAATCCATAGATTTCTAAGGTTTGGGTGCTCCAACAATAAATAAAAAAGCAAAAACAAAAAAAGACAATACACATATGTTTATTTTTGCCATATTTGCCATGTTTCTTTAGTCTTTTAGAGGACGTTTGAGTTTTATGAAGTACTAAATAATTTGAACTCTTCTGATCTACATAAATTATTTCAGTGAATCCCTGTGAGAAGATTAGTAGAGGAATCCCCACACAGCTCTTAAACATCAGAAACACGACAGGGAGCCCCAATAGGGCACAGCATGCTTCTATAATCTCTGATAGGTAAAAAGAAACTTTGGGTTTCAAATATTGCAATGAAGTAAACACTATTTGTCTCTTTATTGCAGTGGAGTAGACATATATAGTCAAGATATCAAGTGGAAATATCAAATTATACAAAAATGATCAGGCAGTACTGTGTTACCGACTTGTTTTTGTGTATTTTTAAGGTATCTGAGGGACGTCATGAAGATGCTTTATTTACCTTTGATCCTCTTTACGCTACTCTCATTCCAACCACCCGGTTCATTTGGGGGCAAAATTCTGGTGTTCCCACTGGATGGAAGCCATTGGATAAACATGAAAGTGCTCATAGAGGAACTGCATGCCAAAGGTCATGAGATCACTGTCATTCGGCCATCTGATAGCTGGTACATCAGTGAGAAATCTCCACTCTATACCTCTGTCACACTTCCCTACTCTAGTGGATTTGAGGAAAACTTTGAAACATATTTGTTTCAACAGCTGGAAATCCGGCTTCAGGGAAAACCTACGTCCTCTTGGTCCCACATCTGGACTCAAATTCAGATCCGGAATGTGGTTGTAGAACAGTTCACTCAGTTTCACAAAGGGATGAGAGAAACAATCGTTCAGATGTTTGAAGACAAAGAGCTGATGCAGTCTTTACATGCTGCTAAATACGATGTGCTTTTGACTGACCCTGGCATCGGTTGCGGGGCCATGCTGGCACGCCGACTTCAGCTTCCTCTGGTTTTCAATGTAAGATGGACCATTCAAGGCGAGGCTCACTTCCTTATTGCTCCCTCACCTCTGGCATACATTCCTTTTACTGGAACAGAGTTAACAGATAAGATGACCTTCTCTGAGAGAATAAAGAATATGTTGAGTTACATTATTGGCATGTACACATTGTTTCACATGGCAGAAACAAACTACAAACCGGTTGTTATGAAGTACTTTGGGCCTGATGTGGATTACTCAACGTTTTTCCTGGACGCTGATATATGGCTTATGAGAAATGATTTTGTCTTTGAATTCCCACGTCCAACATTGCCAAATATTGTCTACATTGGTGGATTTCAATGTAAACCCTCAAAAGCGCTTCCTGATGACCTGGAGACATTTGTCCAGAGCTCTGGAGACCACGGAGTCATTGTGATGACCCTCGGGACTTTAGTTGCAAAGCTTCCTCAACATGTTACTGAGGAAATTGCTGCAGCCTTTGCCCGACTTCCTCAGAAGGTTATATGGAGGTATATTGGACAAAGGCCAACCAACCTGGGAAACAACACGTTACTAGTTAACTGGCTGCCACAAAATGATCTCTTAGGACATCCCAAAACTAGAGTGTTTGTGACCCATGGAGGCACCAATGGAGTTCAGGAAGCAATTTACCACGGGGTGCCTATAGTTGGACTGCCCTTATTCTTTGATCAGCCCGATAATCTCTTCAGGATCAAAGCAAAAGGAGGAGCTGTGATTGTGGATATCGCTATGCTCAAAAGAGATAGCTTTGCAGAGGCACTGATGACAGCTCTTTACAATTCCACTTACAGGGAAAACATGCAGATGCTCTCCAGGCTGCACAGAGATCAGCCTATGAAACCTCTGGATCAGGCAGTGTTTTGGATAGAATATGTTATAAGACATAAAGGGACCCGTCATCTGCAGACACAGTCGTACAAAATGTCGTGGTTTGTGTACAAGTCTCTTGATGTCATTGCTTTTTTGTTGACCGTCGTTTTGCTTATGATGCTCATTTGTGTGTCATGTCTAAGGCTAGTGTGGAGAATGATCTTTTCTGGAAAAAAAGTTAAACGTGAATGATCAGAAAAACAAAAGCGATCCAATCTGAAAAACGTTCTCTGCACCAGCCATGTGCTAATTACCTGAAAGCATTTTACTTTGCCATATTTATCTTGAGAAAATCAAGAGCATAACCCTGAATGTTTCTGATTTCAGTCGAGGTTTTTATTTGTGAAGCTATGATATCTGGTGGTGAAGAATCATTAAAAAAAAAATAAAAAATCAACCAATCCACACATGGATCAACTCTAGAAGCGAATCACTTTAAAGCTGGGCAAGCCCCACCTTGTTTTTCACCAAATTGTTTTTTGAAAAGTGCTTTGTGAATAAAGATGATTCTAGTATTTTCTATTTAATAATTTCTCTTGTATTTTCATTGTTTCCTGCTTACATTTTTAAAGAATTATGTCAGTGATGTGTACTGCTCTTAAGCCATTTACTGACCAGGCACTAGATGGCAATACAAGACACGCTGCACCTATCTGTCCCGTACTGTTTTCCTGACAGTGAAGTTAAGCTGATTTTTATTTATAATGGCTCAGTCCAGTCCTGCATTAGTAGACGTGCCATTCTGTAACAATTTGTAAGAAATTCAATTTATGTCCTTTTGTGTTTGAAAAATGAAGAAAATGGATTCTGCAGGATTTTAATGAAAGCCCCTGGGCTCAGGAAGTAGAGCAGGTCATCTGCTACAGAAGGTTGGTTGCTCAATCCCTGGCTGCTCCAGTCTGCATGCCAAAGTATCCTTAGGCAAGATACTGAACTCAGAGTTTCACCTGATGCGTTTTTTCAGACAGTGAATGTATGTGAAGGTTAGACAAAAAGCATTTACACATTCAAAAACAAAAACAGTTTTTAGGACTATGTGTGTGAATGAGGCTTATATAAACTGCTTTGAGTGTTCAAATAGAGTAGAAAAGCACTCTACCAGTTCATTTACTATTTATTTACTCTGTTTGTCAGATCTGTGGGCTTTATGAAGACATAAATGATTTAAAAACGCTCACAGTCAGCAAACAGATGTAATTGCTTGTCCTGTGTGCATGCTACTGCACATTAGCAACAGACGTCATGTCTTACTTTTTTTGTTTGTGGCTCTCATAGTCAGTGAATTTCCAGGTGGACTCGGGATGAGGGACAGATTCAGTAGCAGTGGGTTAATTACAGTGAAGCAAATTTCAAAGTGACCACTAAAGGAATTGTGAATAGCGTGTCCAGAGGTCTAATATATACAAATCCACAGGGTCTCTTCCTCACAGGGAAAAACACTCTGTCTTGGAAAATCACTCAGAGAAGAGAAAATGGTGAGACATTTATTTTATCCTAGTCTACACTTAAATGAGAGCAGATGTCCTCTTAGCACTGTGAGGTGCAAACTACATCATCAGTTTATCCATCCGTTCTCTTCCGCTTTCTCCCGATCAGGGTCGCAGGGAGGCTGGAGCCTATGCTACCTTGGGGCGAGAGGCAGGGTACACCCTGGAGAGATTGCCAGTCTGACACAGGACTCAAACTACATTATGTATTTGCTTAACTATTACTCACCTCTCATTGAAAGTTAACAACCACTAAGATTATTGTACATTCACAGATGCCTGCTAATTACTGCAGCTGAAATTTCATTCACAAAAACTGGAGCACATTTGTACGGTCTGTTAGTACAATTAACTGCACATGAGTCACATTGTTTGACAAATAACTGAAGAAAAAGGAACTGACAAAGACCAGTGATTGTATAACAGGGTCCAGTTCAGTGACCCCATACTGCGTTGTTACAAAAGGGAGGAAATGAGCTTCGAGCCATTCCTAAATGCAACGGAAGGTTTTCTTGCAATTCAGCTAGTGCTTTATTTTTCAGCCTTTCGGGTTGTTTTTTGCAAATCATCCCTTCACAGAAAGCCACAGGGAAACTTAATTAAATGTCATATATGTGTGCCCATTTGTTTACCTCTTTTGCTGTGATGCACCTGCGTGTAGTACTCCTAAACACCAATGATGTGTTGATGTGGATATTTTCTCTTTTTTTGACCGTTCTCTATAACTCTGGGAAAATCCAGTTCAGCAGTTTCTGAAATACTCAGACCAGCTAATCTGGTATCAACAATCACGCCACATTCAAAGTCACTTAAATCACCTTTTATCCCCATTCTGTTGCTCGGTTTCAGCCCATTGATAAACAACAACAAATCCTGGTCTGAGTGTGGGGGATTGTCACATTTTCTCTATCTAGTTTCCAGCTCCACAAAAAAGTGATTTTTTTTCTTAAAAATATAAATAAAAATTTTCAATCAGTTAAGCATATTAGAAAATTGACAAGACATGCCCTAATGTAAAAAGAATGGTGATAATTATTGTATCAAGAAACAATAAACCTTTCATCTAATTAGAAATCCCAGTCTTCAATTAATTCAATACAAAATATTACATAGCGTGCACTATACAGGTCATCGGATGTTCAAGATGGGCTTTACGTCTACCAACAACTGCTCACACTGCCAAACCAATTCACCGGACAATTATATCCACGCTCTTTGGTTCTGTCCACCAGTTCAGAAGTTTTGGCGCGAGATATGTGAAGACTTATCGAAGTGTCTGAAATGTAACATTCCAACTTCCCCCTTAGTGTGTTTGTTGGGCAGCTTAGATAATGTCACTTCAGAAAAGAATATCGCCCATATGGTTTTCACTGCCCTATGCATAGCCAAGAAAACAGTCCTCATGAACTGGAAAAATAAAAATAATCTTAATTCTAACCAATATAGAAATTATCTATTAGATTACATTAGTCTTGATACAGCCTCTGCCACCACATCAGATCAATTGCTCTGGGCTCCTTTGATCAGCTCCATCACCTAGTGGGGGTGGGGGGTCATAGTTTGGTCCCGCCTTCACTGTTGTGATTGGTGTGGGGGTAGGGACAGGCTTAGGGCGTCGGGGGGGTTCCCCGGAGGCATCTTCCTTGGGGGGCTCAACCCGGGGTAGCGGTCATGTCCGGTTAGGGGCTCTGTTGGCTCTCCGGTGACTGTTTCCTCGCGGCTGCGTGCAGCGGGGCTAGGGGAGGGTCTGTGCTGACGGACGTGGGTTACTGACCTGGTAGCCTGGCTGCCCCTGGGTGGGTCCGGGATGGGCGTGAGGTTCTGGGGGCGCTCCGTCTCTGGGCTGGGACCCGGACCGGGCCTCGGGGGCTTGGGTCCTGGTTGGTGTGTTGCCGGGGTTGTGGGCGGGTGGGTGCATGGGGGCCCAGCCCTGGAGCAGGGTGCCGCCGGTGCGTCGAGCCACCTGGGGGGCTCTTCAACTGGTGGGGGAGATTGTCACATCTTGCAGGAGCTTTCCTCTCCTCAGGAGCTGCCTCTGCAGGAGGGGGAGATACAGGAGAGGTGGAGGAAGATCTCAGCCTGGGTGTTTATTGTCTTATGTAGTCTGGAAGATGAGTGGATGGTGGGGTGGGTGCAGTTTTCTCTGTGGTGGGGTTGGGTGGACTGTCCCGGGCTCTGTGGGGCCGGGCGGCGCTGCTGCACTGGGCCCGGTCTGGATGGGCCTGGGCCCCCTTTCCCTGGCGGGTCGCGGAGTATGGGGGTGCCTACTGGGGTCAGCGGGGGAGCTGGCCCCAGGGAGGGGTCACTTGCCCCTCCCTTCCTTCCCTCCCCATCTCCAGCTGCCTCCCTCTTCCCGCTCCACCACAACCACCCACACATGCAGGGCCTTGGAGTAGGGGTATGTCACCAGGGTGCAGAGGAGGCTACCCCCCCTCTGTCCCCTTCTGGCTGCCTCTGCCTCAATTTTATCCCACAACTTAGACATTCACATTACTCACACTCTCATTACACATACATATAGGATCTTGGGGGTGGGCACGATACACGGAGTCCAAAGTACCATCAGGGTGTACACCCCACCCCTGGCATCGTTGCCCACCTCTCAATTTTAAATACACGTAGACATTGAGGGCTAGCAGGAGGGACCATGCGCTTACCTGCTGCTCTCTGGCAGGTAGCTCCAAGCCCTCCTGGGTTTTAAATGCACCTTAGAACACACATGCATCAACATTACAATGAGCGGGTGGAGGGAGGTTCGGAGTTTTCTCTCACCCCCGTTCTCTGCGACCTGCTGGAGCAGGGGGGCTAGGACTAGGAGGAGGAGTTGGCCGTCCGACTGCGGTCTGGAGTGTGGAGCCTTCCTGCTGCTGCGGAGTCGGGGCGGTCTGCCTCCCCCCACCGCAGGGAAAAGGGAAACACCACCTGGGTCTGGGTGCAGTTCCCCCCTCCAGGGGCGGGGGCACCTAGACCCGGTTTGTAGAGTACGCTTGGGGAGTGTGATCGTGTGTACAACGTCTCTTTATGTCTGTCTCCACGTTGGTTGAGTGTGGAGTAAGTGCATATGAGAGCATGAGGGTGGGAATGGATGTTTGTATCTGTGTGTGCCTGTATGTCTGTGTCTATATGTCAGGTTGGGTGTCAGGCGCCACCTCTCTGGGGACATCTCAGGCCCTCCAAGGTTTGGAGGCCTATCTCCCCCTACCACCACTTCCCCTGCCAGTGGCGGACCCCCTCAGACATCGGTGCGTTGGCGGTTCTTTGTGTCCGGGGATGGGCGTCCAGGTACACACCGGCTCACTCCTTGGCGGCCGCTTATCGGGGCCTGGAGCCTGGGGCTCGCTCGGGCCACTTCGGAGGTGGGGTGCCCCCGGCCTCTCGGCCTGGGGCTCGGTCACTCAGGCGCAGCTGGCTGCCGGCGGAGCTCACGGGCGCGTCACTGCAACTCCCCCTGGCTTCTGCTCCGCGGCTGCTGAGTGAGCCCTCATCTGGGACTCTCCTCAGCTCTTTCCGGGACAGTGGCGCAGCTGCCCCTCTGTTGGTCTTCCTTGGTCTCTTGTGTTCTGGGGGCCTCTGGATGTCTGGAGTTTTGATCTCCTCCACACCTGCTTCACGCCCTGGAGGACGGGGCTGTGGCCCCCCCACACCCTCTAGCAGATTATTACATGAAGGAACCTTTTAAAAAAACAAAAAACAAGCGCGTCCATGCTCACAGGTGTACACACGGGTGATCACACCCACAAACTACACCCTTTTTGGCTCCTACCTCAAAGCACACTGTGTTCTGTTGATCTTATGTGCTGCACAATAATGTTTAACATTTAGTATTTACTGTCATATTCCCATATATCATTGTGATGTTGTTTATTCTATTACTCTTGTTCTCTTCTGCTTGCTTTCTTTTTTCTTTCTCAGCAGGTGATCCAGGTGATTGATATATGCATTTTTTTTTCTCTGCCCGTTCTGTTGGTTTTTGTCTTTTGCCCTTCTCCCCTGTCCCTCTTCTCAGCTGTTTCTCTTTCCCTCTTTCTTTCTCCCCTTCTTTCCCCCAGTCAAGTCTGTCCCGTATTCAGTAAGTGAAAATAAAATAAACAATAAAAGGTGAATCAAATGGACCATTACGGCAAGGCTGGGATGGTCAGTTTGGTAAAGTAAATCCGTTGGGCATCTTTCTTTGCCTTTAGACAACAATTCTGATGGCAAAAGAGCCAAACGGGACAGGCCAAAAAAAAAAAAAAAAAAAAAAAAAAAAAAAGGGCAGGGTTGTCTGGTTCTGTGGCGTATGAGCCAACATAACTCTGTGATGATTAAATGACAACAAATAACCGCAAAGTTGTTTTTATAAATACTTTTAATTACATTATACATGTTTGGACAGCTATTTTCAAGGGGTAACTATCTGCAGTACAGACTTTGATGGAGTGGAAATATTCTCACACTTTCAGTCCAAGCTTCTTCTCTTTTTTTTTACATGCTTGTATTTATTAGCCTCTTTAGTTGACACAGAGACATATGCAGTTTTCACCTTCACTTTTTCCATCCAAACTTCAGCTGAAAACGTGCTGTAATTGGTTTGCCTCAATGCTATGTTGTTCACTTGCACACAGATTTTCCATACGCATGCCTAGTTATTTGTGAATATCTGACCTATAACAAACAGCTGTTGGCTGGCTGCTTAGTTCTGGCTCAGATGAGAGCAACCTCTTTGCCACAGTCGACATACAAATAAATAAACCGTTTATTTATCAGGCTTTTAAACAACATCGAGCTCGTTATACAGTCGTTAGGATGACTTGTGTCATGCATCAGTTTGAAATGTCATCTTGTGACCTTATTATCCCCCGTTGTTGTGATTAAACCTGTATTTGTGACTCTCTTTGCTTGTGTGTGCGCTTGTCTGCAACAGGTGTTGATACATATAAAAAAAAAAAAAAAAAAAAGGTATCGCACACCACAGCCGCTCTATCACGTGACCACACTGATCCAACGTGCTACGGTTATAAGCCGAGTTATGCAATGTCGCAAGTTTTGTGAGGTGCTTTTTTGATATTTAATGGATCGATTACATTTTTTATTTCTCTCCGATATCCGATCCAGTAATTTAGGTCAGTATCGGACCGATACCGATACGTAATATCGGATCGGTCCATCTCTAGTGTGTAGTGAGGGGTTTCATAGCCTTAAAACATCTATAATAAAAAAAAAAAAAAAAAAAAAAAAAGAAACAGTGGATCATCTTTTTTACTGCATACTTCTTATCTTCTGCGGCTTCCCCAAAAAATACTGACATTGTCAGCGCCACCCCCGCATTCACCGTGAATGAAAGCGGACTTTTATAATGCATAACAAAAATAGTGGTTAAATACACCCATAAGCGTGTCGGGCACTGAATGTGGGAATACCGGTAGTTATGATGATGAACGAGCACAAATTTGCCTTTTTTAATAAAAAGAAAAGAGAAGAATCACTCGAGGCAAGTAGTAACTTTCTTTTGCAAAAGAGTAATTTCTGAAAATACAGTTTCAACTCAAAATGACATTATACTGATTAACATTAGATTTTCCTGCTAGTCTTGGCTGATAGGAAGTGTTCTTATTGCATAGTAAATAATAACAAGAGTCCAAACAACTGATTACATCATGTTATAAGGATGAAAGAAAATGAGAAACAGTATCGTGTTTAGTGTATTATACTAACGTCTGATGGGGTAAGGTAACACTCCAGATGTCCTGTCCAATATATATTACAATTATTACATTCTCACATGCACCTCTGTTTAGGGATGTCTATTAATATTCAGCGTTTCAGTGCATGCTTGAAAACAGCTTAAGCAAAGTGTTGGACCACCAGAACAGCATCACTGTCTCTCTGCAGTGATTCTCCAGACGTCTGAAACTTTACTGGAGGAATGGAACATTATTATTTTAACAGATGTCTTCTGTTTTGGTATTTTGATGGTGATGGTGGAGAGTGCAGCTCAGTTGACTGACAAATTGTACTGTTGCAGTCTTACAGGTTCCAGGGTTGCATAAGTTTTGGTTCTTGTTTTGAATTTATAGTTGTTTTTTAGGTGTTCGCGTTAATCAGTGTAGTCTAAGGATAGTTGTCCGTGCCTATGTGTTTATATAAACACCTGCCTTTGCCCTCACTTTTGTCTGTTTACTTTCCCTCCTGTATATTTGCTGCTGTTCCTGTGAACTTTCTGTTATCTGGGTTTTGTATTTTGCCTACCTTTGCATGCTGCTTTTGGGTCATCTCTTCACTTACTGGCCAAAATGAGTCACACTATTTTCATACTCAGGCTTTCTGACTGATGATCCTGCCACTTATGCCCCAACAACGAACCCTGTTTTAAAGTCACTGTGAGAAATCGTCCATTTTTTAAAAGTCAGAACCAACTGAACCAGCTCAGCAGTTTTATACAGCAGGCTGAGAAAACCTGGATATAAACTGATTATTGTGCTAGTGCATTCCTTGTATTTCTTGACCTATATATTCAGGTTTTTAAATCTGTTATCCATCTGTGATATCTGGGAGTCCAGATGACCCACTTTATGTGGGACTGTGCACCGTTTTTCCTGTCCCCTCATCCCACACTGAAATGCCGATGAAGGCAAAATGACAGATATGAATTCAAAAAGAAATGTACTGATCTAAACAGGCATACCTCATGAATACCAAAGGTGATTATCACAAAGAAAAGCTGCTGAAATAACTCTAAGGTTTTACTTTTCTCTTTTATTAATACAGGAATTTAATTACTGACTGAAGAAGTGGTGAAACAAATCTTTAATTTACAATATAGAGTGTTGGCAACAGTTGTTGTCATTGGTTGCGATATAAATAAAGCTGAATTGAATTGTTTCTTTTTATTTGATATGTAGATGCTTTTTTTCACTTACATATAATTATGCAAACGATGCAAGTATGGTGATATGAGTACAAACTCTTGGTTAATACGTTGTTCAATACACTGGTTCAATCTCACATTAATGCAAATATGTGATCAGCCAATCAAATGGCAGCATCTCAGTGCATCTAGGCACGATCAGGACAACCTGCTGGAGTTCAAACTGAGCATCAGAACGGAGAAGGAAGATGGACTACAACAGCAGAGGACCACACCAAATGCCACTCCTGTCAGCTGAAAACAGGAAACTGATACTACAATAATGCCTGGTCTGGTAGAGACAGAATTGAGTGTTAACAACATAAATGCATTCATTCTTCTTGACTTGTATCAGTTGTTCAGGCGGTTGCTGGTGGTAAAGTGACGTATTTGCATCCCTTTGTCCATCCCTTTAAAACCACAGAATACTCATTTTCTAATGGATGCTTCCAGTAGGATAACACACCATGTCACGAAGCTCAGATCCCCTTGAACTGGTTTCTTGAACGTGAAAATGAGTTAACTGTACTCACATGGCGTCCACAGTCACAAGATCTCAATCCAACAGAGCACCTTTGAGGTGTAGTGCTACGGAACATTGGCATCATGGATGTACAGGTGATAAATCTGCAGCAACTGTGTGATGCTGTCATGTCAGCGTGGATCAAAAATAATGTTTCCAGCACCTCATTGAACCCATAGCACAATTAACGCAGTTCTGCAGGCAAAAGACACCATACTCTTTGCCCCACATTCATGATGTAGAAGACCAAGTGACTTGTGCTTCTGTGCTGTAGGTGTCAGCCTGCCATTAACCTATATTTGCTCAAAGAGAAATTGGATTAAAAGTTTGCGTAAAGCCACAGGTGCTGTTGGGTTCAAGGCTTAGTCAGCCCGAGTGAGAACCTGCTTGACACAGGACACGGCTGCTCAGCGAGTAGCTACTGAAGGATGAAGTGTCAAAGAAACACTCGCTTCTGATTGGTTTGCAGACACTGTAGGCGACAACGGCTTAATTTGACTACAAGAAAGAAACAATCGCAACTATATTCTAATTCTTAAGGGGCTTCGTACAAAACAGGTCTAGCAGTATACATATAAAGACCATGGTTATTATCTTATTTCAACAAAAATCGATTTGTGCTTCACTTTTGCCATTGGACGCACCGTCTTGTCTCTGCGCTCCTCCAAGATCTCGCGGGATTAAAGATGTAACGGGTGGTTAAGAAAAAAAAAAAAAAGGAAAAAAAGGTGGTTCGGTATCTGCACCGGGTTGTCAGCAGAGCGGCACAGGTAGCCAGCTGCACCTCTGTGGGCTCACGCTCGTCTACCTAGCGACGCTTGACTCAGTACGTGACACGACTGGGGAGTATCTGGAGGTGCGAGCCTCGGCGAACCAGCCCGCTCCATCATAACCGGCGCAGGTCACCTTAGCGCTCTCCTACCGGCATTTTCCGTCCACCGTCTCCGAAGATGATACCTGGCAAACGCAGAGCTGCAGTCATGATCTTCTCGGTGGCGATATTTGGAGCTCTGATGCTGCAGTCCGTCTCATCTCAGAACGGTAGGAAAGCTCTCCCTATAGAAAAACGCAGCGCGTTACACATCATGGTGAGAATGCGGTTTTAAGGGAGGCACTGGCATTGGCTGACTTTGATGCATTAAAAAAAATGTTACTTTAAATGAATTACTGCAAGATTCCTCCAGCCTCATTAGATAATCCTCTGTTTCTGACAGAAACACACACCAGAGCGGATCGATTGGCGTCTTGTTGGCCCAGCGTTAGAAAAGAAGGGTTAATAAATCATTAATGGGCTACAATCTGTACTGCTGTAGTGAGCCATAAGGAGGCCTGTGCAGTGTCCCTAAAATGTCCTTTGAAGTGTGGAGCTGAATACTGAGCCGATACATGAGCGGTTCAGGCAGCAAGGACAAGTTCTGTCCACGGGTAGGATCGTGCCACACTGAAGTTTAAAACCTGTGATGCCAGCACACAAACACTCTCTCACATGTCCAGTCAACATGCTGTCACGCGTGGGTCTGCTCAGAAATGGCAGGATAGGGATCAGGAATTCAGAAAAAATAAAATCCTCTGCTACAGAGTGAAATAATTGTATGCATCAGTGCAGGTCCTTGTAACATAGGCCCATGTAATTATGTAGGACCTTAGAAGCGCAGCTCTGTAAATAGCATCAGTCCATTTTGCTGCATGTTCCTATTTTTAGAGCAGAGATGCTGCACTGGGAACTATGGCTTTAATGTCCTCTTGCAACAGTGAATCTGTTAACTCTTTGCTGAGACGTGCTGCACTGCAGAATGGCATTGATTTCCCAGCGCAGCTCCACTTGCCCAATTCACCCTCAGCTCGTAAACCTCATCCCCCCCCCAAACTGATTAGGGCTGTGTAACCCCCCTCTCAGTCCACTATCTGTTTGTGTATACTGTAAGCGTGCAGTGCTTCTTGCATTCCTTTGCGAGCTCTGTGTGCGGACGAGTGAGAATGGATTGAGCTCCGGCCTTCCCCGGAGTGGTCCATGTGTAGGATTGCATTACACATCTCCTCCTATACTGTGCGCCCACTCACAACATCTCTTCTCCAATCAGAGCTGACAAAGCTCAGACTTCTGATTAGAAATACTGGCTTTACATCCGACAGGAGGAGGTAGAGATCAATCTTCTTTATTGCCTTTCAAATATTGTAGTTTTCTCTCTTCTTCTTTTTCTTCTTCCTTTCTTCAGATTGCGGTCACACAGAATATTAGCAAACACTGCTGCCAGTCACGTCCCAGAATCCATTTGGCTGCTTATATGTGAAGCTATATCTCAAAAGATTAATACAACAGTATATCATGTTGCTTCCTGTCGAGATGCGTTATCCCCCCTCTGACACCAAATATCAATGTTTTTTCACAACATACAGATGCTCTAAATCACAGGTGTCGAACTCCAGGCCTCGAGGGTCGGTGTCCTGCAGGTTTTAGATGTGTCCTTGATCCAACAAAGCTGATTTAAATGGCTAAATGACCTCCTCAACATGTCCTAAAGTTCTCCAGAAGCCTGGTAATGAACTGATCATTTGATTCAGATGTGTTGACCCAGGGTGTTATCTAAACCCTGCAGGACACCGAGGCCTGGAGTTCGACACCCCTGCTCTAAATAGATATCAATCCAGTTTGATTTACCAGACTCACTTCTTCATTTCTCTTTGAGCTAATGTTTTAAATGAAGTGAAGAAGGAGAAGAAACTGACTCACATGGGGGAAAAATCAGACTGCCAGTTAATTGAATTGGTATTTAATGCAATAGTAATCTGTAACACAACAGTGCACAGATGAAATAAATGATTCTTTTCCCAATGTATCAAGATCGTATCTTGTGATTCCCAGCCCTACTCTCTGTGGACGTATGAGTCTAAAGTGAAGTTAACATAACAGACTGTTTAAACAGTCTGAAAAACAAAGTAATGTTTTATTTTCAGAAGCTAAAAAATGATATTTTGTGAGCTATTTCAGTTTGAGTTGTAGATTTTATTGTTTCAGTACCTGATGAATTGGCCAAATTACAAATAATTTGCATTACATTTGTAGATGTTTCCAGAGACTGAAAATGATTGTGTTTAAGGAAACGATTTAAACATGTAAAACTAAAAGATGTAACAATGTATTGTATTATAATAGAGCAAATTAACAAAAGCATATAAAGCACGATAATTGCCGGGGATATTAAATATCAGTTGTTTTCATTGCCCAGCAATCCATTGATTATTACTCTCACTT
Organism: Copadichromis virginalis; assembly: GCF_057382275.1. Lineage (NCBI taxonomy): Eukaryota > Metazoa > Chordata > Actinopteri > Cichliformes > Cichlidae > Copadichromis > Copadichromis virginalis. The sequence continues at coordinate 16,078,327 of NC_140624.1, forward strand.
GGCTAAAAGATTATTTGGTCAACATATGGACGAAGAAGGGAAAAAGCGGGGAACAAATCTCATCACAGTTTTCCGAAACATAAGACGATGCTGACATGTTTCTCATGAAAATTTAAACCCCGAGCAGCTGAGGAGCACACAGGAGAGAGAAAAAAGCTAAATCCTGCAATTAAAAGGTTGGAACCAGTGAACGGTTTGTATTTTTGACTGTTAAATGACAGAAACCATTACTGATCACGACTAACCACAATTGCCCACATTTATTCTTTTTTTCTGATAATTATTGGATGGATGCATTGTTTCATCTCTAATGTGCATTTCTGCTATATCTAACATCAAAGGCAATCCCTACAGGGAAATGTAAGAGAAGTAGTGCCGTTTTCTGAAGCCCCACGATGCATATAAAACATTAACATGCTTGAACAACACAGTTGTCAAATTCAGTTTAATCTGATTGCATGTAAGTATAATTATTGTTACTATAACACATCAGCTCCCTTATGTTGCATTTCAGTGCTTCGAAATGTTTATTAAACTATATCAAAACATTTAAGACATATATATTAGAACCATTTTCACTGTGCAGTTAATGCCGTCCAGCATGTGAATGTATGTAATTGCTGTTTTCTTCAGTATGTGTTGGAACATAAACTGGGACTGTGGCCAGAATTTCTTCATTTTAGACACATTTAAATTGGATTCGTCAGACGATTCGAGGTCGTCTGCTGTCAGTTTGTGCTCTTGGATTTGCAGTTTGAATAATAAAACTGAAATTGGCACACAGTGTCATAGTGTGGATCTGGACAGGAACAAACACTCTGATAAAGGACAAAAGAAAGTTAGGACTATTTATATACTGGACTGATGGGCAGGTGGAAACAGGTGAGGAACGAGACACAGCTTAACCTAATCAACACAGTTTATTGCAAGCTGAAAGTAAAACTAGAGTGAGGAACGGCAGAAAGGTAACCTTCAAAGCAAAAGAGGGAACAGCTCAGAAGACAAAGGGTAAATGCAGCGGCTAACAAGAATAACAAACAGTGGAACAGACGCTAGTAGAAAGACAAGAAAGAGGAACAGATGGGGAAAAACAGAGGAAACTAAAACTGCTGCAAAGAATAAAAATAAACACCTGAACTTGAACTGAAACCAAACTGAAAGGCTAAAGGTTTTAAAAATAACAGCAACAACAACAAAAAAAACACGAGTCAAAAAGTGAAAAAGTGCAAAAATAAAAAAAATACAAGGACCAATAATGCACAGATCTTACCAGAAAAAGCATATAAACACAACATCTAAAGACCAAACAATTATTTCATTGAGAGAACAAAAGACACACACACACAGGTGCTTTATGCACATTAAAATTCAGAAAGAATTTAGAAGCAAATTGGGAACACAGACAATGAAAACGTTAGATGGCAATAACAGATTTTTGGACTGTCACGCTGATATAGCGTATATGAATAGATCTCTTGATAATAAATGTGATGTGATTTGCTACAACAAGTACAATTTTACAATGTTGCATTGGGTTTTTATACGTTTAAGTGTGAAATAGGCAAATTATTTCCTTTAACATGTCAATATGAACTAAATGTTCTTTGCACAATGTTATGGCTGTTGAGTTTAGCACCATTTGTTTTTAGATTGGTTGCCTCCCATCATCAAAGGTTTATGATGTAATTCTGTCTTGCACCAGATACAAAATCTCTCAGGAAAATCACTAAAAAATGAGAAGACGATAGCAATTTTATTTTCCCTGGCATTCATCGGTGGCGTTCCCTAAGCGATGGAAATAGCGCAGCAGCAACAAGCGCAGTAACTGTGGAAAGTAACAAATTAAAGAAAAAATTAATTGGAGGGGATAAAGGAGGTGAAAAAATAAAAGTGAACCTCAGTCTTTGTGACAGCAGTACAGGAAACACATCTCACTGTGAGTAAAAACAGATTCATTGCTAACAGAAGGAGCTTTGATTTGTGGCTCAAATAGGGACTGTGTAGATAATTTAGGCCTTAATGAAAAGGACAAACATTACAATTCTCCACAGTTTGGTGAGCTGTCCTCGCCCAGCTCATGTGAAAAGAAGCACATTTTGAAATCCAGCTGGAGTAGCATAGTTTTCCACCCCTCGAAATCCCGGGCCCGCGTCAGTCATGAACGTTCTCGCTGAGTTGCACCAGGAATGTGACCTTAAGTTGCATTCAAACTTTGAAGTGCTGTGTGAGAACTTTATCTGTGGACATCATGTTTAATTTAAGATATTAAGCTAGCTTATTATTCACTAATGGAAAAAAAACATCCCACACATTAGACGCACACAAAACTAAACCGAAATCCTCTTGACGCGAGTGGCGTCATTCGGACATGTGCTGTACAGTGGTGTGCGAAGACGTGGCTACTGGCTCAGCACTTTTAACATGTCTACTCTGTCGGAGTTGACAGGGTCTGTCTCTCAGCATTTCTGCGATAAGAGCTGAGGGGCTGGCTTTAGGTTTCAGTCATGTTATTTGCTGGTTTGCATGTATGAAGGAATCTTTATGTGCACACTGTATATGGTCTGGTCTTCAGGAGCCCGTTGCAGGCTGTGCAGCAGAGTCTTGTGATGTCAGCAGCTTGACACAGAAACCAGGTGATGGTCTGTCTCATCTGGTTGGCTGTCTCTTCTTCCTACTTTGTTGCCGTAGAGTGCTTCTATGGAAACGCAGGGGGTCTATCACCATGTGCCCACACACTCCCCAGAGACCCAGAGCTGAGGCTTCTATAAATCTCTTGTCTCTCTGCAGAGCCTATAGAGCGTGCATATAACTTCCACCTCCATGATTAAAAGCATTTACATTTAAAAGGGAGACATTTCAATCCAGTCAAATTATAAGCAGCTTGTTGTATCAGTGTCCTTGTTATTCAGTAATTACATAAACACGATTTTCTGAGCACTGAGATATTTTTATTATACAGCCAAGAAAATGACAAGGTCGTGTGGAGGACTTCTTGATGTGAGCGCTGTGCGAGCCAGGCGCAGTTTTATATGATGCCATTAATTGCACAGAACCAAGTGAGAGCAGCCTCGCAGGGCCGTCCCAGAAGAACTGAATTAAAGCTTCCCAGGAATAGCAGCAATAATAGTTTAGACAGATCTGGGGTTGTCTCTTTTTCCCAGAGCAAAAATTGTCAGTGTGATGACTGATGGCTCATCAGAGGTGAAACTGTTTGTCAATGAACTGATTTGTGACTTTGCATCAGACGCCATCACATTGCGCTGGGCTCTGGTTGAGAGCGAATGGTCGCATCTGATTTGTTTTTTCATATTTTGTGTAATATATACTGTATATATACAGTGGGTGCTTGTTGTGAACATGGTGAAGTTGGCTTAAGGTGAGAGGATTTAAAACGTCTTGAGCTGACAGACCCAAGATGAGATGTATAAAAGGATTATTTTAAATTTGGTGTAAGATTTGTGCAAAAATGTTTTTTGTAGCGGTTCACACCAACCGCTAAATTTTGCAGGAGAAATTTTCAGCATTTATTTTTTGGACTAAAAACTCGATTTTTCACCGATTTGTTGAAATATGTGCAAAAGAGACGGTAATACAGATTCAACTTCTTGATCAAACCAACTTCCTGATGTTGTTTCCTAGTTAGAATAGGATGAACCCAAAATCTCAATCTCTTTCTTCTTTGATTTAGATTCAGAACGCACTGTGGATAAAAAATAATGCTTAACTGAAATCTGTGGGGTGATTGTGTAACAGCAAAGTTGGTAGTAGAAGAATTACTTACAAACCAGGAACCTTTCTTTAGTCAGATTTGACTGGTGTCCTTATTCATCCCTGGGACTACTGAAATTAAAGTTGTGCCTTGAGGTGGCTACAAGTGGTGAGACTAGCTTCAAGGATCCTCTGATAACAAGTCCCTTTTCAATTGGGAAAAACTAATGAGTGCCAGATTAATTAATGAAGGGAAATGATGATATTTGCAACTTTAATCTGAATTTATCAACATGGCTAGACATTTTATAAACCAGGAAATGATTAGATTAATTGGGGAGTTAAGCAGCTGTCATTTATTCATTTATTTATTTCTAATTTTAACATAATTTGTCTGTTCTGTTCATTATTTTGCATTTGTTGCTGTTCTTTTCATTTGGTCATGTCCTTTGTCTGGCTCCTGTTTTAATTTAACCTGTTACTTTCTCACCTGCACCTGTTTCTCCTCTTTTGTTTTGCCTCTGGACACGCTGCCCCCGTAAACGACCACCACCAGCACCGGCGGGCTTTGTGAAATCACCTCTTTCTGAGACTAAGCTCACAGGTGACACCTTTGAGCTGTACTGTGACGTGGTAGGTAACCCCACCCCCGAAATCCAGTGGTGGTACTCTGAGATCAACCGAGCCGACTCTTTCAGGCAGCTGTGGGATGGTGCCCGGAAGCGGCGGGTGTCCATCAGCACCGCCTACGGCATCAATGCTGTGAGCGTGTTGGGGGTATCGCATCTCACACTAGACGATTCTGGGACATACGAGTGCAGAGCCAGCAATGACCCACGGCGTAATGACCTCCACCAAAATCCAGCCACCACCTGGATCCGTGCTCAGGCCACTATAACAGTGCTGCAGAGTGAGTGGTCAGTGTAGAGCAATCCTCCCCCAGTTCCTGTGTGATTCAGCCTCCATCATACCTCTCCAGAGGAGCAGTAGCTTCCTAAGTAGGTGCCACCCTCCCCCACAGACCTGAGAAATGAGGAAAAAACACCATCCTCTCATCTTCTTGTTATCTTTAGTAAGCAGAGCTGAGTAGTATTCTTTTAATGCTCATCGCACATTTCAACTCTTACTTTAAATAGAGCTCACAGAGCCCAGTTTTTTCCTTCTTTTCCTCCCTTTTCTCCTCTTTTCTTCTAATTTCCCAGAATTATTCATTATAATTGTGGTTTTTCTCTCATTGTTGTAACCTGCTTGGTATTTGGCATTTGGTATCACCTTCATCACAGCCATGTTTTATTTGGAGAGTGATAGCACGTCTCATTTCTGACTCATATTAGCGCTAACAGTAGTTTCTTGTTTGCTCACCAGAATCACAGTGCTTTTTCTAGAGACGTGTATCTTCTTCAGCCTTATAAAAGGACAAAATGGGGGCCAAATCTCCATACAGTTTTTTTTCTTTTTTTTTGGGAGGGGGGCTGAGTACCTGCCAGCACAAACCTGCAGGTGCTTTGTTGCAGACGGTGTTTTATGCCATGACTAAAGATTAAGAGCTTCACTGGTGTCTAACTGTGCAAACAAGACATAGATAATCAGGATTAAGCAGAATACTAACTCTCCAATTAAGATCTTCATTGTTTAAAAGCCAACTGAAGCGAGCAGCTTCGGCAGGTTACATTTCTACGGGATGCAAACGAGGAGGCAGATTTTAATTGTTGTAAGAGGTTCATTTTAAGGTAATAAATCTAATCTCTAAATTAAGTGGAGGGATATTTTCATGAAGCTAAATAAGTTGTGGTAAGTCCAAAGAATTGGTATAAATAACATTAGTGTGCTTCATAAAAAATGTTCTGGAGTCACTGTAATGTGAAACCTGTTTTTATCCACCTGCATTGTAACAGATGTATACTTATCATCATGCCTCACACAAAACACATCCAGCTGCTATAATTAAACCAAGTGCTTCTCCAAAGCTAGCCTGTAATCCAAAAGCTGCATTTTGTTCTGTAAAGTTATATTTGGTAATGTAGTTGCTCGAATGGGTGTATTTCATGTCCAGCTACCCAGAAAGTGAATGGACCTTTACTTCAGCAGGCTGGGATGCCCAGAATAATTCCTCCCACTTTAAACTATTCCTGAGCATTATTGAAAAACGACTAGTCGTCTGTAGTGTCTGAACTCTACATCTTCCAGCGCGCCTTCACCCACTACTTCTGCTGTGGCTGAGCTACGCTTCTCTTGCAGAGCCGTCCATTGCTGCCTCTGAACACGTCACGCTTCCAGTGGAAGGAGAAAGCCTCACACTGCAGTGCAACCTGACCAGCCCCCACAGCACCGTCCAGGAAAGCTTCTGGATGAAGAACGGCGAGGAGATCCCAGAAACGCGTGACTCAAGCAAGAACACTGAGTACAGGTCAGCTTTTTTTCACGACTCTGAGAGGAAGAGGTGTTTAGCAGCCTGGCGTGCGTTCACGTGAGATGTATTTCTGCTCCGCAGGCTGAAAAGACCAAGAGCAGATGACGCTGGAGTGTACATGTGTGTCTACAACTTCAGCACGACTCCTTCGGCCAACGCCACCATCGAAGTTAAATGTAGGTGTTGACTGGCGAGCTAAAGCCGTCTTTGCAATTTTGAGGCCACATTAGAGATGCCACCAATAAAAATGGCCTTGAGCACTTGTATCGCTGTCATGTGAGGACCTGTGATCTCAAACGGCTCTGCTGGCTGCTCAGGGGCAGCCGGTGCCCTTGACACCTCCATCAAGCCAGTGCCCGGCTCAGTGGCAGCAGATGGTGTCTTGTTTGTCTGATGGAAAGGGATTATGTAAAATCTGGTCAGCCTTTTCTGCTGTTGCATTGCAATGGAGGTAAATTGGATTTCAGGGGCAGTTTTCTTGATATTATATGGGGCATTTCTATTATTGCAGTCCGTTTTATAATATACTGAGTAATGCACACAGTTTATGGTTACACTGGCTCAAATACTCTTGCTAGATTAAATGTAATGCTTTATGTTTGAAGTTCACTTTCATACACACAAGTGTTCGTCTCTGCAGTGTAAAAAGACTATTGGAATGACTCCTGCTTTGCGCTTCAGTGCTTTATTCTTAAAAAAGAAAAACAAACTGCTGTGCGTGATTTACCTCATGTGACTGTTTTTTAGCTTTTACTCAGATTACTTCATAAATGTGCAATGTGGTTAAATGCAATACAGCGATCAGTGAGAGCATTACTATCAGTTTCAACTTGGAAAAATAACAAAAATTATATTATTATTGTTATTTTTAAAAAATTAATTTCTCAAATGTGTTTTGTGTTTTAGCTGCTCCTGAGATTGTAGGCCACAAACGTAGTGAGAATAAGAACGAGGGCGATCACGCTATACTCCACTGTAAGTCTGTGGGTTATCCTCACCCTGTGTGGTCCTGGCGCAGGAACGACAAGGTATGTCATATGAATTTAAATGATACTGCTTAGATATCATTTGTGATGTTTCGATTTTATGATTTTAAAAAGATTCTAAGTCTCATATGTACAGCAACTGGTTTCAGTGGTAAAGTAAATCTCCTGTTAGTAATTGAGACTAGCTACCTAAGCAGAAGGTCACCATTAAGAACACTTAAGGTTAAGAGGTCCACAAATCCCACAGCTGCAGTCTAAGGATTTTATGTGTTTGACTTACTCTAAATATTAAAGCTCAACAAGAACATTTACGATTAACAGAAACAACAAATGGAAAATATTGTAGATCGATTCTTTAATTGATCTACAATAAATGGAAAAATGAAAACGTATCCAGAATAAATATAAACCCACCGGTATAACAGTTTCACCTGAAAAGTATCACACTCAGGCACGACTGTTGTTTTTCAGTCTGATTTTATGTTTTTTTTAAAAAGCCCATGGTCATAGAAAGTTGATTAAAAAAACAATAGCTAACCTTTCAAAATAAAAGTGAAAATACTCTTTTCAGTTTATTTTTACTTTAGTATAACTACATTCATATACAGGGTGGGGCATTTATATGGATACACCGTAATAACATGGGAATGCTACAGTTAGCAAACTGTTTGCCCCCTCACATATACTAATGTGCCACAAACAGGACTTTAATATCACCAACCATTCCCATGTTATTACGGTGTATCCATATAAATAGCCCACCCTGTAGTTAAAGCTAAGTTTTTTTGGTAAAAATCTATTTAAAAGATGCTATTGAACTCCAAAATGAAGTAGAAAAATGGATGTTTTTACTCTCCAGCTCCTTGGTTTAACTAGTGTTGATCTGGAGGTAGTTCTGCTGGCACCAGTCTACAAAGCCTTGGGTCAGTTCTCTGTACTCCTTGTCGTCCCCATCAGTGATAGCATAGATAAAACCAGGTGCTTGAAACAATCCTCATCTCAAAGGTGCTCCATTGGATTGAGATCTGGTGAATGTGTAGGTCATTTTAGAAACAGTGTACTCATTGACATGTTTAAGAAACCAGTTTGAAAATATCTTAGCTTTATAACATGGTATATTATCCTGCTGTAAGGAGCCATCAGAAGACGCATACACTGTGTGGATCGGCAACAATACTCACGTAGGTGGGTGGTGAGTCAGTGATGCTCTGGGCCAAGAAAATATCCCCCACACCATAGACCACCACAACAGCCTGAAATGTTGATAAAGGGCAGCATGGACCCAAGCCTTAATGTTGTTTATGCCAAATCCTACCATCCAAATATTCAGGTAGAAATTTAGTCTCATCACACCAAGCAACATTTTTTCAACCCTCTATCATCCAATTTTGGTGAGCCCATGCGAACTGGAGCCTCCGTTTCCTGTTCTTAGATGACAAAAAGCAGCACGTGATCTTCTGCTGCTGTCGTCCATCTGCTTCAAGGTTGGACATGCTGTGCGTTCAGAGATGCTCTTTTGCATACCTTGATTGTAATAAGTGGTTATCTGAGTTACTTTTTATCAACTCTAAGCAGTCTGGGCATTCTTCTCTGACCTCTGACATCAACACTGCATTGTCACCCAGACAACTGCAGCTCATCCTTTTCAGATGATTCAGAGATGGTTGTGTGGGAAAACCCAGTAAATCAGCAGGTTCTGAAATGCAAGTGGCTTAAATCACCTTTCTTTTCTGTTCTGATACTCAATTTGAACTTCAGCAGGTCGTTTTGACCATGTCTACAAGCCTAAATGCACTGAGTTGCTGCAATGTGATTGGCTTATTAGACTTTTGTGTTAATAAGCAGCTGAACAGGTGTACCTAATAACATGTCTGGTGAATTTATAATACTCCATGATCTAAACTAAGGCACAAAAAACTGTCCATGTAAAAAAAAAAAAACTCTCACTGCCAAATCACCAGGATGATTCTCTTCATTCCCTCTTCGTAGGACTTTGAAAACTCAACACGCATCTACATCGTCAGCAAAGACAACTACACAGAGCTCCACATTCTGAATCTGGACATTGATGAAGATCCAGGGGTGTACGTCTGCAACGCCACCAACATGATTGGCCACACTACTGAGAAATCTGTGCTGAGGGTTCGCAGCCACTTGGCCCCCTTATGGCCTCTCCTGGGGGTTTTGGCTGAGATCATCATCCTGGTCGTCATCATCGTTGTTTATGAGAAGCGCAAGAAGCCAGAAGATTTACAAGACGGTGAGTCACCGCTGATAATGCTTAGGAATGTTTTATTAGTCCATCGTTTAAATATAACTGGGGATAGATTAGCTGCCTTCAGCATACAAATGAAATACCTAATGGGTCTGTCATGTGAAAAGGCTCTGGTGTGAGCTTGAAGGCATTTCTTCCCCAGGTGCACCGGCAGAGTTGCCTGACACTGTGCCCATCGCTGTGCCCGCATTCAATAATTCAGGCAGCGAGGCTGACCCAGAACGCAGACACTGTTGCACCTTGTCAGGACAATATCATTCCTTTAATATTCATGAGAAATATGATACTGCAGTGTTGAGGAGGTGGGCGGTTTCAATTATTAATACCTTTCCAGGGACCTTGTAGTGTCCTCAATGCAATGTCCCTAATGCAAACTTAACAATGATGCTCGTAATTTAGCTGTGAAACCTGGGTATGCCATCCTGCAATTTTCTGATAGCGCTGAGCACTTCATTTGAGAGTCTAGCTACGTCATATATTATGCATTAATGGTATTTGGGCAACCTTTTCCTCTCAAACAGAATTTTGATGTTGTCACCTGCTGATTAGCTGTAGCACCGAGGGAATGACTGACACCTAAGAGCTGTCGGTGGTATTCACTAATGCCTACAGTCATTGCACTTGAACGTTTTCTCAGTACGGTTTATTATTTTATCAGAATAGATTGCAGAATATGGGAGCGATATAGTCCCCTCGAGAATCCGTACAGCCTTTAAGCAGCAAATCAAGACGGATGCAGATTGCTTGCTTTCGTGAATTGTTTTACTTGAAACTCTCGGACCTGGTTTCTCTTCTCTCCGCTTGTTGCATATATTTTAAAAGATTGTTTTAATATCTCCCATCCTCCCCTTTTTCCAAATTGCCTAACGTAAACTGTGTTTGTGGTAAGTGAGAGACTTTGCATGCCTCGTGAATTTCAATAAGCATTCAGCCTCGTCATCCTCCCGTCTGCGGCACATTATAATCAGCACTTTTAAACGTTTCAGTTCCAAATTTTAGGTTTTTATTTGTTTTGATGAAATGATTATGCCATGTCTTTGCATCACACTCATAAACATAATCACCGCAGCAGAGAAATGGCATGTAGCACTCTAAGGAATTTGAAGTGTTTCGTCACTGTTTGAAAATGCTGCGCTGAGTTATCACCGCAGGGCTGATAATCATGGACCTGCTTCTCACTAATCTCCTTGAGTGAGCAGATGTTCTTTGTGAGCGCTGCTTGTCTGTGCATGACTACAGTATTTTTTTTCCCCAGTTTGAATTCTGCCTGTTGTTCTCAGTTGCTCGTGCATTTTATTGTGATGTTTAATTACACTCTGTGTTTTGTGAGTGTTCTCATGAGCTACTTTTCATTCTGCATCGCAGCCATTTTTATTTATATATATATATATATATATACACACACACACACATACACACACAGTTTGCTCCTGTGTTACTTCACCTAGGCTATGTTTTTATTTGGTAACAGTCTGTACTTGGAAACCACAGACGTAGAGATTTTTAGGGCACTAAATGTCAGCTTTAAGCAAAACACCTCATCAGCGTGTGCAGCTTCTTTGCGATTATTTTATTTTTTTTGGTGTTCATTTCTCCATATTTTCCTCTTGCTGCCACAGATGATGATCTAGCTGGACCAATGTAAGTATAAACATTTCACCTCTTACCACCTTATCTCTGTTTAGCTTGGTAAAGTAATGTGTGTTTTGTTGTAGATTATCATGATGTATCTACTCCAGACAGTCTGTAGAGCTCACTGTGAAGTAGTTCCTAAAACTGGGTCACAAATAACGGTGAGCATCATGTCCTAGTATTTCAGATAAATCACCGGATGGTATTTTAAGGTCAAGTTTGGCCACTGTTGCTGTGACTGACAAGTTGTCTGGATTAGGAAAGTCCTGCTTAATCCGCCCATGTTTGGCAGTGAGAAGCAGTATGCATTGTTTATTAAATGTTTTTTTTAACACGCTACGACGTAGTTTTAGGCAGATGTGTGATTTAAGGCATAGTTTTGTTCTTCCTGTTTCCCCTCCTGGCTTCAGTAATCTATTGATAGGTGTCCTGGTAACGTAAATTTTAGTTACCTAGTATCTTTTTTAAGAGGAAAAAACTTAGCTCACTGAAATGCACACAAAAAAAGAACAGAAAAAACTCTCAGCAGGTAAAAAATTATGTTTAAAAATGTTTTAAAAATATTTACATAACTGGTCCTGGGTCTGGTTTTGTCCTTGCTGCAGTCAAAGACTGAATGTAAAAGATGGAGGTAGCCTCAGATCTAAAAACTAATCTAATGCGAGAGTGCTATATACCTGCATTCTCTTTAATGGCCAGCAGGGGGAAACAAAATGTCTATAGAAGAAAAAACTAATATGCTTCTTACATGACTTAATACCTCAGTAAACATTTTCCTTGTGTGTTTATGGTCTCATTCACTAGTTTTAAGTCGTGTTAAAGAAAATGTGATGTTAATTTTATAACTTATTGTCCCATTTAGTATAAAATACATTATAGCATGGGCGTCAAACATAAGGCTAGGGGGCCAGAAGTGACCCAGCAAAATATATATAGGAAAGGCTAAGAAGTGATCTGCAAGACTTTTCTGTACTTTTACATTTCTAATGTAAAAAACTGACATGTGCTGTTGAAATTGTACTTCTTTATATTATATTAAGATATCTCGGGGATTAAATGTGTAGTTAAATGTCTTTAGACTGACAGAAATTGGAGTTTCACTCATTTGGCCCACATAACTGGGCCAGACTCGGCCCTCGGTGTAGAATTAGTTTGACATCCCAGCATTATATAGACTTAAAGGTTTAGAGACTAGACATGACAAAAGGACTAAATGACAATCCTCTGGCTATGTCCATCTTTGATATACAGTTTATGGCTGCAAACAGTAGTAGTAGATGTTTTCATCAGTGGTTGCATTAATAACCCTGAGCCATCATCAAGACATCAGTCAACTGTCAACATCAGTCAGTTTCATCTATAAATAAAATGATGGTAAATTTCTACCACAAGCTTGCAGATGTTAAAATTGGTTAATTAGCAGCCTGCAGCGTTTATTTTATGTCATGAAACAGAAAGCGGAGCATTAGCTATTTTTATTTCATACACGACAACAATCATTTTACAGTTGTTAGGACTGAGATCACTAGTTTCTGTGTATGACATGTGTTCAAAAGTTTATTTAAATTAGGCTCATCTCTGTTCAAGATCAGCTTCTTGATCATGTCCAAAAATTTTTTGCCAAGAGACCAAATATCAAGCGAGCTGATTTATATTTTTCCCCCTATGAAGGATTTGTGCCAGAGTGCCATCTTGTGTCATTGTGAGCGTAGGTAGCTTCATGAAAAATGATGGGTCACCACCCAGACCGGTTGATATTTGATATTTGAAGTGTCCAATCATGTGTTTTAAGACAAAAAGCAGCAGCCTTGCTGAATAAACTGTAAAGGTGCATGAGAAGATAACCTTGAATTTGAGATTTGCCATTTACACCACAAGGCGGTTTTTTTGGAGGTTTTTTTAGGGATTTGATCACAGAACTGCTTGATAACACCTCATATACGCTTTGTTTGAGATGAGAGCTGATTGTGTGTTTTACTTCTTTGTAAAGGAAAACTAACTCGACCAACAACCACAAAGACAAGAATCTCCGCCAGAGGAATACAAACTGAGCAGCCTGTCTGCTGAGTAAGTATTAAATTATTAAGAGAAGCCCTGATAATAAAGACCTGTGGCCACAAACCCAAGATGACTGATTTGATTTAATTTAATTTAATTAAGTGTAATTACATAAAACCAAATGAGAACAACAGTTGCCTCAAGGTGCTTTATATTAAAAGGTAAAGACCCTCCAAGAATACAAGTTGACTATACGAAACAATAACTGAATGCTTTTGTCACGCAGGATAACTCATATATACTAATAGATCGCATTTACACTGGGCTAACAAGCTGAATCTTCTCTTTTCTGCAGGTCTCATTACACATGTATTGACCATATGAAGGTAAACAAGAATGGACTCCATACCCGTTGTTTATAGGACACATCTGCCATTAAAAGTATGGTTGTGGAGGAATTAAATGAGGCATGCCTTATGATTTTATTGTGTGAGGGTGTGAGGTCAGGAGGTACCCAAACCATTATAGAATTGTTAACATTATAACCATTGTGACTGCATGCGGTTGTTGACGTTTATTATTTTTCCCCATGCTCTTAACCACTAATTTAACATTTTTACTACTTCTAAAAATAATGCATGCAAGACGTTGACCTTCTGTTTGCTACAGAAATGGCTTTTTTTGGTTTTATTTTGTTTTTTCTCTGAGAGTGGCTTCATTTTAATAATCTGTACTGTGTGTTTTAGAGGAAAAACGACACTCAGCAAAAGAAAATACCACCGTAATCTGGTATGACAGATGTGTACAGTTTTATCATCCTGCTGCATACCATTGGTTCATTTTATCCGACAGTATCTATTACATTTAAGGGCTTTGCAATGTCCCTCTAAATTTGATTAAGATCTACTGTATGTATGTACTGTATGTATTAAATCATAATAACTATGTATCAGATCACCGTTAATATAAAGACTATCCATATTATATGATGCACTTAAATGTTGAAAAGTATGAAAAAAAACCTGTATAAAAGCCTACTTTAGGAAATCTGTACTAATCATTCTAACGTATTATTTTATAATTATGTGTATTGTACAGCATGGCTATTATCCTATGCAATTATCATCCATATCAGTATATGGCAAATCATTGCAGCTTTTGATTTCTCTGTGACAAAGCTTTAATCTAGTAGGATCACCGTAGAGCGTCGATGGCACACAACACAGCTGCATGAATTCTCGACAGCTTACGTGGGGCAGAAAGGAAAGCCCGCGTCCGAGCTGACACATGTGAAGCAATTCCAAGATCCCAAGTCATTTTTAAAAATAAATATCTTTAAAAAATCAGACATGTCTGGCAAATCAGTTTCTTTGCAAAACACAGAGTTGTACTCTTAGTCACATGGACTCTCAAAAGTGGAGAACAGCTCCATCTAGTGAGATTTCAGGAGGTCGAAATGGGGAATGTAGTGATTAACATCAGAGCAATAAAGACCTGCAAACCGTGAGGAAAGTGTTCGGGGGTACGTTTAAGTCTTACGCTGTGAAAATCAAGGATCAGATTAGATATGAAAAGACAGAAAGTAGTACACGGTGAAAGGACTTTGAGTGACAGCCGAGGGATGAAGCTGCCTTTCTTTTTGGATTAATGGAGGATGCCACTGAGGTCACGTCTTGAAATGAAGGAAGGGAAATGAGTTTTAAACAGCAGATTCAAATATTCAGAGGGCTCGATGTTTAGAGTTCTGTTTTATGGTGCAATGTCAAATACTTTGACTTTGTAGTTCTGCCACTGTTGAGGGAGCTTTTTATAAGTTGTCAGGTAGTGAAACAGGCAAACCTACATGTCAAGTCAGCCATTAAAAGCTTTGCATTCATGATTTTAGTGCACATCATTGGAATATGCATGCATACATACATCTCAGTTCACTTACTGAGACTGATCTGTGTTCTTGTTGTACATTAGATACCAGTTGTTTTTGCTTAGTATAAAAAATCAATGTGCAAATTTAACCTGAGTCACATGAGACATCCTTAGTCTTTGAAGCCTTTTCTTTTTGTTAAACTTTATTCAACACTTTGCATAGTACAAAACTGCAAACATAACAGATAACAGAGCAGTCACAGACATTTATGTAATCCCAAAAAAGATTACTTTCACATCAGTCCATATCTGGACTTGAAACTGTTCCTCTTAAACACTGTCCTCTGCTGCTCCGTCTTCTTCTTTTTCTTCTTTAAAAAAACAGAGATCAATTTATCTTGTAAAGCTTTAAAAAAAAAAAAAGAAGTATGATATCTCACTAGATTTAAAATAAATACAGCATATATTCTTTCTCCTGTGTTATCCTCGAGCTGTAGTGGGAAGCACTTTCATCACAAAATGTGGGAAACTGCTGCAGCCCAACAACGGCGGGCACTATTTTGTCATTCCTTCTGGAAGGTAGCATCGGTTTCTTCCCTGATGGACTTTCAGGAATATTTTAAAAAACTATTACCAGCCAGAGAATAATAAACTATTGTTCTTTGACCTTTTTTTTGTGTCTTTTTTAACTGTTTTATTAATTGTTTGGGTCTAATTCCTGTGATGTAATGCTGCACCCTGGATTAATATGTCAGCAGGATTCAAACAGTAATAAAATCAGTCCATTTCTAGAGCAGAGAGACATCTGTGACTTTGTGAACCCGGAAAAAAAAGGAGGGAACACAACTCCTGACAAAAATGATTTGTTGTTCTCTCGGGGCGGATTAATCTCTCGGATGTCAGGTGAACTTTAAACCGGTGTGATGGACTACTTCTTAAACAAGCCAGCGGATTGTTTTAATAGCAAATCTAAAGAGTTCTCCAAACTTAATGGAGAGATTGTTTTATTTATTTATTTATGGGACTTTATTTACATCTGCTGCCACAGTTGTCAACATCATGTGTCACAAATGGCATATAATTAGTTGTCTTAAATAAAGACTTTTTGTGGTAAGTGAAACAAAGCAGTGATTAGTGCAAAATAGCATCATACAGTGTGACGTACCATTTAAATGGAAGTTTTGGGTAATACATGATTTTATTAATTGTTTGACACCTAAATGAAATGGTATTTTGTCAAAATGAATCTTTTTTTTTTAACTTAAACAAAAAATGTTTCCAATGTGAAAAGATACTCGATGTTACTCAAATGTGGAAGCGTTAACTCACAGCGGTAACTTTCAGTATTTCAGGGGTTGTTTAAATCTCTCTATTCTTATTGCAAACTAGTCAAGCTTTGTATGAGTCTCAGCACCCTAGACTTATGTAACGGCACTGATACAAGCTACTTTGGCTTCTGTCTCTTTAAAACCCCTCTCCCATTTTCTTCTGATTATGTCCATCTTGCCTGGCTTTTGCAAAAAGAACCTCGAGTTTGTGAGCCTCACGTCCTCTGCTTGCCAGTTCAGAGGTTCAGAAAAACAAACAAAAAAAAACGCAGTAAACCTATCATTTCTTGTTCTTGATCGGAAATGGCAGCTCCGCACCTCCATCTGCATGTGTTAGCACCAGAATCCATGGCCAGCACAAACATCTTAAGCAACAACGATTACAACAGAGCATGTCTATTCTGTGAATTTTGAGCTCATTGCGTGCTAACTGCGTATATAATCTATATAAAAAGTATCTGTTCTTGGCTGACAGGAGCGGCACCTGACCGTCTTCTGCTGCTGTAGCCCATCTGATGGGGTGCTCAGGAGGTAGAGCAGGTCTACTAATGGGAAGGCTGGTGGTTTGATCTCCGGCTGCCCAAGTCTCCAGTTTACATGCCTAAGTACACCTTGGCAAGATACTGAACCCCAAGTTGCTCTTGAATGTGTTCATCGGAGTATAAATGTATGTTAATATTAGATAGAGAGCACTTAGGTGTAGAAAAAGTAGGAATGTATGAATGAGTGAAAGAGGCATGGGGTATAAAGCGCCCTGAGTGTTCAAGTAGTGTAGAAAAGTGCTATGCAAGAACCAGTCCATTTACCATCTGCTTCAAGCCTGGACACGTTGCATGCTCATAGATGCTTTTCTGCATACCTTGGGTGGTTATTTGAGTTACTTCTCCATCAGCTCACAGTAGTCTAGCAATTCTCTTCTGACCTCTGCTATCAACAAATCATTTTCACCTAGAGATCTGCCACTGAGTGGATATTTTCTCTCTTTTGGACCATTCTCTCTAAACCCTGAAGATGCTTGTGTGGGAAAATCCCAGCGGATGAGCAGTTTCGGAAACACTCCGACCAGTCTGTCTGGCACCAACAACCACACCATCTTCAAATTCACCTAAATCACCTTTCCTCCTCATTCTAGTGCTCGGTTTAAACTTCAGCAGGTCATCTTGATCATGTCTTCATACCTAAATACACTGAATTGCTGCCAGGTGATTGGCTGAGTAGATATTTATTAGATTGTTTATATTTATTGATATATTGATATAACGATTTGATATATTGATTTGATATTAACACATTAATGCGCAATTAAAGAAAACATGTACCTAAGAAAATGGCTGGTGAGGAGTATGACTCTATTGTTTTCTCTAACATGTTTTCTCATTTTGACTTGGGTGTAAAATTATTATTATTATTATTTTTAACATTTGATGAGCTTCTTGTATTTTGGGATAAGATGGGATCTATTGTGATGTCACAGGTCAGAAAATTAAGCAAGTAGTCAAATGTAAATCAGCCAAAGCCACCTATACAGTGCACTAGGGGTACGAATAAGGATGACACTGCATGGAAATTCAGATTTGCAGCCCAGTGAAGACACACCGACCTGATTTCCAGCAGGCTGGGATGTTTACATTTGCAGGTACCAGAAAGGGCTGGAAATAAAACTCTGACAATTTAGCTTTACTGCCTACCAAACATCACTAAGCTTGATGATTGTGGTGTAAAACAAAAAGTGTTAAGTCCTTATCTGGGCATCCCTTTAGGAGACTAACAAGCAGCAAATAAATAAAAGAGAATAACCTGTTTCCCTGTGTGCTACTTTATATCCGCGTATTATGTGGCCGCTGATGGCGGGGAATTAAAATAAATAATTTAAGTGGAGGAAGAGTTCTCTTAGTTGTGCAAGCGGCACACAAATGATGATTTTAATTAGTTTACCACTGTGTCGTGGGGAAACATTTCGAGGGAAACAAACTGTTCAGCCCTTCTTGTTGGTTGGCAGTGAGCCAGATGAGATTGCTGTATGGTTTAAATCACTTTAGTGACATTTGGATTGAATCATACAACCTTAATGCAGCCAGCTGTCAACAACCTTTCATCAAATTAATTTGCCACATTGGCCAGAAGTATTTCATCGCTTCTCCCTTTAACTAAAATTGTCTTGTTGAGCTAATAAAACTGAAACACTGATGCCAAAAACACAGGTGATATGTGACCAAACAGCTTTGTGCACTATTTTAGTTTTAATTAACCCCCAACTGATGATTTTCAATGAAGCATTCAGCGTTATTTATACAGTGGGGATCATGCCAGTGTTTATGGGAAAAAATAAAATTCAATACTATCATTACCCGGTGGTCAATTTGAGATATTTTAACCCTGGGTGAGAAATCTGGGCAGTTAAGAGAATAATTTGGGTTGGTTTATGGATTACAGGTGCCATTCCTTAGATTTTTCCACGTGGACTGTTTTTATTTTTATTTTTTTCATAGCCAGGTGAACCTGCGAAACCCAGATAATGCAGTAGAGCCATACACATCATATAGACGCACATTCTGCCTGCCGTACATGTGCTGCCAAGGACGTACTATCCACGTTGCCCACCAGAAATGACCAAGATGGGCACAAGATTTGCGCATCCTGAGCATCACAAACAACCACGCATGCTTAAACACAGGATGCAGCTCGTGTAAAACTCGTGTCAATCAGACTTAAGTGTCAGTTTTGTGCCCAACATCATTCACCGGGTTGGGCAAATATCAGAATTGTTTGTTGCAGTGTAAGGCCCGATGCCACAAACACCAAACCTTAAGATTACATTCTCTCAACTATTTAACTACCAACTCCAATGCTAGATCGCATCCTTGAATCATCCTCTCCAGTTTGTCCTGCCTGGGCGGGGTGAGCGCGTGTGCCATCCTGGCTCCTATGGCAACCCGATAGATTAGCTCCATCAATATTCACGTTATTAGAAAGCGCGAGGCTTATGGATTAGTGATGTCAGCGCTCAGTGAAAGCCAGGGGCAGCTGCGTGCATGTGTGTATTCACCTTGCGCCGTGAGAGGGCTCAGATAGGCTTTCGGGGGAGGTGGGGATCATGCTTTGTCATTGAGGAGCTCAGCAGCAGCAGCAGCATTCTCCCACTCCGGCACGTCCGACGCTCAGCATGCTGCATCCTGATGCGCTCCCGTCTGCACTCAACGAGCTTACCTGGATTTACATGCATTTGTCGTTTGGCGCTTTTACATGAGCGTCTGATCGCAGCCGCCGCGTATTCGTTGACGCATCTCAATGTTTGAACCGGAGGAGAGCGGCACGTCCCAAGAGTCAGATAAGATACGACCCGTCCTGCGGACCTCCCCCGTCACTGTTTTTGCCTCCAGCGGCACCCCGAGTGTGTGAGATTCATGATTCATCCCCCCGCTTTCACGGGCTGTCCTTAGAGCGCAACCTCTTCTGGTTCTTCCAAATGGAGAGATTCCAGTCCTCCATGCGCAAACGGCTCTACAGCTTGCCGCAAAACATTGGGCAAAAGCCCTTTGTGACTGACGAAGGGGAGAACGGCGACAAGGACACTAAAAGGAAAAGTATCGGGCTCAAACATTTGTCCTTTCTGTCTCCCGCGAGCAGTTGTAAGAGCATTGGGGAGGCCGGGGTCGAAGACTTTGAAAGGGACGTCACCGTGAAGACCAACTTGAATGGGGACTGCCGCTTTTTTAGGGGCAGCATCTCTTCCATCTCCGGACGGCATCCCCCCGGGTCAGATTTGGCGGAGCAGAGGCGCCTCATTCCCGAGGCTGATGCTGGAGTCAACGAGAGTTTCCCCGGTGAGCACGGCCCCGGGGCCCTACAGCGGGCAACGGGTGGGCTGACCGGCATAGTCGGGCAACCGTCACTGTTTGACCAGTCAACTTTCATCAAGTTGGAGGGCTCTGAGCAAATAATACCCGAAGATGAGCGTCTCTACCAGGCTGGCTTCATGCACCGGCAGTTTGGGGCGATGCTCCAGCCGGGAGTCAACAAGTTCTCCCTGCGGATGTTGGGCAGTGAGAGGGCCGTGGAACACGAAAGGGAACGCGTGAAGTCTGCAGGCTTCTGGATAATCCATCCCTACAGTGATTTTAGGTAATTTCTGTGCAGAAATCCTTTTTCTTTTTTTAAAATCGCAAATAGTTGTGTCCTACAAAGAAGTGCTGCAGTGATCCTATCACACATTAAAGGCTCATTTGGCCTGCGCATGCGTTAAAACTAATAATTTAAAAACTGCCTGGAATGAATGAGCCATAAAATGTGTTAAGGGTATAAACTATAATCCCCGTGCATGCCTTTCTGTAACTACAGTGGCCATATTAGCAGCACGATAATCAGGAGTGTAAGCCTCTGCAGAACAGGTAGATCATTAGCTAAATGTGCCTCAGTAGCCCACCTTGAGCAGATAAATGGCTTAACGTGTGCAAATGGACATTTTTAAAAGCGTTGTCTACATTTTTTTTGCAGGGAAACGTGGTTATGTCATGCATATCCAGGATATAAGTCCTTTTGCTTTGGTTGGCCCAGTTTGTGCATTTGTGTGTCCATGGTGTCATCAGGTTATGTAGAACTTAATTAACTCTTTGCAGCTCTTTGCATGTATGTGCAACAAACTAAGCCAACCACAGTTAACAAATTTCCCAGCCATGCTGCACTATTTCATTGCACACCAGTATTCTGGATACGTCCACCACCAAAAGATTTTCCCGGCATTTAACCTTAATGCTCACTGTCATCATATTTTTCATCAGTCAGCTGTATGCCGATGTGTGCCACTGCAGTTTTTTCCACTCATCTGAATTACACTTTTTTTGTCATCATTTAGCCAGGGCAATGGATTACAGAGTGCAGCAGGGGCTTGGAAATGGGGTAATCAAAATAGGGTAACATGACCATTCAAGATATTAGAAGCACACATCAGTGGGAGATTATTACAGCACAATTAGTCTAATGGAGCAGAGATGGTGTGGACGGGGAGGGGACATGCCACAAAAACGCAGAGAGAGAGCGCACGACACACACACACACACACACACACACACACACACACACACACACACACACACACACACACACACAGAAAGAGAGATTGAAATGAAAATGGTGTGTTGTGAGGAATCAGGACGGCCAGCTGTTAACTCCGTGTGTGAGGTACGAGGTGTTGTTACTTTATGCTCACTTTGGGTCGCAGTGCGAGCAGGAGGGGCATTTTTAGTGCTTGCCATGGGTCTCATAAGGTGAATGCTTTATCCCGCAGATCCCATTTTAAGTTACAGA
This sequence comes from Copadichromis virginalis, assembly GCF_057382275.1. Classification (NCBI taxonomy): domain Eukaryota; kingdom Metazoa; phylum Chordata; class Actinopteri; order Cichliformes; family Cichlidae; genus Copadichromis; species Copadichromis virginalis. The sequence goes on from NC_140624.1 coordinate 16,099,831, forward strand.
TGCCTTTTGCAGCACCAGAGATTATTCTGAGATTTTGTGGCAATCCAGCAAAGAGGCAGCTCCGTGCCCTGCTTGTGAGCTGACATACCGTGCGCATCCATGACAGTCAGCAAGGCATTGTATAACCGATGTACGGTTTCCTGTTATCTTCCTATAGACACACACAATCTGATGTTTTTATCAAGTAACTGCTGTTTTTTTTTTTTTTTCATTCTAAAGCTTTCTAAGGATACAGCAGCAGACACACTGAACTGGCACACTGCGTAAATATGGTTAATATGATTGCTGGTGGGCCTGAGCCACAGTACAGGTGTGTGTTAAGCCACTGAGCTGCATGCAGGCTGTTGTGTTTCAGCTGCACTCTGGCAGCAAGAGATAAGTATCTCTAGTACAAATGTGATCCCTTTTTCAGCTGACCTGATTGATCTAAGCTCCTTTCACCATTTTAAGCCTTTTTGTGTTCACTTTGCTTGTAACTCCCCTCTCTTTTTTGCTCTCATGCTCTTTAACGTAGTTGCACTCTGACCTCAATAGTGCAAGATTTTGTCTCTGGACCAGTCGAGGTCCACAGACCGTACAAGCAGCAGCTTTGTTTCGATGGTAACATCAGATTACACCAGCCAGTTGTCTGTTTTGTGGTCTGAATTCTGCGCGCACAGGCAGCCGATGTTCCAGCAGGGTGGTCAGCAATGTACCGTCCTCTGCAGACCTTTTTTAGAAAAAATAAATAAATAAATGAATAAAATTATCCAGCTGTTCCAGCGCTCTGCAGCACAGTGACGTTTGCAGAGCAGTAATGCTAACTACTCAACATCTGGCTGATGGGTGCTGACTTCTGGAGATGACATGGATTCACAGGAGATAACGGTGGATTTAGCCAGAGAGAGGAAGCGCAATTAGGACCAGTGTGTCACTGCAGAGACAACGGGCAGATGTCGAGAGAAATGCAAATTCTTTGTTTGGCAAAGAACAATAGAAAGCTGATTAGAACAAATGGCCACCGTGCCCTCACTGGTTTCTACATTTTGTCACATGTGACTGTGAACGTTTTGGGTGTAAGTAAACTAGAAGAGGTAGAAGTGCATTCACCAGATTCCTCTGCCTCTTTCCACCGTGTTGTCCTCATTCGACTCTAGAATGTTTTCCATCACCAGTAACACAATGCAGCACCTGTAACTCATCACAACAGCAACCCACTGGGAGGTATCACCTGAAAAAGCAAATATTACATCTAATATTGTGGTGAACCTGGCATGGATCAAACAGTGACACTCTGAATGACTGCTGCATCCTTTGCACACACAAAAATGTATAAAGAAAAAGCATAATTAAGTCTTAAGAAAATGCAATTCAGTTTACCTTTGAAAACAAATGTATCGCTTAAAAGAAAAAATTAACTAAGAAAATAAATAAATACATAAGCTAATTAAAAGCTCAGATCCTGTATATTTTAATATTTATGAATGTATACCAATAACTTTACACTTTTTAAAAGAAAGAAATATTTTGGCATGCTTGAGCCTCCATATAGTTTTCTTCCCCCCCATTCATGGAGAAAACGCTAAAGTTTTAAATATACCTGCTGATGAGATGATGAGATATTTGGTTTCTTAACCTCCAGCTGGCGTGCAGTTTTTGCTGACCCTGCATGTTTGTCCTGTTGAGATCATTTGTTTTTGTTTTGTTTTTTGACACGACTCACTCATGAAATCGCACATGTATGGTTTCTCATCTTACACGCTCTTTGTGTGGATGCGTTGTACATTACTGTGTGACTCTGACAAATGTAGAACGCTAGATTAAAAAGAATGAGTATAGCAAATAGCTGGGAAACATCAATCAAGAGTCAGAATAGCTTACAGTGAACTCCAATTAGCCATATTTCTAAATTTCATAAGAACATTTGCTAAATAAATGTGTTCTGTTTTGTGTGTAAATGACTAGTAACAGGCAGTTTTCGATGAAACTGAACACACTCCTGCTGATACTTTTGAAAATCAATATGTATTCATGATTAATTCAAATGAATTCCCAATAACCGGTGTCACTCTTTTCCCATTTGGCCCACTCTTTAACTGAATCAGAGAATAATTCTTTGCTTGTTTACATTGTTTCTGCTCACTCGGACAGAACTCTGCTGGGTTTTCAGACCGTGTGAAACAGCGAGGTTCATTTCTATAAGTAGCCAGAATCACTTTGAATTTGGAGCACATACTCACACATACTTGTATTAAGTGTTTTGTGTAAACTAAGCAGCATACACTGATTGGCTTTGTATTGATGAAATGTTCCCATCAATACGTCCCTGTTTGTTGTTGTTTTAATACAAAGTTCAAACAGATGCGTTTTTATTACCAGTTATTCTGTCCAATTTTTTTCTTAAGTGAAGGCAAAAAATGCTCATTTTGAATTTTCAGATCCACAAGCAGGAATTTCCTATTTCTCTGGTCACCCAGAAACATTTCATTTACATCAGTTTTGCGTTTGTTTAGCTCGGCTCTTATGACAAAGGTATGACATTTGCAATCAGGTTTTCTGCCGTGCTGAGATTTAATACCAGCATGTGTTTATTTAGATTCTGTTTTTAAACTAAATTAGTAACCAAATTGCATTGCATTTATGAGCTCCTACTATAATTGCTTTTCTTGGCCTGTTGTCATTGTTAGTGCAAGTTTACTTTTCGAATGAAACTAGGTCATTTAGCATAGACCACAACTAACACCTGCAACCTAATATCATATGATAAATTAAATTAAATTTGATCAAAAGAACAGAGGAAAGTCAACACATGAATTTGTTCCTTTCACCAAAATGTTGTCGCCTCTAAATCTTTATTTTTCTGTGTATTATATCAACAACGTCACTTTGGCGACCCCAAAGAAGTTTTAGCCAGACCTAGAGGAGACTATACCCTCTGTTTACATCAAATAAGAAGAAATTAGCCGTTTCTGTGCCTTAATGACGCTGGCCTGCTGTGATTTATGGTGTGAGTCACATCCAACTGTCCATCTTTCAGGTTCTACTGGGATCTGACAATGCTGCTGTTGATGGTGGGAAACCTCATCATCATCCCCGTGGGCATCACCTTCTTTAAGGACGAGCACACGCCGCCCTGGATAGTCTTTAACGTCGTGTCGGACACCTTCTTCCTCATGGACCTGGTCCTCAACTTCCGCACGGGCATCGTCAAGGAGGACAACACGGAGATCATCCTGGACCCGCATCAGATCAAGATCAAGTACCTGAAGAGCTGGTTCGTGGTGGACTTCGTCTCCTCCATACCCGTGGACTACATCTTTCTTATCGTGGAGACGCGCATCGACTCAGACTTTTACAAGACGGCCCGAGCTCTGAGGATCGTCCGCTTCACAAAGATCCTCAGTCTGCTACGGCTGCTGCGCCTCTCCAGACTCATTCGCTATATCCACCAGTGGGAAGAGGTAGATGAAGATAGCCCCATACTGGCTAGCTTCAACTGACTGGTTGGATATTTAAAAGATTTTGTTACAGTCTTAAAAATATTAGTCGATAAAAATGAACAAATTCACAGCTTCTAGCTTTTTAAGTGGGAATATTTTTTAAGTCTTTTAAGTAGTGTGGCTGATATTTAGAGAATTTCTTACACTATTTTCCAGATTAATACCTGCAGCATGCTCTCAGATGCTTCTCTCATTTCAAAGGGGACGTCTTGTGCTCATTTCCACCTTCATCCTTATATTCCAGGACTCTACTGGAGTAGCTTTGCATGGTTCACAGTTCAAAAGTAATCATTGTTTACCAGTCAGCCAGTTTATCAGTTCATCCTCTTCCTGACAAACTATTTCACATTCTCTCCCTTTAGGCCAGCTTTCCTCTCATTGGCTGTGTCTTGCAAATAGAAGGTTTGAAGAGCTGCAGAATGAAGGAGGAGTGCAGAAAAAAACTCAATCTGAAACCAAGCGTTTGCAGCTGCCTGAAGCCTGATCTCATTTTTTTAAACTTTCTCCATGTTAAATGTGCACATCTATCTTTTTAACAGTACAGGTTTCCCTTTAGGCACCGTGCATACTAAGGTTTCTCTCTCATTAACAGATTTCTTACACTTTCGCTCTGTATGTGGGGAAAAAAAGTGCTGCTGCAGAGTTAATTTGTTGGCTCTGCATTTAAACACACTTACACACAGTCAGCTTACTCAATAAGAGATATTATCCCGCGTTATTATTTTTTATATGTTCCATCCCCATCAGCCATTAACGTTACAGATGGTTGCTCTGAAATAGCCTCTGGTAGTCTATAGAAGATTAAGTGTGGTTCGGTATAGTTCGCTTGCATCCATCAACACCATCATCGCGGTTCCTCCTGTTTATTTCAAATCCTCTGTTTGCGTGCATGGGTGTTAACATTTTATAGAAGAGATATGAGTGTTTTATTATCTCTCTTTTTTCTCTCTCTCTCCCCCTAATTCTGAAAATCTGTGTCACAGGTTTTCCACATGACATACGACCTTGCCAGCGCCATGGTGCGTATCATGAACCTGATTGGTATGATGCTGCTGCTGTGTCACTGGGATGGCTGTCTGCAGTTTCTGGTTCCCATGCTGCAAGACTTCCCCCCAGACTGCTGGGTCACCAGGAACAAGATGGTGGTAAGTGGATTATTTATGAGTCAGACAGCCTCCAAAATGTGTTCCTCCCCAAAACACGACGAACCACATGCAGACATTTATCTCTAAGCGTCATTAGTTATCGGTTTGAGAGCACAGATTAAATTAACGTCAACAGGTAGCGTGTTTAATCTTTATATCCAGTTTTCAGTCACACATGTTTTTCAATAAACATTTTGCAGAAATAGGGTGGTTTTTGTTTATTTGCAAAGCTGTTAATACCTCCTGAAGAAGATAGAATAGAATAGAATAGAATTAGAATTCAACTTTATTGTCATTGCACATGCACATGAAACAGACCTACCCATAAATGATGTTTTGTAACAGTTGGGACATACATCTGTGTTCACGTCCATAAGCTCAGATTAAGCTGATTTAGATGTGATGTACGATGGCTCCGTAATGTAGTGGTTTACACATTCAGGAGAGGCATCCGGTGTAAAAATCTAACAAATCAAATATTTCCTGAGCCGCTGGTCGTAGATAGCCGTACGCGTTATCTCTCCTCCTCTGCATCCCTTTCAGAATGACACCTGGGGTCAGCAGTACTCCTACGCCCTGTTCAAGGCCATGAGTCACATGCTGTGTATCGGGTATGGCCTGTACCCTCCTATCGGCATGGCTGACGTGTGGCTCACTATCCTCAGCATGATCGTGGGTGCCACCTGCTTTGCCATGTTTGTGGGGCATGCGACTGCACTCATTCAGTCTCTGGACTCCTCCAGGAGGCAGTACCAAGAAAAGGTGGGTGTTTGCTGAAAAATCATCCACAGTTTTACTTCTGATATAACACTTCTGTTCCACTACATTTCATAAGGTAATATTATTTAACTGTTTCACTTATTACATTATCAAATCATGAAGTGTATCAAATTTGGTTCTTTTCTGAATTCTTTTGCCAACAGAGAAAGAAAAAAATAAAATTGTCATCAGTTCATAAAATGTGCTTTTTTAGGTTAAACTGCCAGCTATATATATATTTAAGTTCCAGCTTAAATAGGGCCTTTATTTACTTATACCTCATTTATAATGAGCGGCTACAGCAGTCTGAAGCCTGCGATTTTGAGTCAGAGGGATTACTTGCACATATGCTGACCTCATTACTTCAAACTGTGGCCACATTTAATATGAGTATTTTGCATATATATATATATATATATATATATATATATATATATATATATATATATATATATATATATATATATATATATATATATATATGAACAACAATAAGCTTAAGCTTAAAAGGCAGATTACAACGATAAGATGTGCTTCATCTTAAAAAATAAAAAATATGAATACTATCCTATAATATTATTATTATTTGATATCATATATTATTAGGTACAGGAGAGGAGCTTTTTTTCTGTGTGATGTATTTTAATCTGGACACCTACATAAGTGCAATTTTTAATGCAGGATTTCTGTTTTATATTTCAATATTGTTACTTTTCACTAAGTGACAGATCTTGAAGGGGAGCGTAAACCCACTTTTTTGTTTGCAAAAACATGTTTTATACATCCACGTATAGCTGCCGTTAACTTTTCATTTGGGGAATATGGGAAAGGACAGACGAACTGCAACATGACACAAAAAAAGACAGACATGGCAGTGCATTATGAAAAGCAGAGCTGACACTTACAGCTGGATTTACCATGCATAGACAGGGTGCATGGACCATATTTGGTGCTTTGCTGCTAGAGTACACTGCTGAAGGACACAGTAGTTAATGTTATTAGCTGCAGCCTGCAGAGCACAACTGTAATTGTCAGATGGGGCAGAGTCACAACATTGCACTGTGGGCAGGTTTCACAGATGGCCTGACAGTTGACTGTTAAAATAATGAGACACATTATATTCCTACCTCTGAGCCAACACATCAATCAGTGTAATATATTCATTTTGACATGACTTTGCATTTTGTCTCACGGTTATGTTACGTTACATTTGCAGCCTTCTGCTACTCTAATCAACAGGAATATATCTATATATATATAGATATAGCTATAGATATAGCTATATAGTTTTTTTTAATCATGTTAATAAGTGTGCTCTTTGTGCTTTTCATAGTACAAACAAGTGGAGCAGTACATGTCCTTCCACAAGCTTCCTGCAGACATGCGTCAGAGGATCCACGACTACTACGAACACCGGTATCAGGGCAAGATGTTTGACGAGGAGAGCATACTGGAGGAACTGAATGAGCCGCTGAGAGAGGTCAGCCATCAACAGATGATTTTTAGATAACATACATTATGCAAACAATGTGTAAATGCTTAAAGACAACATAAAGTTGTTATTTGCTCTCTTAATCATTTACTGTCCGTTTAATATAACCCTTAAGTAAAGTCTGGTGTTTAAAAAAAAACAGATGCTTTTTGACAAATACATTTTTTATTCTTATATAAGCTTTCAGCTACATTATTCTGACCTGTAGGCTATTTGTTTAGCATTTCTTTAATTCTTCTAAATAGTAAAATGTTAACAAAATTATTCATTGTCCTTATTTTATTTTGCAAACATTTTATTGTCGTCAGCAGCACATGTATAAATGCATGACATGAGCCACGTTGTTCTTAATGGTGAACAGTTAATTATGTAATCTAATATGGCTGTGTTACTTTGACAATGTTAATAGTCATGTAATCTGATAAGTAATGGCTTGAAGAGGACGGGGGACCTCATTAAAAAAGCATTAAGAGCATTAAGCTGTTAGCCCCCCTGCTTTTATCATGACTGAAATTTGTTTTTGAAGGCATTGCATTAGCAAAAAGAAAAAAATGTAAAAGGTGAACTTTTTTTTCTCTTTCCTGCAGGAGATCATCAACTTTAACTGTCGCAAACTGGTCGCCTCCATGCCCCTGTTCGCCAACGCTGATCCCAACTTCGTCACCTCCATGCTAACCAAACTACGCTTTGAGGTCTTCCAGCCGGGCGACTACATCATCAGGGAGGGGACCATTGGCAAGAAGATGTACTTCATCCAGCACGGCGTTGTCAGCGTCCTGACCAAGAACAGCAAAGACACCAAGTTGTCCGATGGCTCTTATTTTGGAGGTGAAGTCGGCTGCTCTGCATGCTAATATGTTCTGTAGTGGACAGTGGGTCAGTTTGAATGCATGTGAAGGAGTGGTGATTGTATGATTTGTTTTGATTTATTTGGCTCAGGCACTCGGCAGATTATCTTCCCCGACTATTACAGCTGGGAAAAATCGTCCACATCATCTCCTTAAAAGCGCTGGGAACTAAGAGGGGCAGAGCTTTGCGATCTTTGATTCCATCTGTGGGGTTTTCCCCTTTTTGTTACACCATATTTAAAGCTGAAATCCAGAATTTTTCCTCTCGGTTATGTTTTCTCAACCTGCTGTTGTCTGTTCCATCTGTGCACCAAAGTGAAATGTCATCATTAAATGTCAACTACGAAGCATAAAACTCTTAATTCTTTTCAGATTTGTTTCGGCAGAAGTATTAAACGAGGAAAGGGGGAAAAAAAGCAGCTAAATTAAACCTTTCATAGTCACGCATTTATTTGGAGTAAAACAGTCAGGGCAAAAACAATTTGGCTTCAAGTTATTCTCCTACATCTAAAAACACAAAGAAATGTTAAAATAATAAACTAGGACAGAAAACATCTAAAACCAACACAAGATAAAAAGAAATCCCATGATGTAAAGTGTAATAAATTCAAGAAAGTGACAGAATAGGGCGGAGAGAGATGGAGAGAGACAGAGTATGTGTGTGTGTGTGTGTATTTGTGCGTCTATATCCTCAATATGTCTGTCCTGAAAAATATGCCTCATTTTTTTCCCTCCTGTTTTCTTTTAATGGCGCATTATTTTATTTTTCTGATCTGGCACGACAGATGAGGTCAGAACAAACTGTAAGCTGCAGAAATTGCACTAAGTGCTCCATCTGTGGAGTTCAGAGGCATCAGCCTTTTTCATGCTTTATCATCTCATACTAATAATACTATTTTGGACTTTTCTTTTGTGAATGGATCTAAGAAGATAGGAATTCTGTTGCGGCTTGTCACACAACTTCTGAAAGGAGGAGGAGGGTGGGTGGTGGTGGTGGTGGGGGACTCATTATATAACACTTCATAGTAATGCGTTGTTTTTAATCCTTGCTGTTAATACCTGTCTTGCACTCTGCAGGAAGTCTTTTAAAGCGGTGAAACAAATAATTGAAGGTTTTTTTTTCTCATCTCTTTCCCTGCAGAGATCTGCCTGCTGACCCGAGGCAGGAGGACTGCCAGCGTGCGGGCAGATAACTACTGTCGACTGTACTCTCTGTCTGTAGACCACTTCAATGAGGTGCTGGAGGAGTATCCCATGATGAGGAGGGCGTTTGAGACTGTGGCGCTCGATCGCCTGGATCGCATAGGTTAGTCCTTAAAGATAAGATAAAACCTATTTACTGGCACCAATTTTATATTATTATCAATCATTCATTTGTTCATTTTAGTGTTGCACTAAAATTAACATCAGTTGGACTTTATATCTGTTATTAGTGGTGGCGTGGATGTAGGCACGTATTTAAGCACAGCGGCTAACAAAAGCCAAGAATAGAAAACAGTGTATAATAATAATATTTAAATGTAAGCGTGCCACATTAATCCATGGTCTTTAGACTTTACTAATTAATCTTATATGAATGGAAAACAGTTTAAAGTCATTTTCCTGGGTACACCTTGCTAAGGACCCCCTTGTCCTTTGGAAGTCTTAATTCTTTGTAGCACAGATTCAACAAGGTGCTGGAAACATTCCTCAGAGGTTTTGGTCCATATTAACGTCACAGCATCACACAATTGCTGCTGATTTATAAGCTGCACATCCATGATTCGAGTCTCTGGTTCCACCGTGTCACAAAGGTGCTCTGTACTAAAGAGCCCGAAGTGTGCCAAGAAAATATCCCACTCACCGGCATCCGGAACTGATCATACAATGCAGGATGGAGCCAGGCTTTCATGCTGTTTACACCTACCATTCCAGTGTCATAGCAGAAATTGACAGTCATCTGACCAGACAACTTTTCTCCAGTCTTCCACTGTCCAATTTTGGTGTGAACTGTAACCTCAGCTTCCTGTTTTTAATTAACAAAGACCTAAGCCATCTGCTTCAAGGTCCAAAGTGTTATGCATTCAGAGATGCTCTTTGGTTGTGACACGTGGTTATTATCAGCTTGAAGCAGTCTGGCTATTCTCCTCTGACCTCTGGCATCAACAAGAACTCCTTCTCACTGGACAATTATTCTTTTTCGGCCCATTTTCTATAAACCCTAGAGATGGTTGTGTGGGAAAATCCCAGTAGATCAGCAGTTTCTGAAACACTGAGACTTAGGCAACAACAACCATGCAAGATTAAAAGTCAGCTTTCTTCCCCCATTTTGATGCTCAATTTGAACTTCAGCAGGCCGTCTTTACAAGGCCTCTGTGCCTAAATGCACTGAGTTGCAGCCATGTGATTGGTTAATTAGATATTTGCATTTTTAAGCAGCTATTCAGGTATACCCAGTAAAGTGACCAGTGAATTATACTATAAGCAAGTATTTACTAAGTAAACTAAACTCAAACAGAGTATTTTTTGTGCAGTCTGCAGTTGGATTGGAACCTAAAAGAGACAGTTAGGTCTAAAGGGTGGCATTTTTCTAACTTTTTGATTGCTTCCAGTCTAATCTGGAGACATAATATACCCACATAGCACAATTGGTATGGCCCGGATCTGGCCCACAAAATGTGCTTACACATGGCCCCACATACCGCAAAGAATGACGGCCCTTTGGCGGCCCAGATATGGTTTGTGAGATGTGGCCCACACATGGGCCAGCACAAGGCCAGTTGCAGACACACTGCTGGCCCACAACAGTTTCAACCCTGGCCCCAGATGTCAGCCCAATGTGTACCTTAATCAAGCCATGTAATTACAACATGTTCTATATAAGAATCAGTGAATGGACTGATTCTTATATAGCGCTTTGCTACTCTCCCAGATTACTCAAAGTGCTCTATACAACATGCCATATTCACCCAATCACACACTTCCGCTAAACTGAGTGCTTCCTAACTACAGCCACACACATTCTCAGTTTTGCCATGCAGACTGGAATAACCAGGGATCGAACCACTAACCTTCCGATCAATGGGTGACCTGCTCTTCCTCCTGAGCTACAGCCACCCACTGGAAAAAAATGAGTAAACCGACTTTGGATAAAGTGTACACTCACAAACCTGTCAAACCTGCATTTGAAACGTTAGCTACCATAGCAGTATAGTATTGCAACATGGCATTTGGTCTTCTAACTAAAATAGAAGACCAAACAGTGCCATCATTTGCAGACCTGCCCCACATCTGGTTGACATACACCCTGCCATGACACCTTGATGCCAGATCCAGGCTAGACCTGTTTTCTATGGGCTTGGGCCACATAAACCAAACGACAATCGGGCCAGATATGGCATCCCATCACATAAATAGTGCCATCTATGCCAGGCCTGGCCCAAATCTGGATGACATACATCTTAGAGAACCAATATAGTAGTGATACATATGCTGTATAACATTGCAATGTCTTTATATACTGTGTATTTAAGATAAGATAAGATAAGATAAGATAGATTTATGCAGTATGTTGGTATGTTAGTTAGAAGAAAATGAAAATCTCTGGATCATTATAGATTAACTTCACATAAGCATATTTCAAAAACTAGTTTGCAACTTAGTGACTGACTTTACTCCACTGTTTACTCAGCAGTGGTGCTCCTCCGCTACATGTGCTACAAACAGTGCTGGGTTATTGTAAACGATGAGACTACATTGTTTTAAGACCCACTGTGCCAGAGTGTGAGATTGTAAAGCATGGAAATATATATGACAAAATTTGCACTGTTGAACTTGTAAGCCAATATTGTCAGATAATATCTGTCAAATTGTGAGTGTATTTTTTGTAGTGTTTTAACAGCAGGCTGCATTTTCTAGAGGTATCATTTGCCTTTTTACTCCCATATACGAGAGGAGTTGTGGGAGCTTTTGTGTGCAGAATAAGAAATACATAATTTAAAAGTGTTTGCATTGCATGGACGCACTATTGACGAATATATTTTTGAGTTATACAATTATATTTAATTCTTCCTCTTCAGCGTGTGGTATGATGTGTTGTCTAAGGATGTCATTTGTGAAAAAAGGGGAGGGGCTAAAAGTGCATCACGGCCTTATTTCTCTTTTCTTAACAGGGAAGAGGAACTCTGTTCTTCAACACAAAGTTCAGCATCACCAAAGTTCTGGCACACTAAACCTTCATGAGAGTGAGATCATCCAAAGAATAGTGCAACACGACCGCGACATGGCCCAGTGCACTCAGCTGAACCAAACCAGCACTGTGCCGAGTATAAACCGTCCGCCTGCTCCTCCGTCACCCACCCCGGTCATCTGGGCCCCGCTGGTTCAGGCTCCGCTCCAGGCTGCGGCTGCCACCACCCCGCTTGCTATGGCCTTGGCCCACCAGTCCCAGCTTCCTCCAATCCTCTTCCACCATCCTCTGGTGCCACGTCCCGGCTCTGTGAAGGACCCGTCCAGCTATTCAAAGAGAGTACATGTTGGAGCGAGTGCCTCCAGTAGCTGTGGTTCAGGGCCCAATTCTCCCACTAGCTCTGCCAACCTTAGATCTGAGGTTGAGACTGCCACACTAGTATTCCCCAGGACACAGCTACTCTCCAGTGGGCCGTTGTCACCCATACTGACGTCTCAGCCCATCTTCACCAGCAGCCTGCAGCCCCTCGCCCCTCTGCACACACACCAGCCTCTGCTCCATCCTCCCCACTCTGGCATGGCGTCGGTGTTTCCCATCAGCCAGGCCACCGTCTCTTACACCTGCTCCGCTCAGCTCCACTCCCAGCCGTTTCACGGTGCTATGACCACCCCACCACGACCGATAGGTTTACTCCAACAGGGGGCACCAGGGAGGCTAGCAGGGAGATTCCCGGCCCCCTCAGCCACCACATTAACCCCTCTTATTTCAAGCTCAGTCGGCCCCATACTGAGCCAATTGCAGCAAACCTCCCATATCACCTCACAGCAGGTGGGGTCCAGCAGTGACAGAGCAAGCAGGAGAACCAGTGGCCTGAACCTCCCACATTTTCCCTTCATCACCAACACCCAGTCCTCCGCTGGATTTAATCAGCCAGTGTCTGCAGTCGGAGCCGGGGCCGCAGCCTCTCTGGCCCAGCACAGCCTGGCAGGACTCCAGTCTGTTTTTCTCCCGCAGGTTCTCCCAGAGCACTCAGCCCTTGCCTCCCTGGCCCAGTATGGCTCTGCAGAGGCCTCGCCTTGCTACACGCCTCCTGTCCACAGTCCCAGCATCCAGAGCCCTGTGAGGGGAAGGACAGTATGCCACAGTGAGCTCCCCAGCACTGCAGACTCTCATAGTCCTCTAACCCTTCAGACCTCATGCCCTGCCAGGGTGGCCTGTACCCTCAGACAGAGGGCAGAGTCCTCGGTGGATCTCTTTTCCCAGGAAATAAAGACTATCTCAGGCTCTCACAGCTCTATACACCAGGAAAGGCCTTTGGCCATAAGCGGCTCCTCTGAGGGTGTAGCAGGGGCGCCCAGCCCCTTCTCCTCACCGATGGCTGTCAGTAAACCCTACACCCCGATCCCGGGTCAAGCCACTCCTGTCAGTCGGACACATTCAGGGCCTGAGCCTCAGCACCAGTCCGTTGGTTTTCACTCTTCTCCCATTAGATCTCCCGCTAAAATGTTAGAGAAGGAACACAAACAGTCCAAACTCCCGTCCAATTTGTGAGATTTAGACACACCCTCCTTTAATGCCTGAGTGAAGGGAAGATCACTTGGCATCATTTTAACCACTATGTCAAATTTTGAAGTAGGAGGGTGTGCTATAGCTCAGTGGTTTTGTTTTTAACCAGAGTGAACGGATCGAGTTTGATAATGGACAGTGACAGATATATATTTTTTACAGGATACTGCGTCTTTAAAAATGCTAATAACATCCAAACTGTATTGATGGGTATATGTAACACCTCATGAAAGTATCAATTGTTCCGTGTATTATATTCTAACCGCACTCTGTGATTTGTATTTGTTTAAAACCCCATCGTCCAGGCAATTTGTGTAACCTTTTAGCCACATCCTATTTAGTTGGAACGTCGTCCACAACTGTATCCAGTTATGATCAAAACCAAAAAAAACCTGCTGTCCTCTGTTCACATCCTTTCCCACTGCTGAGAGCGTCGTGTGAACGCAGGGTTACTCCGTAAGAGATGTGAGGAGAGACAGACTGTGCACTTTGCTCGTTTCAGAAATAACCTGAAGGCTTGACGATGGCACGTCTTCCAAGATAGCTTTCCAGCAATATTGCACACCCAAATGGGTCACACAGATCAGATAGTATTTAAAAATAAATCTAAGTAATGAATGTAATGAAAATGTGTGAGTGGGAGGAGCGGGATTCATTTTGAATGTGTTTAAACATGAAGGTGATGACAGATTTCACAATAGATGCCAACTTATTTCAGTCTGGCAATAACTTTGGTACAAAACATCCACCTGAGCCGAGGTTTGTGTGCCATTAGCATAGTATGCAATAATCTGTGTGTTCTTTTGTCTTGTTTTTTTACTGGTATGCAAAGGTACTGTGAATCGAAGCACTGATTTGAGATCAGACTCATTAAAACAAGGGAACTGAATTTAAAAAAAAAAGAAAGAAGCAATTGTCGATAATCAAAACATCCTGAAACCAGCGATGCACTGAGATTGCTCTGAATGTTTCTTGCACCAGTCAAAGGGCTAAAAGCAGTTTCCTGGACTCAAGATCAACGAGAACCCCTGATGGGTCATATTGCTGCATATTTACCTCTTTCATTGTACAATATTTGAAAGATTTGACATGTATTGTTGAACAATTGCTGCTTTGTGATGCTATGCTGAATCAATAACGTGTATATCAACTGACTTACTTTTAAAAACCAGACTCTTAAATCCTTCTACTTGTTAATAAGTTCACGTGTTTAGATGATGCGTCTACCTTTGTGGACCTGCAGCCGGTGACAAACTGTGAGCTGGTCAGCAGGTCGGATCATCAGAGGATCCTGTCCAGTGGCTTTAGCTGCCCGGTTGGTGAGCCTGAGGTCTGCAATGACTCTGAGTTCCACAAGAAAGAGATACCATCAGACACTAGCCAGCCTCTGCCAATGGGCTCGATCAATCCTTCATTACTATTCTCCTCCAACCGCCTGCCACAGGCATTTGCTTAGAGGTTATTTTGAGTGCATTCAACTTAAAAGTGTCATTCGTTCATCCATCCATTCATATATTTATTTATCATTTTGCTGCCTTTTAGCCATCGAATCTCATTCTTTTGTCACCTGTATGTTACAGACATTTTATTTAAGCCTCCAAATTCAATGCAATAAAATGACATATGGTTAATTACCCTCACCTCAACCGTTTAATTCCTTCCAGGAGGAGAGTGTGCGAGAATCTGATAATAAATTATGGCAAAGTTCTAGACTTTAAGCCGGATTAGAAATTGAGAACTGAATGGTGTTGTCTGGTGCCAACAATGAAAATAACCAGGATTATAATCTGCCAGATACTCAATACAAAGAAATTATCTACCACGTTCATGGAGCGATAACTGCTGGTTTAGTGAGTAAACAGATTTTAAATGCAGGGCTACTGCAAAGTTTTATTAACAGACCTGACAGACCTGATCCTCCATATCCTTAAATAACTTCACTAGATCAGCTGGTTTTGGAAGATTGCTTTATCATATAATGATCTACTTAATTTTTCCTGTCCTTTTATGTAACTCTAAATTTATAAATATTTCTCTTTATATCAACCCTTTGCAGTATTCAGGGATTAAAAATCATGAAACACCAGTCATTGGAGATTTCTGGATATCTGATTTCCTCAGTTAATGCTTAAAGATTGGCATTAATTTAATCACAAATCTGAAAAAAAAAAGTCTAATAGTTTTGGATATTTAATTCTAGCAGCTTCCTATTCATCCTCACAACTAATACAACCAATCACAATGGCTCTAACCCAGCAGCCCACCACAAGCAGTCCAATCGCCTTGATGGCTTTGGGAAGTATGGAAATTTCAAAGGAGGGCATCAACTTTGAAACTAACAGTAATTTCATGTTTTCCAAACACACAATACGCATATATATATATATATATATATATATATATACACACACACACACACACACACATTATTAGAAATAATAAATAAGCACAGACTAAGATTTGAAGAAGCAACAAAGACAGCAATTAATTTACATTTCTTTGTAGTTGCTATTGTGTTTGCCATTTCTAGGTGCAGTAGTTCACTTATTACACATTTAAAACAGGTAGCGTTTGAAATTGTTGTTCTTAACTGTCAACTTTTAAAGCTCACATCCTAAAAACAATTTATCAAGTTATTTGTCACTCTAGTGCAAAGGACACCATCCTGTGCTTTCCTTTCGATGACTGCTTTCCAGGAAGTGGCCTGTTTACAGTGGGAGGTTTAAATGGAAGTATGTTTTGTTATTGCAGTTCTGTTTAACACAGCTAGTAAATGTTTGCCAAAGTGTGTTTTTTAGTAGTTTATTTTTACTTTATCTGCTTTTTCAGATTTGACAACATGTTTTCTTATTTGTTATAATTTTGCTGACTCATTGACAGTGATTACAAGAGTCAAAGTTGATCACATAGTTCCTTTTAATGGATGTAAACCCAGTCATACCAGTTCACTTCACAATGATACATTTGCACTAGCCATGAACAAAGGAAAAAAATTGCTTGAAATGAGGCTAAAGTGTGCACTGAGAAGCAATGTTGTTCACTTTGTTCACCAGAAGGGTTGCCACTAAAAAGTTTAGTCTCCAGCAGCAGGATTTAGACAGTGAATGAGACATTTATTCATGCAGTCTGTAGACATCAACAGAAGAGCTTTCTGAAAGCAGTAACAAAGTTCAATATGGAGGGAAGGTGGGCTGCAGACGAGTAGTAAGTGATATTTTTCGATGAAGTTCAAGGCACCAGCACAACCCTCATGGTGTTGGTGTAACCAGACCCTGGGCGCCACCCGGTCACAACAATGGCCATGTCTCCAGTTTTGAAGAATTTGCGGTGCTTGCCTACAAAAAGAGGTTTTTTAAAAAGGGAAAAAAAGATTAAGTTAACAAGCAAAAATCTCTTGCTCAGCTTTACTGAACTACCAGAACATCCTCTTAACTCTGACACTCACCAACTTCCATAGCAAAGTTCACACGCAGGTCCACGTCCTCAGCCCAGACGGCGTTGGCAGTCTTGGTGTAGAGCACAGGGTAGATACCGCGATACAGGTGAGCCTGGCGGGCGGCCTGACCGCAGCGGGTCAGAGCAATGATGGGGGCACGGGGCCTGTACCTCGACAGCATGTGAGCAGACCTGCAGGTGACAGGCATAAGTCACTGCACTCTGACATAACTTGGAGCAGTTATAAAATAGCTGGCTATTTATTTTAGAAGTTAGGGAACAAAATATTAATTCGTTTGAAGTTTAAATTAGTGTTATTAGTGCAAGTCTAATATTTATTCTCAATCTGTCTTTTAGTTCAACTGCTGATTAAAATGCTTGGCTTTCTAGCAGCTAAATGCTTTATTTAGTTTACCTGCCTGTTGCTAACTATCTGCTGTTTCACACTATGTAGGTAGCATGCTGTGAACACACCTACTGTGGCAGAAAGAGCCCACCAATAAGAGCAGAGCAAAGCAAAAAGGTGTGAGACAACCAACACTGAGCTGAAAGATGCTACACATCTCCACAGAGCTGATCTGAACAGCAAAGTCAGGAGATAATTTAGTTCCGTCATATAAATCACTATTTAAAAGTATTAAGTATAGCCCACGTTATTTCATAGGATTATCATTATGAAATCAGCCCAGTTGACTATATGTATGTGCTGAGTGCCATGTGCTGGGAGGATGAACTCTAAAGTGGAGAAGAACGATTAGGGAGTTATAATTAACTTGTAAAATGTCAGGGTTCAGATCTCAAAAAGGTCACGGGCAGAGCACAGATTGTGATTGCAGTGAAACTTGGCACACTTCAAACGAGCTGGGGGCTTGCGTTCAAGAAGAAGCGGAGGCAGCTGGATAGAAAAATATTATAATGCCCCAGTTTCTTCTCTGAGAGTGGGCGCCGGGAGGATATTATGACTCAGCTTTACAGAGATTTACTGGGTGGAAATGTTCCCGGAGTCTCACCTGCCAGTCTTGGTTAGCACAATGATTGCACTGGCGCAGCACTTGAAAGAAGCCTCGACGGCACCAATAGCGACGGACTCTGTGGGGTCACGGGTCAAATGAGTGAGGCGACGCAGCTCCTCGAACACCTGCCTGTGGAACATGGCTGCCTCAGCTTCACGGGCGATCTGAATAAGTGAAAACAGATTACAGTGGCTGTCAGACTGCAGATACACAACTAGTCTGAGCTGTGGGAGCAAAGACCAAAGTTAGGCTTAGTGCAGAGTTCCTCATACCTGAAAGCAAAGTGAAACATCAAGCTACACAACAGCCATGGCTGCGGCGTCCAGAGACCGTTGCTGTGCACTGCAGACACATGCAAGATGAGCTCTATCACACCACGCAGAAGACAAGAGGAGATGCTGTTGGTAGCAGATGGAGTGCAGGAGCAGTGATGGGCAAAGAAGGTTGAAGAAATGGGAAACAAGCTGTTAGTAAAACCCAATGTGATGGCAGAGATGTCATGCCACCTTTGACCTCTGACCTTTCCTTAAAGGCCAACAGATTGAGCTGAAGGTTGAAGTGATAATAATGCGATGCAGAACAATTTATAACTACGTTTCTTACTGCCATTGTTTTTATTTACAACATATACGCATATAGGGAATCAGATATGTGGATTCTAAATATCAGGTTACTTTGACCTTTTTTGACCTTGAAGAAGAGGTCAGAGGTCCAAACTTTCATTAGATGGTCTTTATCTTTATAACTATGCTTAAAATTCTAGTGCTTTTGTTTATATTAGTAGCATTTGAGAAATGATGCTGGTACATGGGGTCTAAACTGAGTTTTTCCTTCCCATTGTCCCCAAAGTGCTTGCTCAAAGGGGATCATATGATTGTTGGGGTTTTCTGTTTTCTTCGTATTATTGAAAAAAAATTAATTGAACTGAATTATACCTGTTCTAAAAAACGTAACGTACGTGACATGGCAGACTTGATTTTTGAAAGAAGCGCTTATGTTTACGGTCTTTTTTAAATTTCTCTGGATTTGAGCGTGGATAACATTCATGGCCTTGATCATTATCATCAAACTTTACTGATATGCCCTCATGGAACCTGTGAACAAAACGATGTTACATATTCTGAGCATAAATTTTCTGGACGCAAGGCACACAGTTCGCGATTAGTAAGCAAGACACGACAATAACGAGTGCAAAAGTGAAACAAGTAGCTTCAGATAAAAGGAACGCACAAAGGAGCAAGTCTAATCTGAATCATGTGAACCTTCTGTTGCTGAAAAACTATCTGTTTGGCAGCAAACGCTCATGATTCACATGTAAGATAAACCACACACTTTATACTTATAATGAAAGCTTCCTCACAGGCTCAAAACACAACAATTTGACTGAGTGTGACTGCCGCGGCAGCGGCAAACTTCACAGGAGGAGTTCTCACATCAGACATTCAAAAACCTTCAGGTGTTCTTTTGATATTGGTATTAAAGATGGTTACACTGAGCACATTCACACTGAAGCCATCTTACCAAATGCTGTGTGCGCACTGCCTCCAGAGGGTAGTCTCCCTTGGCTGTCTCACCGCTCAGCATGATACAGTCGTTGCCATCCAGCACAGCATTGGCAACATCACTGGCCTCAGCGCGAGTAGGGCGAGGCTTCTTGGTCATGCTTTCAAGCATCTTAATGTGAACAAAGAGACAGACTGCATCATTTCACGTCTGCAGAAAAGCACTTATTTGGACTCCACTAATCCGTGCTCCCATCACAGACCTGTGTGGCACAGACGATTGGCTTGCCAATCCTGTTGCATTTGCCGGTCATCATTTTCTGGGCGATGAAGACCTTCTCGGTTGGGATTTCAATTCCCAGATCTCCACGGGCCACCATGATGCCATCACTAGCTTCCAGGATCTCATCAAATCTTTTAGAAAGAAAAAAAAAGGGGGGGGGATGAAGAAAAAAAGTTCAACCATCAAAAAGACAGACTTGTGCTGTGATCGTTTGCACACTACACCACCCACCTGCGCACGCCCTCATGGTTCTCCAGCTTGCTGATGATCTTGATGTCCTTGCCCTTCTCACCCAGCACTTTCCTGACAGCATGAACGTCAGCGGCCTTACGGATGAAAGAGGCGAAGACCATGTCAACACCCTGTTCCACGCCAAACTGCAGGTCCTGAATGTCCTTCTCAGACACTGCAGGCAGGTCAACAGCAGCTCCGGGCAGGTTGACGCCCTTCTTGCTGCCCAGCGTGCCGCCGTTCTCAATGTCACAAATCAAGTAATTGCTGCCTTCGGTTACAAGGAAGCACAGAAAAAATATTTCAGCTACTGGAGGCAGAACGAAAGGAGGACGGACAAATTGTTCGTGCTCTTACCGACTTCTTTAACCTTGAGGGAAATCAGACCGTCATCAACATAAATGTGGCTTCCAACCTGCACAACCTTAGTGATGTTTTTGTAGTCCAGCCACAGAATTTTCTCATCACAGTTGTCTGTGTACTGGTCATCGAGCGTGATCTTGATGGTTTCACCCTTTTTCAGCTCAACCTCAGCAGTGCCACTCTGAAAACAATGAGAAGTGACTTGAGGAGAGAGTTTCTCACACTGGCTTCATTAGAGCTGCGGTAATCTGGCAAGAACTCACGCCTTTGATAAGTCCAGTCCTGATTTCTGGTCCCTTGGTGTCCAGAGCGATGGCCACTGGTCTGTAGTCAACAGATCCAGGTACAAAGCTCTCAGTTGCGTCGCGGACATTCTTGATGGTCTCGGCATGGTACTGCATGAAAACAGATGTTATATTAAAAAGATCTTGCAATGGTTTAACCCTTTAAAGCCGGTCGGAGGTTTTGCGTAACTATTTTTAAATCCCCATAGAACCGGAACCACGTAAGCTAGCGCGATAATTTTTTTTGCATATGAAACCGGAGGAGTTGTACTTACATCTTATGCCATCAGCTTGTCCTAGGTCACGGTTTCCTTCCACATATAGTTTTGCAAAAATTGCATAAAAAGCAGTATATAAAAATTATATCTCTCAAAAATAAAACAAAAATAACACTCAAAATAAATTTCCTGTTGTTGTAAACTATTTTTTGCAACTTTTTTGTATTTAAAGTTTTGAGGGATAAACTTCTTAAATTTCTCCAAGTAGAAGTATATGTAAAAAAACAAAACAATTTTCAATTTTTTTTGTAGTTTATTGCACTTTTTTGCAATTTATGTAGTTACTATGGACTTAATGCATACATATTATTAAAATTTGGGCTATAACAGTTGTATTGATGTATAGCAACTTGAAATGCTCCCAAAGATGGTACTACAGCATGTAAAAATATAAAGTCAGCTCTGGCGGACTTGGTTCTATGGTAGGTCTTAAAGGGTTAAAAAGCAAATAAATTAAAAACGTTACAAAAATATTAAAGGTGGATATTTATACATTTTTTAAACCCTTTGTTTAAAAACAGCTAAATTCAGTTAGTAGAGCAACAGGTGACGCCTCAGTGCTGGTTATGTAACTATATATTTATTTATAAGTGCAACATATTTTGAAAGGAAGACATTGTTCAGCTGAACTGTACATAAACAGCTGCCACATACGTCGGTACATGACAGGTATGAATGTATTTTTCACTTAAACAAAAACAGTGATGTGAATTCTGACTACTGTCCTTGGTCACTGGCTTCTCTACATGCCTTCTCCTCATACTGTTGCTGTGGGGGGGTGACTCCTATTTATAGCTGTACTGGCAACTGTGACACCAATAACACAGAGGTCAAATGTATTTTCCCCTCCTCAGAAGAAATCATACATTCACTTTGCTGTACAGATAAAACTGAGGTCTTTTTATTTGACTGCTGTTGAGCCACTTTGAGTCAAGTTAAATTGGAGAGAATTTTTTTTTAACATACTTAATCTTTCAAGATCCAAAAATTAACTGTGGGTGTTCATTGCTACAGCTGATGACATTTGACGGCTCATCCACTCAGGTGACAGTGAAAAAGGGAAAGAGGCTTGACTTTTAAAGGCAAGGGGTCAACAGTGTAATGTCGGCTGAAGAGCTGGCCACGATACAGTGGGTTCACAAGCTACCAGACAGACCGAGCGCCAAAGGGGCGAGAGGAGGCTCAAAGATCACATTACAGATGGTCACCAGGCCACAGGAGTAATGGCACTCTGACTGCTGCTGCAGTAAAGGGTAAATCCTCACCGACTCACTTCTAAAGGGCAAAGAAACTGACTTGACGATCTGGGTTTGTACTGTCAAGCATGTGGCTTTACTGGAATCTGTGACGTCAGGGCTTTAGCAGGTTAGAACATTTAATGTAAAGCAAATAAGGAACTGAGGTTGGCAGAAAGTATTTCTGACCCTTCACTCACTTCATGTGTGCCATGGGAGAAGTTCATTCTTGCAATGTTCATCCCAGCCTTGATCATTTCCTTGGCCATCTCCACAGATCGGGTGGCAGGTCCTGCATCGAGACAGTTAATGAACACAGTGAGACACGGGCCCAAGATGATCACATTTTTGCACCAAGGTCGTGTTTCTTTTTCGATGCAGATACATGAAGAAAATAATCAGATTGTACACATAATAAGCACAAATCAATGGGCCTTGGTAATGCGCCTGACCAATTGTGCAGATGATGCCAGTGTTGCGAGCCACAGCCGGCTCAGAGTCGATATCCAGCAGGCACATGTGCTCAATAAAGGTGTCTGCCATAGCAGCTTGTAGCTGCTGGGTGTGGATGATAGAGGAGCCTGTATCCTTTGGCTTCGACATGGCTGGATCTGTGTCTGCGGGAAGAGACCTTGGAGAGAGAGAAAGAAACATGAAAGATAATCGACCGGGGCCCTGGTGACTCTGGTGTATGGCACCAACCACAGGTTATGTAGAAAATCTCCTGTTTTTTTCATGGGCATCTAATATTTTTACTCGTGACACAATGGAATTTGCACTTACAACCAATAAGTTGAAGAAGAATTTATATAGACAATAAAAAATCAAAAAGAGCGTACAAACAAAAAAAGAGACCGAAAATATGTAATAGGAAAAGAAGAGTGCCAACACAAACTAAATGTTCCACTTCTCTGTGGATGACTTTCAACCCTCTCACAGTCCAGTTTTGGCTAACTGGAGAACAGCCGACACAAAAAGCAAGGACAACAGTATGGGGCTGAATGACTGCACTCTCCCACATTCCAGCATGAGTGTATGCTAAAGAAGAGGAGCTGATCACTTCTGACAGCGACTAAAGCTGATTCACATACACAAAAAAACCCGCACAAACTTGAGGAGGAGGCTGAAAAAAATAATGTTTCATGCCTGAAGTGTAATGCTGGTCCACAAGCCCACATTATAGAGACAAGTAAAACTTATATGATTCAGCTTGCACTTGTTTAGCCTGGAGGAGTGCAGCATGCTTGATAAAAGTGTGTTGTCGGGCAGTGCATGGATTTGTGGTGGGTGGGCTGAGACCATATGTCTGCCCTTTGTATTCACCTAAAATAACAGTCAGCTGAGGCTATTTGTGGACTGTAGAAACATCAACGTCATAATCAAACAGCAACAGACATTTTTATTAACTCATTATTTAAGTAAATCAAAGTCTTTATTGATCCCTTTGCTGTCTGCAAAACCAGCAAAAAATAAAATAAAATAAATAAGTGTAACAGCTACTTCCTAACCCAAATCACTGACTGAAAGGTGATACATTTGAACGTTAATAAATGTTATTGCGAGATTACGGTTTCTTTAAACGTGCAGTTCAGTAAGAACACATTTGGTTTTTAGCTGCTTAATTAACAGGTAACGTGCTACATATATACATAATTACCAGATAAATCTAAAGGATTGCATGTGCAAAACCAACATTAACGATTCTGATCTTCCACACAGCTAATATACTACATTTCTACACTTTTAAACCTTTCCTCCATCTCGAAGACACAAACTCTGCTGCTGTTACTCACCTACTAAGTGAACTTTGCAGGGACCAAAGCGCCACAAGTCCTGTCGCAGCGACCGGTTTTATGCCTGTAACTGACCGGGACTACTTTCCTTTGAGTGACATAGGATATAGGGCGGTGAGGGCAATAATGGTGAGTGAAGAGATGCTTGAATTAAATGTTTATTTTGACAGTTGTTTCAGATTCAGGGGGAAATATTCAGATAAAAAGACGGAGGTTTGCCAGATTTAGAGTTATACAAAGTTTACGCTTTAAAGCACAGGTGCAAGTTTAGTTCACAGTTTAATCACAGAGCTTCCGCCGAGTCCTCAAACATGACACCATCATCTGTTTGGCCCGGAGACAGCTCAAATTCAGTGCAAAATACCGATGATGTCGTATCTGGAAAACAGTAACAAATGGAAAGCAATCCTGTTCATGTATTAATCACCAGGAGATGTCATATAAAAAGAGATGAGATGTGCCAAATCCAGGGGTTAAAGTGGGCCGGTGTTTTATTTTGTTTTTGTATTTTTTAAATATTGATATGTTCCCTCCTTTTAAATCCCGTTTGTCATTTTTAACCCTGATAAATCCCTCTGAGCTGATTGGTGGTGTCATGAGAAAAATGGCGCCTCGTTATTTGTGTTACAGAGACACTGAGGCACGAGACCAGACAGAAGAGTTTTTTTTAAATTTCTTTTTTGTGTAACTAAAATAATTGTGTAACTAAGATAATAGTGACACATGTATGGATTTGCACAAACTGGAGATGGAGACCTTGTTTGCTGAGGTCTTTAATCTTGTCAAACTGACAGACAGAGAAGACCATTCAGAAAATGACGATTCTGCGAATGCAAGATCTGGAACACCGGGAATGAAATAGTCACTGTCTGAGGCCTGTTGGTGAGGAAATCTGTGATCCAGGACCAGGTGGGCGGGGGGATCTGAAGATGGTCCATACTTATGATATTGCTTTGTAATGTGTGTTATTGTGCTGTAAAATAGATGTAGTCTCATCATCTAAGGTCACACTTGAATGCTTTCTGTTCTTTGATGCTTAGTTTTTAATCAGGTTCAACCCCCAAATTCAGGAGTCAAAAACCTACCATATCACACAGTTTTTCAACTTGACGTTTAATAACAGTCAGAACATTGGCTTCCGCAGACTCTCATTTATTGCCCTTACTTTGTTTTCCAACTTAGTTTAACTTTTGATGTTTCCCTTCTTTCCAGTGGCTTCATATTAAGAACCACCAACTTGCATTTAAGACTCACAGAAAAATCTCTTTTCCCCCCCTGATGCCAGTGCTGTCTTCCACACTGACACATGAGCTCCATCCAGGACATGAAAGGTTACCAAATGGTTAATGAGTATGTGAGTCATATATATAGTATATAGTATTTTATTTTATTCTATTCTGTACAGTTGTGTACTGTATTTATTCTTATTGTATTCTAATTTTTGCCTCATAACTTTTGCACTGTCCACTCCTGCTGTGACAAAACAAATTTCCCACGTGTGGGACTAATAAAGGTTATCTTATCTTATCTTATCTTATCTTATATACTATGGCCTTCACATTCAAGAGCTCTTAACCCAGTCGAGACTCCCTTTCCATTGCCAGAGCAAATAATCAAAACACCCAATAGGGAAATGCCTTTTGAAAGAACGCTTTTCCATCCTAGAGACATGTAAAAGCAATAAGCTGTCCTGGCAGCATGTGGTAGCTCATCACCTTGTCCAGACACTTTGTTCTTTTAATATCTCATAGTCCTAATGCATTTAAGAGTTTTCTATTTTGTTTTGTTGCATTGTGTATTCTTTCCCCATTATTATTTCAGGTTTTATCCTTTTTTGACTTTTCAATTTAACTGAGCAGTGTCTCTCTTGACTTCTTACACAATTCTTACAAAAACTCCTCGTGGCTCATTTTTACTTAATCTCTAAGTTCCACCTTAAATTTGAAAGACTTCTTTCAGTTGTTTTTTCCTGGTGTCGCTGCAGTGGATCATCTCCCTCCATCTTACCCTGTCCCCAGCAACCACCACTATCACCCTCTGCATGTCCTGCTTCATTACATCCATGGCAGTTCAGTCTTCAACCTCATTTGTCCAATATATCCGCTATCCTTCCTCTGCACATGTTCAAACCATTCCTGATCAAGTCCATTCTGATCATTCCAAATGTAAATCCTAACATCCTTAGCTCAGCCTGCTGCTGTCTTTTTGTTTGTGTCACTGTGTCCAAACCACACATCATAGCATCCTGTAAACCACCTATTTCACTCCTGCTGTCATACTTCTGTAAAATATTATCACTGATACTCATTTCCACCCAATTGTGCCCTATTTGCACTCTCTTTTTCACTCATCTCGTAGTGTCCGTTACTTTAGACAGTTGACTCCAGTTCTCTTTCACTACCTCTACTCCTTCCATCTTCACCTTAAAGGACTACTAAGTCAAAAATAATCAGTTTGTCATAGTTCAACTTCCTTCATTTGGCAACCACAGAAATGCAAAATCTAACATGCACGTGCTGTAATGCAGTGGTAACATGCCGCTCAAAACATTTAAACCAGACCCACCCAGAGTTGACTCAATTCAGTTTTATTTGTATAGTGCCAAATCACAACAACAATCACCACCAGGTACTTAATATTGTAAGGTAAAGACTCTACATTAATACAGAGAAAACCCCAACAATTAGATGACATATAACAGCACTTGATAGTGACAGTGGGAAGGAAAACCTCCCTTTTAACAGGAAGAATGTCAGGGATGGCTGTGTGGCAGACATGACTCAAAAAGGACAAATGGAAAATTCAAAAGCAGCTCTACTGCTGATCTAAGAATGACAAAATGCATAATACAAAATAACTCAGGCTACACAGAGGAAACAAGGCTCTAAGAGGAAGGAGGAAACACAAAACACACAAAGCACACAGCAAGAGGGAGAACACGACATGGGGCAAGAAAAGACAGACATACTGTATACACACACTGATGATGAGGGAACAGGCAACAGGTGTGAACAAGGTTGAAACTTACAAAACAACAAGTAAGAGGAAGAAGAGCTGAATACAATGCACACAAGACAAGAGACTATCAAAATAAGACAGGAGATGACACTTAGACCTAAGACACACCAGCATGACAGAGGAAAAACACTGAGACAAGAGGGGAACTATAAATGGATATAAATAAGCTCTCCTTAACCAAAGACACGATAACAGGAACTGAACCAAAACAATATAAACAGAATACAGAATGAAACCAAGAATAATTAAAATTACAAACCAGAGAAACTCAAAACGGCGACAAAGAAACCTTCAGCAGAACCAGGATCAGCGAGGGGCATCCAGCTGGCCACGACTGGTTGGGAGTTGTATTCAGCACATATTTTCACACTCTCCAGAGTTTCATTAAACCAGTAGGCCAGTCATTTCTAATCTCTCTTTAAAATGTTTATGTGTAATTCACATGTATAACACCTTAGATGATTTTTAAATTCATCCACTTTTTTATAGAAAACGACATAAGTGAAAGGAAAGGCTTCTCGACAAGGATGACGCCCTTTAGGGTCTACTAGTCTGTTAAACTGGGTGTAAGTATACAAATTTTACACTCATTTATGACTCATAAATATTCATACAGTGTGTGAATAGCGTAATCCTCTGAGATTACAGCACTGGCTCCAAACTGGCTTTCACTGACCTTCCATCTATATGTGGATAAATCTGGAGCCGCCAGAAGCAGCGAAATGCGCCGCTGATTTCCAGATTACAGATGGGTTAAAAGCTCAAACAATGATGCAATGAAATCCAAGACGCCATCCCTCTTCTTACTTATCTTTTTTCAATCTTACTGCATTCAAGCAGAGACAGCATCACAACAACAACATGGGTAAATGTGTTCATTTTTGTAATATTGTAGATCACAGAGCAGTAGGTTTTGTACCATTTTACATTGTTTCCACTATTTTGTCCACATTTTTTAACAATATATGTGGATATTTTTTAAAAATTGTAAATTAATTGCAAACCCTACTTTGTCCTGAAATCTACGTGCAGCGTTTAACAAATTTATTAAACCACCGAGCAGTGAAAGGCCTGATTTAACAATAATGACAATGGCAATTTGATTTATATAGGACACTTCATTACATGCAAACTCAATGTGCTTAACGCAGAAAAGGAAGAAACATAAAAAATAATAATAATTTATGAAAATCATTTTTTCTGTTTCTGTCAGTCAGTATGTGCAAGCACTTTAAACAAACTGATATTTGGAAAATTGCTAAAATATAATTATTGTTGTTATATATTGATTAAAAAGCAGAAAAATAGTAAAACAATATTATTTTGTTATTTGCTCGTATTCCTGAACAGAAAGAAAATATGATATGTAGTTCTCGAAAATTATGCTTGACAAATTTTTGACTTCGAGAGGTCGGGTATGCCGGTACACATTTGGGTATAAAAACATAATTTCAGTTCAGTGAATTTTTTTGTTTGTTTGTTTGTTTGTTTTAAACAGGTGTTTGACAGATTTCAAAAATATTTGTGGTTTTTTATTTTTCTGCATGTGGTCTAAAACATGTTTTACCTACTGTATGTCAAACAAGTCTGGGATTACAAAGCAAAAGCTAAAGGAAGGATTATCAAAAGACTTGATATAGCATCAATATTACATCTATGCCTATAAAACGTATAAATCGATAAAATTCTGAGAAGCCTTAGCAGTGACATTTAAAGTTTCAAAAAGTTGCAGTTTGACTTTTGTACATTTACTGCAAAACATGTCGAATAAACCATAACCTGCCCCCCCCCCTCTCTCTCAACAACTCAACAGCAGCTCTCTCTTGTGGACAATCTGCTGAACTGTGACTTTTCTGTCACAGTGTCAACATACTGTGCAACTTAGCAAAAATGATCATGGTGTCATACAGATTACAAACCATACAAACGAAACTTCTAAGATAAAATCTTTCTCTTTAAAAAAAAAAAATGATTTGAAACTGCAGTCAGTTATTGTTTGTTAACTGTAACTATTGTATTTAATGTAAAATTAATGTCTATGGTGTCAGTAGATTGTGTAGATAGATTTTTTTTACTAAGTAGATTTTGTTCTCTGAGCTATTCGAGTGGGTAAAATGTTTACCAGATATGACAGCATTCCTCTTGGTTCAGTTCTAGCTTTTGACCTTTTCCCAAATCTGTATCAGATTTGTTATAATCTTAAAAGTGGACTCTTTACAAACACATTTACTTAATTACGTCACCAATTTATTTGAAATATATTACCTGTAACAATGGGTGTATAAAAATAATGAAATTATTCGGCCTTTTTTGCGTTTCATGTCTGTTCCAAACCCCAAAAATGGCAGTTTCCTGTTTGAGACATGAGACATTTATACTATTGTGTCCATCCCTGTAAATACACAGGGGACACTTAGCCATTCATGTCTAAGTGGATTACCCCAAGAAAAGCACTTGTTTATTGAAGGTGTGTACAGATGTATGCAGTCCTATAAGTGTCTAATCTGACCAGATTGTGGAGCAGCGGGTGACTGCTAACAAGGGTAACTGCAGATTAAGGTCAGTTTGCGACACAGCAGACAGAAAACAAGGCTAATAAATGCCAAACATCACCTGTTTACCCATCTTCCCTCTGAGGGAGCTTTGTTCTCATCACTCCAGGCACTGATTAATGCGCCTGGCTTTTAGGTTTCTACCTGTGCCACATAAGATACTTAAAGAGATATAGGAACAGATCCACATCAGTCTTTCATCTCACTGCACTAAGTGATCAGGCTGCCAGTGTCTGGAGTCAGTCATGTGACCAAGAAGTCAGGCTGGGCATGTGGGACTTCCTGCTATTGAAAAGAGAAGGCACCGCCAGCAGAGCCTTCAACAGAAATGGAGTATCCTTTTTTCTTGCTACATTCTCCTGAAGGAAAGGTAAGATTGTAACCTCGTAACCTGCTGTATCATTAGCATTAGCAAACACATGCTCTACTCTTATGAGCAAAATATGTTGATGTGTTGTTTTATTTACTTTTCCACTTAATGTCCGTGCACAGACTAAAACCAGGGAAACAGCAATTATCTCGACATAGTTCAAGATACTCAGAGCAACCTGCTCATTCATACATCACAGAAGTAACTGAACTAATTAAGCCACAAATGTTTTTCCCAATAGTGTTTCAGTCACACAGGAATGGACACTTTGTTGATTGTTGCTAAAAAAGATATAAGGACACGATGAGTCTACAAGCTCCAGATATCCACCCCCACCACCAGCACCACCACACTTTTATATACATGTAGAGGGAGTTATCCTTTTGTAGGGCAGAGGATTGCACTAGCCTTTGCAGTGGGTAACCGACAAGAAAATCAATTAAAAACATAGTTAACAGATCAACTGACAAAAAAGAAGTAAATAGCTGAAGCCCTCTCTTGCTGGTTTCTTGCTGAAATTGCATCACATTGTGGTATATATTCTGTTTTTGCATTTTCATCAAGCAAATGGCTTAAATGAGGCGCAAGTCTTAGCAGCAGGGCCAGCTGATTTTGTTTGGGTTAATAGAAGGTTTAAATTAACTCTGTAAATTAGAGGATCTTTTGATTGCCAGCTTTTCCCGTCAACCCAACAGGAGTGCCAGGAGTGGGAGGAGCGCCACAGTGACGACGACGCTGATGCAGACGAGATCCTGTGTGGAATCCAAGTAAACATCAGTTTCAGTGTCTTCCTATTACAACCTTGTAGCATTTTTAAAACCATTCAAGGATAAAATATTGTTGCATATAAAAGATAATTAAAAACAAACAAAGCATTGCATGGTCATTCAAGAGCTTGATAAAAGTATTTGTCAGGAACAATGATTTCTCCTTTTAATGATTTCACACTAATGCAAACAAAATTGTCTACATTGTAAACACACTTCTTGAAATCCACTTTTGTTCACATACTCGACTCATTTAAAAATTTTTCTTAATCTTTCTGTTGCAGTGAGTTTGTGTGTATTTAAGCAAAGCCAACAACTGATATGTTACTCTGAGGAACATGTTTAGTTTCTTTTTAAAAAAATCTCAAACAAATCTTTAGAGAGTAAAAATACACAATGACTAGCTTGTTCAGATCACACATGATCAGCTTTAAACTGTATCAATACATGTCATCTCATACACTGGAGTTATAACGGTGTAACTTCCTTTCATCATGCTTCATAGGGGGAGTTGTGGAGTCAGTATCCCGCTGACTTCTGTCGCCACCCCTGGCTGGACAGGGACATCGAGGCAGTCAGGACTCTGTATTCAGTCTCTGCTGTCTCTGTCAGGTGAACTTCTGAACATCCCTCCTTGTTCATGGCTTTTAATAGAAGTGATCCATGGTCCTTTTTAAACTACATTTTCACAATTTCCCTTCTTTTTTTTCTCCTAGGGAGTACGGGTCAATTGATGATGTGGATGTGGACTTAAAAATGAATGCTAACTTTTTAGATGTGAGTTGATTTACATCAATATACAAGTGAATTACATTTTTATCTGTTATTCACCAATTTATCTAAGTAATTAATTATCTATCTCTATGTAAAGTGCAGCTAATATGTGAGCCCATGTTCTCGATTTGATCAGCTCTCTTTGGATCTATAAGTTAACCTAATTTTATCTTGAATTAACCGTCTCAAAACCACTTCCGATCTATGCTTAGGATCATTATCCTGCTGGATCATATAGTCACCACAGAAATATGACTTTCTGACTTATAGTTTGATGTCCTAAAAAATGTCTTCACTGTCATATCAGCACTATCAATACTGTTGGTGTGCCCAGAATAACTCATATTTTCAAGCACAGAGAGGCAGATCCTAATCAAATGAAAAGAAGTTAAAGAGTCTTGTGAATTTAAAATTATGCATTCTGGGAACAGTATGGATTAAGCTTTTCCATTAGTTAGATGTTTTATGTTATCACATTTATATCTATAGAAGAGACCACGTTTTTCTTTTGTGACTATGCCTCTGTGACAAATGGATGTCTGGAACCTTCTGACCACAACTGCACATGCATTGGTTAAAGTGGCATATTCGCATGACACCTGAAAGTGTTGACATCTTTTTGGTGTCCACAGGAGGTGGCAGCCCAAGCCTGGAGGATTAATCTATCGGAGCCTGTCGTTATCCGTCTGCAGTTTTCTATGTCTCAGTATCTGGATGGACCTGGTGAGCAGCAACAATACATCCACATGCAGAATTCACTTCAGTCTAAATCAATGTGACACTTGATCAAGTGATGTTTCTCACTGCAGCACCTTCAGTTGAGGTCTTTCAGCTGTCTAATAATAATAACTTCAGTCTTGGGAAACAGTTGCAGAAGTGAGTGTTCATAGATTAACTGCTCCAACAGGACACATCCACCGTTTTTATTTCAGTCATAGCTCATCTGAAGAAAGCCAACCTTTCGTTTTTGTTCTCCAGTATTCTCACAGTTTTCATATCTCGGGTGTGGAAACACCTTGCAAACGACAACGCTGTAACTGGGCAGAAGAGGAGTCACAGCTGGTTCAGGCCAAGTGGAACCATCAAGAAATTTTGTGCAAGACTTAGCACCAGGCTGCCACTATCAAAGTATGAAAGAGTTAAATGACACAGCTGTTTTACTGACTGAATCCATTAGTGCATGGATCTATTCACTCCTGTCTAACAATCAGCAGGCTAAAGGAGCTCCAGGAACCGGCTGCAAGACGCCGGATCATTTTACCAACAATGAAGCTGAACCGTCTCACAAATCATACAACTTCCTACACCATCAAGAATCCCGGTGAGCTCTTCACCTCCACGCCCAGCGGAAAGGTGAGGGAAAATATACTTCAAAATACATCGATGTGGAAAATTGGTGTGTGTGTACATATTTTCTATCTGCAACTGTGTTTCAGGTTCGGGTTCAGATTCTTTTATTGATAGCCTTAGGTAGATTTGTTTTGACGCTAATTGACCTGACATCAAAAACTATATTCACATATACATGGTAAAAAAGGAGAAAAGACAGAGTGCTCCAGGCTTCACTAAAACAACAACTTCAATCCCTGAGGCTATAAATAGCACAAAAAGGCTAAAAAATGAAAAAATCTAAATTAATCGATTCCAATTAAAATGAATTAATAGGTGGAATAGATGTGTGCACAGTTTGATGCTCTGTCATCTTCCGAAATACAAAGACTAAAAGTAAAAAAAATTAAAACTAACTCAATAACAGATCCATCAAACAGCGTCTTAATGATGTGAAAGGTGAACAGTTTCCACAAGAAAAACAAACTATCAAAATTCAGTCTTGCATCAGTAATAATCCCTGTGCACACATTACACAGTATGACCCTTAATGTTTGTGGCATCAAGTGTGCGGGACTTTTTTCATTTGGTCTTTAACATGTTGAGCTGGAGATCAGACTCTTCAAACCACCTGTTCAATAACCGATCTGCGGCTGGTGTCCAAAAGACTAATAATGGCATTTAATCTGCATACGTTAAAGTGTTTGTCCTTTCAAACATCCTCTGACACATGTTCGTGCATCGTATAAACAGCAAGGAGGACAGGACACACCCTTGTGAACCAGCAGATGACCTGACTTGGCCAAACAGAAGCCCATTCACTGTCTGCGTTCTGTTAGAAAGTCCAGATTATGACTTAAATCAAATGGACTTAAACAAATTAAAACATGACTGAATGGTGTTAAATGCAGAAGATAAATCAGTAAACAGTAAAGAGTCTGACATGATATCCGTCTCCTTCCAAGGGTTTAAGGAGCAAATTAAGAAGAGTAAGTGTGGAGTCTTAGACTCCTCTGTGAAGGTTATACGCAAACAGTCTTTCAAAGATATTATTAAGACTGAGGTCAAAGCCTCTGGTTGAAAATCACTGCGGGCTTTGGGGTGACTTGAATTTGGTAACAGGGACAATTTCAGCATTCTTCCACACACTGAGGACATGTATAACTTTAGGAACTGAATAAAAGATGTAGTGAAAAACCAGGCCCAGCTTGTTTGCAGTGTTTAAGCAGCCTTCCACATTTACTTGTCTAATCCCTGACTCTTGTTTACCGTAATATGAAGAAATTCCTTTACAACTTCACTAGTATTAAAATGCTGGTTGTCCCTTAATGTGTGGCTCAGTTCCTGAAAGTCTTTGCTGAAATCATATATGTCAAACGGATAATCAAAGCAGTAAGAGCATTGGCAAATTCTCTGTCTGAATGGTAAAACCCTCTAAAATGCCATGCGTGCTGGTCTTTGCTTTTCAGCTCTTTGGTGGCTGCCTGCAGCTCTGATGCCTCTCCCTATTGAAAAGCATATCTCTTTCTTTGAATTGTGGACTTAACTACTTTCGTAACCCATGGCTTATTATTTGAGTACTTTAAACCCTCTTACATGGAATAATCATATCTCTGCAAAAAGAAATATATGAGCATTATATGTCCACAAAATTGTCCAGATCACCTCCACAGGATTGCTCGAAAACATCCCAATTAGTGCATTTAAAGCATTCCTGCAAACAGAGCACTCCTTCCTCAAATCTGTCTTTGATGTCAGCAATCTGGACTTTATTTCAGTCTTTCCAGAGTTGTTACCTTTTTTTTAAAGTTCTGAATATAGAGTGATATTGTTTGTGACCCTTCTTCCACAGAGGGTGATGGTCTCAGCAGTGAAATCATCAGCACAGCTTAACACTAAACAGCTGATGGAGCTACTCTTCACATCCCAGGCAATTGGGCACTGTAAGACCACACCAACTCTGCAGCACGGCTTCTTGGTGCAGGTGAAAGCTTACTCTAATCTGAGGGTTTGAGTTCTCTTGCTCATAGGGGATTGTCTGAGTTCTCTTAAATAAATAATTTAGGGTCTTAACTTTGCAATATAAAAGGCTTTGAGTCATTTATTGTTGTGAATTGGTGCTACTTAAAAAAAAATTGAATTGCTTGTTAAAACCTGCGTTTGCTAGGGGACAACCAATCACAAGATAGTTGGCTTGAAGAGAGGGAAGCTACTGAAGGGCTGGTGCAAGGCCTGGGATAAGATAAATAATGATTAGTTTGAACTGTGAATCATGGAAAGCGACACTATTAAGAGTCCAGTTACAAAATATGGAGCTGGAAGCAGGAAAATTGACTTTAAGCATAACATTTGAGCAGGTTTGTGTTGATTTTGAATTATTTTCTTAGAAAGCTACTTTGCCTCTGTTTTCTTTGTGTGCACAGATAATGAGGTATGCTGAGCAGAGGATCCCAACACTGAATGAATATTGTGTTGTTTGCGATGAGCGGCACGTGTTTCAAAATGGGCCCATGCTTAAGGTGCGAGCTCTCGATAAATAATTAACTGTTGGTTGAGCAGCTATTCAGTAAAACTGAGCCTTGATTCTTCGACAGTATTCTCTACGTTGTGTGTTTGTAGCCAGCGGTTTGCACCAGGGAGCTCTGTGTGTTTTCCTTTCACATGCTGGGGGTTATGTCTGGAGCGACAGAAGAGGTTGCCACCGGTGCAGAGGTTGGTAAGCTTTTAAATATTTTATAGCAGGAGTTATTACAGTATGGGACATGAGTAAGGCAATAATCTTTGCTGTTGCAGGTGATCGACTTGTTGGTAGCCATGTGCAGAGCTGCCCTTCAGTCTTCACGCAAGAGCCTTATTTTTGAACCGTACCCTTCTATTGTCGATCCACACAACCCCAAAACTCTCGCCTTTAGTCCAAAGGTATCAGCTGAATCAAAGTTACCACTGGCGTGATCCGTCGTGCACTATTCAGTGTGTCATTTTATTGATTTGTTTTCGCTTTTGTTGTAACAGAGCAGAAGCTATGACAGGCTGCAGAAAGCTCTGGACAATGTCTTGTTGGTCAGGAGGATGGCACAGGTGAGGTCTTTCAAAGTAAAATCTACACTCTCATTTTCAACAATTACACATCGGTCTGCTGAATGAGCACAAACTCAAAGCAGGTAAATGATTTCCTGAACTGGGTTTATTAGATTATAATGATTAAATTGTCTTTAAATCATACTCAGGGTCCATATTCTGAGATTAAGAAGCAGCTGGACAAGATAGACCCTCTCGCACATCCATTACTGCAGTGGTGAGAGACTAAATCTGGATGTGTTTTTAGTTATTATTTAGTAGATCGCTGCATATCTGTCCTTTTGTTACTCACTCGCCTCAGTAGCCATTCATCGAGTCTAGTTCAAACTTGGCAAGCGCATTGTTTTGGGCTAAGTAACTGCAGCGTTGCGTCTGAAGTCGTTTAAATGAAAGTGTTAGAAAAGAGTAACTTGAGTGAAATCCAGTTATATTTAGGTTAACATCTGGATTTGCTTTTGTATGTTTTACAACAGGATTTTAGCAAGCAACAGATCGCACATTGTGAAGCTTCCGCTGAGCAGGGTATGCCCAAGCAGTCAGATTTATTAGCAGTCTAGCTGCAAGCTTTAAAGCAGTTGTAGACTAGTTAATAATTAGCAGCCACATATCAAATTTCACACTGTGCTTTCTATAATTTAATGTTTTTTGTTGTTGTTGTTTTTAATCAATTGCTATTTAACAGCAACTGACGTTTATGCACACACCCCATCAGTTCCTGTTGATCAGCAGCCCTCCATGTAAGGAGGCTCACTTTCAAACTGCCAAAAAGCTTTATGGCAGCACCTTTGCTTTCCAGTAAGTGAAGTCAAAGATTTTTTTTTTCATGAAATTTTCACATCATCACTTATACAGTATATAGAGCATGATCCATGCTTAGTAGATCATATTTCTCTTCTTTCAGTGGTTCCCACATTGAAAACTGGCACTCTATTTTGAGAAACGGACTGGTTAACGCATCTTACACAAAGTTACAGGTAGAATATATAAATTCTAAATGCTTATTGTCTTTGATCACCGTCTGAAGTTACAGACAATTTCAACATAGGAAATTTTTATGTGGATGTTCAGACCACCGAAACCTCTCCCTTCTTTCTATTTTAGCTCCATGGTGCTGCGTATGGGAAAGGCATCTATTTGAGTCCCATTTCAAGCATATCATTTGGATATTCTGGTAAGAACTCTGTTTCTTGTCTGTCGATTACGAGTTCTTTTTGCATGTTTTTAAGAGTATTCTTCCATTTTTCTTTAGAGATGGGGAAAGGTCAGTACAAAATTCCTACTAGAGAAGAACTCTTGCAGAAATACAACCGAATAAACCAAATCAAGCAGGTCGGGTTGTTCACATTTATCTAAATGCTGCAAACATTCACTCTGGAGTACAATATCCTTTTTTGCTTTCAGTATCTCATCTTGTATTTCTATATGTTTTAGGAACAAGTGGGGGAAGGCAGGTTTTTGCAAAGCACGAACCTAAACTGCGTTGCACTCTGTGAAGGTAAATACGGAAGACCCCACAAAGCAACAAAGATTTATTTAATTGCGTGTGATGTGATTTTGTCTATCTGTTAACAGTGATAACTTCAAAAAACCTGCAAAAACACGGCAACATTTGGGTGTGTCCGGTTTCCGACCACGTGTGCACGCGGTTCCTCTTTGTGTGAGTAAGACAAAAAGCAGAAAGCAAAAGCAAACAATGAGAAACAGTTCCAACATTTTTTTTCTTCAGAAAGTTAGAACTCTGGACTTTATTTGAGCTTCCTAAAAAGGCTGCTTTCTTCTTCCACAGCTATGAAAACGGGCAGGTGGGAGATATCGACATAAACACCCAAGAGGACAAAATCCAGCAGGAAATTTCACGAGTAATTGCTTCAAAGCCATGCTGAGAAAACCAGGATACATACACACATATGTCATTTCTGTTCTTTATAATAAAAACAAAAACTGTGAGAATGAATATTGATTGTCTGTGGCTTTTTCTGGTTTAAGACTTTAACATGAAACACGGAGCGCCTTGAGGTAAAAATTTATGTCTTGCACAAGTGAAAAACATTCACATGATTTAAACAAAAACCTCAAAACTGAATATGAGAAAAGCATACACACCACATGTATGCTGATGTTTATTGTGGCTAGCACAGTGGTTGGCACTGTTGCCTCATGCAAGAAGCCCCTGAGTTTGAATCCACTGGCCAGGGCTTTTCTGTGTGGAGTTTGCATGTTTTCTCTGGTGGGATTAGGTTAATTATTCTAATTTAGCTATAGGTGTGAATGTGAGTGTGAACAGTTGTCGAGTGGTAACCTGTCCAGAATAGACCCGGATGAGGACAAGTGGAAAAGGATTTATGGAGTGACAGCTATGTCCTAAATCCATTAAATTGGAGGAAAAAACAATGTGCATGACAAGTTTTATGCTAACCAGACTCTGACTTAGTTGAACACTCCAAAAAATAACTCTTTAAATTAACTTAAAATAATCATGAATAGGATTTCCACCTTACTAAATGTCTTACTTTTGTTGGACTGATGTAATTTGCCTGGATTGGATCAACTCAATTAAATTAAGTTGGGCTCAACTGCAGTAAATAAGCTGAGTCATCATTATTTAATTAAGCTGGTCCAACTAAAGTACATGAAGTTGAAAGAATTGAATAATGCTAAAATAAACCAATTTAATCAGGTGGAAATCCTTTCCATGTTTTTTATGACCATTCAAATAGTTTTTTGTTTGAGTACACAAACACATATTCACGTGTATATGTACATATACATACATGCACACATGTGCACAATCAAAGTCAACAAAATCTATGTGATATGAAATAAACAGTCAATCATCAAGTCCTAAATGGAGTACAAAAAAGTATGTACATACATGTTGATCCCTATTACATGCTCAACACTTTCAGATTGATCACATTCATCACCCCCACTTCCCCTCAGCATTTGTATATAATCACCCTACAAAAACAGAGAGAAAAGAACAGGTATGATCCATCCATATTGTATGTATCTAGCAGTTCATCTATAGATGTATTCATCAGACATTAATTTCATATTCTTCCAAAAGCATGTTTTTTAGAACAAACTAATGCTTGAACATTCCTGTAATGCAGGTTCACTTTAACCCACGGTGATATTAGTTTTGCAATATGTACTTTCTTCCACAAGATGGGGGTGTGACCATTAACTCTAAGGACCTTTTCGATATAAATACAGCGGATCAAACCCCACAACTGTTATGTTATGAAAAACATAAACTGGAGACTGAAGGATGTTTAAACTGGGTACGCAGCTGGGCGCTGGAGCTTCTGTTCATTTTCCAGCAACACTAAACATGTCAGATAAAAATAAACACTTGGGGAGATTCTGGAGCGTGCGCAAGGCCTCCAGTGAACCACCTTCAAATATTTAATGAGTATTCTCGGGATGGGAATGCTGCTGTTAACTGATGTTTATGAAAAGCAGATAATTCTTCTGTAAAGCAACTTAATTTGAACAATGCATTTCATGCTTCTGCTGATTGTTTAACATGGGGTGCATACCATCCTGCGAGGCAGAAATGCACCATTATAACAGCATGCTGATTCCATATGAGCCCTCCAGCTGCCTCCTCACCTCCTCCCTTGGATCAGCTTCTCTAAAGAGAGCTGCAACCAATGCACCTCTGTTCCCATCTGGATACTGATTTTCTGTCTTTCTATTTAATGTACTTGTGGTCTGACAATAAAAAGTAGCAGCTCCAAGATGTGATTGTCCTTGTACATGTCATTTCTTAAAAAGAAGCACAACTTTTGTAACAAGGATTATTTTGGGGTCAGCCCAGCAGGCGATGCACTGAAAGGAGGAGAGCTGTGAAGCTGCTGTAATAGCCCAAAGGAAGACATTTCTCTTGGACCATATGGCTCTCTGATGATAGCGCACTGGGAAAATAATCTTGAAAAACCACACTCCATTATATACTACAATGACTAGCATTGCTCCACATCTTGAGTGAGATTGGTTGTTTGGTGTCATATCTGCAAAACCGCACATTAAGAATGTCAGCAAAGTGGCACAATTGAGTCGAGTTCAGTTAAAACAAAGATTTATTTCAGCTGCGTGCCTTGATCTCATTAACTCGTGTTCATTCGTCTGTATAATTCAAGCAACCACACAGACAAAACCATTCCCAGATCCCTTAAGCCTTTTAACAAGAAACCCAACTAGCTGAAATATACAGACATTATTAAATGAGGCAAAATGTTGCATGTGCCTTTAAGAGCACTATGTCCCACTCTACATGTCTCTCTCTGAGCCTCATATGTGTCTGTTGGCATCAGCTGTCCTCAGTGCTGAAAAGAGCAAGGACATCTTTTCCTTCACTTCAGTGGGATTAGTGGAAGAAGTGCCCTCTTTATTCTGCTGGCTGCCATCTCAGCGCTCATAAAGGCAAGATGAAAAAGAAGCTTGGACGGAGAAGAGAGAGGATCAA
Source organism: Copadichromis virginalis (assembly GCF_057382275.1). Lineage (NCBI taxonomy): Eukaryota > Metazoa > Chordata > Actinopteri > Cichliformes > Cichlidae > Copadichromis > Copadichromis virginalis. The sequence continues at coordinate 16,140,064 of NC_140624.1, forward strand.
GATAAGTGACAAGTTTAGATTACAGAGCCATTCAGCTTTTACTTTCTTAGAGTAAAGGAACAAGAACAATGTTTTAGATCCCAAAGGAGACATACAAATAGTCTGTTACTGCAGCTTCCCGCACTGTTATTTTGCTGCTTTCTAAGTAATGACTTAACCCAGGGGTCAGATGAACAGTGCTATATGTGGCACTACAATGGAACAGCAGCCTACTTCATTCAGTCCCTCTGTCCAGATCTCGTTGCCACTTCCAAAAACTGCTGGTGAGAACAACTTCAGGAGAATCAGCCGCACAGAGGACAGCATTCCCTATCCGATCCCAGGCTTGGCCGCAGACATCCTGCACATGCGAGTAAAAGGAGGAAGCAAGATTCGCAGCTTACTGCAGTTTGCAGCAGCTCGCATGCAAGGGGAAGTAAGAAACCCAAATGGGATGTCACTAAGACAGGTGGTCTTCACTGGCTCAGGCAGAGGAGTCACAAAAACTATCACCTGTGTGGAGATCCTGAAACGTAAAGTTGAAGGTCTGCACCAGGTGTCCAAACTCTACTATAACACAGTGAAGGAGGTTTGGAAGAGTCCACAGCCTGGAGCACCAGGTATAACCATGGAGCGGAGAGTTCCTGCCATCTGCATCTATCTATCTAAAGATCCTCTGGACCCCCAGGAGCCTGGATATCAGCCACCACAAATCAGCAGTGTTCCTACAGAGGATGCTGAGAGACGGAAGGGTCTGCTCAGGACGGCTCATGCTCACTCATCCCCACACACAGCCAAGAGACTCTGTCTGGATGATTCGAGTGCATGTCCTCCCCTAAACCTCTGATTACTTCATGAGAAATAAGAAATTTGGCATTTGCATAGATTTAATAGATTGTTGTGTGCTCCGTTTTACAGCATGAAGCTTTCTTGAAGAAAATAATACCTCTGCATTTCTGGGGGTTTATCGTGATGCTTATGTAAGGCATTTTGCTACAAAAGTAAACAGTTGTGTCTATAATGCTTCTTTGCAATACTTTGTCACTTTGTTGTGAAATGTAACAGGTTAACATATGACTATAACTATTATTATCAACAATATCAGTAATAGATTTGTAGTCATAGAGGGGGAAGTATTTTAATCCTGCTGAATTTCTATGTTGCCTCACTTACAAAGAAATGAACAGTCTCGGATTTTTATGAGAATTTAAAGAGCTAGTGGCTAAAATTCCTCCTGAGATGTCTTACTGCTGTGCTTACCGACAGTGATTTCTCCACCAAGTACTAAGTCATGTTTTGCTTGGGGATTAAATACTGATTTCAGTCAATGTCAGGCATTCAACTTTGATTTTTGATTTTTGGTTAGTATTCTATCTCTCTTCATTAACATGAAACTACCTTAAAAATCAAGAACTGATCATTTCTTTGTAAACTTCTGCAGGGGATCAAATGATTATTTGCCCCACTTTATAAGCTGATGATGGTGTTTTAGTGTAGTTACATTAATAGTTAGTTTACTTGCAAATGAACAAGCAAACTCCACTGTGCCCAGCTGGGAAAACAGCTGGGGAAAGAAGCATACACAACAACCCATGCTAGACACTAATGACCACTGTCCGGGGTCATTCTGATGCAAAAAATCAACCAGTAGTCATGGAATTGGTCATAGTCATTTTAAATATAAAGAACATGTTTTGCATCAGTTGTCTATATTCTGTTTTCTGCCTGTGGAAATAATTCATGTGCACAATAATGGCTCACAAGAGCATACGTTTTTGGTTTGTTTGACTGACTTTTATAATGATGGTACTCTTTTGTAGTAGAGTCACATCAATAAAAATGAATCATAAAGTGACACAGTGGTCAAGTGGTCACATCACTAACCTCCAGGTTAGTTGGGACTTCTTTGTGTAAAAGCTGCATGTTCCACCTGTGTGTGCTTTCTCCCTCACAAGAGATTGTTATTTTTAGGTTAACTTTGAACTGGCAATCGGTGTAGTTGTTTATATCTGTGGTAGACCGGTGACCTGCATAGGTTATGTGTAATGCTCTAGTTCGCCTTTGACCCAGGCTGAATAAATAGTAAAGAACATGAATTTAATTGTATGCATCTTATTTTTGAGGTTTTAGTGTCTGATGACATGAAATAAAAGCAGTTTAAATGTCCAACATTGAAGTTTTGCACACACACCTTTTTCATGCACATCACCACTTATATCTAACTAAAATGATCATAAATCTAAAATGTTCTGCTTTAAGAAAGCTCTGTGTCTTACAGTTTCAACTTGTGTGCAATTCTATCATCAAGAACCTTTGAAACATCTATTTTGTATCGTTCGCATTAAAAAGAAAGAAAGAAAAGATATCCCATAAAAAAATACTTCTCTGTGAGAATGACATTGCAAATATTAACATGTTTTCCCAGTTGTCAGTCCTGCAATTTCTTTCTAGGGAAGTCAAGGGTAAATATGAGCTGCAGTTTGCGCGTGCGCAACAGGAGATTGCGTACGTGCCAGGCTAACACAGTTAGCACTAGCTTCCTTCGGACAGACCGCACCGGTCCGTGTAGCTCGCAGTCTCGCATCATGTTCAGAGCCGCCGTCCGACTGTCAGTCTCCGGTGTCCGAAGTTTAACTCGGACGCAACCAGGGAGCCGAGGTAATTCCTAATTCAGTCACCCATTGTAAATATATTAATCTGTAATTGATATAGTTGCTTAGAAACTGTTAGGGAGACAATGTAACGGAAATCAAGTGTGACTGTCGGCACATTTGCGGTTCCTTTACGGCTAAGCTAGCTAGCTTTTATTCAAGAAAAATCGCTATTAAATAAACATTACGAAACTGCATTATAATGATTCAGCCATGATATCCACATTTTTATTCAGTCCAGCTTTTTCCCACGTAAACTGTGGGTGTGGTGCTTTGAAAAATGTCCTGTCGTTCTTCTTGGCGGAGTTTATGTCCTTGTCATGACCCGGCAAGAATGCTTCGTCTCGGGCCCTGTGATTGTGACTGCTGACGCTAGTTACTAAGTAGGCTAGGTGACTGCAGGAGAGTTCAGACAACTAGAATTCAACATCAAAACGGAGTTTGGCATAGATTTTTATGAAAACAAACAGAATACTTTTTTGCATAGTTTTGCATTGTCTTGGTGTTTCTTTAGGGGTCAAAAAGTCTAAATGAGAAATGTTCTTTGGGTTGCAGGTTAATTAGTATTAACATGATACCTGAGCACATGCCTAAGTCATATTGTTTCATTTAAATTGCTATTAAATATAACCTGAGGACCATGTGACAGAAATTTCCGGTATGTCACGTCCTAGTGTGTCAGTCTGCTACGTGCAGACTGATACACAAGGTAGGTCATATCAAGACGGTGGCAACTGCATCACATTACAAGGAAGAATTTGTCCTTTTTACATCGCAGATACAATTCCCGGCCTCTTTATTAGATACACCTATGAAATTTAATACTGGCGAGTGCAACAACACTGATGCCGGAATGACTGCATTTTCAGTTTTAGTTGGTTTGAAGAAAAAGTTGTTTTTATTATTATCATTATTATTATTGAAGTTAGAGTTGGGGTGGTAGTGTAAGTGTCCCTAATATTTCGCCCGTCATGTATGAAATTTTTAAAATATGATGTAGCCTGGTCCTTCCGCATTTATTTAACATTCACTGTAGGTTTCTTTTATTAGACACAAATCACTGAAAAAAAAATCTGTCTTATCATGCAGCTCTTCTGGCCTCAAGGTGTTATTCACATGGGAAGCAGGAGACAGACGAGGAGTTCGATGCCCGCTGGGTCACTTATTTTAACAAGCCAGATATTGACGCATGGGAACTGAGAAAAGGTACGTTTCTGGAATATAGTAATGTTGAATCAATGTAATCATTGGAATTGTTATTCATTGCTGAGGTATGTTTGTCTTGAGTCAACAGAAGTTATTAAAAAAATGGCCTTGTACAATTTTGCATTAAGAGGCTTAGTGAGATTAAGATTTAAGTAAACAGTCATAGTTTGCAATATAATGATTAAAATTGCATGTTTGCTTTGCATAGTTAACAAAAATGGTTGAATCTGTTGGTCAGAATCTGTTTACATTTGTTTCGATTCATTTCCTATTGTAAAACCCATATCATAACAATGTAAAAACTGAGCTTATTATAAGAAAATCAGTTTTCCTGATGAGACATTCACCCCTGATATTGTTTTAGTTATATAGACTGATAAAACTCATCTATATTGTTAACAGCTGCTAAACACTGACAGAGGCTGTGTGTAGTTTATAAATAAGCACTAGACAACAGTGGTTTGTCTAAATCAGCGGTCCCCAACCTTTTTTGCGCCACGGACCGGTTTATGCCTGACAATATTTTCACAGACCGGCCTTTAAGGTGTCGCGGATAAATACAACAAAATAAAACTAGTACCAGTACCGAAAAAAAGATTTATTCACAACACACGTGAAAACACCCAGGAAAACCGAATTAACGATAAAAACGATAACAAAATAACGCTGAAAACCGATAAAAACCCTGAAAACCATACATTTCACACCTGAGCCTCAACTCTCACGGCCCGGTACCAAACGACTCACGGACCGGTCCGAGGCCCGGGGGTTGGGGACCGCTGGTCTACAGTATGCAGGTTTATGTCACAGCTGATTTATCGAATATAACAGCCTACCTATGTCCATTAAATCTGTCAAACGTGACAAAAGCAAATAAAACCTTTTTATTTTTGAGTCTTGGATTAATACAAATTTGATCCATTAGTAAGTAATTTTGGCAGCAGGGTGGTGTATGGCACCAGCTCAAAATAGACTCCTCTGATAATTGAAACAGGGGCATGTGCCCATTAAGTGTTCGCTTCATTTATAGAGCACTTTGGTAAAGAGGGATTTAAAATACTGCTTCAAGCTACACCGAAAATAATTTGATGAGAATGGTTAGTCGTTTTATTTATTTGTTGTTTGCGCTCAGATCCCTTAGAAGTCTTTTTCTCTGATCTCTGGTTTAAATGTGTTGTGACTGCTTGTTTCAGGGATGAACACATTGATTGGGTACGATTTGGTACCTGAGCCAAAGATTCTCGAGGCTGCACTGAGAGCCTGTCGGAGGTTAAACGACTTGGCCAGCGCTATCCGAATTTTGGAAGCTGTGAAGGTGAGAGAAAAGGCACATGAGAGAAAATTGCCAGCCAGAGCCTTTGTAGTCAGATAATGGTGATTAATGGGTTTTATTGTTTATTTCCTCAGGACAAAGCCGGACCCCATAAAGATATCTACCCATACGTGATCCAGGAGCTGCGGCCTACTTTAAATGAGCTTGGCATCTCTACACCTGAAGAGCTCGGCATTGACAAAATTTAGCAGAGCAGGTAGTAAAATCATCTATTCAGTCATGTTTATTCTCTTCCATGTGTGTTATAAGATGGCTGTTTAACAGATGTCTATATATGTTTGTTTGTTTCAGATCAAAAAACATACCCTGGACTCAAAACCCTCTTACTTCAATGTTTGCCTCATAAAACGCGTGCGATATTTAATTTGGCCTTTATTAAGTTCTGTTGCTTGTAAAATATTGTTGAACATAATAAAGGAAACTGTATCTTTGAGTGTCACAAGGATATGGAATATTTTTCAATAGTCTGAGTAATTGTTGGAGCAATATTTCATTACACGTTGCTTTAATAGAGAACAAAGTGTCACCAAATGGTACATGTTGTCCGAGTGTGTGTCTTGTAAGATTCACATTTTACCACCAGGGAGCAGCATTTCCATATGAATGTAAAATCATTCTACTGTACTCAATCTACATCTGTTTTCTTTTTTTTTTTATTTCAGGGAAAAATTATGTGCGGGTAAAATAAACTTGTTCAAAGGGAAAATTGTGTGATATTATTATGAGCAGATGTCTGAAGTAAAATGTATTTTTCCTGATAAATATCTTTTTATGGTTGTTTGTCCCTGTGTGTTGGCCCTGCGACAGACTGGCGACCTGTCCAGGGTGTACCCCGCCTCTCGCCCTATGACAGCTGGGATAGGCTCCAGCGACCCTGATAAGCGGAAGCGAATGGATGGATTGATGGAAATATCTTTTTAAGAATTGACATTTTTCTAAGTTACATTTTGTATTGCGAGTATAATTGTCATTTTAAAATTGCTCAGTTTGTGTAGTCTGCCCCCCCCCCAAAAAAAACAAAAAAACATGACTGAGTATTAAGCCGTTCCTCCATGGATTTTAAAAATCTGACTCATCATTTGGAAATGTGTCTTTAGATGTAGGAACTAAAAGTCAAAGTTGGCAAAACTATTTCAGTGCAAAAATGTAGCTTTTTATTTCCAAATATGCCTCAAAAATTTAGTGCAGTAGAGTCACATTAACAAATGACTTGTTCTTTAGGCTTCTAGACTGTTGTTTTTTTTTAGGTATATTTTAAGGAAGCTTGGTTTGAAGTGATACTTTTGTGTAATGGAATTGGACATTTTTAAAACGAGTACAGGATCATTTCTGTGCTTTCTACACCGGTAAAACTAAAACTTTAAAAGTATCTAGTATAAAATTAAAACCCCTTTAATAGATCTTCAGCTGCTTATTATTTTTATCTGTATGAACTTATTTCTGAAAAGCTAAGACACTTGATAGTATTATCTTATTGGTAGCCTACTAGAATATTTTTAGAGGTGCAGGAAATGGGGGTTATCTACTCTGTGCCACAATGGGCTAGTTATTATTGTCCGTGATCTAAATACCACAAAACATCCTGCAGAGCATTTTAATTTCGATTTCTCTTGCTGGGTTTAAAAAAATAAAAATAAAAATATATATATATATATATATGTATATGTATATGTGTATATATGTATATGTGTATATATATATGTATATGTGTGTATATATATATATGTATGTATATATATATGTATATATATATGTATGTACAGCAGCTGGATAGCGTAGTGGTTAGACTACACGCCTTTGGAACAGAGGATCGCAAGTTCGATTCCTGCCTGGGGCGTCTGTATCCAGTAAGGGTCCTAAGGCTAGACCCCCTATGCTAAGCAAGCCTACCGCAGACATGAGCGAGACAGATAAATATGACGGCATGCCGGCTCGGACGTCTCCCGGATCAACAAGGTCTGCGTCAGGTGTTGAGGAACCAGGGCACCCTGACGAAAAGTGGGCTACTGGAACAAGAAGGCATCGGTGGGCAAGAGACGAAAACAGGGCGTTGTTGGAATGCTACTATGCAAGTAACCCCGGCGGAAGGGGCTACATGAATAGGATGAGGGACCTATGGATTCTTCAATACCCAACATCCACAATGACGGCGAAACAACTAGTAGCTCAGTGTTCCAACATTCGAAAGAAGGGACTTACGTGAAGTTCCCTCAGAAGGTCTGCTAGATGATGTTAATGCAGCAATACCTACAACCACGATTACCGACACTAACAAGCTGATCTACAATACGGCAACAGTGATCAGTGAGATGCTTGGCTACAAGTTGAACAGTACTGGCAGGTGGAGCTCACTGCCGAGGCGCGGCCCAAGACTGCATTCACCATAGGGCAAGGACTGTGGCAGTTTAAGGTGATGCCTTTTGGACTATGCAATGCACCAGCCACGTTCGAAAGGTTAATGGAAAGGGTCCTCAAAGACATTCCCCGTGCCCGCTGCGTGGTCTATTTGGATGACTTGCTGACTCATGCTAAGGACTTTGAACAGGCCGTGGCCAACCTACGAGAGGTTCTGACTGCCATCCGCGGGGCCGGACTAAAGCTGAACCCGGCCAAGTGCAACCTTCTTGCTCGCCAGGTGAAGTTCCTGGGACATGTGGTGAGCGAACAGGGGGTGGCTACTGACCCCGAGAAGGTGGTTGCTGTGGGGGACTGGCCTACCCCATCGAACGTCGCCGAGCTACGAAGCTTCCTGGGGCTGGCCTCCTATTACAGGAGGTTTGTAAAAGACTTTGCCACCGTCGCTAGCCCCTTGCATCAGTTGACAAACAAGGGTCAGCGGTTTGGTTGGACGGAGGGCTGTGCAACGGCTTTCGAGCAGCTGAAAACTGCCCTTGTGAGTGCCCTGGTCTTGGCGTATCCTGACCCCAGCCAGCCTTTCCTTTTGGACACCGACGCCAGCAACGTGGGGGTCGGAGCGGTGCTCTCCCAGAGGGGAGAGGCTGAGGAGCGAGTGGTGGCATACTACAGCTGCAGCCTCAGCCGGGCCGAGAGGAATTACTGTGTTACCCGGCGTGAGCTGTTGGCTGTGGTCCTGGCGGTTCGTCACTTCCGACCTTACCTCCTGGGCACTAAGTTCCTGCTCAGGACAGACCACGCCAGCCTAACCTGGATGCTGAACTTTCGCCAGCCAGAGGGTCAGGTGGCCCGGTGGCTGGAAATACTACAAGAGTACGACTTTGAGGCCCAGCACCGACCAGGGCGGCAACACGCCAACGCTGACGCCCTGTCCAGGCGCCCCTGTTCTGCGGATGAGTGCCGGTACTGCAGGCGCATGGAGGAGCTGGACCGGGGTCCGACATCGGCAGCAGCAGAACCTGAGGGTGTGGATGAAGGGCAGGAACCTTTCACCGCGGCGGAGCTACAGCAGCACCAGGTGAGCGATCCAGCGCTGGAGATGGTGAGGGACTGGATGGAGGCAGGGACACGGCCAGACTGGTCCGCCGTGTCTTCCCAAGGGCCCGAGACAAAGTCGCTGTACTCCCAGTGGAACAGCCTGGAGCTCCATGGCGGTGTAATCTACCGGCGGTGGCGAGCGCCAGACGGGGGAGGCGACATACTCCAGCTCCTGGTTCCCCGGGCCTTGCGGCCTGAGGTCCTCCGCTGGGTCCATGGGGCTGCAGGTACTGGCCATTTTGGGAATGGCAAGACGTTGCGACGGCTGAGACGGCGGTTCTACTGGCCGGGGTGTCGTCAGGACGTGGAGATCCACGTCCACTGCTGTGACGACTGCACGGCGCAGAAAGGTCCCAGCCAGCGCTCCCATGCCCCATTGCAGCAATACCTAGTTGGGGCGCCAATGGAGCGGATCGGAGTGGATATCCTGGGTCCATTCCCTGTTACTGATGCCGGCAACCGGTATGTCCTGGTCGCGATGGATCAGAGTGCGGTGACGACGGCGCGGACTCTGGTGGATGAGATGTTCACGCGGTTTGGTGTACCGGAGGAGCTCCATAGCGACCAAGGGAGGAACTTTGAGAGCCAGGTGCTGGGAGAAGTGTGTCGGAGGCTGGGGGTGAGAAAAACGAGGACCATCCCCCTCCATCCTCAGAGCGATGGTCTGGTTGAGCGGTTCAACCGCACGCTGGCCACCCAGCTGGCCATCCTGACCAGCCAACATCAGAGGGACTGGGACCAACACCTGCCCCTTGTTTTGTGGGCATATCGAACAGCAGTGCAGGAGTCAAGTCAGTGTACTCCTGCAGCGTTGATGTTCGGAAGGGAGCTCCGGACCCCGGTGGACTTGGTGTTCGGAGCGCCCCCTGAGCCGGAGATTGCTGGTGGACCAGAGATGGACTACTTCCGGCGGCTCAGGGAGCGGTTGCACACGGTGCATCAACTGGCAAGACGGACATTGGAGGGAGCCGGGGCCCGCCAGAAACGGGCGTATGATACCCGTGCGCACGGTCCTATGCTGGGGGCCGGAGATCGGGTCTGGGTGTTCTGCCCCCAGAGGAAGCGGGGGCTGACCCCCAAGCTCATGAGCCACTGGCAAGGCCCGGGCGAAATCCTGGAACAGCTGTCGGAGGTGGTCTTCAGAGTCCGGATGCCGGGGCGGGGAAGGCGGGTGGTGCTACACAAGGACCGGCTGGCGCCATACCATCCGCTTGCCCCCAACCCGCAGGCTGGTGTGCAGCCTGGAGACTCCTCGCCCCCTACGCCCGGCCCGGATGGGGGCGCCATGGATTCCCAGTCGAGGCCGAAGCGTACTCGACGCCGGCCCGGACATTTGCTGGACTACAGTGTGGACAGTTAAGGTTGTGGGGACACTAAACCTTTTTGGGAGGGGGCTGTGTAATGACCTGGCTGGGGTTGTTAGCCAGGTGCATTCTGGGTATTGTGTTGTCTCTGTGTTTTCTATCGTTCTGCTAGTTCATATGTGTTTGATTTGCATGTTGTGTTAGTGTTATGTTAATGTAAGCCACAGTGAAGTTGATGTGTGTTCTGTGGAGGGGGGTGAATTGGCATGGTTGGCTGACACCGCGACTCTATGTGGTGGGAGCGTGATACGGGTTCGGTGTCAGCAGTGTTACGTTGTTGTTGAAAAAGATGGTGAATAAATGCCTGTGGTGAACCACTACTGCCTCCTGCTGGATTATTCGGGGATTACCAGTCTGCTGCTGAGACGCTCGGGGTCATGCGGTGTACGAGGCACGAGCGCTCTCCATTCATTGCGAAGTTTAGCGATAGCTGCTAGCGCCCCGCTAGCCATTTAGCTAGTGAGCAGTTTAGCCAGTCAGCTCCCCAAACCCACAGTCGTTACTATATATATATATATATATATATATATATATATATATATATATATATATACATGCATACATACATATACATACATATATAAAAAAAAAAAACACCCAGCACGCCCCTGCGGGCGGTTTATCCTTCAAGCTCGGGTCCTCTACCAGAGGCCTGGGAGCTTGAGGGTCCTGCGCAGTATCTTAGCTGTTCCCAGGACTGCGCTCTTCTGGACAGAGATCTCCGATGTTGTTCCCGGGATCTGCTGGAGCCACTCGCCTAGCTTGGGAGTCACCGCACCTAGTGCTCCGATTACCACGGGGACCACCGTTACCTTCACCCTCCACATCCTCTCGAGCTCTTCTCTGAGCCCTTGGTATTTCTCCAGCTTCTCGTGTTCCTTCTTCCTGATATTGCTGTCATTCGGAACCGCTACATCGATCACTACGGCCGTCTTCTTCTGTTTGTCTACCACCACTATGTCCGGTTGGTTAGCCACCACCATTTTGTTCGTCTGTATCTGGAAGTCCCACAGGATCTTAGCTCGGTCATTCTCCACCACCCTTGGGGGCATCTCCCATTTTGACCTCGGGACTTCCAGGTTATACTCGGCACAGATGTTCCTGTACACTATGCCGGCCACTTGGTTATGGCGTTCCATGTATGCCTTGCCTGCTAGCATCTTGCACCCTGCTGTTATGTGCTGGATTGTCTCTGGGGCATCTTTACACAGCCTGCACCTGGGGTCTTGCCTGGTGTGATAGACCCCAGCCTCTATGGATCTTGTGCTCAGAGCTTGTTCTTGTGCTGCCATGATTAGTGCCTCTGTGCTGTCTTTCAGTCCAGCTTTGTCCAGCCACTGGTAGGATTTCTGGATATCAGCCACCTCCTCTATCTGCCGGTGGTACATACCGTTTGTCTTTATGTCAGTGGCTTCTATCTCCTCCTTTGGCCAGCCTATTACCCCAGCAGGGTACCTGATCACGGGCAGGGCGTACGTGTTGATGGCCCGGATCTTGTTCTTACCATTCAGCTGACTCCTCAGGACTTGCCTGACCCTCTGCAGGTACTTGGTGGTTGCAGCTTTTCTAGCGGCCTCTTCATGGTTCCCATTTGCCTGCGGGATCCCCAAGTACTTGTAACTGTCCTCTATGTCTGCAATGTTGCCTTCTGGTAGTTCAATCCCCTCAGTTCTGACTACCTTCCGTCTCTTTGTTACCATCCGACTACACTTCTCCAGTCCGAACGACATTCCAATGTCATTGCTGTATAGCCTGGTAGTGTGGATCAGTGAATCGATGTCTCGTTCACTCTTGGCATACAGCTTGATGTCATCCATGTACAGGAGGTGGCTGACAACTGCTCCGTTCCGTAGTCGGTATCCGTAGCCAGTCTTGTTAATGATCTCACTGAGGGGGTTCAGGCCTATGCAGAACAGCAGTGGGGACAGAGCATCTCCTTGGTAGATCCCGCACTTGATGGTGACTTGTGCTATGGGCTTGGAGTTGGCCTCTAGTGTTGTACGCCACATCCCCATTGAGTTCCTGATGAAGGCTCTTAGGGTCCCATTGATCTTGTACAATTCTAGGCATTCCAGTTGGATAGCGTAGTGGTTAGACTACACGCCTTTGGAACAGAGGATCGCAAGTTCGATTCCTGCCTGGGGCGTCTGTATCCAGTAAGGGTCCTAAGGCTAGACCCCCTATGCTAAGCAAGCCTACCGCAGACATGAGCGAGACAGATAAATATGAAGGCATGCCGGCTCGGACGTCGCCCGGATCAACAAGGTCCGCGTCAGGTGTTGAGGAACCAGGGCACCCTGACGAAAAGTGGGCTACTGGAACAAGAAGGCATCGGTGGGCAAGAGACGAAAACAGGGCGTTGTTGGAATGCTACTACGCAAGGGGCTACATGAATAGGATGAGGGACCTATGGATTCTTCGATACCCAACATCCACAATGACGGCAAAACAACTAGTAGCTCAGTGTTCCAACATTCGAAAGAAGGGACTGCTCTCACAGCTAGAGATTGACGAGGTACAACACAAATGCTACGGCAAGGAGGAGTCAGGACGCCAGGTCAGGGGGGCGATATCATCACCCCCACCGAGATTGGGTACATAGCCCCAAGTGCGATAGGAGAAGGATCGTTGAGTGCGAGAGGAACTGACCTGAAAAATAGGATCATGGCCAAGCTTGAAACCTGGATCCCCCGTAGCCGGTTACCAAGATTACGTGAAGTACCCTCAGAAGGTCTGCTAGATGATGTTAATGCAGCACTACGGGCAATACCTACAACCACGATTACCGACACTAACAAGCTGATCTACATATATACATGCGCTCATCTCTTTTCACTCTCTGTGTTTATACACCACTCTGTATTTAATCATTAGTATTCTTAATCTCTGGCTCCCTCCCCTCACCCACAGCCTGTTGTGGCAGATGGCTGACCCTCCTTAAACCTAATTCTGCTGAGGTTTCTTCCTGTTAAGAGGGAGATTTTCCTTCCCACTTTTGCCAAGTGCTTGCTCATAGTGGGCTGTCTGATTGTTGGTGTTTTCTCTGTACTGTTGTAGAGACAACTTGTGTTTACTGTTACTGTGATTTGTGTCATATAAATAAAATGTAGTTGAATATTAAATACGAACTTTCACTTTGCTAGAAAGTCCAACAAGGACATCCAACAGGAGAAAGGCTGTTCCAACATTTACGAGCTACAACCTCAAGAGACCCTGATCAGAAAATCAGAGAGGTCGGTGGCAGATATAAGGTCTCAGTAGCTCTAATATATATGCAGCAGGCTGTCCATATAAGTTTATATGTAATTAATACCATTTTAAGATGATTTGTTAATTTGACTGGAAGCCAATAAAGAGAAGGAAGAATAGGGGTGATGTGCTTGTTAGTAATCTATCTGCTGCTTTCTCGACCAATTACAGATGGGCTTATGGGCTCACGGGTTGTGGAGGCAGGAGCTCTGTACACAATTATATTTTTCAACCAGTTTCCAAGTGGTTGGTTTTGCATTTACTTCTGATAGAATTGGACCCACAGGCTGGTTCTTGATCTGTTCATGTGCCAGCCTACTGAAACAACCCTGTTATTGGCCCTGGAAACAGAAGTGAGTGTTTACATGATAGTGGTGCACTGAGTACAGGAAGAATTCACTGGAGATATCTGATCAGAATAAAAACACACACTTTGCGTTTCACGCTTTGTCATGAGGTTCTCCCAAAATGATTTAATTCGGCCCTAATGCAAAAACTATTAATAAAGGAAAGACGGCTTCACTAGTTTGACGCGTTGTTTTATCTTATTGATTTATTTCAACGGTAAAGGTCACATCACCTTTGTAAGAATCAGCAATGGATTCTGCTTTGGGGTGGGATTTCCTTGAGAAGTGGGTGGGAAGATACACATAGCTGGAAGCGATAAAGCACTTTACGATCTTTGCGCACGGGGCGGGTTTTCCATTCATCCAAGTTGGGGGTGTGCGCCACTCACTCGCAGACAATCGAAGATATTTTAGTTTGTGTGCTCTGCGAGTGACCGCAGGGAGGTGAAGCACAGCAGTATTTACCCCTCCTCCAGCTCCCATTACTCCAGCCTTCACACAGCGAGGGGCTTTAAACCACATTTGATCGACAGGAGGGGTTTTTGTTTTGTGTTTCTCTACTTTAAAAAAAGGAGAAAGTGGTCATGAGATGCGATTAACTTCTGGCGAAGGAAAAAAGCAAGAACTTCACGAGACCTGTTGGCGATGATGAATTATTCAAAGGCGCAAATGGTGAGTAAGCCTATCGACGACTCTTTCGTAGCTCACCCACTCGTGTTCGTTACAGTAACAAAGCAAAATGGGACAAAAGTGGACGTTACTATGATAATTTATGCTTTTTAAAGCTCCCCCTGTCATTCCCCGCAAGGGCAACAAGTTTGAAGCTTTATGTGAAGTTAAATTTCATCCATGTGTCCAATAAAAACGACGAAACCCGTTGTGAAATAACCTACTCCGAGGACCCTTAAGCAAATTGCGACTATTGAACTTATAAATGAGAGAGATATTTGGCCCCATGTAAAAATGTGTTTTAATAGAAATTTACGCTTTTTGTGTTTGTTTATTAAACTGTTTATTCAACTTTATCGCCCTTTAATGAGCTCTCTGATGTCCACTCTTCCCGATTACCAAAGGTAGTCTACCTTAACTTGAAGAAGAAAAAAAAAACATGATTACTATCTGGTATTTAATTATGTTTAATTTGCCTCTGCAAGCATTTTTGACCATGTTTATTGTTCTGGAGTAGGCCACCTAAGTGCTGCTGGGTATTAAAACATGTTAATCACATCATACACAGTTTTTTATCTTGTTTTTTTTTTTTTTAAGATATTAAAATTTCTCATTAAAGTTCTGCCATTAGTGATTTGTGTTTTTCTCCTCAGTCCAACCTATCAGAGGTTGGAAGTTCAGCTGGGTGTTCACAGTCCTGTCCAGCCGGCGTGAAGCTGGAGGTGGTGATGGAGCATCTGCAGAAACAACAAGAAGCAAAGCTGGAGATGAGCCTGCAGGAGAAGCAGCTTCTTCACGCTCAGCTCCTGTTTGCTCAACAAGCTGCCGCAGCAAGAGCCTCGTTTTCAAGACCAGACTCTACATTGTTTGAAAGAGTAGATGGACAGAGCAATCCAGGACTCCAGCAGGCCTTGAATAATCATCTGAGCGGAGTGGATCCAGAGGCAGAGGAGGATGGAAACTCAGAAGATGAGGAACAGGAGATGTTGACTTCTCAGGAGAACAACGAGGAGGAAGACATGGGCGAGGAAGAGGAGGAGGAGAAGGAGGAGGAGGAGAACAATTCTCATCAACAGGCAAAGAAGCCCCGACTCCAGCATGTATCGCATTTTCCCTTCCAGCCTTATTCTACATCTCCATCAGTGGCTGGGAAGCAAACGTCTGAATCTCCACCTTCAGGAAAAAAACAAGAGCACATGGAAAAGAATCTGACGTCACCGGCGGGTCATCATGCCTTCGCGTCAGCGAATGGCTTTGCTGACTGGGGCTTTGATGAGTCAGTGAAACGGGTAAGAGAGAAAATGCACATCTGTAATTGTTATTTTGTGTGTATACGTATGTTCTGCCTTAATTGTTGACCTTCCTCACTGCTGCCTGGTTTCCCTCCTGATGTACGGGAAGGAAGGTGCGCTTTTTTTGGCCAGATGCACATCTTAATTACTTTCCAGGCCAGAGATTTGGACTTGAAATGAGAGCAGATCAGTCAGATTTTCTTTAAATGTAGCCATGGATTGAATTTAAATTGCAACTGTATGAGTTCAGTGTCCAGCTGTTGTCTTTTCCCCTTCTTTTGGGGAGCAAGCTGATTGGTTCGTCTCTACATGAAAAAGGGCTGCCACGTCAATATAATGCACTGATTAATGAGGGCTGTAGGTGCAGGGACAGCTGGGTTGTGGCTCACCATGCAAACTGCTAACCGTAAAATTTACTTGCAGTCGTTTCACAGGAGAAGAATGGTCCTTTTGATACCATTACCCAGAGTTTTACACATTATTCAGAGTTTTTTTTTTTCTTCCTCTTTGTCTGATTTTTGGTTTAAGTCAAATGTGGAAGTACAAACATCCAGGCCCAGATGTTACTGTAGTCTTGCAGATGGCTTTGCATAACTGAGGCGTCGCTGGGCAACACTAAATGGCAGCTTAATTTCACTGAAAATAATCAATACATTATACGGCCACTGCAGTGGCTTGCTGGCCTTTTCACAGGCCAGCAAGCCAAGCCTGCAGCAATAAAGAACATTTTGTTTTAGTTTAAGCGCAGTAATGAGAGTTGTGAGAGACTGTGGTGGAAAGGCTTAAGTGTGTGTCTGTTAAATGGTTTGCTTTCTGTTTTTGTTTTTGCTGAAAAGTCAGAAACATCTCACAGCCCTAAAATTAGAACGAATTTGTGCAAGGCCTTTGCTGTGACTCAGATCTGTGAGGATCTTTGTAAGTTGTCAAATTAACTGCAGAAAGTATTCTTTGTCATATTTAATTATATTGGGATTTACTTGATGAAAAGTCTTTTAGTCTGGTTTTCATTTTTGTTGGCAGTATTATTGATTCTTAGCAGGGTTGTAAATATGAGTAACCACACTGAGCTAGAATTCTTCTTTTCTTTGTGTAAGAAATAGGTGTTTTTTGTGGGTTTTTTGTTTTGTTTTGGGGGTTTTTGCAGCTGAAACTCAAAGTGGAGCTCATGTTGACTGGTTGCCTATTAAGCTTTCTTATCCAACAACCATGTTAACAAGTCCACAAGCTTGAAGTGGCTCTTTTGCAAGTTAATCGGTGGCTGGTTGAAATAGCTGCTCTTTTCACCTTACGATTGTGCCGTGCTCTACGGCGTCTTTATCTTCTTTTTCTTTAGTTCAATTCATTACCGAAATATCTTTGAAAATCTTGACATGCGTTTCAAGCCTCATCACGCCGGACAGCCATTGTTCACTCCTTATGTGCAGTCTCACTGTAAGCCTTTAAATGTAGCTCGGGTGGGGATAAAGAGCCCCTGTTCATTCAAGCTTGCAGCACAGCGAGGAGCCAGATAAATGATCTTGACTTCCTGGGGGGATTAAAGGGCCAATAATTTGATTCGGCTAAAAACAAATGTGGGACCCCCTGTCGCTGCATTGAGATTTGGAGAGGGGTGAGTTTTCACTTTTGCCCTGTTGGAGAAACTGAATGATTTTAATGAAGCTCATTATAGGGGGCAGTCGGTTAGTATTAACATTTCACTATTTTAATGTCAGCCTTGATTTTGGTCACGACTGGTTGACAAGACAGACTTTTACTTTGAAGTAATATGCATTTAAATTTCATTGAATTTAAATATGTTGGAAAAAAATCACATAAATAAAACTTGCCTCTTTAACAAAACAAAAGAAACCCTTTTTTCCTGACCTACATACTGAATACTATCAGGACTGCCAGGCTGGGATGTGTGAAAGCTCTGTGAGCAATTAACTGAAAGCTCTTTGTTAACAGATCCACAGTAGGTCTCACTTGCTCATCAATAAGGAAGGGGGGAGGGTTTTATTTCGATTTGATGCTGAAAAGATCTTCAATAGTGTTTCTGCTGAAGGCGTAAAAGTCCTTGATTAGAAATTCTAAGGCCAATCTGTTGGATGTGTCAACAGCTTGGTAACCTCTGGGACGAGTTTGACCAGTTTACCCGCAAGAAACTGGAAATGGTTACCAGAGCACAAGCTGGTTTTTATAAGAGTTTGTTACAGTGATTTCCTACCAAGATGAGGGTCATCAGAGTGGAAATTCGAGGTGCATGCTTTGTGAAAGCACTGCTAATACTTAGAATAGCTCAATATTTAAAATGTATATTGTTGTATGTAATAGATTTACAGTCAAGGAGGTTGGTATAATATTTAAAGGATGGAAATGATTAAAAGTAATGGATAGTTGGTTGAAAGAGCTGGCTGCAATGTTTCGATGACTAGTTAATGGATAAAAGTTGGAAAAGCTGATGCCTCGTGTGCATATAAAAGCTGGTAAGCTCAATAGAAGTAATGGGTTTGTGGTTAAATCAAAGTTTCAATAGAATACAAACAACTGAAGCTATTAAACTGTGTACAAGACTAATGTGACAGTGTTTAGTCTTACACAGTTATTAGTAGTGAAATGAAAGTCCAGTTTTAAGTTGGTTGTAATAAACGTTAGTGATGCTGTGGAGCTGACGTCAAAGAGAACCACTGGGGTTCACTTTCAGCCTGCTGTTGATATGCGTTGGTATCTGCAGTTTGCCTTTCTGTTTTTACTGTAAACACAAGGACGGTTACAGCTGGAGCGAAAGCCAAATGATAATCGCTTCTCAACTGGCTAATCAGAGAAACAAAGGCTTATATGTTATGGCTTTTAGACTCCGGGCTGACATTATTACCATACCAAACATTCAGTGAATAGGTATGTGTTTATGAAGGCAAAATGATACAGTTAAACACAAAATATCAAGTAAAAGGCTAAATGCGAAAAAGACAAAACAAGCCTGTTATTTTGATTAAAACATAAGAATGGAAGGTTTTTGATGCGGTTAAATACAAAAACATGTTATGAGGTTTTGTTGTCTAAACGACTCCTCCTTGTTTTAATATAAAACATGTTAATATAAAACACAAGCGCGAACCAAAAGGCACACACCCGCAAGAACTGACAGAAGGCAAGGCTGCGATGGCTTTTCATAAGCTGCATATAGAAATGAATTTGTAATTTCTTCAGGGAGGAAAAACATAATTAATGTCACATTAAAGGGTTTTACTTACTTGCACTACAATGCTACACTCAGTGCATATTAGTGGGATAACCAGCTCAGCAGGCCTTTCCACTCAGCTGCACTCAGGCTGCCCTCCACTCACATTTGCAACCTTTGCTACGTTGATGAGGTGGTGGAAGAATAACATGTCACATTAATCTTCCAGTACAGCACGGCTCATTTAATTGATCTCCATTGTATTTGTCATGGCCCAGTCAGATATTTACAGTAATCATGTGTTTACCAAAGGACAGTCTGATGGTGTACTTGGGAGTACTCCAAGTATCTCACTTAGAAAAAGGGCAACACCAGTGTTTGAATAATGACCTGTTTTTATTATTATGTCACTATAGAATTTGGTACTCTTTAAGCAGAATAACGACTTTTATCCTGCAGCAGCTAGTTGGAAATGATTTTCTTAATGTGTCTTTCTGTTATTGTGTGAACAGAGAGGAAGTGCCATGTGGGCAGAGGAGACTGACGGCATTAAAATAAGAGGAGAACCATCTCGGGACTTTGCCAAGGTTCGTATATGTGGTAGAAGTAAACATGTCAAATAACTGAAGAAACTACAGACTAACAGTTTATTGCCCTGTGTGTGTGTGTGTGTGTGTGTGTGTGTGTGATCCTCTAGCTTTATGAACTGGATAATGACCCACAACGGAAGGAGTTTCTCGACGAACTCTTTGTCTTTATGCAGAAACGAGGTGAGGTTCAAAACCTTTCATTTTTTACATTGTCGATATTTGGACAAGGCAGTTTTGGGTGCAAAGTTGTGTCACCTAGTATCAGCTAACTAAGGTAAGTACCATTAATATAGAGATTAACTCTTACAATTAAACTCACCAAAAACAGGAGCACATCATACATGGGGAAGCTAACTGTGGAAACCCAGACTGAGGTTGTAATCCTCCCTATTTCTGCTTTTTACCACAAGAGTCTAGATGGGTTGAGTCTCTTTTTCAGCACTTCTGCATCTTCATCCCTGGATTTAGCCACTTGGTTAAAGACTTTCATACAGATTGGGATTTGTTTCCACAAATCCCAAGATTAGGATTTGTTGTTTGTGGAAACAAATCCAATTAAGAAGAAGTGCAACATGTTCACTAATCTTCACTTATGTGGAGCAAGGTCATTGCCATGCAAAATGTGCATGTGTGTCTGTGTTCATCTTAAGCACAAAGTAATCTGATTTCTACAACTGCTTTTTAGCTGGCTTCATTAATTGGCTTTTCTCCAAATCGGGACCGGAAGGGTCAGTTTGGCCTGCTGGCGCTGTTGACTCTAACATAGCCCCTCTCCTTGCACTTAGATCAATGCATCAACAAAGCTGTTGTTGTGGATTATCCCCACCCCCACCGCCTCACATCTGAAACTAGCTTCATTTGACAACTCTGTCCGCGCAGATTAAACATGCTAAGCCACATTATCTAACTCTGACCTAAGGCCCTCAGGTGTGCCGCTCAGAAGATGCTCGCGTCCTCTGCTTCTGCCTCACGTTGTTCACAAGACCCGTTCTTGTTTAGCGACATTTCAATGCATTCTGTTATTTATCCAGGAACTCCTGTGAATCGCATCCCCATCATGGCAAAACAGGTGCTGGACTTGTACAAGCTTTACAAGCTTGTGACAGAGAAAGGAGGCCTGGTGGAGGTTATTAACAAGAAGATATGGAGGGAGATCACCAAAGGCCTCAGTCTCCCCACATCAATCACCAGTGCGGCCTTCACCTTACGCACCCAGTAGGTTTCTCTCAGGTGTTTTGGCAGATTTTTTTGATCAACAATCGGCTTGCTAAATGATTGTATTGGTTAGACTATAAATTACTCCAAAAATGCTGAATATATTTTCAAGAGCTAGCACATATTTGTGACTCTGTTATTTTAAAAATGATGAAATGTAATCATTCTCTGAACACCATAATGCTGCAAGAACATAACTATAATTTGCGTAAATGAAACCTTTGCTCACTTTGTTTCTGACTAGCCGATCAGATATGTATTTTTATGGTTTGCAAAGTCTGTAATTTTAAAAGATAACAGTCTGCAGAGTCTTATGCTTGTGGCTTTGTAGGTCTTCACAGGAGGCTTTTGCAGGCAGTCAGCTAGAAAGAAAAGTAGTGGGGGGGAGGCTGAAAATTGCATTCATGGCAATAAATCATGTAGCTGTTGAAGCATTTCACAGAAAAACAGGAGCTTTGTTGTTAAGGTGGTATTTAAGCAAACAGAGGGATTTATCCCGTGGATATCTCCACAGAATATAATACCAGTTCACCCAGCATTCATTAAGATGTGGACTGGGTGGCTAACCAACATTACTACCACAGGAACAACCACACTTTTGCTAGAATCTCCATGTTTTAGCTCATTTGCTGGCAAAAATGTGGACTTCCACTAACTGCTCCCTAAAGAACCATACAATTAATAGATCTTAGCATTTTGTAGATAAAGACTTGAAAAGGGAACCATCTGCTTTATCCTTCATATTTGCAAATAATTAAAAATGTTTTTGTGGAAAATGGATGGAAAACCCGTGAAACTTTCCACCTGCAGGTATATGAAGTATCTGTATCCTTTTGAGTGCGAGAAGAAAGGCCTGAGCTCTCCGGGTGAGCTACAGGCGGCCATCGATGGCAACCGCAGAGAAGGCCGGCGTCCCAGCTACACCAGTAGTCTGTACCGCTACTCCCCCTCCCCAGGCTCTGCTCCACATGCACTACTGTCTTCACCCAATATGCAGAGTGCTCCGACCACGCACAATGGCCGCAATATCTCCGCTAGTCCGCATTTAAAGAGAAGCATAGGTACGGCGCATTTTCTTTTCTAAAATGATCATATTTTACAACAGATACAATCTAAGCCTCTTTATAGTGTTTAGGATAGGCAAGCCCTGCAATGCAAATTTAGCACACTGATAATCATTTTGTTTTCCAGTAATCATGAATCGTGAATAATAAATATATAATTTTTCAAACTTCTTATGAACATAATAATTTCTTCATCTTTTTCTTTGTTTCCAATCAGATGAGTCTCCCACCCCTGTTGTAACCCAGCTGCCCATGGCTCTGGCACTGGGGCAGCAACAGCAGCAGCTGGCACAAGCTGCCACATTTGAGCATCTTAGAGAGAGGTTGGAGCAAGGAGCAGGTGGAGCTGTAGCTGACAGCCCAGAGAAGAAAATGATGCGCCTCGCTGAGGAGCAGCAGCGCCTCATGCAGCAAGCACTCCAACAAAACCTCCTGGCTATGGCCTCTCACTTTACCCCCATGAACCTCAAACTTGGCAACGGTGAGTTTGCTTCTCCTTTGACCTCTGTCATGGCTGAACATCATAGCATGCTTATTCTGGAACTGACCCTTCACTGGAATTTTTGTTTTTCCTCTGTCAGAAAGCAAACACGATCTGTCGCTGAATCTCTCCACTAATGGAGCGGCCAGTATCAGCGTGTCTGTGGAGGTCAACGGCACTGTTTACTCAGGTGAGTTATGAAACCTGTAAAGGAAGCGTGTCTTCTTTGGTGCGTGACACTAATGTAGAGGAACAAGCGCACATGGTGATGAACTAAGTTAATTGATATCTACAGTGAAAGAAATAAGCAGTATGTGTACTGCACTTGTAGTACCAGTTCCACTGACCAATAACATTTCATGTCTTTGGTTGTATGAGGGTAAATGGCCTTTGTCAAGAGCAAAAGAGGGATTGTGTTTGCTGAACTGCAACACAAACGGCTATTGTTTGACTACAATTTAGCGTTTTATTTTTCTTTTAAAAATGGATCTACTTTAATAAATGAGTCACATGCAGAAGAGGAAGTCTTGATCCTAGATATCAACGAACAGATTCAGATACCAACGGTAGACATTTACCAGTTAAGGCATTTTATTAAAATCATGTCAGAATTCCTAAAAACTAACCGTGTACTAGTTAACAACCCTGACTTCTATAGTCATGATATCAACATATTCCACGTCGGAAGAAATTACAAAAACAGACAAGGCAGAGACCAATTCTTTGTGAATAAAACACCTAGTTGATACAAAAACGACAGTCTTTTCATGCAGTTCAGGCTGTTTAATACTCAAAGAAAAGGCAAGGAATCCACATGCCACATCTCAGACTCTACAGGCCTCAGTTACATCATCACAGGACAATTAGAAGTCTCAACAAATATGAAGCCGTTTGTCTGTGAGCTAAAGCTTGGCTGAAAGTAGGTCATGTAACAGGACAATGACCTCAAGCACAGCAGCAAACGGCAAACGGCGTGGCTGAAAAACAAAAGAATCAAGGTGTCGCAATGGTCCAGTCAAAGTCCAGACCTCCACCCACTGTGGCGGGACCTTAAGAGAGCTGTGCATAAATGAATGCCTGCAATAAATAACGATGTGAGACACTTGAACTTATTACTGCTAGAGCTTGTTCTACAAGCTACCGAATCACGAGGTGGACTCTGTTTTTTAGACTCCTGTAAAAACTTTCTTTTTCAATT
Organism: Copadichromis virginalis; assembly: GCF_057382275.1. Taxonomy (NCBI): domain Eukaryota; kingdom Metazoa; phylum Chordata; class Actinopteri; order Cichliformes; family Cichlidae; genus Copadichromis; species Copadichromis virginalis. The sequence goes on from NC_140624.1 coordinate 16,163,315, forward strand.
GCCCTTTGCACCGTGAGTTCTTTGTAACTGACAGTCATTTATGCCGTTGTCTTCTTTAGGAAAACTGTTTGCCCAGAAGTCGGCTGCTTCTGTGTCGTCACAGAACGTAACTCCAGCAGGAACAAGTGGTTTCAGCGCTTTTTCCTCCGCACAAAGTTCCACCTCCTCATCTCCCACCTCCTCAAAGGGACCAAGTTAAAATCACTGGCTTTTTAATCTGTCCGGAGCATAATGATTACACAGTGCACCACACCATTTACTTCTCTTGTCAGACAAGAACTGGATGAACTCCACGGATTCTCTGCCACAACACAGGAAACCTTCTATTACTTTAATAGTGTAATGTCAACATTTTTGACCTCTATCCTCAAGCTTATTTTAATATAGTTTCAGTTTACCTTAGTGCCTGTTAGAAGAAGAATTTTCAAACATGGTAGCTTTCTGGCATAAAGGGCTACAGGTTTGTCCAGAAGTATCGTTAATGCAAAATAATTGCTACGGCTCTTTGAACGTCAGCTACGTTTGTAGGTGTAAAAGCCGTTCCGTAGCTGCCTTTTCCATCAGTACAACAATGTGGTTGCCAAAGAGCAGCTAGTGAAGACCAAAAAGCCTTAGTTCAGTGTCATAGCTACTTGAAGCCATTTTGTATTCCTCTTGGTAAGCTTTCAGTTTACCTTGAGCAAAAGTTTTTACTTTGTGTAACTGCTTTCATGGAAAATGTAGAACATCAGTTTCCACAGAAATATCGCAACTCCTAAAGAATCAAAGTGAATTTCAGGGGAGATGTTTATTCATTTTTGCTTTATTGTTATTTATTCATTTGGCGAGGCCTCAAAATAACAGAACATTTATTTCAAGTAACTCGGAGGCGATGTTTCTGCTGGGTGTTGTATGCAGAAAGTGACACATTTACCTCAGTTGACTTCCCATGGTGGCAAGTTTCTCAGGCTACTTTCTTCTGGACTCAGGAATATCCTCTGGACTCACTGTTATCTTATATGTATGTCTTGTCATATTGCTGTTTTATATTAGTGTAAATGCAGAGAATGTATCATTAATGACCTCAACGTGAACACTGAAACGGTGCTACCTCAGTCCTCAGAGAAATATGCAGTGCTTAATGCCGCATGTGTTCATTTGTTGAAATAAACTGTAAATGGACAATCACATACACACATGATCACAAACAAATGCCACTGGGATTTTTTTTTTTTTTTTAAAAGGTTGGCTTTCAGCTCTGTTGGATTAACATGTTTCCTGTAAATGTAGGGATGAGGAATAAAATGAATCCTGTGTGCTGTAAAAATACCGTTTTCTTTCTTTGCACTTCGAATATGTCTTCAGACTTTTGACACAGAGGCTAGTCTCTGATTGCAGATAGCATGTAGTTTTGTAATTGTTTGAAAATAAATGTTGATCACAATGCATTTCAAGTTTTAAAAGAAAAAACTGACTTTTCACTGAGTTTCAGCTCATCTTGTAGCTTACAGACCCCACTTATTTTAGTTCTCATTACTCTCATATAGTTTGTTTTTGTTTGGGTTTTTTTGCACAACAGACAGCTAATCCGTCTCTCTAAAAGCTCTTAAAATCTGCAGCACACTACCTGCTCACCAGCACACAGCAGGCAGATGTGAGTAGCCGATGAGAACAGTGGAGCAATTACCAGCTTAAGAGTGCGACGTATCCTCGATGGAAGCCAAAAACAGAAACACAAACTAAAAATAATGTTGCTTTGTAATTGTTGGACGTGCAAACAATCTGTCTGCTAACAGCTTCACTATATCAACTTAATATTAATAATATAAATAAAACTTAATATTGCTCATTGTACACACCTAAACGGTGAGTTGTTATTGTTTAGTGGGAACACATATGTAGACTTATTGTTATTGTTATTATTCTATAGCTTTACATGATTCAAAATACAGTAATCCTTATTTTTCTTATCCAGGTTGTCATAGCTCCCCTCCCCTTGAAGGCCAATGTTCCTCTCAAGTTAGGTTGGGACCCTTATATGGGAGCTCTATGACCCTCTGTTATAAGGTCTTTACTGTAAAATCAAAAGCGCCTTGAGACAGCTGTTGTTGTAATTTTGCACGATATAAATAGAATTGAATGAACAAGCACTTTGTGGTGGTTGGAAAGAAAAATTCTCTTTTACTAAGAAGAAACCTCAAGTAGAACCAGGCTCAGGGAGGGGCAGCCTGCAGATGGCTGGCATATAATCAGTTTACAAATTATGTTGAAAAGATATATAATGTAACCACTGCACACTGTCCCACTTACCATAATTTGTTATTCAGTTTCAGTCTGTGTGACCTTTGTCACAGATATACACACTGAATAAGATTCAGCCAATTAGGGATTCCTCCTCTCACATGTGCATACTATCGATCAGGTAATGAGTCCACTGGAAACATCCATGCCATCATCAGAAAGCCAAACAACATTTAACATCGCCAGCTGATCTGAAAAAAGACCCTTGTATGTTAGAATCGGCGATGGCGTGCCGTGCACAGGGGCCAGTTTTGTACTTTTACTCTGGATATCTCAACTGGCTCATTATAATTGTGCGATACAGCTGCCTTTATTTAATTAAAATAGCTGAACAGCAGCTCCTTTCCATCACTGGAAAGTTGGATCCAAAAATTCAAGAATAAGTTCTCGATTGGCCAGATGGGGGTAGTATTTCCTCGCCTACACATGACACACATACACTAATCCATGTTCAGGGGTGTTGTGAACAAGCAAAGATGCACATCTGTCAGTATGCCAAGCTGTTTCTGATGTCTTTAACTTGGAACCCGAACTGTGTAGCAAGAGGGGGAAAAAACAAATGTAAGTGTAAATTTAATTACTTTTTTCAGTCCCTGCAGTTTGGCTTCTGTCATAGAGACATAAAGAAAAAAAACTTCTAAGCTTACTGTGATGTGTAAAAATCTACACATCACGTTGTGAATATGGAAAAGAACCTACAGAGTGAGCTTTACTTGCTTAACTCTGTAGCAGACCTATCATGACAGTAATAAATAAAAAATAATTAAAAAAAACAAATTCATGGGTCAAAGGAGCGTGGTGGTGGTGGTGGTGGTGTGTGTGTGTGTGTGTTGGGGGGAGGGTTACAGGATTTACTGGTTAGGATAGTTATGCTATAGTGAAAATGCTGGATTTACATCTGGAACACTGAAGAGGAAAGATGCTGCGGAGGTATTATGACGGCTCTCTCCGCCCACGGTCCCCGCCCACCAGGCAGGAATAATAGTGTGTAAGTCACTTTGCAAATGAGGTTATCACTATCCAGGGATGCAGGCTGGAATATACGGTATGCAGAGAGTTTGGACAGAAGGATGATTTTCTGACTCCCAACCGAGAAATAGATCTACAGGTGGAGAGAAGAAACTTTAAATTAAACCAGTTATTAATTTTTTTAAATTTACAGTAATGTTTTTATGAAGGCAAGTGCAAATGTTTTTGTGCCTTTTTTTCCTTTACTTGATAGTCTAAAATAACGTTGTTTGGCTTTGTTTTGGACTAAAAATCTAAATGTGTTTTCATCAGTCGAGCAAACGATCTTCTTTACTTGGACATTTGGGCTTCTGCTTGTGGATTTCTTAGTAGGCTCTACTGCTGGCACCATGCCTTATCATGATGAGGAGTACCCCGGTCAGCCTCTGTGGCAGTCTGTGCTGCTTTTCTGCTGCAAGGGCATGATCGAGGGCATCATGGTCATTCTGTTCTTCTGGCTTCTGGTTCAGGTCCTGTTCACCAAACAGTTAGAAGGTACGGTATCCGAGTCCAAAACAATAACCACATCGCCACATGCTATTACCATATACATGCTGATGAAAGAGCTCCCTGGTCCATAACGGATGTGATTCTGTTGTTTTCATAGATAAAGCAAAGCTAGAATAACATCAAATGTTTCTTTCCAGTGTTTGTGTTTTTGGTACATTTTGTGTTGCTAAATCTCTTTGATAATTACATCATTTTTACTCATTTAGAAACCTACTTTAGTGATGCATATCTCCACAAATTAAGGGCTGTAAACTTGGCTACCCAATCATATTAGGAATGGCATATTTATTAATATATTGTTCAGTTTTTATGTGTATATTTTAAGAAAGCTCTGACAAAATTTGAACCAGTCATTTAGTAATATGCTAATATCTTCCAGCACATGGCCCAAAATACTACATTAACTGCATTATGTAATCCCAGAGTTGACTGAGATGAATTACTTCTGCCACCTGACCTTATTATCCCTTGTTGCTTCTACAGTTCATCTCCAGATTCTTCTTCTGGTTGGGCTGATCACCTTTTGTCTGTGTTTGGTCCTGGGATGCCTTCTGTGCTTGTGGAAAAGAAAAGTTTCTCGAGTGAAAGACAAAGCTCCTGCGACATCAGCACCAGCTCCTGCTGAACCTGTGTCCTTTGCTCAGACCTCACCTTCTCCCTCAGCAGGAGCAACAGCATCAGCATCCAAGCAGCAGTTTGCTGAGCTGGATGAAGAAGTGCTGGAGTACCCGTCCACTTTTAGCAGCGCTGCTACTTCAGAGGGTGAATTTGGCTCTCTGGCATTTTCAAATCAAACTTCCTGTGAACAAAAGGAGCCTCCAAAGTCTTATTTTTCCCTGCGCCGCATCAGCACACCTCTGCTTTCATCACCCCTTTATAAACCATTAGACCAGAGTCATAGCTCGCTGCCTTCCTTTCCCAAACTGGGACTACTGGCCAAAACACGCAAGGCCCTGCAGCGACGCTGCACTGTAACTGGGGAAGACATATCTTATAATGAGCACACTAGACTCACCAGACCCAGTGCTGGCTCTCCTTCTACAAAAGAAAAACCTATCCCATTGGCCCCACTAAGCTATGGCTCCAGTGCAAGCTGCCAACATCCAATATCACCAAAACCCTGCCTCCACTTCACTATGGCCTTCTCTCCAGGGCAGCAAACCCTGACAGTCACTGTCCTCAGCCTCAGTGGGACGCCTCACAGGCTGGAAGATGTGTCTGTGCAGGGCAGCCTACCACCTCTCTGCCCCTTTCCTATGAAAGCCGCTGTGCAGAGCAGCTCCAGCTCTGAAGCCCACAGCCTGGTGCTAATTTTTAAGGTGAGCTCTGTGGAGGAGCTCCAAAGGTGTGTACTGAAGGTAGCTGTGAATGCACGAGAACCAGCGAGCCCCAGACGCAGTTCTCTGGGTGAACTGGAAGCCGAGTGTGCAGGAAGAGACTGGACACCACAGACGCCACTTCACTTAACAAAAGAACTCAATCGAAGCAAGTAGAAAATAAAAAAGGTAGCGAAGGTTATACACCTGTGAGTGGTTTAAATGTCCGTACTTGGAGGTAAAAGCAACTTGAATGATTGATTAGGAACCTTTCGGGTACACATTTTAGACCTCTGAACTTAAATCCTGGAACAATAACAAGATGGAAGAAAATGTAAACAAATTTCCAGATTTTTTTCTGTAGTTTTATTTATTCATTGCTGTGTATGACAGAGCTAAATGTTCAAGTTGCAATTCCTGCCAATTAGGAATGCCCTCTTTGCTCTTTGAACTTTTGCCCTTTGATTGCAGAGTCTGACCTCTCAGGATGCACTGATGTGTAAGGGGCTTAGCTGTCCTCCACAGATCTTCATTTTGCTTCATTATCAGACTGTCGCACTCTGTTAAAGTCACGGTCCTCAGAGCTGATAATCTAGACAGCCTTGTTTCTACATCAGTGGCAGCAGGTAAAACCAGAGTTTGGTGTCACTTAAACTCGACAAAATGCGTATGTGATTTCAGAATGCTATAAGGGCATAATAGATAGACAGATGTATATATATATGGGTAGAACTAACTTTTTTCTTTCAGGGGCAGAGGTAAAGTAATTCCCTATGTTTGCTTTTAATGTTTAAGGGATTAAATGATGTCTTACAGGACCAGAATGCATCAGGAGATCATCCCTTTTTTAATGACATTGTGGTTTAATCCTTCGCTATTCACAATCCTCAGGAAACATTCCAATCTCCACTGGTGCTCTGATCTGTCAGGTCTAATCTTTGTATGCATTAGTCTGTCAAGGAATTATTTTTTTATTTTTCTATTGCATGCAAACTCATCCTGTATATAGATCCAAGTGATTTCATGATATCAGTTTCCTGCACAATATGTCACATAAGCATGACTCAGATAATCTATTTATTTTATCTCAGAACCTGAAAGTACTTGTTCGTGAATAATAAGAGGCAGTATAGTGAATAACCCTTATATACTGTATATGCAAAGTTAAATGTGGTGCAAGTACAGTGTAAATTCCAGCTAAACATCTAAATTTAAAAAATGTATTTCACTCTTTTTGAACACTTTCACTCTATGCTTTATTTAAGATCTAAATCGTCTAAAAATCTGCTAGTACTTAACGAAAGTTAGACACATTGTGTTTGTGTATATGCATATAGACTACCAGGTGATCAATCTGCACCACGAGGGAGTTTTGATGAGCAGCAGAGAGACTAAAGCAGGGTCCTGTACTGTGTGGAACACTTCTTTCCTGTTTGACCTGCCTCCAGGAGACATCAGTCAGCTGCCCCTCATGCTTGAATTTGTAATAAACCAGGTCATTAATCATCATATACCACGGCAATAGTTTTATTTTTCCGTTATAATAAATGCAGCACAATTCAGCATCCCCTCTCTTGTCTAATGTGGCAGAATGCAGTCCTTTCAGAAGCCAGAGTTGTTGGCCGAGTCTTCGTTGGAGCAGAGGTTGCAGATGCAGGACGTGCTCATTGGAGAGACATGTGCAGCCAGCATGTGGAGCAGGCACGATGGCACACTATTCAACCTGAAACCGCAATAGAATAAGGCTGTTTGATGACCAATGGAGCGGATTTACTGTTGAGCTCTTTGGGCAACAAAAACGGTCAGACATGAAGCGCGTATGGATAGAGTCAACCTGTGATCTAGTTCACCTCAAGGTGCTGTCTACACTCAAGATGATACACACCCTCCTAATCTGGCAGCTTACTTGGACTTCAAAAATTTCCATCTATGGCATCCCAGTGGAGCTGCCCCCCAGCACTGCTGCTGTTTCAGTTCCTCCACCACCTCACTGTCAAAATGGGGACTTAAGGAGGTGTTATTAACTCATCGGCTCTGACAGATGTTTGAAAGGAGTGATGAGCTTGCAGCCAAACTCTGTATCCTGGAGTTGTCTGACTGAATTGTTGTTTAGGTATATGAAATGCCTGTGTTCAGTGAAACTCTGAGAAATCAGTTCTTTCAACATGGCCTTATTTCAGCATATCAGTCACTACATTCTTCTATGCAAAATGTAGAAAGTTGCTTTTAGTGTACGTTTCTGTAAAGCAAAGCCCAGAATAAACCTTTTAATTGTGCAGTCTTGTATCCATTTGGTTTCTATACCCAAAACGTTTTAACTGAACACTATAGTCTTTACAATACAGATGTATTTGGTCCTTGTCACTAAAAATCTTTCTGCCGGATTTTATCAGCTAAAAATGCTAAAATTATTGTTGTTCCGCTTAATGATTTTCTGTAACAACGATACAATAAAATATTTGAATGGAACAATCATTTTCTGTGAAGCATCAGGAATAAAGCTGGTTGGAGTCTTCACAAATACGTCATTTAACCTCTCCCTCCTCTTCATCAGGGCTACAGATGTGTACAAGCTCAGCCAGGAATATTCCATCAGGATAAAGGGGAAGTGTCCTCTTCCACTCTGGGCCATATTCATCTGAACACTGAGAAGACTTATCTGAGAGCTTTTTGGGGGGGCTACGGTCCCAGATTGACCTCTTTGACCTTAAGGCTTGACAAAAAGAAAAGACGGAGAAAATTTAAATTTCCAAACTTCAAATCCAACAAACAGACTAGAAATACAGAAAGAACTCAAACATAGAATCAGAAGGTGAATTCATTTAAACTAGAGACTTCTCCACCAATGACCATTTTTGTGCCTGTTTAAAAAAAAAAAAACAACTTCATGGACATTTGTGGACATGTCCCTGTTTGGGATGAGTACATCCTAAGACTTGAAACACAACACAGCCATGCAGACACGTTTCTACACTACTCATTACACTGATCCTAGCACAGCTTCACCTTGCAGCAGACTGTCATTTTTTGCCTTCAGATTGTTGATTTCTGCAGTCATAGCTGAGATCTGATGAGGAGAGGAACAGTTTCAAACCTCTGACTTCATGTTTCCTCTTGCAGGTGTGCATTGGCCATATTAATGCGCTATTTTATGATTTTAATCCTTTTTCTAAAAAATGTTCAGAAAAGTTGGTCAAAGATCTTCACATGGAAAAACACTGTAACTCATTCCTATCCTTTCATGGTTGACTTCACTGTGTTTCTACTGAATGGTTAACTCCTTTGCTTTATATCCGATTATTTACCAAGTGCAAGGAGTCATATTTGAGATTATAGCAGAAATGTTTTTTCCACGTACCATTTAAGCAGCTATGCAGTCAGAACGACAGCCCTGCTCTTTGATTAAAGTAGAAGCTGGGATTAGTGCTCTCTGCACATATGCGTGTATATATGTAATGAAAGTGAGGGCGGTTCAGAATTTCACAGTATAATCTGCGTGTCACGATAATGCCACTAAAGATATTAAGTCGAATCAGTTGCCGATGATATATATCCCTACAATATATATACTGTATATTCTTTTTATTCTTTTAGTTGGATTTTATAAATTTTTGAACTTGGTAATGCTTTCTGCAGCTGAACATTAAGTTTAATAACCTGCTGTTTCTGATCAAGGAGGCTTTCATCATGGGTCTCCTCTCCTGCCTCTCCCTCCTCCTCCTCCTCCTCTGCTGGACAGCCGTTAATCTCCTCTTCATCCTCCTCGAACACTGGCATCAAACCCGAGGCTTGTTGCCAGTTTCTCCTGTCCACTGCAGCCTGAGAGAAAGTCACAAACACTTTTTGGCCAGGATCATTGTGTTTTTCAGCTTTATATGGCTGAGGCTTCTTACCCTAACAAGTTTAACTGTGGGTGTCCAGTCTTGAGGTGAAGAGGCTCCATTGCTGTCACCCTGCTGGGCCTCCTTTCCCTCTCGTTCTTTAAATAAACTCTTTAACTACAGATGTAATAGAAAATAGCAGTTACTCAGGCTTGTTGTAACCTACTGCAGGTGTAAAACAAAACTGGCCACACTAGCAACTCCCTGAATGCTGGGACTAGCGCTATCAACATGCTAACATGCTAACACTAGTTAGAATGTACAAACTTTGTATAACTTTGTTTAATGTTTTAACCTGCTGGCCATCATTATGTAGCTGAAGCTGCAGGTAATACTGTTGTTGTTTATTAAATTAAGTACTTGATATAGTAATCATATTAGCATCTGATTTAAAATTTATTGGGATGTTTCACCGACAACCACAAGTCCAAACTTGTTGCAGGCTTTATCCTGAAATTCTCTGCAAAATCCTACGGCTCCCCTACCAATTCATATAAATAAGATTGTATTTCAGTGAAAGGTTAATAAGTAGACTGATTAACATTGCCACTCTGGAGCCATAGTGCTAACTTGGATCAGGACCAGAATCATACACTACCTGCTCAGTAACCAGTCTCCTTTGCTGCTCTGTGTCTACATTAAGCGGACAGACTGTTTTGCCCCTTTGGCCTTGGACAGAAGGTTTCCCATCTTCAACCTGTGGGCAAGATTTGCCTCATTTGTTACATTTACAAAGACAGGTGGCTTATAGTACATTCCATTTATGGACTTGACCTCATAAAACTGCCTCTGGGTTTGAAGCTTCGAGCTTGGGAGGATTTGGTTCACCTTCCCTGGAATCTCTGAAAACATCAGGAAGTCGTTTCAGAACTCAGCAAGGTAAATCAGTGCATTGAATCCTGGCAGGCCGGCTCATACCCTCTGAGTCACGAATGAAGATGTCTGTTAGAATGCTTCCCTGATCTTGGCCATCTTCAGGAAGCTTTTTCATGAGCTAAGGGGAGGAGATAAGAACATACCCTTCGGGTTATGAGTGGTTAAATGTGTTGATTTATAGTATGATCAGGTTGTAGTGACACTACCTTGAGCTCCAGGGCAGAAATCTTGATTTTAGCCTCATTTTTTTCCATCTCTCTCAGCCTTTCTAGAGTCTTTAAAGCATGTTCTCTAAGACAGTGCACATACTCATCTGTTACACAGTCATTTTCAGAGTCTACAACAATACGTCACACATAAGTTTAAGAAGTAAGAAAGCGTACTTTTCGCTCAGTTCATTCTCTTTGTCTGCAAGTTTTTGCTTCAGCCTTTGAACCTCACTGCTTTGGATGCTGACCTGTACGTAAATTACGAAAGACAACATCATCTTCTCGTCACAGTTCCCCTCACCTTCCATTAAGGTGTCAAAAATGCACATAAGTGAGGCAGGAATATTTTGTTACCTGAAGGAATTTGTTTGGGTGGCTCTCAGAGTCCCATAACAAAGAGGATTCTGATAAGCTGGAAAAAAAAAACAGTTATGATGAAGCTCACAAAATTTCATTTCAAGCACTTTCCTGACATTGTGTTTTGAAAATGAAAATCTCATCAAAATCTACTTACCATGTCTCTGTCCCTTTGTCTGGAATCTGGCCCCCTTCACCTGCAAATACAACGCCCCCTTGTGTCAGAGAATTATTTAATACTGGATAACTGCAAAATACCTGATCTGTATTCTTGTCTGGAATATTTTCACTTGACACAGATTATTCAGAAGTGAGCTCACCTTTACCTTCGTCCTTATCTCTATGAAGACGTGCCTGGCTCCCGCTCCTTTCCAGCTCCAGCTTTTCAAGCTCATCCCTGAGCAGCGAGTCACATCCTCCCTGAATGTTACAGGTGTTCAGTTATATCATCTACAGCTACAGGTTTCTATTCAGAGGCACACTGCCCTCTTTGTGCTGCTTCGGATTTAGATCTTTTTTCTCTAACTGGAAAAATATTATCAAAATGTTTGATGTTTGTTATACATGGCAAGTCCTTTTTTAGCCTTAGCAGTATTTTATTATAAACACTTGGATAAATGCACTTATTAAAAATGATCTCCCTTCACAAAAATAGTGTGACGTATAAGTAAACAAAATCATTTTGTTTACTTATACTTCACTTGGATCTTCCACTGCACAGAATTAAGTGTGTTCTGACATCAGAAGGCGGTGTTTACATTCATCTGCCCAAGAGGAAAACTTTCTTTGCACTTATTCCAGACATGTGTGATTGTGAGACATGACATGTTAGCCTGGAAGTTAGTCATGGTCCAGGAACTTATCCAAGTGCCTATGGAAAATATCAAGGTCTCATACACTGGGAAAAGACTTTAGTACAGTAGTAGTGTCTGAAAATGATTATTTGGGAGAAGCAGTATATGAGATATACTTGATGTCTTTAAGAGCATGGTAAAAGGATGTTCTTACTTTATTTCTTGAGTTCTTCTTTAACTCCTCTAACTCCTCTTGTGTAGACTGCAGGGTCAAAGCCACTTTTTGCCATTTCTCTGTCCAATGTGAGGCCACAGCCTTCAGTTCCTCGATGGTCTGGACCTTTACCACATCTTGTTTGCGATACTCTTCCTCCCGCTTTTCCTTCTCAAACACCTCACCCTCCAAACGCAGACACTGATTCCTCAGTTTCTGGTTTTCTAGTTCCAAGACTTCCACAGATTCCCTGAAGAAATAGTTTGACGTTTATGTAAAGAGAATTGTACTGCGCTGCATAGTCAATAACGAATAAAGAAGCATCTTCTCATATTAAATAATATGTGTGATCTCCATCTCACCTGTGCTCACAGCACTTTTCCTGCATTTCTTCTCGTCTGCCTTTAATTTCACTCTGCAGTTCCTCTTTTTCTCTGATCAGCTGAGAGCACTGCACCTCCAGATCGGTGACCTGTTTGGTGTTTATGATTTTCTCATCTGTCAGCTCCTGTAGCTCGTGGTGTGATATCTCCAGCCTCTTCTTGATCATTTCAAGCTCTCCTCTTATTTTTTCATTTTCCTGGTGCAATTACAGGAAGGCAATTCTTCAATTAAGAACCCTCCTCCCAACTAAAACTTATTGAAAGAATAGCTCCTCAAAAGCTTTTACAACCTCTCTGAGGGCCTTTGAGTCTTCCTTCACCACAACATCTTTCTGCTGCTGTTTGTTGTGAGTCTGCATCTCCAGGACTTGAACCCTGTGGAGAAGATTTGTCTTCTCCTGTAACGCACCCGAAAACCAAGATGTAGTTATAAATCACAGTGCTTTGATCTATGCTGTGGATTACACTCACATCACAGTTAAAAACAATACCTGTATCAGGTGATCTTTGTCACACAGAGCCTCAGTCAGTTTGGACTTTATTTCTTTTATATTGTCCTCCAACTTCAACACTTGAGTTGATAAGATGGCTTTTTCCTGAGCAAAATTAGGAAGATAATGTTTTAAATTAATTTTGATCATGTGTGTTGTAAAAACTGGACTTATGGGACTTTGATTGCGCATTGAAGGAAGTTTAAAAAAAAAAACAATTTGCTAACATCATGAAACATTTGTCATTTAAAATGGATCACATCTCTTTTCTCCGGAGCACAAACTATACAATGTTAACTGGTCAAAACAAATTTTGTTTATTGTCAGCTTTATCAGGCTTATGAGTGTGGATGTGCAATGAAATACTGAATTCTGGCAAACTGACCAGGCATGCTTGGCTGATCTTGTTGTTGGCTTCGCTCAGCTCTTTCTGCAGTTCAGAATGATCCTGTGCAGTGTGGCTGAGCTTCTTGTGCGTCTCCTCTATTTGACTCAACAGCGTCCTCTGCATCTGGGTGTGCACAGAAACAGAGCGCACACTGAAGAGATGAAAATAGCAACACCACTGATGCATGACACACAACACACTTTCATGTCACTTATACAAAACTATCTGCGATAACACGAAACCATCAACCGCTGATGATTCTTAGGGAAGGTATTTTCACACAAAACACTCATCTAAATATGACGGTGCACACAAAGAACCTCCTTTACAGCACTCCCCATCAGCAGCGAACTCCTCCGACAGGACAGTGTGAGTGCCACACCACAAAAACAAGTCAGAACAAGTCCATGTTCACTTGATGTAACAGAAAAGGGCCCAATGCACACAGTGTGGCCAGACAAGTGAACTTTTTCTGATTGTGCAGCTTTCCAGATACCTTGTTGCAGTGCAGCACAGCTCACTCTGTTCCGGCATCCTGCTCAATTAGGGGATGCAGAATTTTGGTCAGTCTCCCCTGATACCACACCCTGAACCCATTGCTCCAACCACACCCTGCCTGGCTTCCAATCTTCCCCAGTACCCACTGAAACAAGCCCATCCAACAGAGGATGGACCCCACAATCCACAAGACCCAAAGGATCCCTTGGAATCAAACCCCAAGAAAAAACCCCAAAAGTTCCACACAGTCAGATATCATTTGGTGAAACAAAACGGAGCAATACAATATATGACATTTGATTGTAGCATTGTGTTAAATTGTAATATTTTTAAATTCACCTCAATAGACGCTTGAAGCTGTTGGAGTGCCTTGTTACGCTCTTCTTCTAGTATCTTTGCCTTAGTCTCAGCCTCTTTCAGAGCCTCTCTCAACTCCAGCATCTCTGTGTCAACTTTCTGCTTCTCCTGGATTAAAACCATTTTTTAGAAAAAGTGTCATTTAGCAAAGGTGAACAAGGAGTCACACCTTGTTTAGCGTGAATCTTTTATAATAATCCAATGACTTCAACATCTGTCTGTTAAGACCTTCTTGACTCACTGGTAATGTTCTGTTGAGCGAGCCCGGAGCTCTCTCGGTTGATTGATCGATGCTTCCTCTGTCCAGAGCAGACCTCATATGTAACAAATCCTTCTCCAGATTTAAGACCCTTGTAAGCAAATATCATGTGAGAATTTTTTCTTAAATTATTAAATATTTTTTTCCTGGACTTACTTTTCACAGAGTTCTCTGCACTGTCTGCTTTTTTCATTTTCAGCTGATACAGCAGCCTTCTTCTCATCCTCGAGGCCCTTCATCATTTGTGGTAGCTGCTATGGGACACATTATTACGTGGTGAGAGGATGCTGTGTGCAAGACAAACCAAATACGTATCCAGAGTAGCAATCAATCCAAAACAGCTAAAGAGAATGAAAAAATCAACACACTCAAAACAAATAAGGCATTTGGTCTTAGACATTTCAATCAACTTGCCCTGCCAGGCAGCTGTGCAATAGTTGCGTTGTAGCTCAGCATGTCTCTGGTCTTCAGCCAGTCCAGTTGAGACTCAAGTCGCTCGTGAGCCTCCTGCAGCCAGTGCACCACTTCTGTTTGTCTGAAGCTACTTCCATCCCGGGCAGCCCTTAACTCAGCCCCTAATGATCGTGTGGGACTCTCAGGCCCCAGATGGGACAATGATCGCCACCTCCTTAGACCTGGGTCATTTTGCCTGGAGCCACCAGCACTGCTCGATGTTCAGAAACACATAAATTAGCCATATACCAACCTCACTGAAAACTCATGTCTCTATATAATATTCCCCCAACCTTGTGCTGACTTTGGACAGAAAGCCTGATCCTGATACAGATGCCACACCACACCATGCTGATGTCTAAAAAGAGGAGCGGGAAGCATTTTCTTTTAAATAATTACCTTCTGATTATTCAAGTTCAGAAATATAAAATGATATCTTGATCTTGCCTGGCCTGTAAAGCGAGATTTGGTGTCCCACATATCCAGGTCTGCAGAAGAAAATGGGCTTGAACCCCTAAACATCCTGTAGCGTCTTCCTATCCAAGTTAATGCTCCTCTCTGTTTGGGAGATGTTACACTCCACACGTCTGCCCACGTGTCAAAGACAGATTTTCACACAAAGATGACAGCTCAACGTGTTGTGGCTATTCATAGATCATGTGTCTTGATATTTGAATTGCTTACTTCATGATCATCATCTGGTTTTAACACTTTGGGGTTGTTACGGCGTGTTTATGAAATTTAGATAATTCAGTGGTCGTTGTTCTTCATGTGTTTTTCACACCAGTCTCCATATCTAAATGCATGTATACCATGTCATCAACTGTATCATGAGAGATAAGAACAGATGTGCATGGTGAAATTTAAACTGACTTCTGCAGTGCACTAAATGACACTTTCTCTTACCTTGATGAAGAAACCCTCTCTTGTGCACTGAGGATGCTCATTTCATCTCATGGAGTATCACGCAGCTTTGATAACACCTTTTTCAGCATATAGCCCTTTAGCGCGTGTATCCATGACAGCCTCTGCACACAGGACTCTGTTGGGTGAGTGTGTCACGGATAACACTCCTGGGATAGCCTCTGCATGAGCTCACTTTGCCTGCTGACTTACTTGTTTGTTGACACGAGTTGTCAGGAGCATCTCCCAAACGACCAGCTTGTCCTTGATTAATTATGCGTAACAGTAAATGATTGACTGTGATCGCTCTAAGCACAAAAAGAGAAAACAATGCTTGATATGATTGTTTTTTTTTCTTTCTTTCTGTATTTAAACTTCAGGGAGCAACATGATGGATAATCTTTGGGCAGTTCTATAAATCAGTGTGAAATATTGCACACAAGTGGCAAAATCCAAATTTGTTTCTCTGCGTTAGCAAGTCAGACCATTATTCAGAAGCACTGCTCTGTTAATGAAAATTTTTCCACCAGCAACAAATATTTAATGACTCAATATTCTACTAACCAAATCTATTTGAATTAGTGGTTTGCCATTTGCAAGTAGGTACTAGAACCCATGCTGAGATGGGATCACACCAGCTGAGACACTAATCACACCATTTCTGACTCATGAGAAGTCAGACATCATGACATCTGTATTTTGTACAAAGAAGTACTCGGTACATGTTTGTTTAAAATTATGACCTTCATTTTCTCAGTTACACATTTTTAAAATTGCAGTTCTTCTATCAATACCACAACAATTATGGGAACAAAATACACAAATGGATAAAAATGTATATACGTCTTTGTTTGCTTGTTTTAAAATATTTGTTTCAACTGAAAATCTAGAAGTGAGGTTATACTGAGGTTTATGTGGAAGCTTTGTTTCTGCCACTAAGAAAAAAAAAAAGTCAAATGTCGACTTATTTATTACAATTGTGTATCTCAAATTTTTGACTTCTGTTGAAGTCATTTCTGAGAAAGTCTGAATTTTTAGATACCATAGGCGAAATTTCAAGTTTAGTTAATGAGACTAAACTGAAATTTGGACGTATAGAAGACATTTTTCTATTTTTTTCAGTGCCTGAAACAAGTTTCCATAATATCCATAAGATGTACCCACTAAAGGAAATTTGTTTTTGCCAACTGTAAGTCAAAGCTACGCTGTTACGTATCGCTATAGTTATATGAAATAACTGGAAATTTCGAGATACTAAGTATGTCAACATGTTGAGATACTAACCAGAGATTTTGAGATAATGAGTTGAAATTTCTATTTAGCTCTGCCTGACTTTTTGTGTTTGTGTGTTTGTGTTTGTGTGTGTGTGTGTGTGTGTGTGTGGGGGGGGGGCAAAACAAGCTTCACCACAGATTTCCAGCTGTCTGGCAAAAAATTGTTAAGCTTCGGCTCTTATTTCGAAAACGTACTTCTTCCGGAAACAGGAAGTGGTATAAACCGTGAAAGCTTGCTCCATTCAAAAAGCTAAGAAGCTAATAGTTGAAGAAGAAACAGTTTTCTTATGAGCACTTAATATCGCAGTTTATTGAGTTGTATTGTTCAGGAGGCTCTTCATCACCGTAACTCCAAAAAGGTAAACAATTTTTTTTTCAAGGCGATATTACCTTCATATAAACTTAGCTAAGGTTGATAGCAGGCCGTGGCTAAGCTAGTCACGACTCTCTAGTAAAACCGAACGACTAGTATTTCTGATGTCCTGGTCACAAAGTTAGCTAACAGGATGATTCCTGTCTCTAGAAATCTTCTCTGACAATAATGCTACACAATTAATATTTTCTTTCTTAATAACACGTGCTGCAGAAATGGCCGCGGATTGGTTGGGTAGTTTGGTGTCAATTAACTGTGGACCAACGCTGGGAGTCTACCAGGGAGAAGTATCATCTGTGGACCAGTCCAGCCAAACCATCTCCTTAAGACAGCCTTTCCACAATGGAGTCAAGTGTCCCGTGCCAGAGGTCACATTCAGGTAAGTCTGTGCTACTAAATGTTAGCTCATTGTCAACTTTTTAGCTCATCGGTTTTGTTATTTAACGTAATTCTGACTCATATTTTTTTTCCCAGTGCCATTGACATAAAAGACCTAAAGATTTTAGATTTTAGAAATGACAATAGTCGGACTACCTCTGCTGCACCTGCAAAGGTAACCAGCGCACCGGTTGCAGTCCCAAAGGGTGACCCTAGATCTGTGGAGAAACTGAACTCTCCACAGCACTGCTCTAAAAGTTATGGAGAGCGTCATCTGGACATACCTGGCCAGCCTAAAGGATTCCGTCGAAGACATAACTCCTGTAAGTGCAATGCTGTTAAATTCACTAAAAATCTGTGGCAAAGTGGTTAACTATATATTTATCATCCCCTCAGGGTCAGCCAGTAATCGAGGGGTAAATCAAGTGACGCCGAAGAAGAATGGGGTGAAGAATGGCCAGATGAAGCAGAGAGATGATGAGTGTTTTGGCGACGGCGTGGATGATTTCCTGGACACAGACTTTGATTTTGAAGGAAACCTGGCTCTTTTTGACAAAGCAGCAGTTTTCTCAGAGATTGACATATCGGAGCGTCGTAATGGTGTGAGGTCACGCGGCACACCTCAGGAGCAGACTCCTACTCGGTACCGGCATGATGAGAACATCCTGGAGGCCAAACCTGTTGTGTACAGACAGATTACTGTACCGCAGCCTGGGGCCAAAGAATACTGCACCGGCAAGTGTTTTATATTGGAATGAATGAAGTGGAGATGCAGGTAAATCAATTTAAGCCTTAATTGATGTTTGCTTTACTTTCCACAGACTCTGGACTTGTTGTACCAAGTATAACCTACGAACTGCACAAGCGTCTGTTGTCTGTTGCTGAGCGCCATGGTCTGTCACTGGAGAGGAGACTGGAAATGACTGGAGTGTGTGCCAGTCAGATGGCACTTACATTACTAGGGGGGCCAAACAGGTAAGCAATTATCTAAAATGTGCCTTTTGTTGAACTGGCAACATTTAGGAAATGATACTAATATATGGGGATTCTAAATATCACATTATAGTTAAAATGGGTTTCAGTTTCACTTTGTTCTTTTTAAATATACTTTAAGAAGTTTTTAGTGCAGTGAAAACAACTGTAAAAACCCCAAAATGAATATATACAAAATGCAATACTATTCCCTAGAAAGTAAATACTCCCCAGAGAGTGAGCTGCTTTGGTGGAGGTTTGTGCTCTCAGAGTACTTATTTTTTCCTAAGTTTCTCTCTTGTTTCTATTTATTTCATATTTGTCGCATCAACACTAATTAACCTAGTCATTTTGTTCTTCTAAAGTACTAAATAAAATCTTTGCTATTCCTGCTTCTTCCAGATTCACCCCGAAGAATTTGCACCAGCATCCCACGGTGGCACTGCTGTGTGGCCCTCATGTTCAGGGAGCTCAGGGCATCAGCTGCGGTCGCCACCTGGCCAATCACGAAGTGGAGGTCGTCCTGTTTCTGCCAAACTTTGTCAAAATGCATGACGCCGTGACCAGCGAGGTCACCCTCTTCAACAAAACTGGTGGCAAACAGGTGTCCAGTATCAAAGGTAGGTTTGTTTTGTGGCTTTATTGATCTCTCCCCCTCCAAATACTGTTGGCTTCATTAAAAACAAAAGCGTTGCTAAATACCTTGACATTCTTATTTTTTCTCTGTGGCTCCACAGACCTCCCTGACACCCCTGTGGATCTAATCATTAACTGTCTGGACTGTCATGAGAACACATTCCTGATGGATCAGCCTTGGTACTGGGCGGCTGCAGACTGGGCGAATCAGAACAGAGCACCAGTGCTAAGCTTAGATCCCCCTGCTAGCGGCCAGGGGCAGGCAGTTGAAGCCAAATGGTCCCTCTCACTTTGCCTTCCACTCCCCTTAGCTGAAGGGGCTGGCAGGGTCTACCTGTGTGACATAGGAATTCCTCGCCAGGTGTTCCAGGAAGTGGGAATCAAATACCATTCTCCCTTTGGCTGCAAATTTGTCATCCCCTTGCACTCGGCATAACGGGTCAGATGGTCGACATCTCACGTCATGTTGACAGATTAAATCTTTTACCTTCCATGACCGTTTGGGTTTTGGCGCCTTATATTCCAGAGTTAGATCTGTTTTTCCAGTTTATCTGTGAAATTTCTAACTCGGCGTGTGCAAACAGATCTTTTTCCTCATACTGAAGGACCAGTGGTGATGCATCTTACAGTAGCGTAGTAGGATTAAGTGCATATAGATAGAGATAGGGGGGGGAAAAGTAAGCATTTCTGAAAATACAGACTTTTGGAGGGTATAGCAAGCAGTTTAATAAGATTGCTAATAAGTCTTGTTAATTCATAATGATAACCAAAGTGTCAAAGAATGCAACATTAGAGCCGTTTCAAAGAGGGAATACAGGAGAACAGTGCTGGTTTCTTCAACTTTTTATGTTAAAGTTTCTCTTGCTGTCAGTTCAAACATAAATATGGTGTCGTGCACACCATATCTGCAATATGTGCACAGCACTTGTGGCAAAGATCATTGTCAGCGTTGTGTCAAACAAAGTCTAACCACATTTAGTTCTCCGTGCTGTAGTCATGAAGAACACAGCATCTAGTTGTCTTTGTGTATGTGCTGCAGAGAAGATCGTCTGCTTTAGCCCTCACACATACTCAGAGCTCCTGGTTCTGGATTGTGAAAATCTAAAAGTGTACTATAGGCTTCATCTTATTGTACAATACATGCAGTGGCATAAAATGTTACATCATGTTTTTGCTGTTTAGGGCTATCTTTTGTGAGCTCTCAAAAGGCAGGAGACGTGCAGTCATAATCCTCTTCACACTTGTCTGTTATAATGACTGCATACATTCAGACTTGCGCCATGTTGAAAGTATGATATGTAAATGTTAGTCTGTTTTAGATTGCTGCAGGGACTTTTATGAGTGTGTGACTGTGTGCTTGTTCAGACATGAAGTTGACACATTAAGATGCTGACAGCTTAATGGCTGTAAGGGGCTTTAATGTTCAGATTTAAAGTGAGTAGGACAATCACTGATTTAAAACAGGAGAGTTCTGAAAGTCATGGCAATCTAACTTTCTTTCAAAGCACTCCAGTGATTAGACGCAGATTCATCTCGGTTTACACGCATGAACAATTTTCACACGTATTGGGATCTGACGGCTTACAGTTAAGCTTACGCTGGTCTTTCCATTGCTGCCTGCAGTACTTTGCCACATTCTGTCACTGTTATGTAATGCTTTGTTGGGAATTAAGCTTGTAATATTTGTCCTAAATAACAAGGTGTTCAAATACAAGAGCAGCAGATTACAACAGCTTTTTTGTCTCTTCTGCAAATTATATTGTGATGATAAGGGCTCTGGAAACAAGACATGGCATGTAAAATAGATGCAGTCGTACCTTTTCATGATAATTTAAGGGGAAATAAGTTTATTAAACTTTGGTACAGTTATGGGATGAAGGGCTTTACTGTTGTTTGAAAGGCCCAAAGTTCTATTTGTACAACTCATGTAAAATCTTTATTGCTTCATCGAATGCCAACTAGAGTTTAGATTTGTTAAATATATTTTTCATACAGCGTCTGTTGTCTTTCAGCCATTACTGTATTATGGAGAAAATATTCAGTAGACTGCAGACTAAGTACTGATACCATATTCTCTCACAGTGAACTATCAAGTCTGCTAATTCTTGGCGATGTTGGGTTGCTGTTGCCTGTTTAGCTTGGTAGTACAGATTGGATTCAAAAGCCAACTTTGCTTTACACAATCAAAACTGGTGCAGACTTGATGAGGTCAAAGCAATTGCACAACTTCGGCAAGTTTTTGCAGTATTGCATGTTTCATATGCAGAAGTTAATAGAAGTCTGTCAAAGCGGAGCCCGAAGTGGCACAATTATAAGTGACACTTTGGCTAAAAATAAGTCCGACCAAAAAGGTTGGAGTGATCTTTTTTTTTTTTTACCAAATGTTACTTTCTGTGTGGTGGGATTCAAATGTATTTCAATTCATTTGTGCTGATGCAGCGTCCCACACTTGAATACTTTCTAGGAACCAATAAAATTGGCTTAAAAAAAAAAAAAAGAACTGCAGGATTGGGCAATCGTGGAAATCACAAAATATTCTTGATTCTTGTGTTCACGCTTTTATTTCAGGACATTAAGCTGATATTTAACAATACACTAAATCACAAACTGTGAAGTTCACGTGCAGCTGCTTTTTTTTTCTTCCCTTTGATGCCTTGATTGGAGGCATGTCTACTCAGATCTTTCAAGCAATGAATGTAACCATTTGCTGTGAAATGTGTCCAGAAGTGTATTACGTTGAGGTTACCAATCTGTGTCGGATCTGCATAGCTGTTCTCTAACGTGCCCTTATTTGGAGTTGGATTGTGTATTCTTTGAAATTGGTGTAAGAAAGGCTAAATTTAAGCAGTCCACACCATCTGAGGATTTTTTTTTTTTTTTTTGAAAGTCATTGTAATTGTTTCTTTTGTGTAAATTAATCTGCACAGACTTCATGTACCGATTTGCCCAAAGTTACTTTCATACTTAAGTATTTTGTCCTTTCGCTAACATTCCTCTGACTGCATGTGTTATGTCACATCTGTTGAGACAAGTCTGGCTTGGAAACGTCATCAGCCAGCGTTGCTGAATGTGAATAAAATGAGTTTAGTTCGTCTTTGGCCACTAGGGGGCAGTGAATAAAACTTTTATGGTGGTTCCCTTTTGTTCTGCTGTAATGACAACTTTGTGTACTTAACACTATTTTCTCATCAACGGCAACAAAGAAAGGATTGTATATCAATAAAATGTGAACAGTCGAAGAACTTGGATCAGTCTGACTTTTTACAGGAAATATGTTTGTGCAAGTCTTTTTGCAGCAGCAGATGGGGATTCCCTCCTCCCCCTGCACCCCCATTTTCCTTTTCTTTTTAATCATTTATATGTCTTAAATGTTAAGGGCAGACATGCATATTAACTCGAGAAATATATAGACACGCAACTTTGCAACACAGAATTTGTTTTTTTTAGTGAGTTCCCTTTGAAGCCTCATGTGCAAAGTGCTGCTCAGTCTTAATATGTCACATCTGCAGGTTGAACCAATTAAATGAAAACAACTGCACCCACGCTGTCCCTGTATCTTGGTTTCTTGTTATTATTGCCTCATCGATGATCAAATTCCTTCACCGAATTGACTGAGACATATCCTGTGGGGACTTATTTTTAGTTGTCAGCAACGCGCATGCGCAAAATCAAGGTGGGGCCAAAAAAAAAAAACTTGAATGTGACGGGGAAAAGGAGTAGCGCAGAGCGAACTTGACTCAAATTAAGTTTAATCCTTTTTAATTACTCACCGCGATTTTACTGAGTAATACTTATCGCCGTGGCGGGAGTTTTTATTTCTCCCTCTAAACGAAGGACGACACAAAAGAGGCGATACATCTGTGGAAGTTTACTTTGTTTTGCTGTCTTTTTTCATTTATAGGTCTGTTTTGTAAATAGTCTTGACTGGAGACGCATCAACGCCGCTGCCTATTGTTTTTAGTCGAGTTTCGTTTGGTGCCGTTCAAGTTTTCTGATCACCTGAGACAGTTTTCACTTCTTCCTCATCAGGACTGGATGTGTTTTGCGCTTCAGCATCGACTGTCGGTTATTTATTGCGTGAATGGCAAACTGTGCTCTCCTGTAGAAGGAAAAACAAACGTGTGGAATCACCTGTAAGCGCTTCAAATCGGCTGCTTTTACCTGCAAACAGGTAAGATTTCAAGTTTGAGACAGAGCTGCCTTTAAATTTTAAAATGTGCTGTTTATTTTAAAGTAGATGCAGTGACTGACAGCTCTGGCGGAGATAAATGTTAGGATGTCGAATGGGCATGGATAGTTTATTCAAACATCACAATGAAAAAGTCTTTTTTAAGTGAGTCGATTATAGACGTGGCCCTACTAACATCCTCCAAACTTCTACCACTTCCTCTGACTTCCTGGGGTGAAGAAGAAGCTGCAGCGCACAGCTGTCCACATTGCTGTGTTATAACATGTTGGGTGACTAGTAATAATCTGCTTTCGAGCTGGAGAGCAGCATTCATTCCCACTGTCACGGACTTTGGGATCTTTGACAGCTTTTTGAAGTTTTGTTAACGGTGGGCGCACTTTCACGTGCACGTGCATGCTACAAGTTGCAGAGCGGCGCTGTTAAATGTTCGTCGGGTAGGCTGCACCCGTCAGAAAATGGCAAAAAGCGATTAATGCACGTCAGAAAACAACATTTCCGCTATCAGAGATCTAGCTGAGCGGAGCATCTCTCGGGTGTGTTTTCTGGGTGATGCCCTTTTCGCTGAAACGGGACTTCCCTCCTTTTTCGGACAAAGTGTGAAGTGTGCGCTGGTGCAGCAACGGATCTCCTGACCAGCAAAGATTCTTCTTTTAGAGTACGATAAACTGTAAAGAAAGATTAAGCTGTTGAAACAGGATGGAGAGAAGTTCGTAAAACCGCAGCAAAGCTTTGCTGCTGCACCATAATGTGTCACGCCTGGCTGCATGAGCAGCAGCAGCCTTGCACTGCACTTCACTCTGCGCTGTGCACACAGCACCCATAAAACAGCCTGCATGTGATCGCGCCACAGCGAGGAAAGGTCCATCCGCTGTTCAGGCACGGCAGTTTCGACTTATATGGTGTTTTTGATGCCGTGTTTCCTTGGTGAAGTCAACATGACCAAACGTTCTCCAGCGTGAAGAGGTTTGGTACGTCATGCGAACTTTGGATGGCAATAAAATGCAAAGTTCACTAGAATGGCTGGCTGGCCAAAATGCAAGGGATTGCCCCTGATTAACAATCGCTTATCCTTCTTCCTGCTACGCTGAAAACAACCTTGTTTCTCAGTTTAGCTTTTGTGTTTGTTTATGATAAATTGGATACTATTTTAAGTACACACCTAGTTTTTAACACCCCCCCACCCCAAGCGTCACAGGAAAAACTCTGAGCTATTAAAAGTGATACAATGATGGTCTGTGTTTCGGGTCCAACCACTGGACTCGCACTTCCTCTCTCAGATCCTACAGACGTTTGTTTCAGTCAGCTGTGCAAAAGCACCACAGTCCAGCTGCTGCCCCTAAAGGCAGAGGTGACTTCCTTCTCAGGAACATCTGCTGGCTGTTGTTATAGACCCCCACCAGCCTTCTCTTTGTGCTCATTACTGTTCACTGGATGTGTCTGTCTGTGTGCCAGCCAGGTGGCAGCTCAGTGGATGTTGACAAAAGTCAAGTGTTTATTTCTCTCTCTGCTGCCTGCTGCTGTTACAGTGTTGCTAACAGGACAGTAGTATCAAAGCAACTGAAGAGCATCATGAGGCTGGAGTGCTGGCCCTCTGCTGCACTTAGAGAAACGATAGGAGCCTTTAGTAAAAGAATCAATCAGATGATTTACTGAGATGAACCACTAGGTTAATGTTAACAACACATTTTTACGATCCTGCAAAATCTTAAGAATTAAACGCTGTATGATGTATCATTATGGCATCAACAGGCTTTAATGCTTTAAATAATTTGAATTTGAGCGGTGCTTTTCTACACTTTACACACAAGCCACGTTCATGTGTTTTTAATACTTTTTCCTGCATCGCATTTTCTATTATTACAGGGGGTTCAGGATCCATCCCATTTATACACAAAGACCCACTCTACCTGAGCCACAGTCTCATTTTATGATCTCATGGTCTTCGATGTGTGACTAAAAGAAGAGGGAGTCATTTCTGATAGCTCTGGGGAATAAACAATTAGCTAATCCAGCCTCCCACCGTGCACAATCAACATTTTCACCTCGGTTATTGTCTGTGAGTAAATGAGGGAGTGGCAGATTTTAGGTCAAAGAAGATGTTTTTACATTCTTGTCCTGTCTTGCTCCGTGCAGTCAGGCTGCCGCTGATTAGTTCAGTAAAGACTGCAACTGACTTGCACAAGAAGGCACAAGAGACAAGTGTTGATCAGTGGTTTGATTTGGACAACAGGATTGTTTTAAACTGCAAGAACATGCGATATTATACCATGTAAGAGCTGTATGAGCTTATTTTGCAGTTATACAGTCCAACACTATTTATTAGTCACTCTTTATGATTAAACTAATCGACTGTGGCTTCCTTTTATTTTTGGGAATGAATGTTGTCCATCGCCTCCCTTCATTCAACTTATATCTGTGTATGTGCACAATTATGAGATTTATGTCTACAATTAATGTAGAGCAGTAAACACAAAACGGAACAGTGAGCAAAATTTAAAGATCAAGTCACATCACTGCCCTTAAAACTGCTCAGTGGATGCATTGATGATGATGTTGGATCTAATGAGACTGGGGTCAGCAGAAATTTGACTCACTCACAATGAGATCCTTTGCTGCTTCCTGAAAAAAAGCAAGCTGTGGCTCCATGCAGAGCTCTGTGGAAATGGCAGTGGGAGTCTGTGGCAGAATGAGCTCTGTCCCGTTCACTCAGCTGCTGGTGGCCTGCTGCTGGGAAGCATTCAGCGTCCCAGAAGAGATTAATATGAAAAAAGGGGAAAAAAGCTGCTGACCCCGTTGATACATTCTTCTTTTGACGAGACTCTTTACAAAGGGTTTCCCTCACACATATTCTGTTGCAGTCCACAACTTCTGGTGGCTTTCAGAGCATCGTCAGCATAATGTCCTGCTTCGAGGTAAAACTCAGATGATTGTACTTTTGATGTGTTTCAGTCACAAAATAACCTTGTGGATCTGGAAATGCTGATTTGGAAACCACCATTTAAATCTGTAGTGAAAAAAAACTACTTTTAACAGCGCCCAAATATTCAGTGTTTAGGAATAACTGATACATATGAAGACGATGCATTTCAATTTTGGGGGGAAAATACTTTGAGGCTTAGCGATAACCTTCCAGCTACTTTCATCTCTTGTATGGTGTCTATCTGCCTTTAATCTTGTCTTCAACACCTAAAATGCAGTATAGTCAGCCTGGGATCAGGTGATCATCCTGGCCAGTCAATCCTTTAGATAATCTGGTTTTATATTTAGGATTGTTACCTTGCTTGATGATGAAAAGTGGAAAAAAATTGAATTAGCAGGTCCAATATTGGATTTAAAATCAAATGTGCTGAAGAACAGAGCCAAAATATGAAAAGCCTGTAACTGTCCACACTGTTTGGACTGTGTGACATCAAGTATTTGATACATTGTCATAAAAGTTTATTCCAACAGTCGCAGCCTACAGTACACCAACATTGTCGACTTTGGCGAACACCCGACGTTCCCTGTATTACATCAGCGGCTTTTCATTTTGGGGTCGTAGTGAAATAGATCCTAAATTGAATGGGGTACAGCTGTATGGACAGATGGTCTACCACCAGACGTTTCTGAAAAAATAGTCAACTGTATTAATCTAGGTAAGCTTATCCTTTAGTTAGAGAGGTCATGATAGTTATGATATGCACAATATTAATGTATTATTCCCTTCTGCAGGTAGGGATTGGCTTTGAATGTATTCACAAAAAAAACTATTTAATATTAAACAACAGCTCTGACTTTTACTAACATAAGTAAAAATGTCCCAGTGGCCACAATGGGAGTTAAGTGGCCTCAATGTGCCGAGTCACTCTATAAAAAACCTTGTGACTATAAAATTATGATTTTTTTTACAGCTTACCTGAAAATAAAATGCAGAGAAAGTACATTTCATAATAACTGAATCATAGTGAACAGAGTGCTTGCAACTCCCTCACTTTTGGGATCTCCATACTGAACATCCCGACACAACAAACACACAACTTTACATTCTCTCTCTCTTTTTCTTTGTTAAAATTGGACTAGGTTACATTGTTTCATTTATAATCGGCAGCTAACACACGCTGTCTTTTGGACTCTCTGTGATGTCTCTTGGCCAGTGTTGGTGGTCTAAATTTGGGAAATGCCCGATGTTCACACTTTGTCCTAAGATGAGATAACGTTTCCTTTATTTATCCTAGAGATGGGGATTTCCTTTGTTATCACAGTTAAAATGTAATAATAGTAATGTAAAATAGGTATATATTTAGATTAAAAGATACTGAAAACTTATTATAGAATAAGACAAAATATTTTCAAAATAAACGATGCAGAAACAATAGCTTACTAAATGTAGTTTTAGGTGGTAAAAAGCTTGTTTTCTTTTAATAATAAAGCAGGGACTTTGAGGTTTGTTCTTATTTGGCATGAGATTTGTTTGGGAAGCACAGGATCATGCAACATAAGGTAAAAGCATGGGTCATTACCAGATTGCTCGAGTTGGGATAAAATTGTGTCGTTGCTACAGCATTGATTTTATTTAATAATTAATAATTTAATAATGATGAATAAACCACATGAAGCTGTGGGTGATGGTACTGTCGTTGGTTTATGTGGCGCTTTCGTCATTAACAGGTTGATGAATTTGCTTACCAGAAGGTTGCGCTCATGGGAAATTGATGAAATGCCCAAAGAGTATAGAAGTCATCTCGAAGCCCCTGTGAATGCACACACAAATTTTCACAGCAACACTTGTAATAGTTAGTTCAAGCATTCAAGTCAAGATCTGTGATGTGCTGACCCACAGACCTAAAGTGAGATCTTCATAGCCACACCAACAGCACGGCTAAAAATATCACATGCTTTTCTGACTTCTCTCTTATTTTTCCATATGAACAGACAGAATGTTTTTCTCACCACAGTTTTGCATTTTGGTGTGTGTCAATAATTTGTTTGTCTTTAAAGTCTTTGTAAAGATAAAAAAGAAACACACACACACACACACACACACACACACACACACACACACACACACACACACCACAGCTGCACACAAACACACCTACACAAGAATAACTGGCCCACAGCAGCTCGGTTATCTTTGCCTTTCTTTGACTGTCTGCACATAGTAGAGCTGGGTTGGGGTGAGCAGAGTGGGGCTGTTCTTAAGGGTGTGGGAAATGTGTCCAGATAGTTTTGTCCCTTGATACAGGAGACAGCTGCACCACTCCATAAGGGACCACATCCATCACATCCCCATGGTGCGGTGTGATGACAGTCTCGTGATAGTTTTTAAACACACGCTTGTCTGAGAAATGGCGGGCTATTTATTTAAACAGAAAAACACACCAGATGGAAGAAGCGTTATAAGAGAAGAGGATTTTTTTCATTTATCGCGTTTCTAAGCAACCCACCCTAAAGTTGGTGTGTACAGAAGTTGGGATGTCGTACAGGAAGTTGACTGCACTGCAGTGGACATGTCAAAGGATGTGACCTCATGTAAAGTGACAGTTTATCAGAGCCAGGATTTTCCCTGAGCTCTGACCATTTGAGCCCTGCCACCTCTTCCTGGGAACTGATAGAGCAAGAGAGGAAGTGGGGTTTGGGGGGAAAGAGAGAGGGAGGATGTGGAGCATGACTTAATCTGTAGGTCATCATTTAACTATGATGTCTTTGCTCTGATTGGTTGTGTGTTTATGTGTGTGTGTATCATGGAAACACAGGCCCCGGGGTTACTCAGGCCTAAGGTTAGTGTCACAGTGGCTGTTTTATTGACATAAAGTAATGCTGGGCTGGATGAGTCCCTGGGGCCTGGTCAGATCTCACCACAAGTTTGCATTCCAGGGTTGGAAGAAAGCTATCTTGATTCCTACAAGGCCCAGTCATTGAGTTTAAGATGGAGAACCAGTGTGTGCCTTATTTTAGGTCAGACCAAGCTAGGTTTTCACATGAAATACACAGTAGGGAGTAGGTTGCATTTTGGTCTCTTTATCTCTTACTTTTAGCATGTCAGAGTGCATTTCTTACTTTGTATGAAATATTCTACAGTGAAAGAGCTTCTTTATGTTGGCACTGTTTTCCTCCGTCATGGAAACATTATGCACTAGTTGTGAAAGTGTGTTTAAAAAAAGAAAACCTGTTAGTTCTGCTTTCTGTCTGAGCGAGTTATTTTTACCGACACTGTCTGATCTGACGTTACTCCAGTGTGCTGTGATAATGGCTCATCTGCTTGCTTCGAATTACCATGTGCCCCCGTACAGCGAAACCACAAATTCATTATCTTCCTGAGAATTTGCTTGCGGTCGGGTCAGTATCAGTAAACAGGGGGACATCCTAGTTACTCTTCTGCTCGCTTTCACAGGTACTGCGTGCGCACGTGTGTGTTTACCAGCTCTAATGGTAGGAGCTAGCAAACCTCACCTGTGAGAGGATCGAACCGCCTCACCATGACAGAGGTCCAGGTAAGGTCCAGGTGGTGTGTGACAAAAATTGCAAGCACAAATGAAAAAATATGGATTTTTACTGAAACAGTGACCGTCCCTCGCTTTTATAGAACCCATGGCCGCAGGGCACAGAGTGTGTGGCCAGGTATAACTTCAAAGGCACAACAGAGCAGGACCTGCCCTTTAACAAAGGAGACGTGTTGACTATCATTGTTGTCACAAAGGTAACATTTCTTTTTTGTTGTCTGCGTTTCTATGAAGACACAGCTCTGTGTTTGATGCCATGCGGCGCCGCTCAGTAAACTTTTTGCATTTCAGGATCCAAACTGGTACAAGGCTAAAAATTCTGCAGGCCGCGAGGGAACGATCCCAGCCAACTATGTCCAGAAAAGGGAAGGTGTGAAAAGTGGGGGAAAGCTGAGTCTAATGCCGTAAGTATATAGATTCTCATGAGCATCGGTTGTCTGTATCTCTTGCCGCAGCACCATCTTTGTGCGGCGTTTTTAGCAGTGTTTAAAATAGCTTGACTTTGCCCTCTTCCATGGCTGTGTGGTTGCAGAAGGCTGATGGCCTATTTGTCGTGGCAATTGCACAGTAGTTGTGTGAATGGAGACCACAGTTTGGTTGGGCTGTGTTGTAATTGCAGTGCACGTCTGTCTGCTTCCACCTCAGGTTTGCATGAACTCTGCACAGTTTCCTGTTGTTTCTTTTCTATTTCAGACTGAAGTAATCTAAAAAATCTCCCCACTTGTCCACGTCATGGGTTTGCTGCTGCAGGCATGTGCATATGTATGAATGCCAGCTTTATTTAGAGCGCACTTGCTGATAAACTTTAATGCAAATCGAACTGTACCAGAAACCAAATAAGATAATAATTTTCCTTTAGCATAAGGTGCCTAGGATTGAGCTTAACTCATCAGTTGCTATATATAAATGTATGCTTTCAGACATGTGATATCTCATTCACAGTTGCTTTAAAAAATGCCTTCTCTTGGAAATGGAAATGAGTAAAAGAAAACCAACTCTCACATAGTGTGCAGTTCTCAGTAAATATTACCAGTAATGAATATGAGCTTACACTGATAAAAGGGGATCTTGACCTCAAAAAGTTCTGTATTACGAGCTAAGATGAGAACCCGTAATACAGAACTGAAAGGAAAACTTTATAACGATACTTTCCTTTCAGCTTGGAGGGAAACTGCTTCTGTGTCTGTAAAGAAAAGCTTTCCAACAAGCTTTATTGTGTGATATTTAAATGTAACTTTCGTATGGAGCCAAGTGCAAATGCATACGCTGTACATTCCAAAAACCACATTTAAATATGTGACAGCCTCTGTTGTATAACTGGTTGCAGTGGATATGCAAATCACCCTAATCTATATATCTGGATGATGAAGGCAGTAGTTGTTTAATTTGCATTAAAGCCCCATTTAAGGTTTGTGATAACACTGTGAGGTTGATTAAACGCGGAAAGATGAAAATTTTTCAAAGACTAAAGCAATAATCAGCCACAAATATCCCTTTATTTTGTGTTAGGAAGGGAGATTTAGCTTTTCCTGTCTTTGCACGTGTTGTCTGATTAACAGCTCTAAGCATTATTTTAATAGTGAGGAACGTGGGAAAATGGACAAATAGGTACAGTAGCTATAAAAAAAATTACTTTCAGCTTGAGTTGTTGAAAAAAAAAATCAGCTTCAGCACTCTTAGAATGAATATTTTTGTTTTGACCTTCATCTGGCAAATGCATACATGCGTACACCACCGAACACTCAGCCAGTACCAGGAAGCTACAAACCTATGAGCAAAACACACCTGTCAGCATGAGAGAAAGAAACTTTGATATTAAGGCCTGCTAGTGTAACTTCCCTTTGATGAACCAGCCAAACTTTAAGGCAGTTTTTAGCGTGTAAGAACGCGCTGCGAGAACCAGTTAGTTTACTGAATGTGGTTATTTATAATCCCGACTCTTAATATAGCGGCTACACTGAAAACCACAATACCCAAATACATTTTTTTAAAAATAATAAATGTAATCTGTTCAGCAGACACTGGTGCCGTGGCTTTACATGGAAAATAGAGCGTATGAACAGTAACAGAAAGTGAAACATCAAGGTTACAGTTGTTTTCTCCCAAATGCACAAAATATATATATTTACTTACAATATATATGTTTGTAAAAAGAAGGAACGTGACAGTGTAACAAGTAAAAAAAAGTCAAGCGTAAAATGAAATGCACAATCAAACCATCTAAGGCTTTAAAAGACCCAGTTTAAGAATGACTGGATCCAAGTGGGTAAAATAGGAGGAAGACATTTAACTAATAATGTTTGTTAATGATTGATGCAGACAGTAGAATGGATGCAGGCACAGTCTATATGTTGTTATTGGATATGTCACGTGTACATACAGCTGATGTGAATTTGGAGTTGCTGGGCTGATCTGTTGGTTTTGTCGGTGTACTGATTTCTGGCTACCTCTTCCACCAGATGGTTTCATGGCAAGATAACTCGGGATCAGGCGGAGCGGTTGCTTAACCCCCCTGAGACAGGCCTGTTCTTGGTGCGGGAAAGCACTAACTTCCCTGGCGACTACACTCTGTGTGTGAGCTGCGACGGTAAGGTGGAGCACTATCGCATCATCTACCACAACGGCAAGCTCACCATCGATGAAGAGGCTTATTTTGAAAACCTCATGCAGCTTGTAGAGGTAAGGCGTAAATTGGGCTTTTATTTCTAAATAAAACAAAGTGTTTCTGATATTTTCTAGGAGGCTATATTGAGCATCAGTCTACTGTAAGCATGTTTTAGCCTCCCCATGTTACTGTGCTAGTTCAGAGAGTCTGTGCAGTTCCTGGAACATATAATGAACAGGAAGTATCAAAGAGGAAGTGAACAGTATGCTGAGGTTCAGAGTTCTAACCTCAAACAGATACTAGGTCTTTACTCTCAAAATGACTGCTTTTCCTGTGTGAAATGCTTATTTTGAACAGCAACATACTATTTATTCTGCACAGTAAAGTAGATTTGTGTCTGTAAGTTCTGGCCAACTGAAGCTTTTCAGTCAACCATTGCATGTGGTTTTGACCGTATTTGACCAGGCAGCCCTCTGTTGGTCACAGGTATACACTATTCAATGAGTTTTACTCATGTTTTTTTTACAGAAGTTCACAAAGGTTTGAACTTCAAGCTTCAGTTTCTTTTAAAATACAGCTACAGCACCCACAAGCAATATAAGAAGGACAAAGATAAGTAGCGAAACCCACAGATGTACTCATTAGGTGCTCTAAACCAATCCTCTAAAAGATGATGCAGAGTGAAAGTTGCTATTCAAATTGGTTTGAGCTTTTTTCTGCAAATAAATGAAGGGGGAATTTTCTTTCCAAAATACTAAAGCTGCTTTGAAGCTCTGAATGTGGTTCTGATAGTTTCTGTCATGGTAAAAGTTCCTTTGCTCTTATGAGGCCATGTGCACTGTATTTTATCTCTTATTCTATGTAGCACTACACCAAAGATGCTGATGGCCTCTGCACCAAACTAATCAAGCCAAAGCTGGAGGAAGGGACGGTGGCTGCGCAGGATGAATTTTCCAGGAGTAAGCTTGCCGGTTCTTTGTAACTTGTACAGCAGGGACATTGTGGATTTTTATTATTATTTTCATTTTTCTTTTATTTATTGTTCTTGATGATCAAAAGCTTGTTTGCGTCTCAGCTGAATTCTGTTTCTACTTTCAATGATGAACAGGCGGCTGGTCGTTGAGCAGAAAAGACCTCAAGCTGCAGCAGGTTATTGGAAAAGGAGAATTTGGAGGTAAGTAGATTAGGGTTCATGTTTACTTAAGATGAGCTTAAACTCCATGGTGAGTTTAAGCCCAGTCTTAATTTCTTGCATGAAACAGAAATCAGAGCAACATAAAGATGTGACGCATCATATGCTGCATTTGGGTGTAAAGGATTTTGCCTAAAAAGACATTTAAGCCCCAAATATTAAATATTCCTCATCGCAGAACCACCAAATTTCATTTCATTACTGTGAAAACCATGAGATTGTGCCATGACGTTCATATATGGACTGTTCTTCTCCTTGTAATCGACATAAAAGTTAGAAAACTGTTCAAATTTAATTTCTGTGAACATGTCATTTGCCGCATTGCCGTCTTACTGTTGGTTTGGGGTCGTATAAAGGCAGCTTCACTGATCAGTTCATTGCTTGTGATTATTCAGATGTGATGGTGGGAGACTACAGAGGGACCAAAGTAGCTGTGAAGTGCATCAAAAACGACGCCACAGCGCAGGCCTTTATTGCAGAGGCTTCTGTCATGACGTAAGGAAATTAAACATTTGTTCTGGCGCGTTTTAGAAACATAAATGAACACGTACTGACTGCTCTGCTTGTCCCCTTCATCAGGCAACTACGGCACGATAACCTGGTACAGCTGCTTGGAGTGATTGTGGAGGAGAACGGAAGTCTTTTTATAGTTACTGAGTATATGGCAAAGGTAAGTGGCTGAGTGTCTGATAATCTCCCGACGTGGTGAATACTCTGTATAAAACATATAACATGCTTTTGTTGTTTTTGTTAGGGCTGTTTGGTTGACTATTTACGTTCCAGAGGCCGGACAGTACTTGGTGGAGAAGCTCTCCTACATTTTGCATTGTGAGTATTTCTGCAGCGAACCACAATTTCGGCAGTTATTCTGTTGTATTTTATGCTATGTTAGTATTAGCAGAGCGGTGTTGCAATAGCTAGTGATCAGAGAGGGAGGAAATTCAGCTCTAAAGAGGGGCATATTTTGCAGCACAAAGAGCAGATTATATCTCATGAGTCTATAGATAAGAGGTTAAAGTTGTGGTTGATGTTTATTCGAATTTAAATCTTTATCAGGTATTCTTTAAAGGACCACTTAGCCCATATATTTAAAGACAACACGGTTAGCAGATAAAAGGGTTATTTTATTATCTTAAAAGGCCCTTTTATCTTCCCACTGAATGGTAGAAATCAGTTATAGTAGTTTCATTTATTTAATTTTTTAAATTTTTTTTATTTTCGTGCCATGACAAAAAGTTGATTCGACACGCCTGAGCCTGGCGTTTGTTACTTTTTCTTTTACTTTCACAGAGACGTCTGTGAAGCCATGGCGTATCTGGAGACCAATAACTTTGTTCACCGAGACTTAGCCGCACGAAACGTTCTCGTGTCAGAGGACAACATGGCTAAAGTCAGTGATTTTGGCTTGACCAAGGAGGCCTCTTCCACTCAGGATACCGCTAAGCTCCCCGTGAAGTGGACGGCACCTGAAGCACTGAGAGAAAAGGTGCGCTGCTTTAGAGCTGTTCTGAGCCGTGTGCTTTGCCGTGCATAGTTTGTGTATCCAAAACACAGTGAAATAAACTCTTAATATCCTTTTTTTTTCTATTTGTCATTAGAAATTTTCCACCAAATCAGATGTTTGGAGCTACGGTATTTTGCTGTGGGAGATTTACTCTTTTGGCCGAGTTCCTTATCCGAGAATTGTAAGTATCAGTTTGTTTTTGTGCATAAAAAAATATGCTGGAATAACAGCTTTGGATTAGGAAAACAATGACTTTTTAAAATTCAAAATCAATAATAATAGTACTTTGTGATCGCTCTCGAACATCCATATATGTGTTATGAGTATAGCCCTAGGTTTAAAGGACCAAAATGTTCAACAAACAAATCTGGTCTTTCCCGTAGCCATTAAAGGATGTAGTGCCTCGAGTGGAGAAAGGCTACAAAATGGACTGTCCTGACGGCTGTCCTGAAGTCGTGTATAACATCATGAAACAGTGCTGGAACCTGGATCCCGCCGCCCGACCAAGTTTTCAGATGTTGAAAGAGTGGATTCAGCATATCACCCAAGGGATGGGAAAAAGACAATGAGGGATCTGACAAAACAGACACAACATAGATCCTCTTTTTTCATTTTGACCACTGAGACCATAACTGTGGAATTTAAAAAAAAAAATCTCACAAGGACTGTACAATTTGGCAAAATTCACAACAAATACTGTTTTCATTGTGCTTTTTTAGCAAACATCAGGTTGTTCAGACTGCAGTGACTTTCTTAGTCGAGTGGCGCCATCAGGTTTTTCTCGTCTCGTCTTCTTGCACTTTGTTATCCAGAGTGAATGATTAACTGTCATCAACAAGTCTGTCACAGTGCTGCCTCAGAACCAGTGCCTTGACGTGCTTCCACGTCTTTTTTTTGTCCTTTACATCAACATCCTTAACGTAACGGTAGTGTCCTTTTAATTTCACGAACCTGTAAAAAGTAACTTAATTTGACTCAGCCGACTGAATCTGTTTAAAACTGAAAGATGCTTCAATAGTAGAATTGCAATTTTGATACGTCGTTGTCTTTTTTGGGGGATTTTTCTCCTAATGATATCAGGTACACCATTTTTGCATGAATGTTGGATTTTTTTTGCTTAAAGGACAAAATTTCAAAGAAAGAATAATAATTATCCAACTTTATCTTTTTTCTCTTGTATGATATTAAATGTTTTATGACTACGTTTTCATCCTCCCGTGAGTCGAAAAGGAAAAGGTTTTTCATCTGACATCCTAAAATGTTTTATCAGACAATATTTTGGGATTTGAGCAAACTATCAGGATTTTGTGAGAAAGAGAAACAGAGAATGTTAATACTTGTACTGTACTGTCGTTTTCAACAATAAAAAAACAAACAAACCAAAAAACCTTTTTGAAAATATTTTCTGAATAATTTTTTTAACATTCTTTTGAAATTATATTAAAAGTTTTAACAGTTTTTAAATTGTAAATTGCTATTTTCTATTTCACTGGATGTATTTGAAGACTTTTTGAAGATACTCATTATCTATGCAGCAATAATAAACTACTATCCATTACTTTTGAAAAAAAAAAATCTACATCCCATAAAAAAAAGAAATTTGCTCCACAGAAGCTACATGTTTTAAATGCATATACACAGCACCGGTTATGTCTTTAATTTCCCATTCAGAAATGGGCACGTGATCCTCTGAGTATATTTTAATGACCATAAATTTGTTTGATATTGCTACTTTCTTGAATAATGAAACATTGCCATCAGGTGATGAATGAGAATACAATTAGCTACAACAATGTACCGACAACTGACACACTTAAGGAGGGCAAAATAATGATTAAAATCATTTGAATGTCCTCTTAAATTAGAAAACAATGTTTTGCTGTCAGATTGACTTTGCGATTCTAAATTTTTACCATAAAAGGAAATAAAGAAAGGAGGAAATACAAGTCATTTATCTGATGTAGAAAGGAAGTCTTTAGCGGAACCCTGACCGCTGCAGTAGCAGCCGGGGAATTATTTCTTGGTTGCACTGATGGTGTTCCGGGTAAATGTAGACTGAAAACAAAGGCTTGTAAAAGCAGCAAACAGCTCGGAGCTCAGAGACTTGCTCGCGGATTGTCTTTACTTTGTGATGGACAATGATGTCTTTTATCGGGAGCTGCCAAAAGTGGTAAGTCAACCGCCTAACGTGAATAACAGAGGCTTATAAAGTGAGTAATTTGAAGGTTTATAGAGAGTAAGGGCGGTTAATGTATAGAGGAGCTTAACGTGTAAGCTAACTAAATGCTAACGTCAGCGTTTTGATTGTTACCAGGAGCTTCACGCTCACCTCAATGGTTCTGTCAGCGCGCAAACCATCGAGAAGCTCATCAGCCGAAAGCCACATCTCAACATTGAACACAGCATGACGGCCATTGGCAAAGGACAGCGGAGGACTCTGGATGAGTGCGTCTGTAATTCATTGACAATTTCATATGAAACCCAGCAGGGTTTAAACCCTACTTTATATTTGATAGAAAAGAAAAGAAACGACAAGAAAAAGCACGTGTTGAGCTAAATTTAAGTGGACAGAATGAGCTGTCTGGGAGACGTTGATAAACGGGTTAAGATTAAAACACTATGTCTTTGGGTCTCTGCAGGTGCTTTGAAGTCTTCAGGGTCATCCACAAGTTGGTGGACACTGAGGAGGATATCCTGATGGTAAGGCCTGACTCAAAACAGTGTCGTGCTTCTTTTAGTCAAAGTGTTTCTAAGGATATTTATAAGTAATTGATGTTTTTGTTTTCCTGCCAGGTGGCTACAGATGTTATCAAAGAGTTTGCAGCTGATGGTGTCAAATATTTAGAGTTAAGAAGCACACCACGTGAAGAGAGAGATACAGGTGAATGACAGGCGAAGGTGAATGACACAGTACAGGGAGCAGTGAGTTCTCCTGTATATACCTATGATTGTAGAGGCAAGAAGACTAATGATTTGGTTATTAAATTCAATAATTAATTCATTTGAATTATTCAAAGTGTAGTATAACAGTCATTGTCTTATTTTCAGTACTGATAAAACTAAAGAAATTATATTCAATCCTAGGGGTATATGTGCATAGGAACCAGTTGTAATTGATGGTTGCACAATACAACAGGCTAATACATATAAGTATTTGGGCATCTGTATGGAGAAATTCTTTAAATGGGAAGAACATTTTGACTTCTTGAAAAATTAGCCAGACTGTTTGGGAGTGACTTCCAGGGTTCGTATGGGTAATGGATATTACCTGTCCACAGATTCATGGTGACGTAACTGCTCTTTTAACTGTTTGGTGTCTTTGCTTTGTTATAGGTTTGTAGAAATGGTTTATATGAGATTTTAGCTGAGATTGAGAGGTTTCTGTGGACACTCCTCATTTCAGCACTTGTATTTCTGACCTTGTGTTATAACCGATTAAACGTGATCTCCTCCCTTTTGCCCCCATTTTTGTGGGAGTGGGTGCTTAACTAGTTAAAAAAAAAATCTGTCTCCTATTTTTTTTGTGTCACATAGTAAAGAAGCATCAATATCTGATGAGAATACTTAGTAATTTGGCCTTGCTGTGTATTAATGTGGTGTTTGGTGCAGTTTCTTGTTTTGTGGGGTTGTTGTTGTTTTTTTCCAATTGGAGATGAATATCTTTAACAAGTTGATT
This sequence comes from Copadichromis virginalis, assembly GCF_057382275.1. Taxonomy (NCBI): domain Eukaryota; kingdom Metazoa; phylum Chordata; class Actinopteri; order Cichliformes; family Cichlidae; genus Copadichromis; species Copadichromis virginalis. The sequence continues at coordinate 16,201,773 of NC_140624.1, forward strand.
TGTTCACATTTGCAAATCTTAATTTTTAAGAGAAATGTGTTTTTTGAGTTTGTACACTATATGCATATTGCACCATTTCCTTTTTCAGTATTTGTCTGTGGTGACAAAAGGGGAACAAAGGACATTTAAGTCAACCTAAAATGATTTGTTTTAATTTTTACATGGCCTTACTGAGGTGAAACATGCATTCTTTTTTTTTGGTAATGGGCTGGAAAAGATTGAAAATGGACTTTGAAAGTGCTTAAAAAGTGCTTGATTTTGACCCTGAAAAATGTGTATGAGCCCTGGACTTCTACAATCATGTGCACTTTTTATAATATAGTGCTTGAAAATTCCAGGTGAATAGGAAAAACAGATAATCTATTTACTGTTATTAATTTGCTAATGATATTACTTTTTGTGATGAAGTTGAGCGCATTTTCAACCTTCTGAGAAGCGTTTCTCTCTGGGACATAGCTACATGTAGAGAATCGCTTAAGAATTGCTCCATTTGTTTTTTTTGTAATGCCACTGTGAGTTCGGGAATGCAGAATTTCTAAAAGTTCAACATCAAATTCTGAGAAGTTCACTGAAACAAACCAGATGAATAGTTTAGGAAAACAAAAAACAGTACAAAAACTGGACCCCCCCCCCCCCCCCGAAAACAAACAAACAAAAAACAAGGCAGTGCTGTCAACACAAAGGTACAATAGGCAGAAAACTAATCTAAAGTGCTGAGTTCAGACAGTTCTGATTGGGACCATCCCAGAAACACTAACCTGGGTTTGCTGTTAAGGCATGACTGAGCTGAATCCAGCAATCTCGGAAGAAATATAGTGAGTGTTCTGAATTTAAAAAAGTGTTACTTAAAATATATTTTACTCAACTAATACAGTGGGGCAAAAAAGTATTTAGTCAGCCACCGATTGTGCAAGTTCCCCCACTTAAAATGATGACAGAGGTCAGTAATTTGCACCAGAGGTACACTTCAACTGTGAGAGACAGAATGTGAAAAAAAAATCCATGAATTCACATGGTAGGATTTGTAAAGAATTTATTCGTAAATTAGGGTGGAAAATAAGTATTTGGTCACCTCAAACATGGAAAATCTCTGGCTCTCACAGACCTGTAACGTCTTCTGTAAGAAGCTTTTCTGTCCCCCACTCGTTACCTGTATGAATGGCACCTGTTTGAACTCATCATCTGTATAAAAGACACCTGTCCACAGCCTCAAACAGTCAGACTCCAAACTCCGCCATGGCCAAGACCAAAGAGCTTTCGAAGGACACCAGGAAAAGTATTGTAGACCTGCACCAGACTGGGAAGAGTGAATCTACAATAGGCAAGCAGCTTGGTGTGAAAAAATCAACTGTGGGAGCAATCATCAGAAAATGGAAGACCTACAAGACCACTGATAATCTCCCTCGATCTGGGGCTCCACGCAAGATCTCATCCCGTGGGGTCAAAATGATCATGAGAACGGTGAGCAAAGATCCCAGAACCACACGGGGGGACCTGGTGAATGACCTGCAGAGAGCTGGGACCAAAGTAACAAAGGTCACCATCAGTAACACACTACAACGGCAGGGAATCAAATCCCGCAGTGCCAGACGTGTTCCGCTGCTGAAGCCAGTGCATGTCCAGGCCCGTCTGAAGTTTGCCAGAGAGCACATGGATGATACAGCAGAGGATTGGGAGAATGTCATGTGGTCAGATGAAACCAAAGTAGAACTTTTTGGTATAAACTCAACTCGTCGTGTTTAGAGGACGAAGAATACTGAGTTGCATCCCAAGAACACCATACCTACTGTGAAGCATGGGGGTGGAAACATCATGCTATGGGGCTGTTTTTCTGCCAAGGGGACAGGACGACTGATCCGTGTTAAGGACAGAATGAATGGGGCCATGTATCGTGAGATTTTGAGCCAAAACCTCCTTCCATCAGTGAGAACTTTGAAGATGAAACGAGGCTGGGTCTTCCAACATGACAATGATCCAAAACACACTGCCCGGGCAACAAAGGAGTGGCTCCATAAGAAGCATTTGAAAGTCCTGGAGTGGCCTAGCCAGTCTCCAGACCTCAACCCCATAGAAAATCTGTGGCGGGAGTTGAAAGTCCGTGTTGCTCGGCGACAGCCCCAAAACATCACTGCTCTCGAGAAGATCTGCATGGAGGAATGGGCCAAAATACCAGCTACTGTGTGTGCAAACCTGGTAAAGACCTATAGTAAACGTTTGACCTCTGTTATTGCCAACAAAGGTTATGTTACAAAGTATTGAGTTGTATTTTTGTTATTGACCAAATACTTATTTTCCACCCTAATTTACGAATAAATTCTTTACAAATCCTACCATGTGGATTCATGGATTTTTTTTTTCACATTCTGTCTCTCACAGTTGAAGTGTACCTCTGGTGCAAATTACTGACCTCTGTCATCATTTTAAGTGGGGGAACTTGCACAATCGGTGGCTGACTAAATACTTTTTTGCCCCACTGTATATAACTGAAAAATAGTAATAATGAAAAAAAATGCAATTAAGTCCATAGGTTTTTGGAAAATAACACAAATTCTGTAAATGTGCTTCTGTACACCACCGCCTTCTCATATTGAGCGATTCAGTGAACTGAATGAGTGCGAGTTCAGCACTTCACCTCCAGATCTTTTGTTTGCTTTTTTGTATTGGGGGTTTTTGCAGTGGAAGAGCGAGGGAACAAACTGAACATGAAATTACTTGGGATTTCTTTCACCATGCACTGATTTGGTATGTTTGTGTTCGTAGGACTGACAAAGAAGACTTACATTGAAACGGTCATCAAAGCCATCCAGAAGTGTAAGGAGGAGGGAGCGGACATTGATGTCAGGTAGGTTTACCCAGCTGTGTGCAAGTCCACACATTTGTCTTATGAGTTGTGGCTGTGTCACTGACCACATGATTCTCAATATTATTTATCTTGAAGGTTTCTGGTAGCCATTGACCGCAGGAATGGGACTGAAGTTGCCTTGGAGACGGTGAATTTGGCTGAGGAGTTCATGCTGTCATCTGATGGTTTAGTGGTGGGAGTTGACCTCAGTGGAGATCCAACGGTTTGTCAGACAGTTTGGTACTATGGTGGCTTTGTACTAATAGCTACAGATCCAGTTACTCTGTATTTTACTGGCATTGTTTGGGTCTATTTGACCCATAATAGGAATGGTCACCGTCTAGTTTTGTGATGAAATATGTCTATTCTGGTGGGAGTGGACTTTTCCAGGGTGACAAAGAAAAGTTGTTAAACTGGTCATCTCAAATAACTTCTGCAGAGCACAAGAGTTTAATTTTTGAAAATGATGTAAACTGTATGTCCTTAAATCTCATCCTTAATTTCCCATTTTTATTCTTGGACTCTACTAGAGAAGCTTTGCATGATTCACAGTTTTAAAGTAATCCTTATTTATCTTAAACTGGGCCTTGATGAAGCTCCTCAATTCACCCTTTATCTGAAACAAACCATTTTAAATAATCTTGCTTCAAGGCCAGTATTGCTTTTACCAGACTTTCTTCCAATTGGCAGCTTCTTGCAAACTGAAGGTGTTAATACTGAGCTTTTGGCTCACAGGGATTAATTGCACATATGCTGATCTCATTATTAAAAACTTTTAAAACATGTTAAACACCAGAAACCACGCTGTAGCAGTATTTGTATGAAAGAAAATAAGAGGTAGCTTGTTAAATTGACTTTAAATTATGTTGGGAAACTGTATTGTAATGCTATTTATTAGTAGGACCACGTCTCATTATTTCACATGATAATGTAGCTTTCATTTTAAGGTGGGCCATGGCAAAGATCTGCTTCCTGCCCTACAGAAGGCCAAAAACTCTGGACTGAAGTTGTCACTGCACCTCTCAGAAGTATGAATAGCACACTTAAAAAATAGAGAGAGATAGACAGAGAGAGATAATTTGACTGTAGTAATATTTTACGTAAGAGTGATGTCATCAAATATTGTTGCAGATTCCATCACAGCTGGATGAATCAGATTTGCTGTTGAGTCTTCCTCCTGACAGAATCGGTCATGGCACCTTCTTACATCCTGAAGTCGGTGGATCTCAAAGCCTCGTTAACAAAGTGGTTCAGAAAAAGATACCAATAGGTGACGCAGCATCCACGCTAAGATGTTTTCATTTTAAAATGTGTGAACTTTTAATCAAATTTATGCCTCACATGCACTGTTCCTGTGCTGCAGGATCACAGTGACTGAGGCATTTCGCTACCGATGCAGTTTCACTCTGAAAAGCCAAAATTGAAAGTTTGAGGGGTGAAAATAAGCGATGCAGACACATCCACATCTGTCGGTCCACATCTTATCAGTGATACTGACAAAATAAAAATATAGCAAGTATGTTGTATTGACAACATATAGGGAATACTACGAGGATTCTAAATATCACATTATAGTCTGAATCCAAATATCATGTCACACTTGACCTCTGACCTCATGTTTATGTTTCACCCTTTCAAGTTATTCATGTTCAGTTATTTACAAATCAATACATATCATTCATTATCTGCTCCTGTGTGTGTAATCAAAGTGAACATCTGTCATGCTTTGCTTATCTGATCTTTACTGCACTACCAACTTAAAGAAAACAAAGTGAATATTAACAACACAATACTCAGTAGTTAAAAGTAAATTGTCCTGATAGTGAGCTGCGTTATGGTGGAGGTTTGAGCTCGCAGTGCGTCTTTTTTGACGTACGAGCAGAACTTTTAATGTTGATTTTTTTTTCTCCTCTGTAGAGCTGTGCCTGACATCAAATGTGAAAGGCAACACTGTGCCGTGTTACTCCAAACATCATTTCAAGTACTGGTACGAGCTGGGACACCCAACTGTAATTTGCGTAAGTTTCCACTGTATACTTCTTTTTAATGTTTTTGTTTTTTAACCTCATTAGGCTAAATTCTTGCATAGTCTTTATCTTACACCGAGCCTTCAGCAACAGCTGAATTAGTTTTAGCTCGTCTCCTTTTTAAGCCATCTTTTATTCTGATTGGCTGCTCCTCTCAAACACAGGGTTTAGAAAGCAGGTGGGTGGAGCTTCTGTGGGAGCCAAGTTGGGGGGAAAAAACTGAACCGTACTTTTCAGAGCAGTCTGAAGTCTGAGCTTAGAGGCGTTGCCTGCACATTATTTTTGCCATGTTTAATATAACCAGCCACCTTTATCACAGTGTATACACATAACAGGAAAGAAGGAAACACACAGGTCCTATTTGAATTAGGGCTGTGGAGGCTTTAAAATATTGGCATACAAGTAACATACTGATGCTGAAGTTATTACCATTTCTTTTTTTACCGTCTTTAGACAACCACAAAACGGTGGGGCACAGCATTAACATCCTGTCACAGGTGTGGGTAGATGTAGTTTTTCTTTTAGATTAACACAGAAATAACTTTCTACTTGAACAAAAATAGATCAGAGACCTGTGAGAGGAAAGGGGGGAAAAAAAAGAAAAAAAAATCACACCTGAACAATGTTCCTTTTTTTACATTACAGACCGACGATAAAGGAGTCTTCTGTACGGACTTGTCTCAGGAATATCAGCTGGCAGCTTCCACATTCGGTCTCAGTCATGAAGCCGTGTGGAAGCTCTCTCAGCAGGCCATAGACTGCATCTTCGGACCAGAGATTGTGAAGCAGCAGCTTCAAGAGAAGTGGAATGACTTACATCCTCAGCTTTTCAAGTGATCGGTTCATCGGAGCCAAAAGCCAACTACATACCTCAAGTTTTAATTTTTTTTTTTTAAAGCAACAATTTAACAAGGATTTACAGAAACCCTTACATTAAATCTAAAAATACTGTAAAATGGTTTATGTAAGTGGAAAGTAAATCATAACTTTTTATTTAATCAGGCTGAAGTGTGATGCTTTGTTCTGTTGACAGTATCTGTGCAGTGTTACACAGTCGAGAGGAGCAAAATTGTTCTTACAGCAACTGACAGCATACAAAGAGCAGAATTTAACACAAAACAATAAAAATAGACTATGCAGTCTTACAGTTACACTCATAGGCTTACAATTCAGTCCAAGATATCCCAAATTCTCCAGATCACACATGTAGTCTTGTCAATACTGTGTCCACTTCACTCTCACGCCTTCTTTCCAAATTTTCCATGCTTGTTCTTCTTGAATTTTCCGTGTTGCGTTTCCTTCTTTTTTAATTTTCCGTGTTGGGGAGCTCCATTGCTCGCTATGGGGGTTCCTCCTTCCCATTTCCTCTTCTTGTCACTGTTGGAAGCAGGTCTTCATTACAAACAAGCTTTTCCAACAACTGAACACTAGATTTCTCACCAAACATTGTAAGTAACACTCTACCTTTTTATGCTGACGATAGCTGTGCTCCCTGCTTTCTTCAGCACCTGGTCCCACTCCTCGTCGTCCCCACGAATTTTGTACCTCAAAAAAACAAAAAGACAGCTAGAGTAAATACTGGTCTAAAAAAAATGCAATGGCCAAGGCTGCCCTTCAAACCCGATACTCACTGTTCCAGGTCCATTTCCTTTACTTTTTCCACATCTTGTTTGTGTCTCTCCTCAAACTCCTTTGCTGCTTCATTCTGTGAACAGAGAGGGGAAAATTCCTTCTTTACTTGTATCTATAAAATGTAGGTGTGACACTTCTGAAACCGAGACCAAAGTTGACATAAACACTGTGGGGGTTTTGTGGTTCCATCTTTGTGTTTTGTAATACAGAGAAACAGCTTTACAGGCACAGCAACCCCATCCACCTGCTCTTCAAACTTTCAGCCAATCAGAAGTGAGCTGCCATACGGAGGAGGAAGGGCGCTAAAGCTGCAGAGCATGCAAAGCTGCTTCTGGAAGAGTCCATGAATAAAAACGTGAAGCCATAAATGAGCATAAAAGGCCAACGAGAACTGAAAGCTAATTAGAAATGCATCAGAATAACGAGTTCACTCTCAGTTCATGATCAGGTCGTGTTTACGGCTGTGGTTTAGGGAAAAAAAAAAAAACAATTTAACTTTTTTCTTTTTCGTTTCTCTTCGAGTAAATGAAAAGATAAAAGATTGTGGCAAAAACTGTTGCCGGAAATTTGAAACATGACGTGAACTCTGGATGTGGCGAGTCATTAAACCCTTAAACAAAAGCATAAAATTAAGGAGGAACTTTCTGCTGCTTCCTTATGATGGATTAGCACCAACTTATGACCCCTGAAGCTGGATTAGTCTCTCCTGCTGAGATTTTTGCTCTACAAGGGCCTGATATCCACTTACGAGGACATTATACTGCTACGCTGGGGCGACCGTGGCTCAGGGGGTTGGGAATCGCATCTGTAACCGGAAGGTCGCTGGTTCGATCCCTGGGCTCTCTGTCCTGGTCGTTGTGTCCTTGGGCAAGACACTTTACCCTACTTGCCTACTGGTGTTGGCCAGAGGGGCCGATGGCGCGATATGGCAGCCTCGCTTCTGTCAGTCTGCCCCAGGGCAGCTGTGGCTACAACTGTAACTGCCTCCACCGGTGTATGAATGTGAGAGTGAATGAATAGTGGTATTGTAAAGCGCTTTGGGTGCCTTGAAAAGCGCTATATAAATCCAATCCATTATTACTGTTCTATCAGAATTTTAAACAAATATCCTCCTATGTGGCTCTTATTTTTCATAAAAACAAAAATAAGGTAAAAAAATAAATAAATCTGGTAATTCTTTGTTTTTACATTCATGGGCCCCAATATGCCCAAATATCAAAGAGAAATTAAAAATGCATGCTGTGGAAGAGTTCGGGTCTTAGGAGGTTAATGGTAATAACCTGTAAATTATTCCAGCATTAGCTAATCATCAGAAATAATTTAGCACAAATACCAGATCTTCACTGAGGCTTCTGACAGTTGGCTCCATTGCAACTTCTTTAGTGGCTGCCATCTGTGCTTCAACTGCTTTTTCTTGGATGCCGGTGAAGATCTAATGCAGTAATAATGAAAAGATATGATGTTACAGCCTTACTGCAGCTGCTTTAATTAACAGTGAGTTGTACATCATCCACAAGTGAGGTTTTTCTGTATGACTTAATTATTGGCAACTCACTTGCACAAATTTACGGATGACGCGGTTGAAGAGGCCCATGAGCTGTGAGCTTGGAAGCTCAATTTCCTTTTCCAGCTGATCCACAGACTTATGCTGCAGTCCGATTCCCAGCAGCAAAGCCTAGAGCACAGCGGACATCAGCCAGTTAACGTCTTAAACAGAGGAATCAGCTGCATTGGAAGGATACCCGTCATATAAAATGTTGATGGAAACGTACACACTGCGCTGCTGAGAGAGACATATCACCGAGCTGCTTGAGGAAGAACACGCGTGCCACCGTTGGCACCAGGTCCATAATGAGGTGGTAATCCACCATGCTCCTCGAATACAGCTCCAGACGTTTGAGGTCATAAGGGCTGAAGTGAGCCACCAGCTCTGAGCTGCTGAGAACTGTTATGATGAGAGACAAGTCAGACTGGGGTGAGGTCTACGCTGGAGAAATCAGATCAGGGTGTTTTAAACAGAGGACTCTTACTGCAGGTATTCTCCTTGGACTTCTTATTCTGCAAAATGCTCAGTGCTAGACTTGGATGAAAGTTGCTGAACTGGTATGAGAGCAGAGACAGGAAGCGCCGACGAAAATCTGAGGAAGGGGAAGAAGAATTGTTCTAAAGGAGCCTGACAAGCTTGAGCACACCAGTTCTCCTCAGGCAGTGTAAGCATGTTCACCTTTCGAGAAGGCAGAAAGCCACTGGCTCTGCTCCGGGGTTTCATCTGTATTTAGCTCCTTCAGCATCACGCAGGAGTGCTCCCCTGTAAGGTCATTCTACATACAACCGCACATGAAAAAATAATTACAGCAGTGCAAAAAAACAAAAAACAACAACAAAAAGAAACATGAAAAAGTGACTGAATGGTACTTACTGGGGTTTGTCTCAAGTAAACTGGAATATATCCTGCCTTCTTCCAGAACCTGTTGTGGTTGAAAACAGATTCATTTTTATACACTTCCAAAAGATTCATCCCCTTCACTTCATGTTAAGCCAACTCACTTAAGCAGTTGTGCAGTAAGGCCATAGGAAACGCCTAAGTAGTCCAGTTTCTCTGCCCTCCTCTCACTCAGCTTCAGCAGAAGAGGAGGGAGCTCCTTGCGTGGAGTGATCACCTCTTCCAGCAGACTCACAGCCTGCACAACAAACCGTAGCGAGGTTCACTCCGGTTACACTTCAAGTGCGCAAATAATGTCTAGCAGATGTTGCTGAAAACACCGGTGTCTTACCTCACTGCTGACAGAGGTGATTTCATTGTGGTTTGATTGTGTGCTCTCATCCATCGTGGGAAACTTGCCCTCGTAGTACATCTGCAGCAGCTGGAGAGCTCTGGAGCCGTAGCCCATCTGGTGCACAGGTCGATTATTCAAATTAACTGTGTTACTACGCCAGCAAAAGCTCCGGGAACTTTCATTTCCCAAATTTCACTAACTTCCTGAGGGCAAGCATTCCTCTGTCATGTGGAGATTTCTTTTGTTTACACAGTAAGGCCAAAGCCAAAACCCCCCCCCAAAAAACCCCCAATAAACGGCTTTTCCCTCTGAATCACGTCATTCATGCGCTGACAGGTTAAAAAAACAATGCTGCAACCAAGCACTGAAGTCTGTACTCACCTAAGGGGTGTAATATTATCTCCCCCAAACTTAATTTAGATGCATGGTCTAGTGGACAGCTATTTCTTTATTTTTATTTGTTTTTTTGTTTTTAACTACCGTACTAAAACCTTTTCAGGGAGCTAAAAGATTCTTTCAGGACATTGTTTGTCTGATTTTCCTGTGCAGAGAAGACCCTCTGAGATTAAGCTAATAGGTCAGCTGCATCTACACATGAGACAAAAACAAAAAAAAACCCAAAACATAGGGACCAGGTTACATCTTTCTCAGTCTCTTCTATCATAGTCCCCAGGCACTCCTGCATCACCTCATCTGTCAACCTGTCCGAGCAGTTCCAGGTCTGTTTTGCCTAAATTAATGCCGCTGCCATTTGTTATTTTATAGTGTGGCACTTCTCTCGCAGAAATCTCTCTGGACACGTAAGCGATGTAACAGGCACCACCCCACAGATCAATTTCTAACATGTATTCTTCATCACATCATCTCTTTTTATTTATTCTGCTGTTCTTCACATAACTGCTGATGGGTTTCAGGGTTTTTAAAAATTGTATTTTTGGCTGTTATTATCTTCTCTGAGTTTAACCTAGGAGTAATTCAGGGCCGCTCAGAAGTACCCCAGAATAGGCGCTTCTTTCTTTCCAAAAACAGAGTTTGCTTCATGCTTTAGTGGACTGCACATGAAGCTTTGGGCCACCCAAAACAAAACAAAACAAAAAAATGCTTAATAGTTCCTGCAGACAAAAATGCCCTTTAGGAAATTCCTCACCACTCTTACTCCCTGAGGAAAGCAACTGCAGCGGAAATATTTCAGTACAGTGTATATCAAGAAAAACATGGCAGATTCTTACTCCTTGGTAGTCTGGATTAACAGCAATGCGCACCACTCTACCTCCTGAGAGGGTGCCAAACTCCGGGTCTTGAAACTGTGACAAGAGTAGAGGATTCAGTATTAGTTTAAAAATGTCTTCACTGGACTGTAAAAGAATGAGCTGTAGTGGTTTTGTTGAAGGTTTTGTACCTGCTCTGAGACAGTCCAGGGAATGAGGTCGCCTGAGGCCTTCTTCCCTCTGGACAGGCCGTTGAGGATGGACTGTCTTGATATTTCCCCCTCCAGACATACCTGGGGGGCACGAGGGTGCAAATGCATGTTTGAGTGGAATCAAAAAGGTCGCCTATCAGTGATGTTCATAGAGCTCATGCATGCTAGTGACAATAAATCACTATTTAAAAAAAAAAAACCCTAAGCCAGGGATGTCAAAATCATTTTACATCACGGGCCACACAGAGCTCACTGCTGACCTTATTTGGGCCAGAAATGTAAACAACTGTAAGAAGCAAACGTGTAAAATAAATATTAAATTTTATCTATCTATCTATCTATCTATCTATCTATCTATCTCTCTCTCTCAGTAGGAAAAGCTGTAAAAATGTATGAAAATACAATTAGAAGTCCAGATTTCTGTTCTTCACATTTTCCAAAGCCATCCAGTAAGGCCGGACTGGAATCTTTGCGAGGCCGATTCTGGACCCCCAGCCCTCATTGTCTGACACCCCTGCCCTATGGCTGTAGTAGTCCTCCGAGGCCATGTGCAGCGGCAATAATAGGGGCAGTCTCAGTCCCAACTCAAAATAGCTTAACCTAAACCACAATCTATTTCCTAACCTACACAAGAAGTTTTGGTTCATAAAAACCAAAACCAAACCACAAGAAAAAGTGAGTTACATAGAAAAATAAACAGAGTGAAGCAGGACCCAAAATATTATGGAAGCCCGTTTCCGCCACTAAAAAAAAAAAAAAAAAAAGGATCCATAACTCAAAATTTCGAGTTATTATCTCGAAATTTCGACATATTAACTCAAAATTTTGAGAAAAGCAACTCGAAATTTCGAGTTAGCGCTGCCAATCAGTAATCTACGTGAATGACGTCATTTCCATGTTACCCGGAAGCTGAAGCCCTCAGCTACAAATGCTACAGCTAAGCTACCGGTATTACATCCAGTCGTGAATGCACAGATTGCTGAGTGTTTTCAGCCTGGCTTCACAAATGATGAAATCCCTGTGTTATTAGCTGAATCACATGGTGTTACTATCAGCAAACATACTTTAATTTGTTGGGATCCGTTTTTGAGTGCGCGGTCCTGCGCCATATGCTTCCGGGTAACAAGAAAGCGACCACATTCACGTATATTTTTGATTGGCAGAGCTAACTCGAAATTTCGAGAAAAGTAACTCGAAATTTCGAGAAAATAACTCGAAATTTCGAGAAAATAACTCGAAATTTCGAGTTATGGATACTAGCTTTTTTTTTTTTTTAGTGGCGGAAACGGGCTTCCATAAAATATGGACTAAAGGTTCACAGTCTTACTTTATACCAGTGCCACCTGTTTTTTTTAATTCTATGAATCTCGGGCAGCTCGACTTGCGTGAAGTGTTTCCAGATGTGCGTCATGTAGCCGTTTTAACAGATGCATGAAACTATACATTTTTAGACATAAGTTGTAACGGCCGCCGTTTTCTTTGTGAGTATTTATTACACGGCGTGCTGCGGGGAAAAGCCTGTTCTAACGTTTGAGTCTAAGGTTTATTTTTTAGCACCTGGCGGCTCTTTTTTACTTCTCATCCGTAAATAATCTGCTCTTTCACGTGATTCAGTTTATTTTGAAAAGTCTCAACAGGATCTTGAGCTTTATTGTGAAAGGTTTATGTGGAACATAAACAAGCGGACATGCGATGCTGTTACCGTCGTTGTTGCTAACCACAACGCATAAAAACAGGCGCTTGTCCGTCCGTAGTGTGGTTATATTAAATATAAGAGAAAGAGAGAACTTTAAGAAATTAATATAGCCACTACAGTGACCATCAAAACGATGAAAAAATATTGCCGTAAACAGTTTATTTTGCGACACCACGAAACAAACGATAGCGTAAAATGAAACGATAGACGTTTTTATATCGTCATCCGATATATATCGTTATATCGAACAGCCCTATGCCCAGCTATACACTTTTTTAAAATAGAGTCTACACAAATCAATTACAACACCTACATAATGTTTATAGAGATGTTACACACTCTTTACCATTTACAAAGATTTGAGATGCCCATATAAGCAGTTATGAATCTTTTTGCAAATATCGTAATTTTGTTGGTTTGTAATAAATAACTAATAAGTAGAATTTCATTAACTACTCATTTCCCACCCTATGATTTAAAACAGTGGGTCTGTGAGTGTATTACAGTACCTGCACCACAGCAAGGACCTCAGGTAGTGAGTTTTGTGTGGGAGGAACAGGTGGCAGGAGGCAGAAGAGGTGATGAGCCGGAGCGTCAGACAACATCTGCAGGTCATTTGGGGAATTCTGGAGACAAAAATATGAGTCACAAAAATGACAACACTGTGCAGGGCACTGCGCTGCCGTTAGATTTAAGGGTGGGGGGTGGGGGGGGGGGGAATAAATAAATAAATTAAAGTCAAAGGACTGCAATCGACAATCACCTTGTAGTGCGATGCCACATAGAGAGCCATCAACCTCTGCAGGAAAGCTTCAGACGCTTTGTGGTAACAGAACAGTGTGTCTCGGTTCACATAGTATCTGCACAGCATTAGATAAGGACAAATGCAAACTTGCATAGTGAATGTAGGTGATGTGATGTGCACCATAGATTAGAAATCTGGCAATTTTTTTTTTAGTTTCTATTGCACAGAGTTCAATACTGAGATCAAATTCAGTGTTTTAAATAATAACTGTCCACAGCATTTTCTGCAGCCTAACTTTAAATGTTTGATCTATGCACAAAATACCACACTGTGCCTACTTAATGCTCACCCAGCAAAAAAAATAATAATTACACATGTAAATTTGCCTCAGGCGGGATTATTAGGGAAACAAAGGATACAGTTCACATGTTTGTGGAAGCGGGCAGCCGGAAATGAGCCTGGGAATGTTGAGGCAGTCTAGACAGAGCAGCTCATTCAGCCACTTCTCTACAGGGTCTCCCGGAGAGTACCGAATGGACTCGTGCAGAGAAACCTCGTGGAGAGAACGAGCTGCAAACGGAAACGGGTACACAGCAGTGAGTCACACGATACAGATGCACTGAACATAAACACGGTGAGCAACTGAGATCCTCACCTGCTGATAGTCTGGCTGTGTTGGTGGTTCTGTTCTCTGCAGACATGCTCTGCTGACTGTCTGCGCTCTGCTGCCTCAGCTGCTGAATCAGCTTGAGGGAAAGAGAGCGCCCGGTGCCTTCATAGCTGCAGAAATACAAATAATTAGCACGGAAACAGAAATTTGAAAATTCACTGGTTGCACCTTCTTGCGCTCGAGTAGCTCAGGTGTGTGCACTTCTCAACTGGTCTTCAACTAATTCAGCAAAATTTTTGTTTTGATTTTTAAAAAAACAAAAACAAAAAAACCTGAAAATAGTGCCCTGTCTGCTTATTTTAGCCCTTCATTCAATATTCCTACAGCTTAAAGCTGAAATGTATGATTGCATAAACTTATTTACAGCAATAACAACAAGTACTGAAGATAAAGATAGAAGGACATTAAGTCCCAGGATCTCATGCCTGTGCTGCTGGAACTGTGAACATTATGATGGATTTCGCTCCCTTAATTCCAAATATGATCAGTTTTAAACACCGACTGCACAAAAACACACTGTGTGCTGTATAAGTTGCTTGGTTTTGGATTCAGTCATGTTGAAAAGGCTTAGCTCAACAGCCAATTTGCATTTCCTTGTGCCAGTGCAACTGCTCTGAGCATCCCAGCCACAAAACTTGATCTGTGTGATGATCTGAAAGGCAGTGCCTTAAGACTTAAGGTGCAGTGTGCAACATCGCATCACTAGATGTCAGTAGACTGCACATAGCTATGGTGGCACACTTAAACCTAATGTTAGCTGGCCTGATGTTAGCTTATAAGCTGTTATTCTTGTTTAGTTAGGTCATTGTCAGCTGTCAGGAGACGGGAAAGTCGTTTGTCTAATGTGCTGACAGAGGGTAAGTGTGACTAAATTGGGACTAAATAAGCATGTTTATGCACATTTTTGTGTGTTAGAGCCCTGACTTCTGTTCAGGAGTTCCATATTTAAGTGCCTCATTTCTCTCATTGATCATTTTACTCAAAAAAGTCTTCACGGTAATATATTTAATATATTCAAAACTAACCAGCATCTTGTGGTGTATAAATATGACTCAGGTTTTAAACTGACCCGTTGATGGTGGAGGCCATGAAAACCAGATAAGGCCCGAGCAGCTTCTTAACAAGAGGAAGAGGGATTGCTGCGGCCTCGTCGATGACAAGCAGTTCAGCCTGGCCCAGCTTCACTGCATCACCTGGGTGGATATACTGTTGGGCCACAGTAATGGTGCGATCAGATCAGGTGTAAATTTCACTTTTTATTGTAAAAGAAGACACTTTTTTTTTTTATTAGTCTTGTTTACCTGAATTGTCTGCCGATGCTCTTTGAATATGTTCACCCGCACCACTGCTTTATTGAACTCTGGATTCAAAGACTGGATGATTTCATAGTCGAGATGCTCCTGCGAATTAAAATGGGAGTAAGAAGCAGTACGTGCTCACCATGTGCGCATGACATCAGTGGTGCAGAGAAGAGTCAGAACCTACCTGATACTGCAGGGCATCGAAGCCTTTGAAGATGAATTCAAACATAGTGTGAAGGTTGTCCGGGCTCGGCGAAGTTACAAAGATATTAGAGTAGCTTTAAAAAAAAAAAAAAAAAAAAAAAAGTTACAATAACAGGTGACGAGCGAGAAGAATAAAAACAGACAAAGCTGATATTTTAAAATGGCATTGATGAAAGTCATATATACCCAAAAGCCACAGCTCCAGCAACAGCCAGCCCCAAAGCTGCAGACTTGCCTCGACCACGGGCAGCAGTCAGAGCCACAGTGCTCCTCAGTGTCTTCTCTGATATTGCTTCAATAAACTTCAACACCGCCTTTGCCTATAGAAAATATTCAAAATAACAACTGGGACACCTGCACATCTGCTACTTACTGTTTAACTATAACATTGCAGTCAACTTGAATTCAGTTATAGGAGGTGAATGTGTCTGTAGCATTTAAAAGGCCCTGACCTGGTCCATAGTCCTGCATGCATCCACCAATACACCGACTGGCTGAGTGTCCTGAAGGGACTCCTTCAGATCCTTCAGCTCCTGTTCTCGAGGAGGCAACCTGTCCTCCTGAAGGGGAACGAGAGAGCCAGTCAGAATGGAGTCTTTTTTTCTCCCTAAATGTGCACTTATTGGTTTTTCAGAGACTTTCAGCACAGTATCCTAAGCAACAGCAGGAAAAACATTATCATTGCTTCTTCTCAGAGCAGCCAGAAATGCCTGTCCGTAAAACCCTCCAACTCTTTCTCAAAGAGGCCCGACTGGTCTTTATAATGTATGAAACATTTTTAAACTTATTTAAAAAGGGACCGAACGCAGTGCAACCTACATATTGTACAGACAATAGATCCTGGGTCCCTGTTTTATGCAAGTTAATAGTCATAAAATCATAAATCATAAACACACAAAAGCAGAACAACGTCTAAACCATTAATCCTCCCATGTGCAGGATAACCACTATGAAGCTTGCTGTCAGCAAACTATCTGCTGAATAACTAACCGATTAAAAAAACCTTTTATACTATATAATTAAAAAAGGTACCTGAGTTTTTGGCGGAACTGGTTTAATGTTCGCCATGTGGGTGGAAATTGGCAGGATGTTAAGTTGGTCATCAATGACGACACAGTTTTTGCAGGACGCCAAAGATAGAATGAACCTTAAAAAACACAAAAATAAAACCACATTTTTAATATGACGGTTCAATTTTCATTCCTCTGAGCAAATACACTTCAAACTCAATGAACTCTTGGCAAAGCACCTACCTCTCATTAAACCTTCCAACCACATCCTGATGAGCCTCGGTCCTGTATCGAGAGTGCACGTCCTGGAGAAAGAAGAAGGGGTGGGGGGGGGGAAAGTCGTCACAGTGGGTTCCACGTCATCAGAAGAGCAAACCGAATCTAATAATAAATTAAATCCTTACCATAGTCATTGTATACAGCTGTTTCAGAGACTTCATGGTCCTGAGCAGTAGGACCACTATACCGCCACCTTCTACAGTCTCAATAGTTCTTGCTAAGAGGTTAGGAGTGAGAGCTTCAAAGTCCTGTGTGACAAGAGAAACAATAGAAATCAAACACCTGATGCACCTCCCCACCCCACCTGTCCTCAAATGTGATCTGATCAAATGCACTTATGTTCTTGTTTGTAAGGAACAGGAACATAAGTTCATCAACAGAAAAAAACAAAAACAAGGTCAAATTTAAAGAGCATTTAGAAAAATGAACAGGGATGTTTAGAAGATGCTCAAAATGATGCTTAATGTCATGCTGGGCCTCTGTTAACCTCTCAGTTCATCCAGTGTGACAAAGAAGGCACCTAGAAGCCCTTCTGTTTAAACCAACCTTTTTCTGATTGGCTGTACTTTCCAAACAGAACGTTCGAACAGCGGGTGGGTGGAGCTTCATTGTCAGAAACGACCATATTAAGCATATCTAGTCTCACTGACGTTCATTGTACTGATCCATGAGCACACGAAACTGTGTTTAGAGCAATGTGCAGCTTTTGGCTCAGCTAACTTCATTATTTGAAGCTTTGGCCAAGCTTAGTATGAGCAATATGACAAGTAATAGGTAAGGGCAAATAAAGATTGACTTAAAGTTCATTTCAAACCCTGTAACTATTCATTTGCAGGCAGATGTCACACTATTGTACCACAAGCCTAGTGGTTTATTTTACTCTAAAATCTTTTTTAAACCAGAGCAGAGACTCACCTGTAAGACGCACATGCCGTAGGTGTTTCCCAGGATCTTGTGCGTCTCGTTGTAGTAACAGTAACGGATGTTGGTTGCGGCAACAAAGAGTTCAAATGGGTCGTCCTGATTCAGGTTCAACGTGCCAGTTTTAATCTTCTTCTGCAGCTGTTTCATGCGCTTCTTTCTATTGCTGTTTCGCGAATGAGATGATGATGAGAAACACTTTTTTTAAATCCCAGATTTGGGGAACTCTTTAAATATTTGACAGATTACACCCTCTCTCCTGTGAGCTCACACACACCTGCTGAATCCCAGGTCTTTTTTATAGCACCAGAGCACCGAGGGTCGAGCTCTCACAGCAGCTTTAGACAGCATGTGATGTAGGATGACAACCTGGACAACAGAGAGGGGCAACTGTGTTTTAATGCTCAGTTACACACATGTAAATTCACAACCCTGCAGGTAAAATAAGCTCACTGCTCCTAATGCAAGCTAATGTGTCTTGAATGCGCGGGGAGTGATGGGATTACCTGATCTCTGCCACGATCCCCCACCACAACAAACAAGGTCCTGTGCTGCAAAGCGACCCCATTCTCTATCTGGACCCGGATCCGGTTGTCTACCTTCTTACGGACGGTTGCCATCGTCTATTTGCTCCTGAGAGAGAGAATAACTGTCCGATAGCAAAATCACACAGAAGCAGATACTAGTTAAACAGTGTGACAAAAGCGGTGGAGCCAGAGCCGCAAAGAGCTGACAACAGAAACAGGAGAAAGAACTCAGTGGAGCTAACTTACAGCTAAAACAAAAATATTTAAGGATCAAACTAGCAAAACACACGAAACACTGTAGGATGGACCCGTTTCCGGTTACCTGATATTACAGATGAACTGTCAGGCCTTTAGCTTTTGTAAAAACACAGCAAGTTGCACGCTAAGCTTACACGCCAGCCATCACGCTGTTGATAAATTCACGTGGAGACTGCGCTTCATGGAGGACCCCTGCATGACGTCAGAATTGTGCGACTTTCTTTGAAAAGTTTCCTGTGTTGAGCGTACATTTACAACTGGAGCAAGTTCAACGAAGTGTGTGTGTGGGGGGTAAATCACTGCCCCCACACATTTTAGTCTATTCTGAAAGCAATGGTAAAGACAAGGATATTGGATATTTTCTATTTACTTGTTAATTTTTCTTTAATTTTTGCTCTTTTTTTTTTAAACCTAGAATAATTAATTTCCGTTACCCTGTCATTTATTTTTTTTAGCGAAATGCTTTGTGTTATACTTAAAAAGACAAATACATGTAAGTTAAATAAAAACGAAACGATGGCCTCTTATATTTTCTATTGAATAGCCTCGGCTTCTAGTAATAATTTTGGTTAAATCTCTACATGTACTTGCAAGTGAGGCTTTGTTTTTGTTTTTGACCTATTTATTGAATACGCAAACGAAAGCATATCATACGGGGAGAGAATCAGTTGAACTAAAAATAAATTAAAAAATTTAAATGAAAGACTTATCTACAACTGTTATAACACGTTAAAGTAAAGTGTTTGGGGACTTTTTCCTTTCAATAGTTTGAGAAAATATTTGACTGACGGCTATCACACAGCGCCTTTTTTCCAAGTCTATTACAAAGTCACTAATTGAATTCAGTGTGGACAAAACGGGTATTTGTTCTTGTTTCTAATGTCTCTGTAAAGCACTTTGAATCACCTTGTTGTTGAATTGTGCTATACAAATAAACTTGCCTTGCCTTGCCTTTAAAATAGCTTGGAGAGACATTACAGCAGCAATTTATAGTGTAAAATTAGTTTTGCTTTGTCCCGTGTCAGGACGGCACTACAGTGTGTCTACTCTCTGGCCACAGGGTGATGCTGCATCCCACACTGAGCAACCAGCTAGATGTTTTCAGTTTTTCCTTTTTAGGAGAGACGCTTAGACTGATAACATTACAGAGAAGATATTTTGGTTGCAATTAAAAGTAAAGTTAAGAGTCACGTGAGCCAACGAAACTGAATTTTCACTACAATCGTCTTTAAAATAAGACGTCTGTACTGAGAAAAAGATGTCTTGACGCATGCTCAATCATCCAGGTAAGTAAATCCCAAAAGGTAGATTCTGTTCATCTCGGCGTAGCGTTTTCAATGGGAGAAACGTTTCATCACTCATCCAAGTGACTTATTCAGTTTCAGCTGACTGCAGGTTTCCCCAACCTTATAAACAGTACATGTTTGCACAATAACTGAAATCAGCCCACCGAATGAACAATGGGCTGAGGTCATTTCTTTGATCATTAATATGCAAATTGTCATGACCATTGATCAACAACCACTGATCAAGGCCCATTGGTCAAAGATCATGAGTACCATTCACAGAGAGTTGGGGAATGGCTGCAATCACAGCATTGTAAGATGGCAAAAGATATAACCTTAGGCCCCCTCCTTGACTCCCCATCCAGGATGTGCACATCCTCATCATTGAAAGTGTCCATTGGCCTGTAGGTGTAAATAGACTGCGGAGTCTTGCCCTGAAAAGTTAGCTCTTCTGTGTTGTGCCATCCACTTCGACAGAGGTTGTTTGGTTTCCCCGATGTATGTATATATATATATATATATATATATATATCATTGCAATCCTACACCACAGTTTAAGACCAAAAATGTAATCTGAACTTTCAAGCATTGCAATTACTTCACTGACTCGACAACTTCTTTCTTGTCAGGCAGACCGAGTCATGGGATAGCCTCAGTTAAAAACAAAAACAAAACCCTGTGTGTTGCATACTTGTCACAAGCATTCATACCATCTCGGCTGGTGCTTAAACATTGATGAGACAACCTGTAAGTGTGTGTGTGTGCGCGCGCTGCTCCCTGAGGGATTTCAGCCCCCCTCACTAATCTGTTGTAGTTTCATTTTCAGATGAGTACAGAAACTGTCCCAGTTCAGAACCAGTTGTTAGAAAGTTTAGTTAGCAGGTGCCAATGAATGCCAATACACTGAACGGGACTTGCACTTAACAGCGTACACTATATTACTCTGTGTTGGGGGACATGCGCAGTGTGTTTTTTGGGTCAAAACAATTACTGAGAAAGATGCCTGCCACTACATTAGTGTTATCTTTGGAGACCTCTTTGGAGCAATAACATAAGTAAAATGAGATTTACCCTACAGCAAGAAACTCAAGGATGAAGCACAGGTATGCAACACAACTTTATTGAAACTCTTGAAGCAACATCCATTTACAAACAAGGAAATGGGAGCTTGTTGAACGTAAATGCCTTTTTTTGGAGCCAAAATTACAGAAAAGAACAGGGGAAAAAAAAACAAAACAAAACAAAAAAACAACAACTCCCAGGGATTGGACCAGTGGCAGGTGTATTTTTTAAATACAAAAAAAATTAAAATAATTAAAAAAACATAACTTATGAAATCGTTCAAGTTTACAGGAAGATTGAGACACAGGGCATATGTAAATCATTGATTTACAGTTTAGCTTGCGTTTGAAACTTTAAATGACTTCCAAATATCAAAGCAGGCATTACTTTGATTTAAGAGATGGACGAGAGGGAAAGAAGAAAAAACAAAAACAATGGGCGTGAGTGAGATGGGGCAAATGCATTCTCGAATTCTGGATTTTCAGTGTGGTGCAAGTTAATCAGTCACAGTCATTATGAAAAGGCCTTTTCAGGATCGCATTGCTTGAGTGCTGCCTCTTGACACTCCTCTGGGTCCCTGACCAGCTCCACGTTTGTAGTTCTGCTGGTAACCGTCCTAACAAAGAAAAAACAAAAAGGAAAGGGATGTTTTAGAAATTGTAACAACAAAACAGCAACAAAGATCACGTACAGTTTGAACACTTCTTTCATACCCTCTGATAATTCCCATTTGAGTAATCCCGAGGTGTGCTGTACTGAGTTTGTCCATATCCCGAGTTTGGAGAGTTGGCGAAAGGAGCACGATAACCATCGTAGCCACCTGGAAACACAAAGACACAAATTAGAATTAATGCATGAGAAACTCATGCTACCAAATACAAATGTGTAATAAAAGAGAACGTCCTGGTCGCGGAACACTGGACCAGCTCTTTATCCTCTCCAGGATACTTGAGGGTGCATGGGAGTTTGCCCAACCAGTCTACATGTGTTTTGTGGACTTGGAGAAGGCATTCGACCGTGTCCCTCGGGGTGTCCTGTGGGAGGTGTTGCGGGAATATGGGGTGTCTGGCCCATTGCTACGGGCCATTCGATCCCTATACAACCGTTGCAAGAGCTTGGTTGGCATTGCCGGCAATAAGTTGGACTCGTTCCCGGTGGGTGATGGGCTCCGCCAGGGCTGCCCTTTGTCTCCGGTTCTGTTCATAATTTTTATGGACAGAATTTCTAGGCGCAGCCAAGTGGCGGAGGACTTTCGCTTTGGTGGCCTCAGAATCTCATCTCTGATTTTTGCAGATGATGTGGTTCTGTTGGCTTCATCGGGTGAGGGCCTCCAGCTCGCACTGGAACGGTTCGCAGCCGAGTGTGAAGCAGCGGGAATGAGGATCAGCACCTCCAAATCTGAGGCCATGGTTCTCAGCCGGAAAAGGGTGGAGTGCCCACTCCGGGTCGGGGATGAGTTCCTGCCCCAAGTGGAGGAGTTCAAGTATCTCGGGGTCTTGTTCGCGAGTGATGGGAGAAGGGAGCCGGAGATCGACAGACGGATTGGGGCTGCAGCTGCAGTAATGCGGACGCTGCACCGGTCCGTCGTGGTGAAGAGGGAGCCGAGTGTAAAAGCGAAGCTCTCAATTTACCGGTCGATCTACGTCCCTACCCTCACCTATGGCCACGAGCTGTGGGTAGTGACCGAAAGAACGAGATCGCGGATACAAGCGGCAGAAATGAGCTTCCTCCGAAGGGTGGCTGGCCTCTCCCTTAGAGATAGGGTGAGAAGTTCGGCCATCCGGGAGGGGCTCAGAGTAGAG